>NC_141395.1:5000-605000 GCF_034619465.1 Leptosomus discolor
AACCCTAACCCTAACCCTAACCCTAACCCTAACCCTAACCCTAACCCTAACCCTAACCCTAACCCTAACCCTAACCCTAACCCTAACCCTAACCCTAACCCTAACCCTAACCCTAACCCTAACCCTAACCCTAACCCTAACCCTAACCCTAACCCTAACCCTAACCCTAACCCTAACCCTAACCCTAACCCTAACCCTAACCCTAACCCTAACCCTAACCCTAACCCTAACCCTAACCCTAACCCTAACCCTAACCCTAACCCTAACCCTAACCCTAACCCTAACCCTAACCCTAACCCTAACCCTAACCCTAACCCTAACCCTAACCCTAACCCTAACCCTAACCCTAACCCTAACCCTAACCCTAACCCTAACCCTAACCCTAACCCTAACCCTAACCCTAACCCTAACCCTAACCCTAACCCTAACCCTAACCCTAACCCTAACCCTAACCCTAACCCTAACCCTAACCCTAACCCTAACCCTAACCCTAACCCTAACCCTAACCCTAACCCTAACCCTAACCCTAACCCTAACCCTAACCCTAACCCTAACCCTAACCCTAACCCTAACCCTAACCCTAACCCTAACCCTAACCCTAACCCTAACCCTAACCCTAACCCTAACCCTAACCCTAACCCTAACCCTAACCCTAACCCTAACCCTAACCCTAACCCTAACCCTAACCCTAACCCTAACCCTAACCCTAACCCTAACCCTAACCCTAACCCTAACCCTAACCCTAACCCTAACCCTAACCCTAACCCTAACCCTAACCCTAACCCTAACCCTAACCCTAACCCTAACCCTAACCCTAACCCTAACCCTAACCCTAACCCTAACCCTAACCCTAACCCTAACCCTAACCCTAACCCTAACCCTAACCCTAACCCTAACCCTAACCCTAACCCTAACCCTAACCCTAACCCTAACCCTAACCCTAACCCTAACCCTAACCCTAACCCTAACCCTAACCCTAACCCTAACCCTAACCCTAACCCTAACCCTAACCCTAACCCTAACCCTAACCCTAACCCTAACCCTAACCCTAACCCTAACCCTAACCCTAACCCTAACCCTAACCCTAACCCTAACCCTAACCCTAACCCTAACCCTAACCCTAACCCTAACCCTAACCCTAACCCTAACCCTAACCCTAACCCTAACCCTAACCCTAACCCTAACCCTAACCCTAACCCTAACCCTAACCCTAACCCTAACCCTAACCCTAACCCTAACCCTAACCCTAACCCTAACCCTAACCCTAACCCTAACCCTAACCCTAACCCTAACCCTAACCCTAACCCTAACCCTAACCCTAACCCTAACCCTAACCCTAACCCTAACCCTAACCCTAACCCTAACCCTAACCCTAACCCTAACCCTAACCCTAACCCTAACCCTAACCAACCCTAACCCTGACCCTGACCCTGACCCTAACCCTAACCCTAACCCTAACCCTAACCCTAACCCTAACCCTAACCCTAACCCGACACCCTAACCCTAACCCGACACCCTAACCCGACACCCTAACCCTAACCCGACACCCTAACCCGACACCCTAACCCGACACCCTAACCCGACACCCTAACCCTAACCCGACACCCTAACCCGACACCCTAACCCCTAACCCCTAACCTGACACCCTAACCCGACACCCTAACCCGACACCCTAACCCGACACCCTCACCCTAACCCGACACCCTCACCCTAACCCGACACCCTCACCCTAACCCGACACCCTAACCCGACACCCTAACCCGACACCCTAACCCGACACCCTAACCCCTAACCCCTAACCCGACACCCTAACCCGACACCCTAACCCGACACCCTAACCCGACACCCTAACCCGACACCCTAACCCTAACCCGACACCCTCACCCTAACCCGACACCCTAACCCGACACCCTAACCCGACACCCTAACCCGACACCCTAACCCGACACCCTAACCCGACACCCTAACCCTAACCCGACACCCTAACCCGACACCCTAACCCGACACCCTAACCCTAACCCGACACCCTAACCCGACACCCTAACCCCTAACCCCTAACCTGACACCCTAACCCGACACCCTAACCCGACACCCTAACCCGACACCCTCACCCTAACCCGACACCCTCACCCTAACCCTAACCCTCACCCTAACCCGACACCCTAACCCGACACCCTAACCCGACACCCTAACCCGACACCCTAACCCCTAACCCCTAACCTGACACCCTAACCCGACACCCTAACCCGACACCCTAACCCGACACCCTAACCCGACACCCTAACCCTAACCCGACACCCTCACCCTAACCCGACACCCTAACCCGACACCCTAACCCGACACCCTAACCCGACACCCTAACCCGACACCCTAACCCGACACCCTAACCCTAACCCGACACCCTAACCCGACACCCTAACCCGACACCCTAACCCTAACCCGACACCCTAACCCGACACCCTAACCCCTAACCCCTAACCTGACACCCTAACCCGACACCCTAACCCGACACCCTAACCCGACACCCTCACCCTAACCCGACACCCTCACCCTAACCCGACACCCTCACCCTAACCCGACACCCTAACCCGACACCCTAACCCGACACCCTAACCCTAACCCGACACCCTAACCCGACACCCTAACCCGACACCCTAACCCTAACCCGACACCCTAACCCGACACCCTAACCCCTAACCCCTAACCTGACACCCTAACCCGACACCCTAACCCGACACCCTAACCCGACACCCTCACCCTAACCCGACACCCTCACCCTAACCCGACACCCTCACCCTAACCCGACACCCTAACCCGACACCCTAACCCGACACCCTAACCCGACACCCTAACCCCTAACCCCTAACCTGACACCCTAACCCGACACCCTAACCCGACACCCTAACCCGACACCCTAACCCGACACCCTCACCCTAACCCGACACCCTCACCCTAACCCGACACCCTAACCCGACACCCTAACCCGACACCCTAACCCGACACCCTAACCCTCACCCTAACCCGACACCCTAACCCGACACCCTAACCCGACACCCTAACCCTAACCCGACACCCTAACCCGACACCCTAACCCGACACCCTAACCCTAACCCGACACCCTAACCCGACACCCTAACCCCTAACCCCTAACCTGACACCCTAACCCGACACCCTAACCCGACACCCTAACCCGACACCCTCACCCTAACCCGACACCCTCACCCTAACCCGACACCCTCACCCTAACCCGACACCCTAACCCGACACCCTAACCCGACACCCTAACCCGACACCCTAACCCCTAACCCCTAACCTGACACCCTAACCCGACACCCTAACCCGACACCCTAACCCGACACCCTAACCCGACACCCTCACCCTAACCCGACACCCTCACCCTAACCCGACACCCTAACCCGACACCCTAACCCGACACCCTAACCCGACACCCTAACCCGACACCCTAACCTGACACCCTAACCCGACACCCTAACCCTAACTGTGACACCCTAACCGTAACCCCCTAAACTTGTTAGCCTGATTGGGGTTGTGTAGGTGTGCTGTGGTGGTAGTTGTTGCGTGGGGGAAGAAAAATTTGCATCTCATTTGCATAATTAATTGGTTAATTATGCAATTAATTGTGTAGGTACTCTATGTGTCAGGTGGGGAATATTTAATGAGGTATGGGATTGTAAATAAAAATAATAAGAAATGCATGCAGCAGCAGGGCTGGGCTTGCTCCTGGGGCGTAGTCGCTCCTTAATAAATTATTAATTTTCTTTAAAACTTGTAACAACTATGCCCCAGGAGCAAGCCCAGCCCTGCTGCTGCACCAGTTTACAAAAAAAGAAAGAGACACACAAAAAAAAAAGACAAACACCAAGGAGTAAAAACTCTTTATTAATCTTTATTCCTTTGCTGCTTATTTTCTTTATTTCTGTCAAACTTGAACTCAATGACTGTAGCTCTGCAAAGTACTGAGCTCACAACAGCTACAACACATACATAACTCAGGCGCAGAGCCTACAGCAGGCACAAAGTGTACAGAGCTCAGGTGCAAAGTGTACAGAGCTCAGGCGCAAAGTGTACAGAGCTCAGGCGCAAAGTGTACAGAGCTCAGGCGCAAAGTGTACAGAGCTCAGGCGCAAAGCGTACAGAGCTCAGGCGCACAGCCTACAACAGCTACAACACGTACATAGCTCAGGCCCAGAGCCTACAGCAGGTACAAAGTGTAGGCAACTAAGTCATGCCCAGAGCATGCTGAAGACACAGAGCTTACAGATTTAAACCACACAGCACAAACAGCACAGATTTCAATGACAGAGCACCAAGCTTACAGTTTACACACTCAAGGGCACAGCTTTACAACACTGAGTACAAACTGTACTCACCGTCTTTCCCATCGGACGCTCTCACGTACACGGGGCTCGCATCCCTCGCTTGGCGTCCGTCCCTTTTCCTCTTTAGAGTGACTGCTTCTCCAAAAACTACGATGCCCGGGCAAAGAGTCGGCCGGCTCTGCTCCTCCTGACGGGACCTGGCCTTTGGCACCTGCATGCAAACAAACAATTTTTAACAATACCATTACAGCAAAAAACACACAGCCACAGTTAAAAGCCTAGCCATTTAAAATACAGAGAGGCCCACTTCACAACCCTGCCTTCCTCAAAACAGACTATCTAGCCCCTCTCACTGTACCTTTTTATTGCAGGATCCTCAATTGCCTTCCTTAGACACTCATCTAAACATAGCACCTTACAATAACACAGAAATAGCCACATTCCAGACCGGCTCTCCTCAGGAACAGCGTTCCCAGGGGCCTCCAAAATCGCCCTGCCTGCGAAAACCCCGGCCCTAGGCCCTCCGCCACCCAAACTTTGGCGATGATTGTCGCCGTGCGGACCGACCGGGACCGGGGGAAAAAAAAACCCAGCCGGGGGAAAAAAAAAAAAATCCCCCGACTGGGGTTTTTTTTATTCTAAGTTGTGGTTGGTTAATATTTTTTTTTAAAAAAAAAATATAATGCCTGGAAAAGAAAAAAAATCTCAACTCCATATGCAGCACACTAACAACTATTACATACTAACACACAACCATACAAACCCACACACAGGCACAACACTCGCTCACCTACCCAACAAGCCAACCCTCCCTCTCTCTGCTGCCCGCCGCCCCATCTCCGTGGCTCTCCTCGGGAACGGGGTTCCCGGGGGCCTCCAAAATCGCCCTGCCTGCAAAAACCCCGGCCCTAGGCCCTCCGCCGCCCAAACTTTGGCGATGATTGTCGCCGTGCGGACCGACCGGGACCGGGGGAAAAAAAAACCCAGCCGGGGGAAAAAAAAAAAATCCCCCGACTGGGGTTTTTTTTATTCTAAGTTGTGGTTGGTTAATATTTAAAAAAAAAAATAATGCCTGGAAAAGAAAAAAAAATAATCTCAACTCCATATGCAGCACACTAACAACTATTACATACTAACACACAACCATACAAACCCACACACAGGCACAACACTCGCCCACCTACCCAACAAACCAACCCTCCCTCTCTCTGCTGCCCGCCGCCCCATCTCCGTGGCTCTCCTCAGGAACGGGGTTCCCGGGGGCCTCCAAAATCGCCCTGCCTGCAAAAACCCCGGCCCTAGGCCCTCCGCCGCCCAAACTTTGGCGATGATTGTCGCCGTGCGGACCGACCGGGACCGGGGGAAAAAAAAACCCAGCCGGGGGAAAAAAAAAAATCCCCCGACTGGGGTTTTTTTTATTCTAAGTTGTGGTTGGTTGATTTTTTTTTTTAATACAATGCCTGGAAAAGAAAAAATCTCAACTCCATATGCAACATGCTAACACCTATTACATACTAACACACAACAATACAAAGCCATGCACAAGCACAACACTCGCTCACCTACCCGACAAACCAACCCTCCCCTCTCTGCTAATCCCTTCGCCCAGCACCACGGGCCATCATCCCGTCTCTGCGGCTCACTGAGAATGGCGTTGCCGGGAGACTACAAAATGGCCTTTTGTGTGAAAACCCTGGCCCTAGACCCCTCGCCACCCAAACTTTGGCAATTGAAGGCACCCCACAGAGCAATGAGGACCTGGGGAAAAAAAAAAAAATAAACCCACACCCAGCCAGGGAAAGAAAAACAAAACAAAACAAAAAACCCCCAGCTGGTTTGGTTTTTTACGTTGCGGTACTCTCAAATCAATACCTTACTGTCAACATTATATCCTACCTGAAATAAAAACAAACAAACAAACAAACCACATTCACACACCCATAAGTTTACACACAATAACTCCCACTCATCCATCCATTCATTCATTCAACTCGCACTCATCCATCCATTCATTCATTCAACTCGCACTCATCCATCCATTCATTCATTCAACTCGCACTCATCCATCCATTCATTCATTCAACTCGCACTCATCCATCCATTCATTCATTCAACTCGCACTCATCCATCCATCCATCCATCCAGTCGACTCCCAGTCAGTCAGTCAGTCAGTCAGTCGACTCCCAGTCAGTCAGTCAGTCAGTCGACTCCCAGTCAGTCAGTCAGTCAGTCGACTCCCAGTCAGTCAGTCAGTCAGTCGACTCCCAGTCAGTCAGTCAGTCAGTCGACTCCCAGTCAGTCAGTCAGTCAGTCGACTCCCAGTCAGTCAGTCAGTCAGTCGACTCCCAGTCAATCAGTCAGTCAGTCGACTCCCAGTCAATCAGTCAGTCAGTCGACTCCCAGTCAATCAGTCAGTCAGTCGACTCCCAGTCAATCAGTCATCCGTCCAACTCCCATCCATCCGTCCGACTCCCAGTCAATCAGTCATCCGTCCAACTCCCATCCATCCGTTCGACTCCCAGTCAATCAGTCATCCGTCCAACTCCCATCCGTCCGTCCAACTCCCATCCGTCCGTCCAACTCCCATCCGTCCGTCCAACTCCCATCCGTCCGTCCAACTCCCATCCGTCCGTCCGTCCATCCATCCAACTCCCATTCATTCATCCGTCCATCCATTCAACTCCCACTCATTCATCCATCCATTCAACTCCCATTCATTCATCCGTCCATCCATCCATTCAACTCCCATTCATTCATCCGTCCATCCATCCATTCAACTCCCATTCATTCATCCATCCATCCATTCAACTCCCATTCATTCATTCAACTCCCATTCATTGCTCCCCTCCTCCAAACATCTCTGCTTCACCAGTGACCTTCTAGAATAGCATATTTCCCCCAATTCCAGAAGCAGCCCACAAATTGAGTCACTAGGATCCTCCAAACAACATCACCGCTCCACTCGAGGCCAAAATGTTAGCCTTCATAATGGGAAGCACAGGAAAACGTCACATCACACTTGAGACCCGGGGCAATGCAGAGCCATATCGTGTGACACAGTCTCACTTCACGCTCCAGACCCGGGGCAATGCAGAGCCATACAGTGTGATGCAAGACCCAATGCAATACAGAGCCATAGAATACTAGGCAGTCATAGATCACAGTTGAGACCAAGCATAATACAAACCCATACAGTGCGACGCAAGACCCAGCACAATACAGAGCTATAGAATACTAGGCAGTCATAGATCACAGTTGAGACCAAGCATAATACAGACCCATACAGTGCGACGCAAGACCCAGCGCAATACAGAGCTATACGGTGCGATGCAGTCTCGCATCACACTCCAGACCCAGAGCAATACGGAGCAACAGTGCGACGCAAGACCCAACGCAATAAGGAGTCAAACAGTGCGAGCAGTCTTGAATCACAGTCAAGACGCAGGGCAATACAGAGCCACAGAATACTACGCAGTCTTACATCACAATCGAGACCCAGCACAATATGAAGCTGTACGGTGCAACACAAGACCCAGCATAATGCTGAGCCATATGGTGTGACGCAGTCTCACACCACGCTTGAGACCCAGGGCAACGCGGAGCCATAGAGTGCGACGCAGTCTCACATCACAGTCGAGAACCGGCGCAATGCAGAGCCATAGAGGGCGACGCAGTCTCACATCACAGTTGAGAACCGGCGCAATGCAGAGCCATAGAGGGCGACGCAGTCTCACATCACAGTTGAGAACCGGCGCAATGCAGAGCCATAGAGGGCGACGCAGTCTCACATCACAGTTGAGAACCGGCGCAATGCAGAGCCATAGAGGGCGACGCAGTCTCACATCACAGTTGAGAACCGGCGCAATGCAGAGCCATAGAGGGCGACCCAAGACTCAACGCAATACAGAACCAAACATTGCGACGCAGTCTTGAATCACAGTCAAGACAGCGTGATACAGAGCCATAGAATGCTACACAATCTTAGATCACGGTTGAGACTCATTCCTTTGCCTGGCCAAGCAGAACTGACTCTGGACAGCCCTCTCCCCTAAGCTAACTTTAAAATCCCCTCCCCAATATTCCCAAATTTATCTCCCCCTCAGTCCCACCCCCCTCCCTTCAAATACACCTCCCAAAACTTAGCTTGCAGAGGGCCGGGGGCGCAAATCCATCCTCAGCAAGAGAAACACGTCGGCCAAACGGGATGCTCCCACTGTCTCTAAACTCCTCCTTGTTGTCTGGAAAATCCAAAGAAAACAACTAAATATTGCTGGCAGAAAGCACCGCACCGCTCAGTTCCAACCTCTGCCACAACACACGCACCCAACCACCCCCAAGAAGGGCCGAGGCGTTCCACTCCTCACCTGCCCTGCACCGGTTCCAGACTTGGGTGCTGTGGCCCTCGGCGCTCGCCGCACCTGAGATACCAAGAAACAAAAATCACTGTTGCGCTTGTGAGAAGTCACCGGCTCCGTGATCCTCCTCCCCCCGGCTCACCTCAAACTTTCATCCTATTCCAGAAGCAGCCTGCACTTCACCTGCAAAAGAAAAGGTAAGTGCTTAAATAAGCTGCCATGTAACACTTGGCTCATAGCCACCGAGGCAGCCCACAACAGCCTCACCTTCTCCAATTGCTCATCAACAGGAGGCTTCGTCACTCCCAGCCCCTGTGTGGCACCTGTGAAAAACAAAGCGGAAGACACAGTTTGAGTTACTGCCCAAAACCAATGCCTGCCCGCAGCGATGCGTACATCCCGCCTCCTATACCTTGCCTGCTCCCCTGTCCAGCCTCTGTCATTTTAGGCTGCTGCAATGAGGCTTGCGTACCACCTGTAAAACACAAATAAGAAGAGATGCTTAAAACTTCATTGGCAATACGACAACTGAAAAATAACCGCTACTTCAGCCCACTAGCCATGGCTCACCTTGCCAGAGTCAGCACCGGCAGCACCATCCCGCTTTGCGCATCACTGGGCATCTTCAAATCAGAAAAAAACCCCACACAACCCATGATGTAGTCACATCGCCACCGGTCACATCTTCTCTCCGACACCCTGCACTGACTCACCTTCTTACAAGGCTCTGCTCAGCCCCTCACTATGGTCTGCTCACCTCCTCTGTTGCTCTTCGAAGTGCATATTGTCCCTCTGCATCTGAGAAAACAAAAACCCCAACCAAAACTTGTTACATGGGACACCCGGGTGCTGATCGATAGCTTCACAATTCCAGAGCTCTCACCTCCATTGCGGAGTAGCACCTAGAGGCAAAGGGCAGCCTGCCATTCAAAACAACACACAGAGCTTCGCGGCCCACAGACACAGTCCTTTGCACCTTTGAGATGCAATCTGCTTCACTCCTGCTCAACAGCCCCTGCCCAGAAGGATCCCAGCCTCTCCATGAAACACTCCCAAAATGACTGGCCGCACAGCCTGCCAACAACTACTCAACCAGAGATGGCTGTACAAACGTTGCCTAAACAGTCTATGCATATCATCAAGACATTAACCAGATATGCTTATCGCTATAACACCTACCCCTGACTCTACAGCCCTGGGCAGAGCAGCTCCAAGCCACACACACACACACTCAGAGAGCAACGCTACACAACTCTGCAACCAAGAGAGTTTGGGCAAACAAGGCAACTCAAAGAGGAGGGAAAACTCTCAGCAAGAAGGATGACTCCCGATTGAGTTGCACTGTCGGACAACATGACATACAGAGCCGTAATGCAAGGCGAGGGGTTCTATGGCAGGCTCAGAAAAAAAAAATGGCACGAACCTAATGGCCCGTTTTGAGAAGTTACGGTCAAAACCGAGATGACTGATGCGCAGGAAGCCTGCCTTCAAGACCTATGAACGCAAGGATTCAGGGAAGAATTCTCAGTATATGGAAATGGACAGCTAGCAAGCAGAGGTGCTGGTGCAGCCCAGAACCACACCACAAATGAGGACGGCCCGGAAACTTCCGAGATGCAAGACCGATCCACGCTAGAAGCTCGTCACGCAAAGAAAAAAAGAAATCCCCGCGTGGCACTATGCCAACCAGTACAGGCATTCGAGACCACAAGGATGGCGCCTGAGATGTCTGGCTTGCTCTCGAGCGCAAAGAGGAATGACGACATTGAGACCTCAGAAAACTGTAAGACACTGAACGGACTAGACAAACTATAGAACAACACAGAGACAGGCTGGAACTGCCCTGCCCGTGCTACTCCGGTGCCAAAATGTAACCCGCTCCTTTATCTGCCCAAGGAGAACTGACTCTGGACAGCCCTCTCTAAGCTAAATTTAAAATCCCCTCCCCAAAATTCCCAAATTTCTCTCCCCCTCAGTCCCACCCCCCTCCCTTCAAACACACATCCCAAAACTTACTTTACAGAGGGATGGGGGTGCAAATCCATCCTCAGCAAAAGAAACATGATGGCCAAACAGGACGCTCCCGTGGTCTCCAAATTCCTCTTACTCGTCTGTAAAATCTAAAGAAAAACCAAAATATTACTGGCAGACAGCACCGCACCGCTCAGTTCCAACCTCTGCCGCAACATCCCCACCCCCACCAAACCACCCCCACCCCCAAGAAGGGCCGTGCCGTTCCACTCCTCACCTGCCCTGCACCGGTTCAAAAGCTGGGCGCTGCAGCCATCATCGCTCACCACACCTGAGATACCAAGAAACAAAGTTACTATTATGCTTGTGAGAAGTCACTGGCTCCGTGATCCTCCTCGCTAATACCCAGCTCACCTCAAACTTTCATCCTATTCCAGAAGTAGCCTGCATGTCACCTGCGAAACAAAAAGGTAAGCGCTTAACCAAGCTGCCATTTAATACTTGGCTCTTAGCCACTGACCCAACATTCAACAGCTTCACCTTTTCGGATGTCTCATCAGCGTGCAGCTTTTTTCCTCCAAGTCTGTGTGTGGTACTTGCAAAGAACAAGGCAAAAAAACGCGTGCTGAGATACTGTCCAAAACCAAAGACTGCTTGCACCTATGTCTACGCCCCACTTCTTTACCTTGCCCGCTGCCCAGTGCGGCCTCTGTCATCTTGGGCTGCCGCAATGAGGCTCAGGTACCACCTGTAAAACACAAAAAAGAAGGGATGCTTAAAACTTCACCGACAATACGACAACTGAAAAAATAACTGCTACTTCAGCCCGCTAGCCATGGCTCGCCTTGCCAGAGTCAGCACCGGCACCAACATCCCACTTTGCACATCGCTGCGACCCTTCAAATAAAAAAAAAGAAAACAAGCCATGATGTAGACATGTAGCCACCGGTCACAACTTCCCTCCGACACCCTGCACCGTCTCACCTTCTTACAGGGCTCCACCCGCCTCCTCTATTGCTCTTCAAAGCACATCTTGTCCTTCTGCATCTGAAAAAAAAAATTATCAGCACCTGGGTGACTTGTTTAAGTAGCTTCACAATTCCAGAGATGTCGTCCCCATTTCACAGTACAACCTAGAGGCCAAGGGCAGCCTGCCATTCAAAGCAACACACCGAGCTTTGCAGCTCAAACAAACATCCCTTAAGACCGTTGAGATTCATTCTGCTTCACTACTGCTGAACAGCTCCTCCCAGAAGGCTCCCAGCCTCTCCATGAAACGCTCCCAAAACAACTGGCTGCACAGCCTCCCAATGGCTACTCGACCAGAGATGACTGGAAAACCATTGCCTAAATGGTCTATGCATATCATCAAGACATTAACCAGAGATGCTTATTGCTATACCACCTACCCCTGACTCTACAGCCCCGGGCAGAGCAGCTCCAAGCCACACATACACACTCAGAGAGCAACGCTACACATAACTGTGCAAACAAGGTGACTCAAAAAGGAGAGAAAACTCTCGGCGAGAAGGATGACACCCGAACGACACAAGGTGTCGGGCTAAAAGACGTACAGAGCCGCAACACAAAGCGAAGAGGTTCTATAGGGCAGCCCCACAAAAAAAAAAAACCTCGAACGTAACGGCCCGTTTCAAGAAGTTATGGTCAAAACCAAGATGACTAACGCGCAAGAAGGCTGGCCTCAAGACCTATGAACATAAGGATGTGGGGAAGAAGTCTCAGTCCCTGAAAGCGGACAGCTAGCAAGCAGAGCTGTTGACACAGCACGGAGTGACGCCACTAACGAGTAATGGCCAGAACTGGCAAGATGCGAGACCAATCCACGCTTTAAGCTCCTCATGCAGAAAGAAGAAACGCCCCACTGGCACTACGCCAACCAGTACGGGCGTTCGAGACTGCAGGGATGGCGCCCGAGACATCTGGCTTCCTTTCGAGTGCCAAGAGGAATGAGGACATCGAGACCTCAGAAATCCGCAAGACACAGTAAACACACTAGATAGACTACATACCACAGAGACAGGCTGGAACTGCCCTGCCCGTGCTACTCTCGTGCCAAAAAGTAACTCGCTCCTTTATCCGCTCAAGGAGAACTGACCCTGGATATCCCTCTCCCCTAAGCTAAATTTAAAATTCCCTCCCCGACGTTCCCAAAGTTATCTCCCCCTAGTCCCTACCCCCTCCCTCCAAACGCACGTCCCAAAACTTAGCTTGCAGAGGGCCGGGGGCGCAAATCCATCCTCAGCAAGAGAAACACGTCGGCCAAACGAGATGCTCCCACTGTCTCTAAACTCCTCCTTGTTGTCTGGAAAATCCAAAGAAAACAACTAAATATTGCTGGCAGACAGCACCGCACCGCTCAGTTCCAACCTCTGCCACAACACACGCACCCAACCACCCCCAAGAAGGGCCGAGGCGTTCCACTCCTCACCTGCCCTGCACCGGTTCCAGACTTGGGTGCTGTGGCCCTCGGCGCTCGCCGCACCTGAGATACCAAGAAACAAAAATCACTGTTGCGCTTGTGAGAAGTCACCGGCTCCGTGATCCTCCTCCCCCCGGCTCACCTCAAACTTTCATCCTATTCCAGAAGCAGCCTGCACTTCACCTGCAAAAGAAAAGGTAAGTGCTTAAATAAGCTGCCATGTAACACTTGGCTCATAGCCACCGAGGCAGCCCACAACAGCCTCACCTTCTCCAATTGCTCATCAACAGGAGGCTTCGTCACTCCCAGCCCCTGTGTGGCACCTGTGAAAAACAAAGCGGAAGACACAGTTTGAGTTACTGCCCAAAACCAATGCCTGCCCGCAGCGATGCGTACATCCCGCCTCCTATACCTTGCCTGCTCCCCTGTCCAGCCTCTGTCATTTTAGGCTGCTGCAATGAGGCTTGCGTACCACCTGTAAAACACAAATAAGAAGAGATGCTTAAAACTTCATTGGCAATACGACAACTGAAAAATAACCGCTACTTCAGCCCACTAGCCATGGCTCACCTTGCCAGAGTCAGCACCGGCAGCACCATCCTGCTTTGCGCATCACTGGGCATCTTCAAATCAGAAAAAAAAAAACCACCAAGCCATGATGTAGTCATGTAGCCACCAGTCACAACTTCCGTCCAACACCCTGCACTGACCTTCTTACAGAGCTCCGCTCACTTCCTCTGTTGCTCTCCAAAGCGCATCTTGTCCCTCTGCTTCTGAAAAAAAAAAAAACCCAAACAAATCTTGTTACATGAGTCACTCAGAGGCTGATCAATAGCTTTACAATTCCAGAGCTCTCGCCTCCATTGCGGAGTACCGCCCAGAGGCCAAGGGGAGCCTGCCATTCAAAACAACACACAGAGCTTCGCGGCCCACAGACACAATCCTTTACACCTGTGAGATGCACTCTGCTTCACTACTGCTGAACAGCCCCTCCCAAAAGTCTCCCAGCCTCTCCATGAAACACTCCCAAAATGACTGGCCGCATACCCTGCCAACAGCTACTCAACCAGAGAAGACTGTACAACCGTTGCCTGAATGGTCTAGGCGTATCTTCAACACATTAACCAGAAATGCTTATCGCTATACCACCTACCCCTGACTCTACAGCCCCGGGCAGAGCAGCTCCAAGCCACACGCACACACTCAGTGAGCAATGCTACACAGAACACTGCAAACAAGGCGACTCAAAGAGGAGAGAAAACTCCCGGCGAGAAGGATGACACCCGAACCACACAAGGTGTCAGGCCAAAAGACCGACAGAGCCGCAACGCAAGGCCAAGTGGATATATGGCAGCCCCACAAAAAAGCCTCGAAAGTAATGGCCTGTTATGAGAAGGTACGGTCAAAACCAAGATGACTAATGCGCAAGAAGCCTGGTCTCAAAACCTATGACTGTACGGATGCAGGGAAGAAGACTCAGTCCGTGGAAACGGACAGCTAGTGAGTAGAGACACTGTCGCATCCCAGAGTGACGCCGCGAATGAGGACTGCCTGGGAACTTCCGAGATGCAAGATGGATCCACGCTTGAAGCTTGGCATGCAAGACAAAGAAACACCCGACTGGCACTACGCCAACCAGTACAGGCATTCAATACCTCAGGAATGGCGCCCGAGATGTCTGCCTTGCTCTCGAGCGCAAAGAGGAATGAGGACATCGAGACCCGAGAAATCTCCAAGACACAGTAAACAGACTAGACAGACTACATAACACCACAGAGACAGGCTGGAACTGCCCTGCCCGTGCTACACTGGTGCCAAAAAGTAACCTGCTCCTTTACCCGCCCGAGGAGAACTGACCCTGGATATCCCTCTCCCCTAAGCTAACTTTAAAATGCCCTCCCTGAAATTCCCAAAGTTATCTTCCCCCAGTCCCACCCCCCTCTCTCCAACACCTGTTCCACAACTTAGCTTGCAGGGGGCCGGGGGGACAAATTCATCCTCAGCAAAAGAAACACGTCGGCCAAATGGGATGCTCCCACAGACTCCTAATTCCTCTTCACCGTCTACAAAATCTGAACAAGAAAACAGTGTTGGTAGACAGCAACGCACCGGTCAATGCCAGCTTCTACCACAACACACACACAGCCCCAGAAGGGCCATGTCATCCTACTCCTCATCTGCTCCTCATCAGTTCCAAAGCGAGGGGCTATGGCCATCATCGCTCACCCCGCCTGAGATACCAAGAAACAAAATTACTGTTCTGCTTGTGAGAGGTCACCGGCCCCAGGATCCTCCTCGCTAATCCCCAGCTCACCTCAAATGCTCGTCCGACTCCAAAGGCAGCCTGCACGGCACCTGCAAAAACAAAGGTAAGCGCTTAACCGAGTGGCCACGGAATACTTGGCTCTTAGACGCTGACCCGGCACGCTAACACCTCACCTTCTCGGACGGCTCGTCAGCATGAGGCTTCGTTCCTCCGAGCCTGTGTGGGGCACCTGCCAAACACAAGGCAAAAGACACCTGCTGAGATACTGCCAGAGACCAACTTGTGCCCACAGCAATACCTAGCTCCTTCTGCTTTGCCTTACCCGCTCCCCTGTCCTGCTTCTGTCATTTCAGATAGCTGCATTGAGACCCAGGTACCACCTGTAAAACAAACAAGGGATGCTTAAAAGTTCACCGGCAATACAACACCTTGCCCGAGTCACGACTGGTGCCTGTATCCCGCTTTGCTCATCGCATCGTGCCTTTAAAATACAAAAAATGACCAAAAGATAATGTAGTCAAACAGCCACTGGTCACAACTTCCCTCCCAAACCATGCACCGACTCACCTTCTTATAGTGCTTCGCTCGCCTCCTCTGTCGCTCTTCAAAGCGCACCTTGTCCCTCTGCATCTGAAAAAAAAATAGTAACAAGAGCCACCCAGGTGCTGATCGATAGCTTTACAATTCCAGAGCTCTTGTCTCCGTTTCAGAATACCGCCTAGAGGCCTTAACACCTGTGAGATGCACTCTGCTTCACTACTGCTGAACAGCCCCTCCCAGAAGGCTCCCATCCTCTCCATGAAACACTCCCAAAACGACTGGCCGCACAGCCTGCCAATGGCTACTCAACCCGAGAAGACTGTACGACCGTTGCCTAAATGGTCTAGGCGTATCCTCAACACATTAACCAGAAATGCTTATCGCTATACCACCTACCCCTGACCCTACAGCCCCGGGCAGAGCAGCTCCAAGCCACACGTACACACCCAGTGAGCAGCGCTACACGGAACACTGCGAACAAGGCGACTCAAAGAGGAGAGAAAACTCCCGGCGAGAAGGATGACACCCGAATGAGACAAACTGTCGGGCAAGAAGACCTACGGAGTCGCGACGCAAGGCGAGGAGGTTCTACGGCAGCCCCACAAAAAAAGCTTGAATGTAATGGCCTGTTTCAAGAAGTTACGGTCAAAACTGAGATGACTGATGGGCAAGAAGGCTGGCTTCAAGACTTATGAACATAGGGATACAAGGAAGAAGTCTCAGTCCGTGAAAACGGACAGCTAGCGAGCAGAGCCGCCGACGCGGCCCGGAGGGACGCCGCAAATGAGTAAACGCCCGGAACTTTCGAGATGCAAGACCGATCCATGCTTCAAGCTCGTCACGCAAGACAACAAAACACCTGACCGGCGCTACGCCAACCGGTACAGGTATTCGAGACCACAGGGATGGCGCCCGAGATGTCTGGCTTGCTCTTCGAGCGCAAAATGGAAGGAGAACATGGAGACCCGAGAAATCTGCAATACACAGCGAACAGACTAGACAGACTACATAACACCACAGAGACAGGCTAGAACTACCCTGCCCGTGCTGCTCCGGAGACCTATTCCTGGACAGCCCTCTCCCCACTATGCTATTTTTAAAACCCCTCCCTACAACTCCCAACCTTGTCCCCACCTCCCAGAACACCCTCCCAAACACCCATCGCTCCACTTAGCTTTCAGACGGCCGAGGCTCTGAATCCGTCCTCGACAAAATACCGCATCGGCTAGCCAGGATGTTCCTGCAGCTGCCAGGCTCATCTTCATCTGCACAGAACCAGTACCAGCAGTAATCATCGATACAGACCTCTTCTACTACACCCTCCTACTCAAATAGAATGTGGCCTTCTGCTCAACTGCAGCAATTCCAGCGTTGGATGCCAGAGACATCGTTGCTTGAGGCACCTAAAATACCGAAAGACAAAAGATTGCTGTTGCGCTTGTGAGAAATCAGGTAATTCACGATCTTGTGACTGCGTGCCAGATATTTGCCCTAGCCCCTGCTAGTTAACCTCACCATTGGTCCTATTTAGAGAAATAGTAACAATTAACTCGGTATACACTAAAACTAGTTCCATTTCAATAGCTAGGAGTTCCGAACAAACACAATAGACATAGATTAAAAGAAAAAGCATGCTACTTTTACCAGCCCAGAACAAAATTTTTGACCTAAAAAAAGAAAATTTGTATATAAGGATACTTTGTAAGATAAATGCAGCTGAACTTCAACCACTCCAGAAGCTCCTACCTCAAAGAGAGCCCTCTGTTTCTTTAAGCGTCAAGGCATATCTGCCAAAAATAGCTTAGGCTGTTCAGAAACTACTAATAACTGAAGGCTCGGCAGAACACTGACACCAAAGAAGCCCCAGAGCAGAATGAGCTCCCTGCGCAGAGCCCGAGGCTCATATACTCCAGGACCCGCCCACCACCCTTCCCACAATCCCCTGGGAAAGAGGCAGGGTCTACCACCATAACACATAAAGGCACCCAGAGGAGCAGCAGGGACTTTTCTCATCTGCTTTCAGTTTACAGGATACAAAGCACTGAATAGAGAAAGCCACCTGGACTAGAAGTTACTCTTCCAGCTCTTTTACTGTGGCTATATCCATTACATCAGCAACGTGACCAGGTAGGGAATTCAACTTCATTTTTCTGGGGTGTAGGTAGAAAAACATAGATGCCTTACTAAGCTATGGAGAGAAGTCACTCGTTGATTATAACAGCAATATTATTATCAAAAATTATGTCCTTTTACTTTACCGGTTTAAAAAATTCCATAATGGTAACAAAGGGAAACCAAAATAGGTCGATAAGAAGGAAATGTTAAAAAGGAAGGAGGGAAATAGGGTCATCAAACCACATGAATGAAGATATTGAAACAAAACGTAAAAGGTGATGAAGATGAGGATAGGCAGGAAGACCAAAAAAACCCAGCAGGGACTTGGATAAATAGAGACACGAAAAGAAAATTTAGAGAGAGACCTAGAAATGCTGTTTTCACAATCAACAAGGAAGAATGAAATAAGAGCCGGTGGGCAGATAGAAAAGGAAAGACATAGAAAGAAAAGGTAGAAGGTGACAGTTGACAGGGCAATGTTAGCAGAAGAGGAAAAAGCTTTGGGGAAACAGACAGCCTGAAAAGGAGAGGAAGGCAAGGACAGGCAAGGAGGCAGGCAGAGATCTAGAGAACTGCGGCGGGGATGGACCCCGGCTAGAGCCCGTAGGGAACAGAACACCCTGGGCCCACGGCACATCGCCCCCTCCTCTGCGGCCCGGCGGCCGGAAACGCGTCCGGGATTGCAAACAAGGCGGTGACGGTTTGTGCCTTCGTGCCCTTCAGAAGTCCCGGCGGTGAGTTCGCTACGAGGATCGATGTCTGCAGGCAGCAGGAAAAGAGGAATGAGGAAAGCAGGAGGCAGGCCAGAGGAAAGGTAGAGGTGTGGGACGGGGAGCTGGGAAATGGGATACCGGGAACGAGACGGGGACGGGGAACTGCACGAGGGTGTCGAGAGAGAAACGGAGCTCGGCAAGGAGGAGGACGGAGAGGTGCGATAGAGAGGGATGGAGAGAGCGAGGTGCCCGCAGCCAGGAGAAGAAGAGAGTGGACGGGGGGATTGTGGATTTTACTACAATAGGGAACCGGATAGAGGGAGATGGAGAGAAAACTATAAAAGAGGAAGAAAGCAGAAAGAATTCTTTTTAAAAAAGACAGCTGCATACCGGCATAGACAAATTGAAAAGCGACAAACCTGGTAAAGAGTTCAAAACTAGAGAACGTAAGATGACTGGAGTAACAAACAGAAAGGGAGCGGAATTGGGGCAGAGCGGCGATGAAGGAGACTCCAACTTCGTAGCCTTTTTCTAGGTATATTCTTTAATTGGCACGGGCGTGCGGCATAGCAAAGGAAGCTCTCTCGCTTCTCTTTTTCAAGCAACCACATAGAGGTCTCTCATGCCCGAACTATAAAGCCAAGCAGGATGTTTTATATTCTGCTCTGGCACACCCACGCTCGTGACTCTTTTCAGCCATGTCTTTTCTCATGCACGATCCCGGGGGGGTTTCCAGCCTGGCCTTTTCATGCGCTCAAGTCTCGTTCTCCTGTGTGGAGAGTTATTGAGAACACCTGGTCTTTTATGTTTATTCTTACGTATTGAGTATTAGCCTCGTGCTTCTCTTTTAGTCTTGGTCGTTCGTCCGTATGGCACCGCTCCCACATCTCCCCCTCTTTGTTTTGGAACGTCGGGTTCACGGCAAGAGCAGCAAGGAACCTCGACTTCCGTTCTTCTGGGATCTCGTATCGTTCCCCAGATGATTCTGAGCGCTACAAGTATAAAAAGGACACAAGTGTGGCCGAGACCAACAATTGCCCAAATTTGTAAATTTAATCCGGTAAACCGATTTTTCAGGGGGGCTTTGGCCGCGTCATGCTATCAGAGATGTCATCCGTTATGCTTTTATGTGCTAAAACTTGTAAGCGCTGCCACTTGTCCTTGCAAAGCGAGGGTCAAATCTTGAACCGTGCCATCTATGTTAGTTGAAAAAGCATCTTGAATGTGCTGTTTAATATGATCCCACGTATATACGCTATCGTTCCATACTAATGGAGTAATGCATAACTTTTTTCTTTACATTCCCAGTCGCATTTGTAATTTCATTCGATTAGCCGTTGCATTTTGCCTATCGCCTAACCGTATCGCTGCCGCTTCCGATGCGTCTAAGTGCGTTAATATTTGCCGATCGATATTTGCTTGCGTAGTTAATTCTTGGCTTATGTTACTCAATGTTCCCGCTACTTTGCGTGCGGTGTGTACAGACTCTGCTAAAGCTGTAGCGGTAATAGCTGCGGTAGCTAAGATATGGATTGCGGATATTATAAAAGCGATGACCCGTCCTATACAGAGTTTTCTTCGTTGTGGAGGTTGTTTCAGTGCCTTTGCTAACCGACTTAGGCCAGAATCCCCTACCCGTTGTCGAGTCGCATTTACGAGAAGACGTATCTCGGCTTCTCGTCTCATTGGTATTGTGGCAGATACATTTAATTTAGAGATTTTTGTGTGTGTAATGCAACTGAAATGATATGAGTTCTGTAAGGTGAGTTCAAAGGTATGACTTGTTTTTGGAAATATTAATCTCAGATGCGGCCACAAAAGCGTAAGGATGCGAGGTACAAATAATAAGAGTCATTATGAAAATTGGTCAACTGTAAAGAATATTAATTATTATTTTTTGAATAGACTCCACGTGCTACGTGTCTGAGTCTAAACGGCGAGGCCGATCGGCAAAGCTTTGCAAAATATGAACTAAAACTCTCCTTAAACTGAGCCTGTAGCACGGGTCCTGAAAGACCTCCTTCTGACCGCTTCGACTCATTAGTTAGTGCATAAAAAATTTACGTCCTTCGAGGAATTAGTTATGAGGTGTCCGTGGGGACCCAGGTCCCAAAATATTAAATGGGTTGTGTTTTGTAGCACAGGTTTTTGGTAGGCTATGAGGTGTCCGATTAAGATTTGTTACATCCTTTGTCATATCTCTGGGGATCTTACATAAAGGTAAGTTAACAGGGGGAATCGTGGTTGCATTTTGACTGACGACCGCGTCGGCTATTCCGGGAGCAGAGCTGAATGTTAAATGGCTAGTTGCTCCTTGTCTATTTTCCCATGTTGATAGATGAAATTTTTCTCCCGTATTAAGGCAATTCGGTATTGGCTCGTTTGACGTGCAAATGGGTGATAACTCGGTATGATACTGATGGGTGTCGTTACTTCGTACCCCGTCCTTGCCTTCCATTAAAGGCCCTGAAGGGGGAATTCGGGTTCCCTCCGTCCATTTTGAATCGTTATCTGAAATGGGAATTTCCGGATCCCACCAGGTATTTCGTTTGAATGGCGGTGAGGGGTCCGACACACGTGCCCGATACAAATGTCAAGCTCGAGTAGGATGACGTATCGCGTAAAGAATAAGTATACGTCCTTACCGTACTGTTCCTGGCGATGACGGCTAAGTACGCCAAAAAAGGTGTTTGCTGGGGTAGGCGATGCACCCGCAGATGCTGTCGTTGTACTTGTGCTATGTTGTAGTTGCTTCAGTTTTCCCCGGGCGACAGGATCATCTTTTGTTGTTCTCTTTCATTTCCGTGGTCTCTTATTTTCATTTGGGTTCAACTTCTCCATCTGAGGCGCTGGATTCCGGGTCACATCTTTGCAGCTTGCGATAAGGCTTGATATATCGTGCCGGAAACCGTTGCGGTCCTGATGGAAGAAGAACGTGCGCGTACCCCTCTCCCCCACGTGATCGATTCGGCGGGACGGTTCTGTCGGTCGCTGGCGCTGGGGCCCCTGTATGTAACCTCTGGACGATGCGATTGTTTCTCTGAAATTGAAAAATGCCTTTCTGCGGCGGTCGTGTTTCTGCCAGCAATATTCTTGCGCTCGTAAAGGCAGATAAAGGATTTTGGGATCGTATCCTGTCTGCGTCCGAATACAATGACGCCCTTTTGTAATTAACCATGTGACCAGTTCTAAATAAGGGGTTATGATTTTGTTAAGCGCATTTGGTAAAACACAACTGTTCTAGGTAAAAAAACTTGCTTATTGTCTACCGACAACTGACCCACTGACCCGATGGGTTGACGTTCGGTTCTGAGGATGAAAAGACCCACGGGTAATTCTGGTCAAATTCTGTCGGCTTGAAGCTCAGATAATTTTTGTGCTACAGGGTCCAATTCTTTCTTTGTTTCTGCTGATAAGCAGCATCCTGAGGTAAAGTTGCTATCCCCTTTCAAAGGTGCAAATGAATGACACTTCCCAATTAGAAATACCCGGCCGAGGGCGTAACTAATTGGTGGTTCCTAATAACTTCTGTAAGTCATTCAAGGTCTACTTTGTCTTGTAAGTTTTAGTACATTGTTCTGATAAAATACACGCCGGCTATTTCCACAGTGGCAGTTCGTACTTTTTAATCAGCGATTTGCAATCCATGAGACTTTATTTCATCTGGCATATGATGCAGGATGTTTTTCAAGTATCCTTTGGTTTTTTACACAGACAAGAATGTCATCGGTGTAACGATATATCGTACCGGACGGGAAATTTTGTCTCGTCGATCGCGGAGCGGTCGCGACCGCAGTCCGACAGACGGTTGAGCTGTTCGTTGTGCCTTGCGGTGTAATAAAGAATGGCTAACTGGCTTTTAGAAAAGTGCTGCTGACCAGCCTTTAGAGATAGGGAGGGAGGCCGATTTGTGCTAATCGTTATGCGTATATCCATTGTGGACTAACTAACAAACACTCTAAAGATAAGAACGAAGCAGAATCCGCCAAGTGAAGGACACCAGGTGCAATCCTCCAATCAGACTGTGGGGCTCAAGGAACACAGAAGACTAAGCAGGAGAGATAGGGAGAGCAGCTAGCAAGAGCTGGTCCTGCGGTTTGGAAAAGACCCAGGATGGTACAGGGCATGCGCCACAGGACAAGTTCAAAAGTTCAACTGTGAGGAAGACTCGGACCTTCATCCCCAATGACCACCAACGACCCCTGACGGGGGGGCGTAAATTGGGCGGACTGGGGTGGGACTATGGGAGGAACTTATGGTAACGAATTCCTGGAAATAATTAGAATAACCCAACCTTTTCTTAGAAATGTAATGAATAAACATGAAAGCTGTAAATATAAGGCAAGAATCCTAACGCTTGAGCGTACACGTACGGAAGGAGCTATCCCCTGTGCTGCCTGGCGCCGCAATAAAGAATACCTGCTTAATAACACTTGGTTGTGACGGAGGTTTCTCGGCTTCAGTGTTAATACTGTCCGGCAATATCTTTTCATGGGTTTTGTCAAATTTTTACTCTTGAGCATCTGCCGCTTTTCAGGACGCTCCTGGCTTGTATGTCCTTGTTTACCACAATTAAAACATTTAACAGTGTTCCGATAACTTTGCAATTGAGATAATGTGGCGGCGAGAACTGATACTCTGTGAGTCTCAGTTTCGATGTTTTGACGTACTTTAATATATTCCCCTACGTCCGTTGCCTTTCCTTTCAATAGTAGTAGCGCTGATTGACAGTCACTGTTAGCGTTTTCAAAAGCCAACTGGAATAACAAAGCTTTAGCGGCTTCAGGATTATCTACTTGCCTTTGCCCCCTGCAGTATGTCTTCAAATGTCAGAGGGCTCTCGAGAACCTCGTCTTATTGTCAGAAAAGATCCCGTACGATGTCCCGACTTGTGGCGGATGAAGGGCATGGACTCCGATTGGGGATGAACCGAAGACCTTTATTGTTTCTTACCACCATCATTATATACTTTTCTCTATTAGCGCACGCACCACTACGTAAGCTATGATTGGTGTACAGGCATGGTTCACGCGTCGCTACTGCTAACTCCCTTGGCTGCTATCCTGCAGGCTTGTGCTCCTCTCGGACCTGATGGTCTGCACCTGTTTACTTCCCTGTTATCTTTCTTTACTCTTATTCAAGGCTCAGGGCGGGACGTGCCTGAATCCTGTTAACTCTTTCCATCCCTTCTCTCCTTGTTCCTCCTCACTGACCCAGCCGGGCTTGTTCAAAAGCCCATCTATCCAGGGCTATTTGTGCCTGTGTGCTTATATGTTGTCCTGTGCCTGTACGCAGACCCGGATGAGTTGGTATTCCTGCACTCAAATTATCCATCGCCTGCTCTGTTACTAAGTCGTAATATTCTAATTGCCAAACCTCACGGCGTGCCGAAAATAATGTTGTTTTCGTTAATATTTTCCAATCCCGTGGTGTCATGATGTATGCCACCCGCACTGCCTCTGTTAATCCTACGGTGAACGTATTTTGTAATTCATTTTCTGTAATAGTTTTTTTTTTAAGCTCTTTAGAAACCTGGTAAGGCAAGCCATCATTACTTGGGGACCAGTTTTATTTCTTTATAACAGAAAGCAAAAGTAAAATTAGCCCGTTTTATAGATGCTTCTTTACATTTCTGCGCTACTGACTTGATCTTGGATAACTCCTTCAGAAAGGGACTAGCAGGTACCGTAGACAATATAGAACGTAACAGCGGTGGAAGTGAAAATTTCAGTGGGGGGTGGGGGAGGTGGGGGCGGTGTCTCTAATGGCTGAGGAGGTAATGGTAATAGAGGGTATAAGTCTGGTTCCCCCTCTGCACTAAGCGGCCCAGGGTCAAAAGGGTCTTCAGTCTCAGAATTATTTGGGACATCTTTAGCTCGATCATATATATTTTGGCCCTTTGGCCCCCGTTTCTATCTTTTTTCTTTTTTTTCCCTTTTTCTAACAATAGCTTCTAAAGGTTTGAGCTGCGCCAACATGGAGTATAAAAACTGCCGTGTCACATAACAGCATCAGGAATCTCAAAACCTAGCCCTTTAGGTTTCTGTAAGCATTCCCCTACACCCTCCCGCATAGCGCTATCAAGTGCGCCATCTACTGGGAACCAATTACAATTTTTTTTACCAACAGCAGCGATCACATTAGATGGGTTTTAGTTACAGGGTAACCAGCAGCACGCAATACCTGTTGCGGTGCTTTTTAATGTAATTTAGCTCTTGCCAAGCCATCTGTCCCATTACAATGATCCTGTAGTTTTCCTGTTCAATGGGTGCAGGTGTTCCTATTTAAGGAATGTAGCCACAAAAACCTTAGTATAACTATAAAAAGCAAACTCGCCCAGAGGTTTTCCCTCACACGGGGCACCTATCTGCAGTGATGAAGGAGATGCAGACTTTGTAGCCTTTTTCTAGGTATATTCTTTAATCGGCACAAATGTGTGGAATAGCAAAGGAAGCTCTCTTGCTTCTCTCTTTCAAGCAATTATACAGAGCGCGCTCATTCCTGAACTAAAAAGCCAAGGGGGATGTTTTAACATTCTTCTCTGGCGCGCCCACGCTCGTGACTGTTTGCAGTTACGTCCTCTCTCACGGACCCTCCCAGGCGCTTTCCAGCTTGGCTTTTTTGTATGCTCAAGATTCATTTTGCCATGGGGCTTGTTTGGAACACCTGGTCTTTTAGCGTGTTTATTCTTACATGTTGAACACTAACTTCACACTTCTATTTTAGTCTCAATCAATCTTCCATATCGTTGGCACTGCTCCCAAAAGGTAGCAAATTCAACAACTTGTTAGGGGGAGATTCAAAGCGGAACATAAAAAGCCATGGGCTAAAGTTTCTAGGACAGGAAACTCGGTAAATGATAACAGAAATAAAATTTTTAAAGCAATATGGTACAGGACAGGAAAAAACTAAAACAAGGGAAAGGGAACTAGATAAATGGAGACATTAAAATAAAATTTAAATAGCCAGAGTAAGGAAAATTTAAAAAGAAATAGGGAGCGCAAACTGAATAAAGGACAAGAGAGTCAAATGTGACTGGGTATGTAACAGACAAGAAAGGATTAAAACACAGGGATAGTCAGCTTACCAAAACGAGACAGAGAAGGAAACCTGAAAATGCAAAAAGCTACGGTATGGTCATCAGAGAACTGAAAATAAGAGACGGCAAACTAAATTACCTGTACAGGTGTAGAAACGCTTTTTAAAGCCAAGAGATTGAGAGAGGAAAAGAATTCAAAAACAGAGACAACAATCTAAATGAATAGACTTGTAGGAAAAAAAAAATCATAAAAGCAGCACAGGCTGCAGGACACACGGGAAGGAAATAACAAATAAACATGTTAGCTGGGATAAAATTAAGCACAGAAAACATAAAAAGCCATATGAGGCAAGACAAACAAACCTAAAAAATAAAGGCTGAAGAAGAGACACACGTCAAAAGTAAATTCAAAAAGTGACCGGGTACTCAAGAAACTGGAAACTATTAAAAATAAGGATAGAGAGCTGGGTCAAAGGAGAAAAAAAAAAGTGACTAGGTAGAGGACAAACAAAAAACTTAAAAACACCACCAGCAAACTAGATAAAAGCAGACACAGAAACAAAATTTTTAAAGCCAAGAGACTAAGACAGGAAAGAATGGAACAATAGCCAAAATAACAAGAGAGGAAAGAACAAAGAGCCACAGCAAAAGAAAATGCCAAGGTAGAAAGAATATCTAAATAGTGAGGGCTCAGAGGAATGCACAAAATAATTTTAAAATGTCTCAAAATTAAGACAGTAAATGGGATCTAAGGAGACAGAATTTTAAAAGGAATTAAGACAAGAAATTTAAACACAATGATGGAGAACTAAAATGGATTAAAAAAAAGTAAATGAAAGAGCACTAAAGAAAGAAAGGAAATAATAAAAGTAGGCATAAAAAAAAGAATAAAAAAGGTATGGTTACTAGGGAAATGAAAAAATTATTAAATAGGGACAGCAAACCAACAAGTAGAAAGAAAATATGAATAACATCAGCACTAAGGAAAACTAAGAAATAATTAAAAAAAAACAGCAAAGGGTATAATCACTGCTACTCTCCATTTCTTTCTCCTCATTTGCCCCAGTTCTCCCTCGTTTCCCCATCTTTGCCTCCGTCGCCCCTGGTCCCCCTCCCTTCTCCTTTTTATCTGTTTTCCCCCCATTTCCCCCCGTCCAGTCTATGTGGTGCTGAACCTGGGCCTTTCTCACAGCTCTTACCTGGAAAAGACGACTCCGGTTCTCTCTGTGACTAAAGCCCAACGCCCGCACATCCGGCCAGCTGCGGAGCTGCCACCACCAGTGGAGCACCCACCCCAGAGCAGAATGAGCTCCCTGTTGACTTACCAAGAGCTCCACAGCGTCCATTGGTCTTTCCTTAACCCCGCCGCCACCCTTGCTCCATTCCCAAGTGCACTATGGCTTCTGCCGGACTTTCCCAAAGCACACCGAGCTCCCTACTAAATCGCCGAGTGTGCTGTGTCTTTTCCCGGCTTTCCCGAGGCCCAGCAGGGGACATGCCACTTCTCCGAGTGTGCCAGGGATCCTGCCGGGCTTTTCAAAAGCCCACCAAGTACCCTGCTGCCTTCCACCATCCAAACTTTGGCAGAAATCATCTCTGTGCAGACCAATTAGGACCCAATTAGGTTAAAAAGAAAAAAAAAAAAACAAAACAAAAAACCAAAAAAACAGCAAGTGGAAAAAAAAAATCCCCTGACTGGGTTTTTTTTCTTATTAGAATATCTTGGGTTTGGGTGGTGTGTTTGTTTTGGGGTTGTGGTTTGTTGCTTTTTTTATACAAGGCCTGGAAAAGAAAAATACCTCGACTCCAGCTATAACATGTTAACAACACTTACATACTACCACACAACCAAAGCCACACACATGCACAACTCTCACTTCACCTACCCTGCAAACCACCCCTCCCTCTCCGCTCTGCCCTTCGCCCACTGCCTGCCACCACAGGTCTGCAGCTCTCCTCAGGAACAGGGTTCCCGCTGGCCTCTAAAATCGCCCTGCCTTTGAAAACCCCAGCCCGAGACCCTCCGCAGTCCAAACATTTACAATTAACAGTGCCACACAGAGCGATAGGGACTGGGGAAAGAAAAAGACCCACACAGACAGGGCAAAAAAAAAAAAAGAGACCCGGCACCGTACGGTGCAATGCAGTCTTAGATCACAGTCAAGACCCAGCGCAACACAAAGCCATGTGGTGCAACGCAAGAGCCAGAACCGTACAGTGTGACCCAGTCTTAGACAACAGTCAAGACCCGGCGCAATACGGAGTCATAGAGTGTGATGCAAGACCCAGCGCAATACATAGCTGTACGGTGTAACGCAGTCTTAGAGTACAGTCAAGACCTGGTGCAACACAGCCGTACGGTGCAATGCAAGACCCAGTGCAACATGGAGCCGTACGGCGTGACGCAGTCTTATGTCACAGTCAAGACCTGGCGTGACACATAGCCATAGTGTGTGATGCAACACCCAGTGCCATAAGGAGCCGTACGGTGCAACACAGTCTTAGTTTACAGTAAAGATCCAGCACGACACAGAGCCATAGAGTGTGATGCAAGACCCTAGGAATGGCACCCGAGGCACGTGAAGTGCTCCTTGAGCACAAAGAGCAACGAGGACATCGAGACCCGAGAAAGGTCCGATACACAGAAGACACGCTACACAAGCTACGCAGCTACAGGCTGGAAGAGTCCTGCCTGGCACAAGCTAGTATTGTGCCAAGAGCAGCCCGCTCCCTTTACCTGCCCAAAGGGGATGGTTCCTGGACAGCCCTCTCCCCACGCCAATTTTGAAACCCCTCCTTACAGCTCCCAACCTTGTTCCCTCCTCCCAAACATCAGTCCCTCCACTTAGCTTTCAGAGGGCCGAGGCTCTGAATCCATCCTCAACAAAATACCACATCAGCCATCCAGGATGTTCCTCAGTTACCAGGTTCCTTTTCATCTGCACAGAACTGGTACCAGCAGTAAGCATCAACACAGACTTTGTCCGCAACATTCTCCTGCTCAAAAGGAACGTGGCCTTCCTCTCGTCTGCTCCAATGTCAGCCTCAGATGCTGTAGCCATCATCGCTTGCAGCACCTAAAATGCCAGAAGACGGAAAACTACCATTGTGCTTCTGAGAAATCGCATAATTTGTCATCTCACAGATGCATACAAGATGTTCACCCTAACCCCTGTTAGCTAACCTCACCATCAGTCCTATTATAGAGAGAAGGTAACAACGATTAACACAATATGCAACAAATAGTTGTATAGCTCGATAGTTCCATCTTCAATAAAGTCAGGAGTTCCAAAAAAGCATGATACACCTAGATTAAATTAAAAAAAGGCACACTATTAAGCCCTCTTGCCAGCCCAGAAGACTCAAAACAAAATTATTGACCTAAAAAAAAAAAAAAAGCTGTATACAATCATACTTTCTGAGCTAAATGCAGCTGAACCTTGACCAATCCTGAAGCTCTTACCTCAGACAGAGCTCTCTGCTTCTTTAAACATCAAAACATATCTGCCCAAATATTTTAGAGAGGTCAAAACCTGCCATTACCTGAAGGCCCAGCAGAGCACTGACATCAGAGAAGGCCCAGAGCAGAATGACCTCCCTGAGCAGAGCCCGGGGGCTCATATACTCCAGGACCCGCCCACCACCTTTCCCGCAATCACCTGAGAAAGGGGCAGGGCCAACCACCACAACACATAAAGGTGACTGGAGGAGCAGCAGGGAGTTTTCTCAGCTGCCTTCAGTTTATGGGGTGCAAATTGTCAAATGGAGAAAGCCACCTGTACCAGAAACATATATTCCTGCTCTTTTACTGCAGCTACATTAATTGCATCAGCAATGTGACTGGATAGGGAATTCTAAAGAAAAAAAAAAAATTTTCTGTGGTGTAGGTAGGAAAAAAGATAGATGCCCTATCAAGCTGTGTAGGGAAGTAGCTCATTAAATACAACAGCAAGATTATTATCAAAAATTATGTGCTTTCCTTTATCTATAAAACAAACAAAATGGAAGCAATAGCAAATTAAAATAGGCAGATAAAAAGGAAATTTTGAAGGAAGGATTAAGAATAGAGCACGGCAGGGGAGAGAAATAGGGTCAGCAAACTAAGTAAGTGAAGATACTAAATAAAGGTGACGAAGGTGCAGAAGACATAAGCCACACGAACACGGACCCGGACAAATGGAAACACAAAGAGAAAATTTAGAGGGAGACTTGGAAATGCCATTTTCACAAGCAATGAGGAAGAATGAAGTAAGCTGGTGGGGAGACAGAAAGGAAAGGTACAAGGTGACAGTTTACAGAGCAATGCTAGCAGAAGACAGAAAAGCTTTGGGGAACCAGAAAGCCTGAAAGGCAGACAGAGGCCGGGACAGGCAAGGAGGCAAGCAGAGATCTGGAAAACCATGAGAGGGATGGGCCGGGACCCATGTGAGGCGACACATGGCTCCCGGCACCAACGGCACACCTCTACCACCCCAAAGCTTATCTCTCTGTCTCTGCCCCTTCCTCCTCCACAGTGCCAGCTGCCTGACCTTAGGAGTAGGCAGTGGGTGATTCAATGCACCTCTCCCATGATGTTTCCTGGACACGCAGCAGCTCAAGTGTGTGGCCGATGGAGGCAGCAACGTCCTGGTGTCGTGTGTCAGTCAGGCGCTCTGTTGGGGATGGCTCTTTCCTTGCCACAGTGTAACGGGTCTGTGTGGCAAGGTTTTGGTAGCAGGGGGGTTACAGGGGTGGCTTCTGTATGAAGTTGCTAGAAGTTTCCCCTATATCGGATATAGCCAATGCCAGCTGGCTTTAAGACGGACCCGCCGCTGGCCAAGGCCAAGCCAATCAGCAACAGTGTTTTTCGCCTCTGTGATAACATATTTAAGAGAGTGAAAAAGTTGTTGTGCAGCAGTAATTGCAGCGAGTGAGAGGAGTGAGAATATGTGAAAGAAACATCCTGCAGACACCAAAGTCAGTGAAGAAGGGGTGAGGAGATGCTCCAGGTGCCAGAGCAGCGATTCCCCTGCAACGTGTGGTGAAGACCATGGTGAAGCAGGTTGTCCCCCTGTAGCCCATGGGCGGTGGAGCAGAAGACTGCCTACACCCCGTGGAGGGCCCCCACGTCAGAGTAGGTGGATCCCTGAAGGAAGCTGTGACCCTGTGGGAAGCCTGCACCGGAGCAGGCTCCTGGCAGGACCTGTGGCCTGTGGAGAGAGAGAAGTCCACGCTGGAGCAGGTTTGCTGCTAGAGACCCTGTGAGGGGGGCTCACGCTAGAGCAGTTGGTTCCTGAAAGACTGCACACCATGAAGGAGACCCACAATGAGGCAGTTCATGAAGGACTGAACCTGTGGAAGGCTCAGGCTGGAGAAGTCACAGAGGACCTTCTCCTGTGAGGGGGACCCCACATTAGAGCAGGGGAAAAAGTGAGAAATCCTCCCCCTGAGGAGGAAGAAGCAGCAGAAAACAACAGTGTGACGAACTGACCCTAACCCCCATCCCCTGTTTTCCCCCCTGTGCCACTGGAGGGGAGGAAGGAGGAAAATCAGGATCAAAGTTATGCCCGGGAAAGGAGGGAGGGGTGGGGGGAAGGTGTTTTAAGATTTGGTTTTATTTCTCATTACTCCTCTCTGAGTTAAGTGATAATAAATTACATTTCCTTTCAGTTGAGTCTGTTTTGCCCGTGACGGTAAATGCTGAATAATCTCCCTGTCCTTATCTCAACCCCATGAGCCTGTTTTGTTTTTGTTTTTTTTTTTTTCCCTCTTCTCTCTCCTGTCCAGTTAAGGAGGGGCAGTGATAGAGTGGCTTTAGTGGGCACCTGGCATTTTGGCCAGGGTTAACCCACCACACACCAGGACTGGCTGCTCCTTGCTGGAGGCAGCTCCTTGTGGAAGCCCCTTTGTTTGCCTCCTCAGCCAGTTCCTGCAGCTGGGCATGCCCAGGCAGTCCCCTTCATAGCCCACAGCAGGGCCAGCCCTACCGTCAGCCTCACTGACCACACCTGCCCAAGCTCCAGCTGGAGTCCATCAGGAACAAGGGCCTGGCAAAAGCACAGTGGCCCCTCCCTGGCACCTGCCCACAGCCACAGGCTCTGCACCCAGGGGCTTGAAAGCCATCCAGGGGCACAGGAAAAATTTACTCATTCCTGCTCAGAACAAATCCTGGCACCGAGTCGGCTACAAGGCTTGGTGCCCAAAGGCAGCAGGACAGTAGGAGACAAGAGAAGAGAAAAAGCAGGAGGAAGATAGAGAAGAGGTGGGGGACAGGCAGCAGGGAAACCAGATGCTGCAGATGGGAGAGGGACGGGAAGCGGGGCAACAGTAGAGAGAGAGGAGAGCTGAGAGATTGAGCAAAAAAAAAAAAAAAACAGGGAGAGATGGAGGAATATATAAGGGGGTGGGGGTGGGGGGGGGGGGGGGGAGGAGAGAGAGGCCAAAGGGACCAGCAGGACAACAAAGTAGAGACAAGACAAGGGACAAAGGAAAAATCTAAAGTGATAAGGGAAAAGAAGCAGAAGCAAGAACTAACACATAGGATCAGGAAGAAAGAAAGAGGGAGATTTAGGACAGTGAACTGCACTAGTGCATGTAGTAGATACATGGCTTTCATTTCCATTTCTTTTTATACATATAAATGAGTATTATTGTCTCTATACATATATATGAGACATTTTTTGCTATTTCAACACCTCACACCCATATTTACATGTTTTAATATTTTTTTAATCCCCCCTCATGAATTTTCAGGTGGTTTTTGGCTATGATCCCCCCCCTTTTTGGGGGAACCCCACAACCCCCCTCATCCCCCACTCACCCACTACTCTGCTGCATCATCACTCCCTGTGATACTTAGAAGCCCAAGTGACATCACACATACAAGCCCCTTTTTATTCACTCAGAAAAAAACAGTCACAAAATGAGGGAAACTGCCCCAACCAGCAGCTCATTAACTCTGAGAACACTATTTACATACGTACGAACCTCCACCCCATAAAAGGGGAGCTCTGCTAGAAAAATAAAGGGGGATAGCCCCCCCAGATGGCTGCAGGTCCCTCCCAGCCCCTATCCCACAGGCTGGCGGCTGCCCCATGGTGGGGCAGAGAGCGTGCCAGAGGATGGTGCCACTTTTCTTGCTCAGGCTCTGCTGTGCAATGGTCAAACCCAGGCTTGGAGGGTGATCGATTGAGCACCACAAGATGCTTACAGACACACATCCAGAAAACAAAAACCCCAAATATATTGCAGCATATTAAAAAAATAGTACAGAAGAAAGCAGAGGAATTAGTTCAGAATAAGGGATAGGATAGTAGTCAAGCTAGAGGAGGATTCTAGGTAAACAGGGCAGCTCAAAACACAACACATCCTTTAAAAGCCATTTGAACACTTAAAAGCAGTATTAAGACTAGAATCATTGAACGGTTTGTCTTGGAAAGGACCTTAAAGACCATCTAGTTTCAACCCCCCTGCCATGGGCAGGGACATCTTCCACTAGACCGGGTTGCTCCAAGCCCCATCCAATCCGGGCTTGAACAATTCCATGGGAGAGGGCAGCCACAGCTTCTCTGGACAGCCTGCTCTAGTGCCTCACCACCCTCATAGCATTTCTTCCTAATATCCACTTGGCCTGCCACCACTTGGCCCAAAAAAAGACGGTGACAGGTGGCAGGCCAGAGGGACAAGGAAAGACAGGAGGAAGGACAGAGCAACATAGAAAACAGGTGACTGACAGGGAGCCAGAAAGCAGGAAACTCTGAAAGAGTCAGGGGTGCAGGGAGCTGGATATCGAGATAGAGAGATGAGAGCAACAGAGCATGACAGGGACAGAGGTGAAGTAAAAATAACAGGAACAGGGAGAAGCACAAAGGGTCAGAGAAAGGAAGAGATGAACAGCAAGGAGGAACGGGACAGTGAGATACAGAATGAAAAACACAGCGACAGTAAGCAAGACAAAGGGGCATAGAGACACAAGGAAAAAAGAAGGAGAGCTACCAGAGGACTGAAAAAAAAAATCGGAGTTTCCAAACCCCCTTGCTTTCTAACACTTCTCACAGAGGTGGGAGGCTAGGTGCGGCCAGGTAAGGATTCTAAGATGAAAACTCAATAACAAGAGTGTTATTAAACAGGCATTCTTTATTGCAGCACTGTGGATTGCTCCACCGGAGGGGTTTCACAAAGCAGTTTAAGTACAGTTTAATCCATCCATATTCAATACGTATTCAGTACTTTCCTAGAATTGATTACTACATGTTGATGATCTTGGAACATATTTTTCGTTACCCCGATCTCATGGTTTACTTGTGCATATTTCCAAGTTCCTGTTGTTTACATATGGTGGTATACCTATATCTTCCAATCACCAAAGGTCATTTTTCTTCCTTGGCAAAAACACATGATAAGTTCTCTATCTCTTTGACTGATCTCTGACAGACAAATTAGGAGGGACGTCTAGCCAGCTGCACCGCCCAGGAGAGATGCCACCGAAACACACCATTGAAACCCAGAGAGAAATAAAGTACTTCAGAACACTCCATCCAAACATGGGGAAAAACACCCCTAAAATTCAGCAGCCTCTCTTTTTAAATGTTTAGAACAAATACTGAGCTGCTTAAATACCCCTCATAAATCACACACTGTGACTATTTGGCAGTTACAGTTTAAACCATGCAAGCCCATTTGTAAGTTACACAATTTTAACTTTTTTTTTTTTCCTGTCATAAATCAAACTTACAAAAAGTCAATGAGATAAGAGATCCCCCATATGGTTTCACTTTTTTTGGAAAAAAAATATAGAATCGTGGAATCATTGTGGTTGGAAGACACCTTTAAGATCATCACGTCCAACCATTATCCTAACACTGGCAAGCCCACCACTGAACCATGTCCCTCAGCATCACACCTATAAGTCTTTTGAACACCTCCAGGGATGGTGACTCCACCACCTCCCTGGGCAGCCTGTTCCCATGTCTAACCACTCTTTCGGTAAAGAAATTCTTCCTAATATCCAATCTAAATCTCTCCTGGTGCAGCTTGAGGCCATTACCTCTTGTCCTGTCATTAGTTACTTGGGAGAAGAGACCAACACCAGCCTCACGACAACTTCCTTTTAGGTAGCTGTAGAGAGCAATAGGGTCTCCTCTCAGCCTTCTCTTCTGTCGGCTAATCAATCCTAATTCCCTCAGGAGCCCCTCATAAGACATTTTTTCATGACCCCTCTGCTTCATTCCCCTTCTCTGGGCCTGCTCCAGGACCTCAATGTCTTTCCTACACGGTGGTGCCCAAAATTGCACACAGCACTCAAGGTGGGGTCTCACCAGTGCTGAGTACAGGGGCACGATCACTCCCCTGCTCCTGCTGGCCACACCATTGCTGATACAGGCCAGGATGCTGTTGGCCTTCTCGGCCACCCGGGCACACTGACAGCTCATGTTCAGCCGACTGTCAACTAGCACCCCTGGGTCCTTTTCTACTGGGCAGCTATCCAGCCACACTTTCCAAAGCCTGTAGTGCTGCTGGGGGTTGTTGTGACCAAAGGGCAGGACCCGGCACTTGGACTTGTTAAACTTCATGCAATTGTCCTCAGCCCATCCATCCAGCCTGTCCAGATCCCTCTGCAGAGCCTCTCTACCCTCAAACAGGTCAACAGTCCCGCTTAATTTTGTGTCATCTGCAAACTTGCTGAGGGTGCACTCGATCCCCTCATCCAGGTCGTTGATAAAGGTATTAAACAAGACCAGCCCCAATACTGAGCCCTGGGGAACACCGCTTGTGACCGGTCGTCAACTGGATTTAACTCCATTTACCAAATCTTTCTGGGCTCGGCCATGCATCCAGTTTCTAACCCAGCGAAGAGTACACCTGTCTAAGCCATGAACCGCCAGCTTGTCCAATAGGATGTTGTGGGAAACTGCATCAAATGCTTTACTGGAGTCCAGAGAGACAACATCCACAGCTTTTCTCTCATCCACTAGGCAGGTCACCTGATCATAGAAGGAGATCAGGTAGGTCAAACAGGACCTGCCTTTCATGAACCCATGCTGGCTGGGCCTGATTCCCTGGATATCCTGCACTTACCTTGCGAGCACACCCAAGATGAACCGCTCTATAATCTCGCTCGGTACCTAGGTCAGGCTGACGGGCCTGTAGTTCCCCAGATCCTCCTTCTAGCCCTTCTTGGAGACGAGCGTCTGTCTTGGTTTGAAAGACAAGTGTCTGCGGAGGAAAGCAGGAGCCTCCCTTGAAATGGAAAATGCAACCCCCTTCCCTCCAAATTATTATAATTTTGAAGTTAACGGGCCTTCAGGCAAAGATATGGGGAATAGGAATAACAGTTCTTTACTTATATATATATATATATATAAAAATAACACAAGGCAGGGAAAAAAAAACAACCCACGGGTTTACACTGACAGAGTCAGAAATACAACCTGACACCCTGTTAGGGTGGCAGTAGCAGTCTGAAAAGATGGTGGCTGCAGTCCTCCTGAAGCGATGGATGTAGTTCTGTTGAAGCAGCGATCTTGTAAAAGAGTCTGGTCTTCCTCCGAAGGTCCAGTGGTAGGTAGGTAGCTCTTGTCCTCTGGAACTCCAGTGGGGGAAAAAACTCCTCTGGGAATCCAGTGGAAGAAGGCTGCTAGGGTGTTCGAGATCTCAGTTTTTATTTAGCATGGTAATAGAATACTTGTTTTTTCCTTTGGCACATTTTACACTGTAACCTAGGACAGCGTCACATTGGTAAGCCTCCGGTCTTCCGGGACTTCTCCTGTTGACCAGGATTGCTGATAAATGATGGACAGTGGCTGGGCAAGTTCCTCCACCAGCTTCCTCAGCGCTCTCGGGTGTGTTTCATCCGGCCCCATAGACTTGTGAGTTTCCAATTGGCAGAGCAGGTCATTAAGTACCACTTCCTGGATTATGGTGGAATTCTCCTGGTCTCCATCCCTGTCCTCCTGCTCAGGGGGCTGATTACCTTGAGGGTAACCAGTCTGACTATTAAAGATTGAGGCAAAGGCGGCATTAAGTACCTCAGCCTTTTCCTCATCCTAATAACAAATCCCCAGCGCTGCAATACCTAAGGCTACCAATCAGGACTGGTAGATGTGCTGGGAAAAAAAAAAAAAAAAGAAAAAAAAGGAAAAAATAACCTTGATCACTCTTAGTACAGATGTCAGTGTCTCAGTCAGGTTTTCACATACCCCTAAAAGATACTTTAAAAGCTTACAGACTGAAAAAGCATAAAGCTTTTATTGTGAAAACAGTCCGTTTCTTCAGAACACCCGAACTGTTATGCACAGTTTCTTTCCTCTTTGAGTACAATACAATTCTCACAGAATCATTTCTTAGTAAGCGCACAGAAACAGAAGAATACACACGCTTGCAGGAAGAGAAAATAAACAGAGGGAAGTACATTTTCCATTGGCCTAACCTGCTCCAGGATAGACATTATTTTATTTATCCAGTCACGATGGAGCAGTGGGGAAAGCAGCAAAAGCGAAGACAAACAGCAGCAATGTTAAGTGAAATCCAGCTTTAATTTTGATCACGTCTTTAAGAGACTCTCCAAGTCTACACCTCAGTCCTACGAAGGACAAGCTCTTTTTTGGAAGGACAAGCTTTTTATTATTTTTTTTTTAAAAAAACATAAAACTCCTAGACTGAGGACTCCACAGAACAGAATTTACTCACCTCTGCCCAGAACAAACCCTGGCATTGAGCTGGCTACAAGGCTCAGTGCCCAAACGCAGCAGGACAGCAGGAAAGAGAAAAGCAGGAGGAAGGTAGAGAAGAGATGGGGGACAGGCAGCCAGCAAACGGGATGCTGCAAACAGGAGAGGGACAGTGAGCAGGACGGTAGAGTAAAGAGAAGAGTACTGGGACACTGAGCAAAAAACCCAGGGAGAGATGGGGGAATACATAAGAGAGAGGGGGAGCAGGAGAGAGAGGCCAAAGGCACCAGCAGGACCACAAGTCAGGGACAAGACGACAGACAGGGAAATATTCTAAAGCAATAGCGGAAAAGAAACAGAGACAAGAACTAACACATAGGGTCAGGAAGACAGAAAGAGGAAGCCTTACAAAGACAATGTAAAAAGTGACACCATTTCCACCCCCTCTTGACTTCCACAGTTTCCCTGCCTTCGCACCCCATCTCAGCCTCCACTTTCTTCCAGCCCTGCCACACCCCGCCTGCCCACCCCCCCCCCCCACCCCCCGCAGCTTGAGGGGAAGCCCCAGTGCCCTCGGAATGGCAGCAGGGTGCCTGGCAGGCTTCCACAGCAAAGGGGCCAGGACAGAAAGCCATTGTCAGCCCTCCCCATCCCTGGGCAGCCCTTTCCCAGGCAGCGGAAGGAGCAGCAGGCAGGGCAGCAGAGATGGACTGGGATGTGCATGGGAGAACGTGTGACTCACCCCAGCTCCTGGCACTGGCTCAGGCCTTCAGCACCCCAACACTTTTCTCTCAACACCCCTCCACCGCCAGGCTGGCCAGCAGCTCACACACACAGCCGATGCAGGCACCAAGCTCCCAGCAACTTGTGCTGGTGGTCTGCTCCGTCATGGTCTGCTCCATCCTTCCTCACCACAGGGACCAGCCATTCCATGCTGGAGGCACCTCCAGCTCCCTCCTCAGCCAATTCCCTTTTACCAGCTCCCTCAGGCAACCCCTTTATAGTCCACAGCAGGGCCAGCCCTCTCATTAGCCCCTTTGGCCAAACCTGGAGCCCTTCAGGAACAGGGGCCAGAGGCAAGAACAAACACCCAGGGACAAGGAGCTCAGAAGAGGGAGATGTAGGAAGAAAATGTAGAAAGTAATGCTGCTTTTCAACTTTCCCACCCACCCCTGCCCTTGGCAAAGCCTGTTGGAAACCATGAGGCTTCGGGGTGCCCCTGCTGGGTGCCCCCCATTTCCCCTGACGTCTACTGGTGATGGCATTTTGGGGGTAAGCTTAGGGATTTGGGGCCCAAGGAACTGCCAGAGCAAAGTTTGGAATGCAAACAGTTTATTGATGCTGTACATCTGGAGCAGCAGTTCTTGTAGAGGTGGGGGCAAGGCAGGTGCATGGAGCAGGGACAAGGGGGGGGACAAAGCATGCCCATGGGAGGCAGGTACAAGGCACACCCATGGCGGGGGGGGGGGGGGGGGCAAGACAGGTGCACAGGGGGAGGATAGAGTGTTAGCTATGCACACCCATAAAGTGGGTACAAAAAGCAGGCAAGGCACACCCATGGGAGGCAGGGACACGACAAGTAGGGCCAGGCACACCCACCCTTGGCAAGGCCACCAAGTTGGGGGTGGCATGGGAAAAACCCCACCTGCAGGCACGGACAGGGGGATGGGCGAGCATAGACAGATGCAGACATGGTGCACATCCTCATGGCTGCTTGATAATCTAACCTTCAGTCCTAGGAAGGGAAATAGGGTCAGAAACACTCCTCACAAAAAACAAGTTGCCATCCTGCAGGAAGTTCAGAATTCCAGGAAAATCCAGTGCACCTAGAACAAAACAAAAACAGCAGCAAAAAAAAATCAGTTAAAGCTGTGTGTTTTAAAACCCTCTTGTCACCCCTGGACACTCCCTAGGAAACTGCTGACGGAAAATAAAAAAAAAAAAAAAAAAAAAAAAAGCCCAAGCTGCATCCCAGAACATTCGCTCCTGTGGGTGCTGCTGGACCCTACCCAGTCCCACAGCTCCCGCCTCGCACAGAAGGAGCTCCCTGGGCAGAGCCCGGGGCTCATCTACCCCAGGCCCCGCCCAACGCCCTTCCCACCATCCCAAAGGAAAGGGGCGAGCACAGGGCACACGGGGGGAGCGCGAGCAGTGCGCAGCACACCCACTGTAGGCGGTAGCAGCAGAGCGCGTGGCAGCGTGCCGCCAGGGCTGCAGTACTGCTTTTTGGTCACACGTTGGCCGCGGAGAGGGCGGCAGCGTGCAGCCGGGGCTGCTGTACCGGCTTTTGGTCACAGGGTGGTAGCAGAGAGCGCGGAAAGCGTCTTCGGGGCTGAAGTACCGCTTTTTGGTCACAGGGTGGGAGCAGAGAGCGCGGAAAGCGCCGCCGGGGAAGAGGCTGTAGAACAGGAACCTCTTGGTCAGGTTGCCAGGCCAGCGGCCAGAAGACCAGGCACGGGAAAAGCCTCACATGGGCAAAAACCTCTCACGGAGGCATGGACAGGTGGATAGGGAGGGGCATATACAGGTGCATACATGTTGCACCTTCTAATACCTAATAATCTCACCTTCAGTCATATTAAGGGAAAAGCTGTCAGCAAAACTAGGGAAAAAAACAAGGTTCCATTCCGCTTCTCTCCATGACTAAACCCCAATGCCCACACAGCCCAGCCAGCTCCCGAGCTGCCACCGCTGGCAGCACCAACAGAACACCCACACCACAGCAACCTTAGAGCAGAACGAGCTCCCTGAGCAGAGCCCAGGACACAAATAACCCAGACCCCGACCACCACCCTTCCCACAATCACAGGGAACTGGTTAAACAGAGACACGGGGAGGGGGAGACCTAGAAATGCCATTGTCACAAGCAACGAGGAAGAATGAAATCAGAACTGGTGGGGTACCAGAAAGGAAAAGACATAGAAAGGAAAGGTAGAAGGTGACACTTTACAGGGCAATGCTAGCAGAAGACAGAAAAGCTTTGTGGAACCAGACAGCCTGAAAGGCAGACAGAGGCAGGGACAGGCAAGGAGGCAAGCAGAGATCTGGAGAACCAGGGCAGGGATGGGCCCGGACAAGCACGAGGGGACATGTGGCTCCTGGTGCCAACGGCAGACCTTCACCACCCTGAGGCTTTTCTCTCTGTCTCTGCCCCTTTCTCCTCCACAGTACTGGCTGCCTGACCTTAGGAGTAGGCGGTGGGTGACTCAACACACTTCTCCCACAAGGTTTCCTGGACATTCAGCAGCTCACATGTGTGCAGCCAACAGAGCCGCCAAGGTCCTGGTGCCATGTGCTGGTGGTGTGCTCTGTTGGGGACGGCTGGGAGGGATCCTTCCTTACCACAGGGACCATCTGCAGACAGCTGCCTGTGGAAGCCCCTTGGTTTGACTCCTCAGCCAGCTCCTGCAGGCAAGCATGCCCAGGCAGCCCCCTTCATAGGCCAAAGCAGGGCCAGCCCCATCATTAGCCTCACTGGCCACACCTGCCCCAGCTGGAGCCCATCAGGAACAGGGGCCTGGCCAGAGCCCCACAGCACATGGCCCCCTCCCTGGCACCTGCCCACAGCCACGAGCTCTGCACCCAGGGGCTTGAATACCATCCAGGGGCACAGAGGAGGCAGGAAAAGTTTACTCGCTCCTGCCCAGAACAAACCCTGGCACTGAGCTGGCTACCGGACTCGGTGACCAAACGCAGCAGGACAGCAGGAGAGAAAGGAAGAGAAAAGCAGGAGGAAGGTAGAGAAGAGATGGGGAACAGGCAGCCAGCAAAAGGGATGCTGCGAACAGGAAAGGGACAGGGAGCGGGATAATGGTGTAGAGAAAGAAGAGATGAAAGACTTAGCAAAAAACCCAGGGAGAAATGGAGGAATACATAAGAGAGAGGGAGAGCAGGAGAGAGGCATGGAAGGGACCAGCAGGACAACAAGACAAGGGACAAAGAAAGATTCTACAGCAGTAAGGGAAAAGAAACAAAAGCAAGAACTAACACATAGGGTCAGGAAGATAGAAAGACGGTGACTTAGAAAGAAATTGTAGAAAAACATGACACTACTTTTCCACCCTTCCAGCTTGTCTTGACTGCCACATTTTCCCTGATTTTGCACCCCATCCCAGGCTCCACTTTTTTCCAGCCCTGCTACCCCCTCCTTGACTTGAGCAGAAGCCCTGGCACTCTCAGAAAAGTGGCAGGGTGCCTGGCAGGCTCCAGCACCAAAGGGAGCAGGACAGAAAGCCATTGCTGGCCCTCCCCATCCCTGGGCAGCCCTTTCCCAGGCAGGGTGGAGGAGACAGAACAGGATGCATGTGGGAGAACCCTCAACTCCCCCCAGCTCCTGGCACTAGCTCAGACCTTCACCTCCCCGAAGCTTTTCTCTCAACACCCCTCACTGCCAGGCTGGCCAGTAGCTCACGTGCATGGCTGACACAGGCACTGAGCTCCCGGCACCACATGCTGGTGGTCTGCTCCATCACAGACAGCTCAGGGGGATCCTTCTTTGCTGCAGGGACCAGCCATTCCACGCTGGAGGCACATCCACTCCCTCCTCAGCCAATTCCCCTTTACCAGCTCCGTCAGGCAGCCCCTTCATAGCCTATAGCAGGGTGTCTTGGTTTGAAAAAAGACAGGTGTCTGTGGAGGAAGGCAGGAGCCTCCCTTGAAATGGAGAGTGCAACCCCCTTCCCTCCAAACTATTATAATTTTGAAATTAACGGGCCTTCAGGCAAAGATATGGGGAATAGGAATAACAGTTCTTTACTAATATATATATATATATATATATATAACACAAGGCAGGGAAAAAACAAACAACCCACTGGTTTACACTGACAGAGTCAGGAATACAACCTGACACCCTGTTAGGGTGGCAGTAGCAGTCCGATAAGATGCTGGCTGCAGTCCTCCTGAAGTGATGGATATAGTTCTGTGGAAGCAGCAATCAGGTAAAAGAGTCTGGTCTTCCTCCAAAGGTCCAGTGGTAGGTAGGTAGCTCTTGTCCTCTGGAACTCCAGTGGGGAAAAAAGCTCCTCTGGGAATCCAGTGGAAGAAAGGCGGCTAGGGTGTTCAAAATCTCCGTTTTTATTTGGCATGGACTGCTTGGCTCCTTCCCCCCCCTCCCCGGGCGGAGCATCTCACAATGGGATGGGGAGTCGTGAGGCAGTTCCTTGATGGGCCATTAACAGGAGATAGCCCAGGAGCGAGTTATCGATGGGTCAGGTGATAAGGCATTGTTGTGCCCAGTAACAGGAGATAGTCCAGAGGGGGGAGGCAGGGAGCACTGCCCCACCTGGTCTCAACAGCTCCTGAAGATGGTAATAGAATTTTTTTTTTTCCTTTTGGCACATTTTACACTGTAACCCAGGACACAGGGCCAGCCCTCTCATTAGCCCCACTGGCCACACCTGGAGCCCATCAGGAACAGAGGCCACAGGCAAGAACAAACACCCAAGGACAAGGAGCTCAGAAGAGGGAGATGTAGGAAGAAAACGCTTTTCCACCCTCCTGGCCTTGGGAAAGCCCAATGGAGGCCTCGGGGTTTGAGGATGTCCCTGCTGAGTACCTCCCTCTTTCCCCTTGGCATCACTGGTGATGGCATTTTGGGGGTAAGCCCAGGGATTTGGGGCCTGAGGAGTTGCCAGAGCAAAGTTCAGGGTGCAGACAGTTTATTTGTGGTGTGTGTTTGGAGCAGCAATACTTGGAGGGGTGGGGGCAAGACATGCCCATGGGGCGGGGGCACAGGCAAGGCACACCCAAGGGAGGCGGGTCAGCGGTGGGACCAGCACATGCACAAGGGTGGGTACCACAAGAGGGTCAGGGGCAGCACCAACATGCCCCCAAGGGGCAGGATGGCAAAGGGCTTGGGGGTGGTGCTGACACACCATGGGGGTAATTTTGATGCAATCCCAGGGATTTGGGGCCCAAGGAGATGCCAGAGGAAAGTTCGGAATGCAAGCAGATTATTGGTGGTGTGCATCTGGAGCAGCAGTACTTGGAGAGGTGGGGGCAAGGCAGGCACATGGGGTGGGGACAAAGGGGGAGACAAAGCATGCCCACCTGAGGGAGGTGCAAGGCAGGTGCACAGGGCGAGGACAAGGGGGTGAGGTGTGCGCACCCACAAAGTGGGTACAAAAAGCAGGCAAGGCACACGCATGAGAGGTGGGGTCGTGGGAAGGGGGGCTAAGGCACACCCATGGGGTGGGTAATTGGGAGGGGCACGAGGCACGCCCACGGGAGGCGGGGCTGCATGAGTCAGGGGTGACAGGTACACCCACGTGGGCTACAGGCCCACAAAATAAGCACAGTCTTGATGCTAATAAACTCGGAAGAGCTTGCCACGAGGTGCAGTTTTTAGGGACAATGTGGTGCTCTGCAGGTGACTGGGAAAGGCAATGGGCCTTCTCAGACCCTGAAATACACTATGCTTTATGTTGCTGCTGCTATTTTGAAAAATGCTCAAACTCTGTATACAGATGCATACAAGGTGCTCACCCTAACCCCTGCTGGAAAACGTGACCATCAGTCCTATTAAGAGAGAAAATCAGCATAGATTGAAATATCGGCAACTTACAGAGCCTACAGCAAAACCGGTGGGAAAAAAACAAGGTTCCATCTTTCATAGTCAGGAATTCCAGGAAAACACAACACATCTAAAATAAAAGAAAAAAATTGCACACTATTAAACCATCTTGCCACCCCCAAACCCTCAGCAGAAAATTACCAACCTGAAAAACAACCAAAAACTGCGTACAAAGGTAGTTCCTACTCTATGTGCTGCTGGACCTTGCCTTGTCCCGCAATGCTTACCTCGGACAGACACCTCCACTTCTCTCCATGACCAAAGCCCAGTGCCCGCACATCCAGCCAGCTCCAGAGCTGACACCGCCGGCAGCACCGGCCGAGCACCCAAGGCCAAAGCCTTGACCCATAAACTTTTGACCTTGACCCTGTGGTCTTTGAACCTGTGACTTTTTGACCTTGATCCTGTGACCATTTCCCCTTGACCTTTGACCATGTGACCCCTGGCCTTTTGACTTTGACCTTTGACAGCATGGCCTTGTGACCTTGACCCGTGCCCCTTTGACCCTGTGACCTTTTGATCGTGGTACTTGACCTTTTAAAATTCAACTTTGACCTTGTGACTTCTTCCTTGGCCTTTGACCCTTTGACCCCAAGCCTTTACCTCTGGGATTTTGACCTTGACCTTTTGACTGCTGACCTGTAACTCTTGGCAACTGACCTTTTGACGTTTGACCATGTGACTGTTGATCTTTGACATATGAAATTTTTACCTTGACCTTTGACCCCATGACATTTGGATTTACCATTGACCCCATAACCTCCTGACCATTGACCCTGTGACCTTTTATCCTTTGACCCCCTACTTTTGACCTTTTTGAACTTGACCTTTCACCCCCACTACCTTTTGACCTTTGATCCCTTGATCTTTTAACCATGACCCGCGACCTTTGATCCATGGCCTTTTGACCTTAACCTCGTGAACTTTTTGACCTTGACCCCTTGACCTTTTGACCTTTTGAATCTTTGACCTTGATCCCATGACATTATTACCTTGACCTTTTGACCTTGATCCCACGACATTTTTACCTTGACCTTTTGACCCTTTGACCTTGACCCTGTGACCTTTTAACCTTGGTCTCTTGACCTTTTGACCTTGACCCCTTTACCTTTCGACCTTTTTACCTCGGTCCCATGACTTTTGACCTTTAACCTTGACCTTTTTCCTTTGACCTTGACCCTTTGACCTTTTGATCTTTAACCTTGACCTTTTGACCCTTTGACCTTGACCCCGTGACCTTTTTAGACATTTGTCCTTGACCCGTGACCTTTTGATGACCCCGTGACCTTTTGACCTTGACCTTGTTCTGATCTTTTGACCTTTTGACCTTGACCTCGTGACATTTTGACCTCGACCTCGTGACCTTTTGACCTCTTGCCCTTGACCTTTTGACCCTTTGACCTTGGCCCTTGCCCTTTGGCCCTTTGATCTTGACCCCGTGACCTTTAAACCTTGGTCCCTTGACCTTTTGACCTTGACCTGTGACCTTTTGACGACCGCTTGAACTTTCGACCTTTTGACCTCGGTCCCGTGACTTTTTGACCTTTAACCTTGACATTTTGTCCTTGGCCCCTTGACCTTTTGCCTTTGACCTTGACTCTTTGACCATTTGACCTTGACATAATGACCCTTTGACCTTTGACCTTGACATTTTGACCCTTTGACTGACCCCGTGTCTTTTGGCCCTTTGACCTCGGCTCTGTGACCTTTTGACGACCCCGTGACCTTTTTCTCCTTTGACCCTGACCTTTTTGACCTTTGACCCTGACCTTTTTGACCTTTGTCCTTGACCCCATGACCTTTCGACCTTTGACCCTGACCCCGTGATCTTTTGACCTTTGACCCTGACCCGTGACCTTTTGACCTTTGACCTTGACCTCGTGACCTTTTGACCTTTTGACCTTTGCCTGACCTTTTGACCTTTGACCTTGACCCCCGTGACCTTTTGACCTTTGACATTGACCCCGTGACCTTTTGACCTTTGACCTTAGCCCCATGACCTTTTGATCTTTGATCTTAACCCCGTGACCTTTTGACCTTTGACCTTAACCCCGTGACTTTTTGACCTTTGACCTTGACCCCGTGACCTTTTGACCTTTGTCCTTGACCCCGTGACCTTTTGACCTTTGTCCTTGACCCCGTAACCTTTTGACCTTTGGCCTTGACCCGTGACCTTTGAATGTTTTTGTCTTGACCCCATGACCTTTGACTTTTGGCCTTGACCCCTTGGCCTTTCAGCCCTGTGACCTTTTCACCTTGACTCTGTGATATTTTGACCCTTGATCTCTGACCTGTAGCCTTTTGACCTTTGTCTCCGATATCATTTGACAGACCCTGTGATATTTTGACCCTGCGACGTTTTGACCTTAGCTCTTGAGTCGTGATCTTTTGAACTTTGACCCCGTGACCTTTTGACCTTTGACACTGCTATATTTTTACCTTGGCTTTTAACCGCATGACCTTTTTTCCCCTGCAACTTTTTTTGCCTTTGACCCGTGACCCTTTGACCTTGAAATTTACCACCGTGACCTTTGACACGTGACCTGTTGACCTTTGGTCCCGTGACCCTTTCACCCTTCTCCCTTTTAACCTTGACCTTTGACTCCATGACCTTTTCACCTTTGACCCTGCAATCTTTTTTGCGTTTGACTTGTGACCCTTGGTCCTTAACATTTCCCTGTGCCCTTTAGACCTTGACCTTTGACCCTGTGACACTTTGACCCTGACCTGTGACACCATAACCTTTTAGCCTTGATCATTGACCACTTGGCCCGCCGCCACCCATAGATAAGGAAAGACAGAAAAAAAAAAAAAAAAGACAGTGACAGGGAGCAGAGCAGGCCAGAGGGACAAGGAAAGACAGGAGGAAGGACAGAGCAACATAGAAAACAGGTGACTGACAGGGAGCCAGAAAGCCGGATACTCTGAAAGAGACAGGGGCAGGGAGCCAGATACCCAGATAGAGAGAGGACGAGAGCAACAGAGAATGACAGGGACAGAGAAGTGAAGTAATAAATAGCAGGAACAGGGAGAAGCACAAAGGATCAGAGAGAGGAAGAGATGAACAGCAAGGAGGAACAGGACAGTGAGATACAGAATGAAAAACATAGCAACAGTGGGCAAGACCAGAGGGGCATTGAGAGAGAAGGAAAAAGGAAGGAAAGCTAGAAGAGGACTGAAACAAAATTCAGAGCTTCCAAACCCCCTTGCTTTCTAACGCTCCTCACAGAGGTAGGAGGCTAGGTGCGGCTGGGTAAGGATTCCGAGATGAAAACTCAAAAACTAGAGTGTGTTATTAAGCAGGCATTCTTTATTGCAGCGCTGGGCAGCACTGGGGATCGCTCCACCAGAGTGGTTTCACAAAGCAGTTTAAGTACAGTTTAATCCATCCATATTCATTACATATTCAGTACTTTCCTAGAATTCATTGCTACATGTTGATGATCTTGGAACATACTTTTCGTTACCCCGATCTTATGGTTTACTTGTGTATATTTCCAAGTTCCTGTTATTTACATATGGTGGTATACCTATATCTTCCAATCACCAAAGGTCATTCTTCTTCCTTGGCACAAACACATGATAAGTTCCCTATCTCTTTGACTGATCTCTGACAGACAAGCAATGTAAATTACAAACACAGGGCATAAGGTCAAACGGTTCTCAAAGTCTAAACTACATAGCTTAAAACAACCAGGGCTCGCAACGTTAATACGGGAAAATCTTAACCAGAGCAGGACAAGGACATGGAACAGCACATACAGGTGCAAAGAAGAAAAGAGTGCCAGGAGACAGGCCAGAGAAATGGGGGGGTGTGGGGGGTGTGGAAAGAGAGACAGATGCAAATCAGGCCAAAGAGACACAAAAAAAGGGAAAAACAGCAGTGGGCTACAGGGCAGAAACAGGATGAAAAAAAAGGAGAGGGAGCAGGAAGAAGTGCAGAGAAAAAGAAAAGAGAGTAGTAGAACAGGAGAGAGGAAGGGAGAGAGGAAAAGGGAGCAGGATAGAAGAGAAGTATAGGGAAGAAAAACCATCACAACAGCATGGGAAAGAGAAAGGGCTAGAGGAGGGGTGGGGGTGGACTGGGATGCACAAGGGGTAACAGGGCCCCCCAGGGCCCAGGACTCACCACAGCTCTCACACTTGATGCTGCCAGGAGTACTGTCGTCTCGTTTGCTCAGTCAATAAATCTGAAGAGTGAAGTGTAAAACTTTAAATAAAAATAATAAAGTCAAGTTTAAAACTTTCTTTAAAGAAAGAACAAAACTCAGTAATTTGCTTTATACTACAAAGGCACGTGGGTGTTTATGTACGTCCAATAAAAATGCTTACACTACAAAATTAATTGATTTTCCATCTGCATTAACTGAACTTGCCTAGCTGTGAATGGATATCATTAAATTACCTGGCTCCAAAATACACCGTTCCGATCCAACTAGGGGTTTTCCTGTGCATTACACCATTAGGAGGGATGTTTAGCCAGCTGCACCGCCCAGGAGAGATGACACCGAACGGCCAGGGAAACACACCATCAAAAGCCAGACAGAAGTAAAGTACTTCGGAGCACTGTGGCCAAACATGGGGAAAAACACCCGTAACATTCAGCGACCTCTCTTTTTAAACATTTAGAACAAATACCGAACTGCTTAAACACCCCTCATAAACCACACACTGCGGCTATTTGGCAGTTACAGTTTAAACAACACAAGTCCATTTGTAAGTTACACAATTTTAACTTTTTTTTTCCTGTCATAAATCAAACTTATAAAAAGTCAGTGAGAGAAGAGATCCCCCATATAGTTTCACTTTTTTGGGGAAGAAAAAGATAGAATGATAGAATCATTTTGGCTGGAAAAGACCTTTAAGGTCATCAGGTCCAACCGTTATCCTAACACTGCCAAGCCTACTACTAAACCATGTCCCTCAGCACCACACCTATAAGTCTTTTGAACACCTCCAGGGATGGTGACTCCACCACCTCCCTGGGCAGCCTGTTCCCATGTCTAACCACTCTTTCGGTAAAGAAATTCTTCCTAATATCCAATCTAAATCTCTCCTGGTGCAGCTTGAGGCCATTACCTCTTGTCCTGTCATTAGTTCCTTGGGAGAAGAGACCAACACCAGCCTCACTACAACTTCCTTTTAGGTAGCTGTAGAGAGCAATAGGGTCTCCTCTCAGCCTCCTCTTCTCTCGGCTAATCAATCCTAATTCCCTCAGCAGCCCCTCATAAGACATTTTTTCATGACCCCTCTGCTTCATTCCCCTTCTCTGGGCCTGCTCCAGGACCTCAATGTCTTTCCTACACTGTGGTGCCCAAAATTGCACACAGCACTCAAGGTGGGGTCTCACCAGTGCTGAGTACAGGGGCACGATCACTCCCCTGCTCCTGCTGGCCACACCATTGCTGATACAGGCCAGGATGCTGTTGGCCTTCTCGGCCACCCGGGCACACTGACAGCTCATGTTCAGCCGACTGTCAACTAGCACCCCTGGGTCCTTTTCTGCTGGGCAGCTTTCCAGCCACACTTTCCAAAGCCTGTAGCACTGCTGGGAGTTGTTGTGATCGAAGCGCAGGACCCGGCACTTGGACTTGTTAAACTTCATGCAATTGTCCTCAGCCCATCCATCCAGCCTGTCCAGATCCCTCTGCAGAGCCTCTCTACCCTCAAACAGGTCAACAGTCCCGCTTAATTTTGTGTCATCTGCAAACTTGCTGAGGGTGCACTCGATCCCCTCATCCAGGTCGTTGATAAAGGTATTAAACAAGACCAGCCCCAATACTGAGACCTGGGGAACACCGCTTGTGACCGGTCGCCAACTGGATTTAACTCCATTTACCAAATCTTTCTGGGCTCGGCCATGCAGCCAGTTTCTAACCCAGCGAAGAGTACACCTGTCTAAGCCATGAACCACCAGCTTGTCCAATAGGATGTTGTGGGAAACGGCATCAAATGCTTTACTGGAGTCCAGAGAGACAACATCCACAGCTTTTCTCTCATCCACTAGGCAGGTCACCTGATCATAGAAGGAGATCAGGTTGGTCAAACAGGACCTGCCTTTCATGAACCCATGCTGGCTGGGCCTGATTCCCTGGATATCCTGCACTTACCTTGCGAGCACACCCAAGATGAACCGCTCCATAATCTCGCTCGGTACCTAGGTCAGGCTGACGGGCCTGTAGTTCCCCAGATCCTCCTTCTAGCCCTTCTTGGAGACGAGCATCTGTCTTGGTTTGAAAGACAGGTGTCTGTGGAGGAAGGCAGGAGCTTCCCTTGAAATGGAAAATGCAACCCCCTTCCCTCCAAATTACTATAATTTTGAAGTTAATGGGCCTTCAGGCAAAGATATGGGGAATAGGAATAACAGTTCTTTACTAATATATATATATATATAACACAAGGCAGGGAAAAAAAAACAACCCACTGGTTTACACTGACAGAGTCAGAAATACAACCTGACACCCTGTCAGGGTGGCAGTAGCAGTCCGAAAAGGTGGTGGCTGCAGTCCTCCTGAAGCGATGGATGTAGTTCTGTTGAAGCAGCGATCTTGGAAAAGGGTCTGGTCTTCCTCCGAAGGTCCAGTGGTAGGTAGGTAGCTCTTGTCCTCTGGAACTCCAGTGGGGGGAAAAAACTGCTCTGTGAATCCAGTGGAAGAAGGCTGCTAGGGTGTTCGAGATCTCAGTTTTTATTTAGCATGGTAATAGAATACTTTTTTTTTCTTTTAGCACATTTTACACTGTAACCTAGGACAGCGTCACATTGGTAAGCCTCCGGTCTTCCGGGACTTCTCCTGTTGACCAGGATTGCTGATAAATGATGGACAGTGGCTTGGCAAGTTCCTCCGCCAGCTTCCTCAGCACTCTCGGGTGTGTTTCATCCGGCCCCATAGACTTGTGAGTTTCCAATTGGCAGAGCAGGTCATTAAGTACCACTTCCTGGATTATGATGGAATTCTCCTGGTCTCCATCCCTGTCCTCCTGCTCAGGGGGCTGATTACCTTGAGGGTAACTAGTCTGACTATTAAGGATTGAGGCAAAGGCGGCACTAAGTACCTCAGCCTTTTCCTCACCCTAATAACAAATCCCCAGTGCTGCAATACCTAAGGCTACCAATCAGGACTGGCAGATGTGCCGGAAAAAAAAATAAAAAAAAGAAAATAACCTTGATCACTCTTAGTACAGATGTCAGTGTCTCAGTCAGGTTTTCACATACCCCTAAAAGACACTTTAAAAGCTTACAGACTGAAAAAGCATAAAGCTTTTATTGTGAAAACAGTCCGTTTCTTCAGAACACCCGAACTGTTATGCACAGTTTCTTTCCTCTTTGAGTACAATACAATTCTCACAGAATCATTTCTTAGTAAGCGCACAGAAACAGAAGAATACACACGCTCTCAGGAAGAGAAAATAAACAGAGGGAAGTACATTTTCCATTGGCCTAACCTGCTCCAGGATAGACATTATTTTATTTATCCAGTCATGATGGAGCAGTGGGGAAAGCGGCAAAAGCGAAGACAAACAACAGCAATGTTAAGTGAAATCCAGCTTTAATTTTGATCACGTCTTTAAGAGAATCTCCAAGTCTACACCTCAGTCCTATGAAGGACCAGCCCTTTTTTGGAAGGACAAGCTTTTTTTTTTTTTTTTTTTTTTTTTTTAAACATAAAACTCCTAGACTGAGGACTCCACAGAACAGAATTTACTCACCTCTGCCCAGAACAAACCCTGGCACTGAGCTGACTACAAGGCTCAGTGCCCAAACGCAGCAGGACAGCAGGACAGCAGGAAAGAGAAAAGCAGGAGGAAGGTAGAGAAGAGATGGGGGACAGGCAGCCAGCAAACGGGATGCTGCAAACAGGAGAGGGACAGTAAGCAGGACAGTAGAGTAAAGAGAAGAGTACTGGGACACTGAGCAAAAAACCCAGGGAGAGATGGAGGAATACATAAGAGAGAGGGGGAGCAGGAGAGGCATGGAAGGGACCAGCAGGACTACAAGGCAGGGACAAGATGAGGGACAGCGAAATATTCTAAAGCAATAGGGAACAAGAAACAGAGGCAAGAACTAACACATAGGATCAGGAAGACAGAAAGAAGAAGCCTTACAAAGACAGTGTAAAAAGTGACACCATTTCCACCCCCATCTTGACTTGCACATTTTCCCTGACTTTGCACCCCATCTCAGCCTCCACTTTCTTCCAGCCCTGCCTCTCCCCCTGGCTTGAGGGGAAGTCCCAGTGCAATCAGGAAGGTGGTAGGCTGTCCATCAGGCTCCCACAGCAAAGGGGCCAGGACAGAAAGCCATTGTCGGCCCTCCCCATCCCTGAACAGCCCTTTCGCAGGCAGCGGAAGGAGCGACAGGCAGGGCAGCAGAGATGGACCGGTACGCACACAGGAGAACGTGTGACTCACCCCAGCTCCTGGCACCAGCTCAGACCTTCAGCACCCCAACACTTTTCTCTCAACACCCCTCCACCGCTAGGCTGGCCAGCGGTTCACACACACAGCCAATGCAGGCACCATGTTGTCAGCAATGTGTGCTGGTGGCCTGCTCCATCATGGACAGCTCAGGGGGATCCTTCCTCACCACAGGGACCAGCCATTCCATGCTGGAGGCACCTCCACTCCCTCCTCAGCCAATTCCCCTTTACCAGCTCCCTCAAGCAGCCCCTTTATAGCCCACAGCAGGGCCAGCCCTGTCATTAGCCCCACTGGCCACAGCTGCAGCCCATCAGGAAGAGGGGCCACAGGCAAGAACAAACACCCAGGGACAAGGAGCTCAGAAGAGGGAAATGTAGGAAGAAAATGTAGAAAGTAATGCTGCTTTTCCACTCTCCCACCCACCCCTGCCCTTGGGAAAGCCTGATGAAAACCATGAGACTTCAGGGTGTTCCTGCTGGGTGCCCCTCATTCCCCCTGATATCTATTGGTGATGGCATTTTGGGCCCAAGGAAGTGCCAGAGCAAAGTTTGGAATGCAAACAGTTTATTGGTGGTTTGCATCTGGAGCAGCAGTGCTTGGAGAGGTGGGGGCAAGGCAGGTGCATGGAGCAGGGACACGGGGAGGGGACAAAACATGCTCATGGGAGGCAGGTGCAAGGCACACCCATGGGGGGTGGGGCGGGACAGGTGCACAGGGGGAGGATAGGGTGTGAGCTATGCACACACATAAAGTGGGTACAAATATCTGTCGAGGATAACCTGACTGAGGAAGATGAAGTTGACCTTGACAGCATTCCAGTATACCCTTGAAAAGACGGAAGAAGTGGATGAAGAATGTTGTAAAGAAGTTTGAGGAAGTGATAAGAGACTGAGCTAGAAGAGACTGAGCAAGTAAATACCACAGAGCAGAAACTTTGCAAGAGAACAGTAAGTACACCGAGAAATACAGGAGGAGCTCCAGCCAATCATTATGTGAATGGAGGTGAATGGACAGAGCTATTGAGCCAATCATTTTAGCAGCCTTAGTGCATGAACAGGTGGACAGATAAGAAAGGTTATAAAAGGGTATGCTTTTTTCTGCTGCACCATCTCAGCCATCTTGGCTTTTGCAACTTAATAAAGACTGCCTTCTTACATATACTCTCGTCGTTGTCCATCCCTACCGTGAAAAAAAGCAGGCAAGGCAGGCCCATGGGAGGCAGGGACATGAGAAGTAGGGCCAGCCACACACACAGGAGTTAAGGCCACAAATATCGGGGTTGCATAGGAAAAACCCCACCTGAAGGCAGAGACAGAGGGATGGGGGGGCATAGATAGGTGCAGATGTGGTGCACATCCTCATGCTACTCGATAATCTCACCTTCAGTCCTAGGAAGGGAAATGGGGTCACAAACACTTGTCAGAAAAAACAATTTGCCATCCTGCAGGAAGTTCAGAGTTTCGAGAGAATTCAGTGCACCTAGAACAAAACAACAGCAACAACAAAATCAGTTAAAAAAGCTGAGTGTTTTAAAACCCTCTCGTCATCCCTTAACACTCCGTATGAAACTGCTGACAAAAAAAAAAAAAAAGACCAAGCTGCATCCCAGGGCACTCTCTACTGTGGGTGATGCTGGAGCTTGCCCAATCCCACAGCTCTCACCTCGCACAGAAGGAACTCCCTGGGCAGAGCCCGGGACTCATCTACCCTAGACCCCGCCCACCGCCTTTCCAAACATCCCCCGGGGAAGGGGCCGCCGCGGGGCACAAAGGTGAGACCGTCCTGTGCGTAGCCCACCCACTGTAGGCGGTAGCAGGAGAGAGCGCAGCAGCGCGCACCCGGAGCTGCAGTACCGTCTTTTGGTCACAGGGTGGCAACAGGGAGCGCGGAAAGCTCCGCTGGGCCTGCAGTACCGACTTTCGGTCACAGGGTGGCAGCAGAGAGCGCAGCAGCGGCAGCAGAGAGCGCGGTAGCGTGCCGCCGGGGCTGCACTAACGCTTTTTGGTAACAGGGTGACAGCAGAGAGCGCGAAAAGTGCCTTCGGTGTCGCAGTACCGCTTTTCGGTCACACGGTGGCAGCAGAGACCGCGACAGCGCCCTCGTGGCTGCAATACCGCTTTTTGGTCACAGTGTGGCAGCAGGGAGCGCGGCAACGCGCCGTCGAAGCGCACGCGCGGCTTCTAGACTGCAGTACCGCACTATGGTCATAGGGTGGCAGCAGAGAGCGCGGCAACGCGCCGCCAAAGCGCATGCGCGGGTGGCAGCACAGAGCGCGGGAACGCGCCGCCAAAGCGCATGCGCGGCTTCCCGGCTACAGTACCGCACTCTGGTCATAGGGTGGCAGCAGAGAGCGCGACAACGCGCTGCCATGGCGCATGCACAGCTTTCAAGCTGCATTACCGGTCTTTGCTCACACGGTGGCAGCAGAGAGCGCGGCAACGCGCCGCCAAAGCGCATGCGCGGCTTCTAGACTGCAGTACCGGTCTTTGCTCGCACAGTGGCAGCAGAGAGCGCGGCAACGCGCCGCCAAAGCGCATGCGCGGCTTTCCGGCTGCAGTACCGCACTATGGTCATAGGGTGGCAGCAGAGAGCGCGGCAACGCGCTGCCAAAGCGCATGCGCGGCTTCTAGACTGCAGTACCGCACTACGGTCATAGGGTGGCAGCAGAGGGCGCGGCAACGTGCCGCCAAAGTGCATGCGTGGCTTCTTACTGCAGTACCAACCTTTGCTCACACGGTGGCAGCAGAGAACGTGGCAACGCACTGCCATGGCGCATGCGCGGCTTCCCGGCTGTAGTATCGTACTGTGGTCATAGGGTGGCAGCAGAGACCGCGGCAGCACGCCGCTGGGGCTGCAGTACCGCTTTTCGGTCACAGGGTGGCAGCAGAGAGCGCAGAAAGCACCTTTGGGGCTGCAGTACCGCTTTTTGGTCACAGGGTGGCAGCAGGGAGCCCGGCAGCGCCTTCGGGGCTGCAGTACCGCTTTTCGGTCAGAGTGGGAGCAGGGAGCGCAGAGAGCGCCGCCCAGGGATGCAGTACCGCTTTTTGCTCACACGGTGGCAGTAGGGAGCGCCGCAAATCGGCGCCATCGCACACGCGCGTGTACCAAGCTTCAGCACCCAATCGTCGTTAAATGGTGGCAGTAGAAAGCGCCGCAAAGGGCCGCCAGTGCGCATGCGCATATCCCGGGCTGCAGTACCGCAGCCCCCTACGCGGAGGCAGCACAGAGGGCCGTTTCACGCAGCACCCCTGTGCGGTCACAGCGGGCCAGCAGCACCTGCGTCCTTCTCTAACACTGGGGGTGGGGGTACAGGCGAACCCGGAGACGGGTGGGGTACGACCGACGCCCAGGGCTCCCCCCAGCGTAACCCACAGCCGAGCACTCACCTGCCACAACCCACGAGACAGAATCCACGTTCGATGCCTGTGCCACGCCGGATCATCGACGCCAGCTGCCGCACAGCAGAGGGGTGGGGGGCGTCCGCCAAAGGACGGTGCTGCCGCTCTTGCTCGCACTAGGCTCTGCCACGTTCCTCCTACCGGATCACGCCCGCATGGGCCCCCCGGAGCAGCAACTGCCCCTTTCCCCACTGGACAGCCGCGGCTGCTGCACCTGCAGGGCAGCCCTGGGATGGAGACAGAGCTGGCCCCGCGGGGCGAGAGTACTGGCGACTGGGGGGCAAACCTGGGTGGCGGGGGGGTGGGGGGGAGCTGCAGCACCGGACACTCACAGCAAGAGATCGGGAAACAAAGAGCCCCAACTATAGTTCAGCACGTTAGAAGAACCACACAGAAGAAAGGAGAGGAATTCAGTAGAACGAGGGACAGGAGAGCCGTCGAATTGAAGGAGACCAGCCCGAAATACAGACACATCCTCTACAAACCAGAGTGATTTGAATACTTACACTCCATAGTAAGACAAACAGATACGTTTTCCAACACACTCTTAGCAGAAAATCAAACACTCTTGCTCGTGTTTGATGCCCTTCCTTACAATGCTGCTGCAGGACAAGCCTGTACACGCCCATCTAAGTCTATGCTTACACCTGTCTCCAAAATATACAGTTGTTATTTGACTCTGCTGCCCCTCCTCTTGTTCTATTGTGTCACATGATTAGAAACGAAGTACTTCAGAGCGCTCTGTTAAAACACAGGGAAGAAACCCAGTAACATGCAGCTGCCTCTGGCTTGGAAGAGTTAGAGAAACCCCTGACCGCTTAAGTACACCTCATACATTACACGCTGTACTGATTCTGCAGTGAGTTTAAACTGCGTTAGTCATTCTGTCAATTACAGAATTTTAACTTTCTCTAGAGTTTCATGTATGATAGGAAAAGATCAGTGAAATAATAGATCCCCCACATGGTTTTACTTGTTAAAAAGAAAAAAAAAAAACCACAGAAATTCAAATCTCCAGGGCTGCAGTAGGTAAGGCCACCGAATGGGACTGGAGGATGCGCTAAGGCTTCTGGCTGTACCAAAGCACGCAGAGGAACATTTTTTAATCGTATCTCAACTGTTGCAACCGAGAATCCAAAGACCAGCGACACCATCCACTTTTGGAACACCTGCTGTGCTTCGGTCTTCGGAAACAAATTGACTTTTCTGTTGTTTTGTTTTTCAAAAGAGGGCAAAAAGTCTCGCTGCTCATGACTTCTACAGCCAAGCACACAGAGTCTGACAGGCAGTTCGTACAATGCAATTTTTTTGAAGGAGAAAGATTTCCATTCCGGAAAAATCTCTTTTCCAACTGAAATCAAAGTTACGCACTGCAGGACAACAGAAGTTGTCTTCACTTCCAGAAGACAGCCAGGGACCCACGTCCATCCTCCACAGAAACCACATCAACTAACCCAATTACGTCCTCGTCGTCACCTGCAGAAAAAAAACAACCCACACACCGCTGACAGCGGTAGTTGTCACATGGGTCAACACAGACCACCTCCAAACACCCTCCTCCTCAAAAGGAACGTGGTCTTCCGCTCAACTGCTCCACACCGATTCCTGTGTTGGACGCTGCAGCCATCATCGCTTGCGGCACCTAAGGCAGCAACAGACAGAGAAATACAGTCACGCTTGGGAGAAATCACCAGCCCCACGCTCCTCCTTGCTGCTCCTTAGCTCACTGCCTCAAAAGCTCACCCAACTCCAAAGGCAGCTGCTTAACACCTGCACAACTGAACAGAAACGCTTGACCAAGCTGCTGCAGGACGCTCCGCTCTCAGATGCCAGCCCGGCTGACATCCGCCTCGCCTCCTCAGGCCGCTGGTCGGTGCACAGCTTCGCCCCTCCGAGGCTACGCGCGTGACCCGTGAAAGCCAGAACAAAAGGCACGTGCTGAGATACCACCAGAAAACCACAGCCTGCCCGCGCCCATTCCCCTCTCCTCCTCCTTTACCTTGGCTGCCCACCCACCCTACCTCTGCCGGCTGCCACGTTGAGTCTCGGGTACCACCTGTAAAACACAACCAATAAGGGATGCTTATAAACTTCACGAACAACATGATGCCTGAAAAGTAACTGTGCTGCTGCAGCCCACCAGTCCCAGCTCACCTCGCCCCGGCCACCCGCGGTGTCGATACCCCGCTTCGCTCACTGCTTCATGCCTTCAGAATATAACAAACCTACCAAGACCGGTCAGCTGCTCACACAGCCACCGGCCACACCTGCCCATCGACACCGCACGCCAACCCACCTTCTTACGGCCGCTCCCCCGCCCCTCCTCTAACCCTTTGGTGCACGGCTCATCTCTCTGCATCTGAAAACGGCATCGAACGAGTCACCCGGATGTGAAGCAACAGTTTAACAGTTCTGGGGGTCTCCTTTCCACGTAGGAATACCCTCTAGACTCCAACAACAGCCAGCCAGCCATCACCGAAAACCAAAGCCAAAGCAACACCCAGCCCTACGCGTACAACCCTTAACACCTTTGAGATTCAACCCGTGCAACTACCGCTCGAGCGGCCTCTCCCAAATACTCTCCCTCGCCCGCCACTGGGGACTACCCACTCTGAGGCGGACTGCGTGGCCCGTAGCTGCACGGTTGAGGCCAATCGATGCTCGCGATCGACTCTGACTGTCACACTTCCCCCGACTAACATCGCCACGTGCCCAGCAGAGTGGCTCCAGCCCAGACCCACCTGCAGACCGACACCGCGCGCAAACAAGACAGACGACTTCACCCGGAGACGTAAAAAGACTCTCCACAAGACAATCTATTCCCAGAGGAAAGACTCCCTTAGGGGCGAGAAGACCTAGAGGGCCGCGAGGAAGAACATACGGCCACCCCGGAAGTCAAACGCCACGACCCCTAACGAAAAGATATGGCCGCGACCGCAATGGTGGACGCACAAGAAGCCGGGCCCCAAGACCCAACATCCACAGGACGCGGAGAAGTCACCGTCCCAGAAGAGGGCTCCGTGAGAACAGACCACTCGACAGCGGATACCCCGGCACATCCCAGACCGCCTGTCACCTCCTTGGACGCGAGACGCGCCAGACAGATCTGCGCATGGAGCTTCTCACGCAAGATAGGGACCGCTCGGTCAGCAGTACACCGGTGAGTCTAGGAGCATGAGACCCTCGGTGCGGCTACCAATGCACTCGCCTACCACAGAAGAATAAACCGCTGGAGCATCGTGACCCCAGTAACATGCGGTATAGCGCACATGGAACAAACACCACCGACCACCTCCTTACCGCTGAACCCCTTGGGGAATCACAGTGGCGGTCGGCTGACGGAAAAGCCACAGTGGCTCCAAGATCTAAACCAGACACCTTACAACCACAGAATCCAATGCTAAACACACAACAGGTGGAAAACAACAAGGAAATGTAACTGCCGTGACTGGCACTACGACATATCTCATCAGGCACTTCATGAAAAAGTCAAAAACAGAGTAACGGGAAGGCTCCCGTGCCTGGGCCTACGACAGAAGACAGACCCCAGCCGGAGACTGTTATGAGCACAAAGTACACAGAGCCTCTTCTCTGAGAAGTTCCGGGGAAGATGCCTTCTCGAGAAACGCTCAAGCTCTGTATACAGGCGAGTAGAAGATGCTCACCCTAACCCCCGCTGGACAATCTCACCGCCGGTCCTATCAAAGAGAAAAATCAGCATAGATCAAGATGTCAGAAACTTACACAGCACGCAGTAAAAAACGGTGGGGAAAAAAAACAAGGTTCCATCTCCCGTAGTCAGGAATTCCCGGAAAACACAATGCACCTAAAATAAAAAAAAAAATGGCAGGCTATTAAACCATTTTGCCACCCCCAAACCCTCAATGGAAAACCGCCAGCCTGAAACAACAAAACCAACTGCATATGAGGGTACTTCCTACTATGCCTACAGCCGAACCTCGGCCGGTCCCGAAGCTCTTCCCTCACACCGACGCCTCCGCTTCTCGCTGTGACCAAACCCGACACCCGCACAGCCCAGCTGACTCCAAGAGCTGCCACCAACGACTGGACCAGCGGAGCCCCCGCACCACAGCAGCCCTGGAGCAGAACGGGCTCCCTGTGCAGAGGTTGGGGCTCGTACACCCAGGGCCCTGCTCACCGCCCTTCCTGCAATCGCCCAGGAAAGGGGCTGGGGCAACCCCCAGCAGACACAAGGGCGGCCAGAGGAGCAGCGGGGAGTTTGCTCACCTGCCTCCGTGTTATGGGGTACAAAGCGCTGAGCAAAGACAGCGACCCGTACCGCAAAGGACGACACCTGCTCTTCTACTGCATCTGCGGCATCAGCAACATGACCGGGCAGGGAATTAAACTAATGGAACCATTTTAACTGGGAGAATAAGGACACAAACCTGAGCCAGATGGGCTTGCGGCACCTGAAAAAAACAAAACCAAAGGCACATGCTGAGATACTGCCCGAAACCACAGCCTGCCTGCCCCTGTTGCCATCTCCCCCTCCTCTACTTTGGCTGCTTGCTCGCCTTGCCTCTGCCCTTTACAGGTTGCCATGGTGAGGCTCGGGTACCACCTGTAAAACACAAACAACGAAGGATTCTAACTACTTCACCCTTAATACAACACCTGAAAAATAAGTGCTACTGCAGCCCAGCAGCCATGGCTCGCTGTGCCCGAGTCACAGCTGGTGTCCATGTCTTGCTTCGCTCATCGCAGAAACCCCTTCCCTTCTCCTGAAGTGTCAAGAGAAGGAGCCCCATTCCCTCCTGACAGCTCCTGCCCCATATTTGCACCCCTGAAACCCCTGCATTGTCTGCTCCTCAGCAGCTGCTCTTGTGAGCTGTGCCCTACATTCTGTGAGCAACTCCCACCTCCTGTCATCCCGCAGACTGGGCTCTGCTAGAGGCCCACAAAACAAGCAAAGTTCTGGTGCTAATAAACTACGAGGGGCCTGCCGCAAGCTGCCATGGTTCTAGGGACAACGTGGTGCTCTGCAGGCGACCGGGAAAGGCGATGTTCTCATCTCACACAGCCGCCTCCGCTTCTCTCCACGACCCAACCCCATCACCCGCACACCCAGCCGGCTCCCGAGCCGCCACCACTGGCAGCCCCAGCACAGCACCCAGCCCCGGCAGCCCCGGAGCAGGAGGAGCTCCCGGAGCAGGGCCCGGGGCTCATCTACCCCAGGCCCCGCCCATCGCCCTTGGCGCAAGTGAGGACTGGCATGCCCAGGGGGCGGGGCCGCGCGGGGAGGCAGGGACAGGCTGGCCCACGGGAGCAAAAACTCGGGTGGGTAAAACGTCTATGGCAGACTGTAAGGACAACGAAGTGCCCCTGAGGGGGCCTGAATTGTACTGGAGGGCTGTGGGGCATAACGGAGGTGTATGGGTTGTACCAAAATGCGAACTGAAGGGTCCTGAAGGAACCAGGCGGCTACCGGAGGACTGCGTGGGGTGCACCAAAAGACCAATGGAGGGCTCTTGCGGGGGTCAGACGAGGTCTCTAAGGAGACTAGAATGCAAACAGAGGGATTTGGGGAAACTGAAAGGAAAATGGAGTAGTAATAAGAGAACCTGAGTGAACCAGAGGACATCTGAAGGGACTGACAGGCCAATAGAGGAGTCTGCAACGCACTGGAAGGCGCACAGGGAGTGTGAGGGGAAAGGGTGGCAAATGGGGTGGTCTCAAGTGGACTAGAAGGCAATTCTCTGTATTTACCCACTTCCATGCTGTTTGGTGGAGATCAAGGTCACAGCTTAGCAACGCCTTCCACCAGCCTTGGCTGACCATTCTTCTCAAGTGCTCACACTGCAGAAAAAGCCAAGACTGCAAGTCTTTTTCCGTTACACAGAAATGCATTGCAGTCTCCTATCCAATTCCATTTTCAACCCAGCAACCTATCCCAGACACACAAGGTTTCATACATATGCAGAAACCAACAACAAAGCCTGCACCCACTTCCTTTACTAGAGGTCCCAAGACTTCGATATTGCACCAGTTGTACCATGTAGCTATCAAGCACACACAGTGACCCACAGGGAACACTCCCCTTCATTTTCCAAACAAGCAGCATACAGAATTCCCCACACAAACCCCACCTTGCTCTAGAATGGAACAGTTCAGTTGGAAGGGGCCTACAATAATCTAGTCCAACTGCCTGAAACACAGGTCCCATAGCTGGAATTTAACCCTCTACCCTTCCAACTCCGTTGCTACCTTATTACATGCTAGATGACCCGTAACTCCAGGCTTCTTTGTTCTTCTGAGCTCATTAAGCTCACTGAAAGCTTATACTGCTCATCCTTTGCTGTTCCAGCATCTTTCTAGAACTCCTGTTTCTAGACACTTGTCCAGAGACAGCGATACCAAGCCTTTAGTCACTTCCTCATAATGAAAGAGTCATAGAAAAGCCAGAGCCATGGCCAGGTTTGGGAGGAGCCTAACAATACACTAACAAAGATGAAGGACATCCAAAACAATACAGCTCAGTGTAGTGTAAGCAACCTGGAAGACCAGGTTGGCACACAACAGAAGAATAGTACACAGGCAGTAGCAAAAGTCAGAATTGTGACATGGGAAAACATCCCCTCCCCCTCCCTCCCAACACAAAAGCAGCTGTAGAACTCCAGGACACTTGCAAGCACCTTGATATGAGGGTGCCAAGGACATCAGAGGGAGCCGCAGCCCTAAGTACTCACAATGGCACTGAGCAACACCTTTGAGCCCCATCAACCCCATAACTCTTAACTGGCCCCGGGATGAGACGAGGCACTCAACTCTGCAGCTTATTCCCATCAGCATGATGCTGTCCACACCTGGATCTGTCACCACTGGCCTCATTGGGGAGCTCTCGACCCACCACTGAGGACCAGGTACACCTGGGAACAGCCAGAACCAGCAACGAGCTGTGGCTGTTCCATGTCTCCAAACCCAGGGAGAGAACATGGTGCAGGCATGAGACAGCATCAGCAGTCAAGACAAACACATGCCTGCACAGACACTTGCATGCATGTCTATGCTTTGTGCTGACACAAATACACTTGCATGGACCCACAAGGGCTTGCACAGACAGATGCTCCCATGGACAGAGATCTCACAGCACAGGTATGTGGAAGACAACATGTCCTGGCTACTCTCCCAGCCCCTACCCTTACATGGCTAGGGGGCGCCTGGGTTGCACGGCAGAGCTGTCCTCACGGGAGGCAGCTGGGGCTGCGGCCAGCATTCTTCCCGACTGGTGCATTCAGACCCTCTGCTTTTCACCGATTCCACCACGATATTCCCCGACGTCACTCCTTTATTCGCACTGGAGCTCAGCAAGGCTGCAGGACAACAAAATGACAATTCACTTGAACTAAATTTGTTACGTGAAACTGAAACTACTTCAATTGCTGTTGAATGTTACTTGTTACAAGGACAGAAAACACTTTTAAAAATATCCTTCAAGTCATGAATTTATCAGGCTATCAGAGCTCATGCTTGTAACTCTGAATGCGCTGAGTGCGTATGAAATACTGTCTGCTTCACTGTATGATGTTTTATTAAGCTATACCCACTAACTCAAAGAGGATTAAACATTTAACTTTTATTATAAACCTGAATTCACTTTCTTCAGAAATGAGTTAGAAATATTTTCACATATGCCTGGAGCTTCACCTTTCAAATGAAGGTTTGAAAGAGAGCTGTATTTCACCTACTTGCTGGAACGGTACTTCTGAACATTGGCACTGAATACCCAATGCCTAAGGTTACCAGAATGAGAATACAAATGTGCGATTTCCTTAGCATTTCATTTTCTTTCAAGCCTTACACAACGACAGGCCATCTCATGCAATGCTAGCTGACCCTTAAAACCAAGTATTCATTTCAGCTGTTCATTTTTCTTCCGCACAAGTTAGTTTTACATACTGTAACGCACTGTAAACTAAGCTCAAGGTATTTCAACATCCTGCACTCTTTGCAGATGCATTGTTACTGTAGTAATTAAAAAAGCTAGCAAATATTTTTAACAAATACAATTCAAATACATGTACGACAATTTATTGTACCACCATTCATATAAAGCATTTCAATCCAAAATGGTCAGAAACAATCTTAAATATCTGCATAAGAATTTACAAACATTAGTAAAGATATACCACAGACTATAGCCTTCTAAGTTTTCAAGTGTTAAGTTCTGGTAGATATCCATGTTTAAATAAAATGGACAATACCAGTAGAGATGCATACCTCTATCATCTTTATTTATAAAGAAGTGACAACACTAGAAAACACATTGATAAACAGTGCTTCAAACAGTGAAGGTGGAATCTAAAAAAGTCTGATTAAACTAACAACCTTAGGTCTTTATCAAGTTGCATATCTGTCAGGAATGCTGAAATGCAAGAGTTTACACCTGCAATATTCCATAATGGAACAGCCACATAATATCAAATATAACCTCCAATTTCCAAAACAGTACATAAAAAAAGCCATCACTAACACTAAGTATTAGAAGACCACTGCAAGTTCTTATTGCTTTTTGAGTTCAATAATCATCTTCACATAAACCAAAACCCAAACAATCTCTACAGTATCTTGCTCATCCTCCTGTTCATTCACTAACACTGGAAGCAATCAGTTACTATATGATGCGGAAACAGAGGCATTTAAAAAAAAAAACCCCAAACAAAACTTATTTAAGTTCATGGACACCCCCACCCTCCCTGCCCACCCTCACCCTGAAATCCACTACAACCACTTAGTGCCAGTAGAGGAGCAAATCTCAATAGACAAAACCAGAAATCTGACTACAGCAAGAAGGAAACATAAAGGGAGATATAGCTTCCTTAAATATTCAAAATCTGATGTCTTCCAAAACAAAGCACATCATTCTCATCATTTAAAAAGGGAAGTTACTTTATATGTATCTAATCCTCGCACATGCTGAGTAGTTCTCAAGTCCACTGAGTTCCACTGTGCAGCAGCTGATTTTGAATTCAACAATGCTTCAAAAACTACATTAATATTCAATGCACTTTTTACTAAGGAGAGGGGAAAAAACAAATGCATGTTGATGTTGTTCTTGCCAGTTCAGCATTTCTGCAGCAATTCCGTATGTCTCTTGCAGCATGAAAGTTCTACCAGCATCAGTCTTCAGAATCATCCTCAGAAGCTGTTGGAACAACATAGTATAATCAGAAGCCTTGACAGGGGTCAGTGAAATTAGAGCACTTAAAGTAGTGGAAATACAGGCAATTTTATAATATTAAATAGTATATTGTAATACCCACCCAAACCTTGTGTAATTTACATAGCTTAATTTTTAAACGCATCTCATGTCTGAAAAACAAAGCATTTTCAAATCAGAACTCAACATCACAAAATGCAGTGTCCTCCTGCTATTCTTCCTCAAAATAAAAGGAAGAAAACTTAATTACGCCAGAGATTCAACTTTTATGTAGTGTTTACAGTGGCTAATTCCAACAGTAGTCAGAGGAGAATATATTCAATCCATGACCGCAGCACCCAACACAACGGAAAGAAATGACTCACAAAGTTAACAATTTGGATACTAAAATACCTAGAAAGGTTCAGCAGTCTAAACAAACAGAAAGACTTAAAAATTTTTTTGTATGTATGTTGCTTAATGCAGGCCTACTTGCAGGCAGCTCCTCTCTCCACCCCTGTTCTTTCAGCATATTCAAAATGAACATAAACCCCACATAAGCATAGGATTTGGTTGTTGCAAGGTGAATTGAAAGACAAATACACACTTGTCAACTATGATAAAAAAAGTCAGTACACACATTTACAATAGGTTGTAAAGTGTTAGCATGTCCATAACAGGAATTTAATCTGTCCTCTTAAGCAAGCTCTGCAGTCAAGAAAGTATAACACTCGAGTAACCTGTTCCACCTCTGAACACAGAAAGAAGCAAGGTCTGTCTCCTGACTTCTCCAGTTCCTAGAAGAGAAATCTAACTACAGTAGCATCAATGATACATCTAAAACTCAGTATTCCTCACCTGTATGTTAGATAAAGCCCGAATCAAATACAGATTAAATTACTGTGTAAAATGGCACTCATTAAGATTAGTTTTTAGTCTAGTAAGGGTGCACATAACTTAGGAATAAATTCTGAGCTCAAGTCCATCTTTGTCTGCTCTGAATGCAGAAATAATCATCTGTTCCTTGAACTTACACACACACACACACAATTCCTCATCGTACTCCAAATCTGTCCTATGCACTGAAAATTCATATACAAACTCTGAATGTTGACAGACATTCACATGCACGCTAGGAAAAAAAAAAAAAAAAAAAAAGGTAGATCACCTTCTACTGCCTATTCATCATGCCCAGAAATAATACCTAGATTCAGCATACTTCTACCAGCAGCCAGCATATAGTTTTGAATTTAAGCACACTTAAGAAGCCATCACGTGAAAAGTAGGCTAGTCCTTTTTACAAAATTGGCAACTGTTAAGTTTCATTCCTGAAGTGGATAGGTCTGATGAAGGAATATACACAACCAAAAAAGTGTGTGGACAGAAAAAAAAACGAAAAGGGAAGGAGAGGGCAAAAAAAGAAAGGAGAGAAGAAGAAATGTCAAGAGAAGTACGGTAATTTAAATACAGTGAAATTCAAAATTCAACTTTAAATGTTTCTTTTCTAGGATTCATGTGAAATGCTACAACCTCAAGGTCACCACCAATTCCATCACTACATACTACTAGAATTACAATAACCAAACTGTAACTGTTGAGAAATATTGTTATTGCTTGCAGAAAACACTTCTGTGGTCGAAACAACTCTATGCTGTTGGGAAATTAATCATGGAGAATTAAAACCAGTTCCCTCTCGGAATAATTCTACTGATAATGGAAAAAGCACTGCTGGGTAAAGTAAAATTTTCAGTAATCAAGTTTGGTATTATGAATCTTGGCAAGGAGGATTGTACTCATTTAACTTTTGAGTTGATCTAATGGGAGGAGAGGGGAAGAGGGGAAGCACCTACTTTCAATATCTTCCATATGTGCCTGAAGAGTTCTTGCAAGGTTAATAAACTAGAAACAAGGCAGAGAGAAAGTAGTTTAAAAGTTGCAAAGTTATCTGCAGAAATTTGCAACAAGTTAGCAAAGTTTTCTTCACTTTTTCTTCACTTTTTACATCCCAAAACTTTATCCCAGGTGTTGATTATCCTAACCCATTTGCCCAACTTAAGAAAAAATCAGTGCAAAATTTAATATAAATCCCCACACATTAGACTAGAAATTGCTACTGCACAGTTATTTCAGCTTCCACTTTATGTCCAATGTTTCTGGTAGCAGTTAGTGGCACCATCTTCATGTCCTACAGTCTGCAAAACATCAATTTTGAAAGTAGCACACATAAACAAGTGCCAGTTTTATGAAATCCTAGAAATTGTAATGCAGAAAAACAATCTGTAAGGACTGCATTAGTGGATCCATTTCATTTACTTCACTATTAATAAGGCAAAAGAGAGCTCTCTGACTGAATGAAGTTCATGAAAAATGCATAAATACACTTAAGACTTTAACTGTAAACAAAAAGTTTAAGAGCAGGATTACAATTAGGCAATAATGGCAGTTTAATGTTAGAAGTACACGGTATCAAAGCCCAAAGCCAAAATCCCTAGGAATACAAGTTCCTTAGGCAACTTTGAAAGTCTCAGCCAAGTGCTTTTTTGTCAGTGACAATCTACATCGCTGTTTCAGTGACAGCCCAGATGTTGAGACACAGCAAATAAAACAAAACAAGAATGCAATGCTACAGTTTCCATAGCTCAGTTGCATGCTTGTATCAAACACGCATCTGTGCTCTCGCTGGTTTAAAATGCATTGTCACACAACTGTGTACTGCTGACTTTAACGAAAAAACAGTAAAAATGTCTTATTTCTGCAAAACATTCAAGCTAATAACCTGTACTGGATGCTGGCTACTATTAGATTATGTCTTTTATGTCTTTACACCTGTAGCAGAGAAAAACTGGACATTTTGTTTGTGGATCATGGAATACAAGCACTCCATTAGATGTGTACAGCAAAGAGGACCACTGTTCTAACACAGTAAGACATTAAAGCACTGTTCTGCCTCTACCCTGAAGGCACAGTACCTGCTAACAATCATTCCAATAAGCATTGGATAAGCTTAATATTGTCAATTCTTGTATGTAATTAAAAAAAACAAATCAGCTTTTCAGGAGCTCAGTTGACGAAGAGCACTGATTCATAATCTAGTATCAAGTAAACACGTAGAATACAAGATTTCTGAAGGAATTCTATGCAGAAATAACTTTGTATGCTGATCTCTTGCTGGTAAAATGTGTACTTACTGCCTTCCTAAGCCAAGCCATTTAAGCAACAAGAATCCAGTCAAATACCACTAACAGGAGTTTTGACTAATGTCAGAAAATCATACTATCGCTAGTCAGTATCAGAATGCAATTTCCAAGTACATATTTAGGCGCAATCCAGCAGACAAGCACTGCAAGGTCTAGACCTGTGCAATGTAGACTGGCATAATGAGAAAAATTAATCGAGTAAGGTAGTCCAACACTCTTAAGTGCACGTTTTGTACAGAGGGAGATTAACCTTCCAGTTTTGCATAAATTCACAACAATCATGACAACATACATGCAAAGCAATGAATTACCAACAACCTTGAAAAAATGATTTTGCAACACAGTAACTGCAATAAAGTAGTACCTTCAGTTTCAAATAAAACATGGTGTTACTGCACTGACAAACCCAGACCATTGTAGACCTACATGTGTTAAATAAGCATGCTTCTTGGTTATCTAGCTCCTAGGTCACTCAAGGTAGCAATCTAGTTCCAAGTTCTCTGTAGAAGCAATACCTGCCGCAAAGTCACTGCATACTTACTCTGACACGTGTGCTGGCCTCGCTTGCAGTTCCTAGCATATCAGAAAAGCGCTGCTCGCATAAGTGTAACAACACTACAAGGTAGAGACCAGAGCTGATAAATTCATAGTCTGCCTTAAAGGAGATCAAAAGAAACGTTCAGAATGTCAGTGATATGTCTGCATATACGGTTCAAGAAGTAGAACAAGAATTAAATTTTAGTGGAAATATTATATATATATTTGGTCTCTAGTTGTTCCACAAGGAACTACAGAAATTTAATACTAAAAAAATTTTAATTACTGAAAAGCTATTTATAATTCCGGTTCTTCCCACCCACTCCAGAGCTAAATGTTATCCTTGAAGATAAATAGAAAGAGTTCTACAAATAAAATCTCAGTCAGCATGATTAGTTCATGGGAAGAAATCTGTGAATCAGAGTCTCTTATTATACCACTGGGGAAAATAAAAACAAACTTTGCTGGTTTCTTTTCAGTGGTCCCAAGGCTACAGAAAACAAAGGGAAATATTGTAAGAACTTTATGATGTTATAAATATTCTGAGACATTATTTTCCCTGCTAAGATAAAGAAAAACTTTCAAAATGCTACTGCTGAACCAGTTATTTAGAGTCAGTTCTTTAGGAAGAAGTTTTAAAGCTCTTATTTCTACCTAAGTACAGTGAGAATAACCAACAATCAGCAAGCAGTGCTATAATGTAAGATGATGTCACTCTTGATAAAGACTTTTCAGAGTCTGACCCACGTGACAGGAACTACAGTACTAGGAAAGAACTTACTCTAAATACTGAGAAAACTAGAGGTTGATGTTTGGCCCCAAAACTGGTGTCACTTTGTATTTTCTTTCAACTCCTGAGGTAGGCAAATTTCATTAATCTTTCAATATTCACAGAATACAACCCAGAGAATAAGGAAAATCCCCTAGACAAAGTTCATTACAAGAACACAAGCTTTTTGTTATTTATTACTCTTTAAATACTACACAGTCCAGTAGTTCCAAGATAATGTATATCATATAATGACAGTAATACTAAAGAGCCTTTAATTATTTTTAATTTAGAAAATTACTTGAACGAGCAGCACGAAGCTGTTAGTTTCTACTACACTAATGAAACAAAAAGATTTTTTAATGGTACGCTTCGAACAACTGCTTAAGTGTTTTAAAAAGCAGCTAAAAGCAAAGACAATTCATGACAATGTGAAATTTAATCTAATTGTACTAGTAATCCCACTGCACCTACGTGGCAGAGACACTGGACCGCAAAGCTAGATGATAGATCTGCAACTAAGAAAAGGATACGAGATATATTACACTTACTGAAAGCTCAGTTATAGGACGCACAGCAGGAAGACCGAATTTGAATATTTAGAAAAATATGTTCCATGTTGACATTACTTTATGTGCATAACAGTCCTTCTGAAAAGGAGATGCATTTTCCTTCTCTACAGAAGAGCGCCCTCCCAGCACTAAACCAACACTTACCAAATTAGGCAAAATATACTAACTTGTTCATTTGCATGTGCCCTATAGAGTTCATGAACGTCGAAGTCTTCTAGATTCAGATGCAACTTCTCCTTGCACAGTTCACAAGTTGTTACTGCTTCCAAAGAAGAACCTGGTGGGAAGGGGCAGGGGGAAAGTCAGTGTCAAGTTGCAACCATCTATAACATCGGACACAGTTATACAAGCACCACAAACTGTAACTAATTCCTGGCTTTATTTTGCCAAGCAAGGTTAGAAGAAAAGAAAGCCCCTAATATGAACGTAGCGACTATCTGCTACTGTCAGAATTTAAGTGCTATATAACGTTTATTCTCTATCCACCTCCACATATTTTGCCTTATGTTCATTCTGGACACCGTACGCCTCTTACTGAAAGTCTGGCATAAAATAGCTAGTTGGGCTGTTTGAATTCTACGCTGTAATCCAAATACGCACAAAAGCAGTAATAAATAGATTGGAATAGCTTAAAGTTATTGCCAGAGTAACATTTTGTCTTAAAGTACAAGGTTTAACACAAGCTGCTCCGTAAGAAACAGGATGAACAAATCAAGTTTATGGTGGATTTGTGTCTTACGTAGTTAAATACTTCAAATTTATTTCTCCTACAGGCTAAGGCTTCTAATACACAGCTAGTCTGATGTGGGCCCTCTGATACTGAGTAAACAGAGGCTAGTGCTTTCCTTTTTACAAAGTATTCCATAATCTTTATGTCTCCTACAAAGCCACCTATTTTTGAGTCTTAGAAATATTACAGGTAACTTAGTTATAAACTGGTCAATCAATTTATTACAAAAACATTTGTACAGTGTGCAATTTCTGAGGTGTTTCTTAAAAAAAAAAAAATTCTACATGCACTTTGAAGTAATTTTTTTGAACAAGCAGTTTTAACTGCTTTGAACAGGAGTTAGTATCTTTAAAAAAAAAAAAAGTAAGTATAGTTACAATAGAAAAACACTTTCTGATTTTCAAATTCCTGTTACTCTGCTACAGTCAGCCTGGCTACAAAAGTCAGCCTGGCTACAAAAGTCTTAAAAACTGGAACTACATGCATGAGTAAGGGAAGGGAACAAACTCACCCAAAGTGGCAGAGTAGCTCTAAAGCTACACTTCCACAATGTTATATTTTGTCTAATAACTTAGTAGACAATCCCAAAAATGTCAATCTCTGAATGACAAATACAGTTCTTGGAACTACTTACATGACAAGCTGCACAGACACACAATAAGCCTGGAAGTGCCACGCTGTTGTTTGTCCCCAACTGCTTGTTTTTCAAATAAAGACCTTAATATTAGTAACAGTAATCCTCCTGATAAGCCTCCCAATGTAACTGAAAGTCTGCCTTGGTCTAGAGTCTGCTTTACCTGAATTAATCTTGGACTGCAGCCATTTTTTCATGCACTCCTGGTGAACATACTGCAGACTTCCCGTGCATTTGCATGGCTCTATTAAAAGGTTGTCAGAACTTGCAGAGGACAACTGACAGATTCTGCATAAGTCACCCTCTTCATCTTCAGAATCTTCCAAAAGCAGGCTGAATAGGAAGGAATATCAACAAACACTGTGACACACTTAATGCAAGGCTTTTTTATAATGACAATTCCATTCATCAAACTGTTCTCAAACCTGCGAGTGTTAAACCAACTTTCTCTAAAGGCAAAAGTGAGAACACAGGTGACACAGGACTGAGCTGCCAGCTTCTCTGAAGGAAAGTTTCCTCTTAACATCGTGGTTACAGAAAACCCTCTCATGTTAAGTCAAGTACATTTTATTATCTTAAAAGAACATACTAATTTACCTCTCCTTAATCTTCTGGAGTCTTTCTGGATCTCTAGAAGGTGGTATTTTAGACTTTCCACTTTCTTGTCCATCAGACTGATTCCAGCCAGAGGGAATAATATCTACAGTTATCATAAGATTGTCAGACAGACTGCTTCCTAATGCTGGAGGCACTGCAAAGCGAAAGAGAGAACCAGGCAGAATTCCAGAACTTCTCCTACTGTGGGCTGAATCTGGCGGGGAGGCAGTAGCTGTAGGAATACCAGATACTGCAGGTGTTGGTGGTCTGCTAACGGAGGCCCGAGGACTATCTGATGCTTCAAGAGAGGTCTCCTCACCTGACTCTCTTCTTCTGAAGACATGTTGTGATCTAGTAGTTGTATCAGAGGTAGAGATCCTTGCAGATTCATCTCTTCCTTCTCTTCTTCTTCTGGAAAAGAGAGGGGTACATCTATTCCTCAAAGATGATGATAACCAGGATCCTGTGCTCCTACTTTCAGAGTCTGGTCTGTAACTTTCCCCATCTGAATCAGAGTTATGATTTTGTGAAACTCCTGATAAACCCCATCTTCGTCTAAGAAAACTAAATCCCTGAGAAGCTTCAGATGACTGAAGTCCCGGAACTTCTGGAGTTGCAGCTCCATTACTGCTCAACTGAGTAGAAGCTTGAACTCTTGGGACCACTGTTGACTCTTCAGAGCCTAATGATCTTGTATGCAATGAGTCAACTTGGCTAGACCTTCGAGAGAAAAATGTAGATGACATACTAGACGCTAAACGAGACAGCAGCTGTCTGGTTGTGCGCCTCCCTTCGCTGTCAGCTGCAGGCTCGTTCAAGGACCTCTGAGAAGATAAAACCCTTTCAGAATCACTTAAGGAAGGAGTTTCATCTCTAATGGCAGTAAGAGAAAATGCTGGCTGTATGCTCCTCTGGGGAGATTCCAATTCATTTCTCCTTTGTCTTGAAGAGTAGCTAGATCCTGAAGAGCTCATCGAGTCTCTGTTGAAAAAAGATGGCTGATGATCAGAAGGCAACTGGCGGTTCATGGATGCATTCAGCCTCAAAGTGCTTAACGAGTTCTCTTTTGGTCTTGCTCCCTCTGCATATGAAGAGGCAGGCCTGTCTTGAAGATCTGTTGCAGAAAAGTAGAGGAAAGTACTATGACAAGATATGCTCCAATTGTTACATTCCAGATGGATAACTCTAAAGTGCAAATGCAGAAGTTCAGGATTTTGTGATCCTTACTCAAAATGGTTTCAAATTTGGCAGGCAGATTCCAGAGCAATATTAAGTTTAAATTTACTTACCAGAATTCTAAAGTTAAACTGAAACCTAGACTGGTTTCAGTCTAGTAAACCCATTCGGAATCTAGTACCACTGAAATCTTCAGATTTTCAAAGTATGACTTGCTTTCTTACATGCGAACACAAAAATTTTGACCATATGTCAGAAGTTACGTAAGAACCACATCTGCATTAAAAAAATGGCAGACTATATACAATACTATTTGTATCTTAAAGGTCCATTCTGCCTGTAGACTGATAAAGATGGGTTAATCAAGATTACCTCAATGTAGTAGACACCAGAGCACCCAAAACAAATGCATGGATAAAGCCAAGTATATTGCATTACAACAAGCTACCCTTATTCTTCTCATCGTAGGAACATCCAAGACCTGCAGTTACAAACACTACTTAAAGGTAGCATAAAATTACTGACTTTTGGATAACAGAAATTGAATAGTATCTAAATTAGATGTGTATCTTACTACAGTAATGTTTCAAATCAAGAAGTCAAAACTAAAAAGAATACCCTAAAAATACTAATTCCACTCCTCCAGCCTAAGAGTTATCTAGCTATTGCTTTTATCAAAGAAATGTCACAACGAATTAGTTCACACATTCAGCTATGCAACTGGCTTAAGCACGATCAGACTTAACCATTCTGTATTACTAATCTCATCTGCTCTCCCAATTACCTTGCTTACCTATAGTCAATAAGATAACTATCACCACATTGTTGTGTTCTCCCCTGCTTTTTAAGTGTACATTTGATCACCCAATGCTTCCCAGTGGTTGAGGGAGGTGATTCTGATCCTCTACTCTGCTCTGGTTGACTCCACCTGCAGCAAGATATTCAGCTCTGGAGTCCTCAGTACAAGAGGATCTGTTAACGCAGATTCAGAGGAAGGCCATGAAAGTGATCAAAGGGACGGAACACCTCTTCTATGAGGAAAGACTGAGAGAGTTGGGGCTGTTTAGCCTGGAGAAGGCTCCGGGGAGACCTTTATTGCAGCCTTTCAATATATAATGGGGCATCTAAGAAAGATGGGGACAGACTTTTTAGCAGGGCCTGTAGCGACAGGACAAGGGCTAAAGGTTTTAAACTAAGAGAGGGTAGATTCAGACTAGATACGAAGAAGAAATTTTTTATGACAAAGGTGGTGAGGCATTGGCACAGGCTGCACAGAGAGGTGGTAGATGCCCCATCCCTGGAAACATTCAAGGTCAGGTTGGACAGGGCCCTGAGCAACCTGATCCAGCTAAAGATGTCCCTGCTCATTGCAGGGAGGTTGGACAAGATGACCTTTAAAAGGTCCCTTCCAACCCAAACCATCCTATGATTCTTATAAGCATATTTTCTGTAAATACTCTTAAGTACCTCAACACACTGAGAAGAATTCTACTGTAGTGAATTGCAGCTAGCATTACATGAAGCAATTGAGAAGGCTAACACCAGCTAGTCTCCTTCCTCAAGTGGCTATATTTGGGAGACATGGGGGGAAGAGGGCGAAGGAGGAAGCAGCTGAAGCCCACTAACCTTATAAGAAGGGAAACTTCTTCAATATTTTAACTACTTAACAAGCATAGGTAGATTAAGGTAGGAGGCAGAAGCTTTCTCTATGTATTCTGAGATTGAAACCTTTCATGTTTGTGGTTTTGGTGTTCGGGGGGTATTGTTTGGCGTTTTTTGTGTTTAGTTTTTTTCTTTTTTAACAGGCTCTGCATTGCAACGACCATTTATTGTTGAAGCTGAGGTTTATGCATCTGCAGATTCTAACTAAAGAAACGTCTGCACAAATGCCAAGCATCCGCCATATGGTTTTGACTACACAGCAGGGAACACAGTTGGGAGTTATTTTAACAGCACTTAACAGTGGCACTACTGCTAGAAATACAGCACGGACAGCACAGACCAAGGCTGTCCACCCATGTGTTTCTGCCAATAGGCTCTACCAGGTAAACTCCAACTGTCTGCTTATTAAAGAAACGTACAAGTGTGATGACATTAGAGCATACTCTCCTGGTAAGGCAAGATTGCAGGATGAAATCTAACATGCATGCAACCTACGGGTATACAACCTTTCAGTTGTACAATACCTACATGTTGAAGATGAAATGTCACTGTTTCTGTAGCTGTGATCCACCAGGTTACTAACAGACAGATCTGTTCTTCTTTCTAACTCTCTTCGCTCTCTCACCAGCTCAGTTCCAAGAGAGCCAAGCATCACTGATGAAGATCTAGGAATCCTACTGTACCTCCAAGAGGAATCTAGAAAAAAAAAAGTAAATAAATCCCATTTTTGTAATAATTTAAAAATCCATTAAAGCTGGTACTTACACATGCATTCTTGTTGTACCACCTCAAGGGTGAGTTTAACAATACCACTAAGCTGATCAAGTGGCCAGCTGCCAGCATAAAGCCAGGAGTAAATAGTACTCTGCTGATGCTGGCACTTATTTCATCTTGCAGTGAGTTAATTCTGAAAGCTAAACTGGAAAAAAGTAATACTTTTATGAAGAGTCAGACCCATTAACACTCATATAGGACAGGCGGAGGAAGACAAATAGCATCTTGCTTTCTAATGGTAGCTAGTTATTCAACAGGCTTCACGAGATGGCAAAAAGAGCAGCTTGAGACTTAGTAAATGCTGCCATTCTAATGATGCTTCTTAAATGTTCCTAAAATTAATGTTCCAGACAGACAGCTGAAGCTTAAATGTAGCTTAGACACAACTTTAAGAACAATGCCTAATACTGTTCCTGCTCATATTGCAGAGTAAAACACTTCAGTTTAAAAAAGGGATCTTTATTTTACGAACAGCTCCAATAAATAGGGTACTGTACATACTTCAGCAGTGAACAAAACTCTTGCTCCGAAAAAAAAAAAACAACCAAAACAAAACCCACGTTCTTCAATGGCTCTAAAAAAAAATCTACCTTGATTTTGTTTTACTGCTAATATAAATCCAAATTTTGAAATTTGGCAAGTACAACTGGGTTTTCAAAAGACCACGTTAACAGCATTCTCAGTACTTCGATTACTGCTATCACCGCAAACATACTGTTCTGTTAGCTATAGGTTATTAATGTTTAAGAATAATAAAAGCATAATATTTCAAAGCAAGTCTTTTAAAACTTGATAAAACCTGATTTCACTATTCAGACAATTTTCATGTAACTCAGCTCTAGTAATCAACCTCTCACCTGAAAAGGCAGTCAAGCCATTACTTCTCACAGAAGAGGTAGATGTACAAGATAGCTTAGGTCTCTTTGAATCACTATCTCGCTGCTGGCTATGCAGTCTTGAATACGCTCCCTGAGTTCTCTCAGACTCACCATAACACCCAGATGCAAAATGAGAGGAAGAAGATGTAGACTGAAATAACATTAACAAATAAAAAAAGTTACAGACATAGTATTTCAGATACATTTGCACTGAACAAAAGCGTACATAATCTAAGACTCACAAAAATAGTAAAGAATAACTTTAAGATGCAAAGCCTTTTTATTTAAAAACAATATAGGACTTATGCTTGCGCTCTTTTTCAGTACTCCCAGGTTTAGTCAAGACAATCCTACCAACAAAAGCCAGTTTCTATTACAATCAGCATTATTTTTCCTTTATAGATAATGTGACTTAGAGAGAAAAAGGATATTCTTGACTTGTAAGATACAATAAACATGATCAAATATATCTTTACAGATCTCCAAAGAAACGTAATTTTGCTATCCAGAAATGGCCAAAACTTACCAGTTTCACAATTTTATGTATTAGTTTAACTAATCCAGCTCATCTTACCAACCGAAAATACACTTAGCTAAGGAGCCAGCTAGCAAGCGGTTTAGACCAGACAAATTTTGATTACATTAAGCTCAAGTGCAACTGAAACAGTTCAGAATAAAGAATGGGTACAAAACAGTTTCTGAAGTGTACAGCACTGAAATAAAAGCTTTCAGAAACTAGTACAAAAAAAAAAAAAAATTGGAATAGCCTATAAAGTCTGGTTACTTGCAGCCAAGTCATTCATCTTCTATTTCAAATGTTATGACTTGATTTTTTTGATACAAAAACTGTAGCTCAATGAACAGAAAGTATCTACAACCAAGATTCTTTAAGGATCAACCAAATTAGAGCATATGTTATAGTTGCATTTTATTTTTATTTTGTTGGTTTTTTACTAAGTTTATGCCACTACTTTTTACTCTTTACAACTAAGAAGTATCTAAGTATTTCTCTTATCCCATCATAAAAGACAGATGGGGAAACAAAGAAACTAACATCACAAACCAAGTACAAAGCCAGATTAATTTCCCTCAGATTCATCTGTTTAACACATAACATCATTTAATCATTTGCTATTTGATAAGTGGAAGTTTCAGTGTCTTCTGCAATGTTCACTTGCATTAGAACTTAATTTAAGAGAAAAATTAAACTTAATGGGAAAAAAGCATCATTCTGAAAACTCTACAGCACCAACTAGATATGTAGGCCGCTTACAACCATGGACTCCATTCCATTTCAATTGTACGTAGAGACACCTACCATGACTTCCCCTGAAGGCCAGCATCTCCACACTAGTTTCTCCCTCCCCCCCAAGTATCTCAAAGTGTCTTCACCTTTAAGAAAACAAACACCTATTTAAGGTTAGCACTCTCAAGTACTAAGTTGAAACTTCAAACTCCCAGTTTGAAAGTGAAAGGAATTTTCAATTATTCACTATCTTCCTGCCAAACACCTTCACAGTTTTCTGCTTTTCCCGTGTTAATATTTCTACTGCAATTGAAAGTGTTTTATTGTCACTCTACAGTGTATAAGCACGTCAAAAAAGCAAACTATTTTTGGAGTTATGAAGGCACATTCTGGAGCCCAGTTAAGACAAGCTGTTAAGGCCTGAGCCTTGGATCTCAGCCAGGTGACAGTTCAGCCTCCATTTTCTTTCACAGTATGCTGTAAGCAGCATGTAAGTAAGCACAGTCAAACTATAAACTGCTCCTCCACAACTAAAGCAGGTCTCTAAAAACACAAGCTTTGTGTTAACTCAGCATCTGAAAAACACAACCCCCTAGAAAGACCTGACGAAACAAACTAAGTAGAAACAATATTAATTTTGCCATCTATAGGACTATAACATGATTCTAATCACCTTCTCCTTCTATCTTTTTAAATGGATACTTGCAGAGCCACTCTCACTTCAAATTTATGTCTGAACTATTAGTAAAACTAAGATAATTATTTTCATCCTCTGGATAATTTCTTAACACCACTGTCTTCTTGCTTTCCCTCCATCTTGACTTAGTAAGATCTACTTATCTAGAAACATTACAGTGAATCCCTACTAGCAGCTCTTCAGATTGGGAAGGCTAAGGTAAAACCCTGATTTTTTTATTTTTTTATTTCTTTAAAGTATGACACATTAACAGTTCTCACCAATCTGCTTCTGCTTCCCAAAAATCTTCCAGAATGTGGATGATCAAGTGTCCCTGAGTAGCGAGCTGGAGAGGATGTTGTAAGCTTCCAAGGAGTTTCACGGGTGTCTCTTTCTCCAATTCCCCAGTCTCTACTGGAACTGTTCAATACACTGCATTCCTGAAGAACAACATGCTTATCATACGCACCTTGTAACTCAACGTTAACTCAATATCTGATCTGAATACTGAAAATACGAATACAAGGAAGTGGAGGTACTAAGACATCTGGAAACCTTTGAGAAACCTCAAGGGATATCCACGAAGAAACGAAACAGGCTTAGGAGAGAACCGGAGGTAAAAGGAAAGCTCCTTTTTTAAATTTTTTTTAATTATTATTATTACTTTCTAGCAATTATCAGCTCCTTTACCTGTCCTCTCATTTTACTGGGGACAATAAGGAGCTGAAGTGTAAGGCTTTTGAGACATTACCCCAATTAATTAAGGACTCTCCCTTTCAAGTCTTAAGTAAAAAAACACCCCACACACATAGAAAAAGTCTCCATGACAGCAAAAATGGCTTTTTGGCCACTAAAGCAAGGCATCCGTTTTAACACAGGAAAGAGCGCAAAGGCAGCAGGAGAGGGAGAAGAAAAAATCATAGTTTGGGCCTACAAATAATTATTTTTTACATAAGGAGCATGATCTGTCCTAGTAAAATAGATGGGGCAACAAATATAAACTATGTCATCGAGTTATCACTCCACAAAAAAAACCCAAAACACGCTACTGCAAATTAGACGGTATCTTCTCCAAGTCTTTAACGCTTCCCTTTTACCACTGTTTATGTTTTTTATTTCTCTACAGTCTATTTTAATAATCCATCATTGTGCTATGAGTAGAGAAGACTTGCAAATTAGTTATTATTAATTCCAATTACATTTCATGCAACCACCGAAAATACATTTCTATTTTTCATTACAAAATTGAAACTTTTGCGTGTCTCAGTTTCTTACAAATTACTAACATTGAAGACCACCATGAAACAGCAAACAGCATTGGGTACAAAACCACTTTGGGCTTAAGAAATAAGGTAAATAGCTTTAGTAGCTGATTTTAGATACAGTGCAAAGATATGGAATCCAGAGTTTGATATGCTTAACAAACTAAGACTGTTTGGTAAAAGTGTCTTGCAAATAAACATTGTTTGCTGCATTACCTCAGAACGAAGTGCTCAAATTGTTTGAAGTCTGATGTCTGCAGGGCAATAACTGTAACTGTTCTTTTTGTGGTTTCTCTTCCAAGGTACTCAGGAGCACTAATGTTTATCTTGGCTATACAGGCAAGTTTCTAATAATGAAACTGAGAACTGTTTAACATACAAATCTGTCTACCTTTAAGAGAACAGAAGATATGAGGTTCTACACTACTACTTCCACTGAATTTCAGTGAATAGATGATAAATAAGGAAAGACATTGCAATTTAATTTGCTCCAGAGAATAATCGTTGAAATTAGTAAAAATTAATAGAAATACCAGAAGTCCAACCCATTTTATTACAGCTATGCAGAGTTTGTGATTACTTGTCAATCCTCTTTCTACGAACTGTTAATACTACAACTACAGTAGCTTCTGTCACTATTTCTTAAACGTTTTAGTATTGAGATTTAAAAAGGTGAAGAAATATTCATGCCTATCTTTCTCACAAGCAAAATTTAACCTGAAAATCAAGTATCAGCCAGTAAGTTTTCCCGTATTTCAAAGTCTCAGTAGGATTCATCAGGTTTCTAAATTATTTCACATACGGATAATCTGCCCATGGGCACAGGACTATACAACTTTCATCTTAAAGTAAAGCTCTATTAAAATGTTCTTAATATGAGCCATACCTGAAGACCTAACTGATCTTGAAATACTTGCCTTGCCTTTTTCACCAGCTGTGAAGATTCTGAAGATCTGAGAGTTTAAACTTATTTTAAGTGTCTGGATCACCACAGTAGAGACCTTGATCCAAGAACACCTCCCTCACACTAGCACAGCACTGAAAGCCTGTTCATGGAACTACACCATCTACCATTCTAATGCAAACACAGCTTTTGGTAGCTGTGGTATCTCTGCACTGTGCTCGTTTCTTTGAAAGATGGCCCAAGACCCAAACAAAGAAAAAAAGCAACATATTTGATATCCAAAAAGCAGCTTTAAGAGAAAGTATATCATCAGGCATGATGTCAGGAAAGCTCAACCTAATTGCAATATCTGAAACTAAACTAAACCAAACTGAAATCTCAGTTTGCTTTCTTCCTTCAGTTCAGCTTAAGACTATTTAACATCCCTTGCCAGAACTTAACAATTAAAGCACTACACAAGGCATTCTACTTTTGGTGTCTATTTACAGTAGCAGAAAAACATGATCAGGCAAACATTCAAAACTATTTTATACATTACACTCCATTAAAAACAAAACAAAACACAAACCCAAAAAAACCCCAGAAACTTCCATTTCATTTCTCATGAAAAGGTTAACAATGTTGCGTCAGAAAGCATCGGAGTTTTTTTTTCCTCATACCATTACACTAATTTGATTTTTTTGTATTATAAGTCACCTAGAAACAACACCGTGTCACATGCATCATATTAGTTTACAATTAACCTGCTTGTTATACCTCCTCCGATGAGCAGAGGCTACTACCCAGACTGATATCTAAAGTGCGTGACATATAAGAATTCATACCTATATGAAAAAAAAAAAAAAAAAGAAGGGAGAACAAACCCACCTGACAGAAAACCTTCTTTTGTTTTGGTTTTTGTGTTTTGGTGGGGTTTTTTGTTGTTTGTTTGGTTTTGGGTTTTTTTTTAGCCCTCGTCAAAACCAAACCGTTTGACTGCTCTGCCTCCAAAAGTTTTTGAGTTAAGCTATAACCAAGTATGGTCTCTAGCTGTAGAAGTGATTTTATATTAAAAAGCAAAGTCTCCAAGTTCTCTTTCCTCTATATACCCAAAGCACTACTGATGTATATTCATACATTTTTTTCTCTAAATGGCAAATCTTTTAAATTATTTGGAACTGAAGCAGCTCTTAAGGTAGGCTTCTGAATGGATTAACAAAGCGAAAAGTCCTGCCCATTCCATTCCTATCTGACTGGACTTAATCTTATTTAGACTATTTGTTTATTCTTGCCTCAGCCACTTGTAATCTTAACCTGCAAGTAATAATGGAATTTGCTCCTACCAGCTCTTTTAAGTACCAAAGGTGTCAAAAGAGGGAGCTTCCCTATGCTTTTATCACTAAGCATTAGTCTTGTGGAACATGCTCTCAGACTACCTTCTATGAATTGGGGTGGAAAGAAATGGATACAACATAATCTACACAATTATTGTCCCCTTTAACTGGCAAGTATTATAAAGATCATTCCTCAGATTAGAAGCACTTTGCTCAACAGGAAATAGTCAAATGGTAACACGCAGTGTCACGAACACACTGCAGTTCATGTAACACATTAAATAATGTACATGACTCTGTTATGGTATGATTTCGTAACAGCGGTAACACATCTAACTTCACAGCACCACTTCAGCTCAAGACTCATCTTCTGATCAACAGCTTTCAGGGTAATAGGTAGACTGTGTGGTTCCATAAATCCCTACGAGAGAGTAAGACTATCTGATTCAGTTTTGCTGAGCAGCCAGCCAGTGAAAAATGTGTAGGAATCCAAAAAGCAGAAATGACTGAGGACTACCCTTAGACACTCCCTATAGCCTATACACTAATGAACACGTGCATGCTAAATATGGCAAAACAAACACATATGCACATAACTATGCTAAAAATAATTAAGGCTCTATTAATTGTAAAGCTGTTTCTGGAAGAGGCATTATATAATACAATGTCCAAGACAGTTTGTCAGCAGGGACCAAGCTCATAACCATTTTATCAAAAAATATAAACATTTAACAACAGAGTTAAGTTACTGCAATTTCAAAGACCAAGATGGGCTTACATTTTTGGGCCCAAAATTGAGTGAGAACTGCTGACAGGAGCAGAAACAAAATGTAAGAGAACTGAGCCAAACAGTCATCTGTTGTTTCCAAGTACCCAAAATAATTTCTGAAGGAGTTTAATCTCCACTTCCCATAATACTCTTTCAAAGTGGAAGGACCTGCAGAGTGTCACTTCTTATTCTCGAACATGGCTCCCCGCCCCCCAAAAGCAATTTGGTTAGTGCAAAACGTTGCACGTGAGACAGCAAATGCCTTTACCCCAGTCCTGTCCGTTGCACACACAGCCCAGCTGTATGAACATACCGACACAAGCACAGCCAGTGGGTGCTGCAGAGTGGTACAGCCTACTGTCAGTGCTTAGAACCACAACATATTCCTGCACTTCTTGCTGCATCTGCACATGAAGTGTGACACCCTACACACATCAAAATTCAAACAAAATCCTCACCTCCCCTCAACAGAAAACCCCATTTACCCAGGTTTAAGACTGCAATGACTAGCACCAAAACAGACTCCTAGTATCAGGATGCCTTTCACTCACTGAATCGCTGATTTTTAAAGGTGCAGCTACAAACAAAAGCAGCTAAAGATGGCAAACCCAGAATTACCAGTTCAGACTGCAGAACACTGTCATTGGTCTGGTTATTAGACCCTTGAATTTTAGAGCTTATCTAGGTTTTTGTTCACAAATGCAAAGCCCTGGATGGGACTTTTCCTTATATATCCCCCCTCCCCCCTTTTCTTTTTGTCTGGGTTTTAGGGTTTTTCTTGGTGAAAAACAGACATTAAATTAATTTATACTTTACAGAAAGAGACAAAAGACATTACCTGGTATCCAGATTCCAATCTCCGTGAAGATTCTCTTGCACTATATGCACCAGCTAAACTGTTCCCAGTCAATGTTCTAGATCCTAGAGAAGAGCTCGAGGCCTGAACAGATATCCTTCGAGGAATTCTTGAGGGTTTTGACTCCATTCTTTGTACCCTGTTTAAGGACACACTGATTATTTTTTCTTTTAGCGGCAGGGGCCTACAAGCAAAACATGCACAAAACAGCCTGAGTGTATCATAAATATGACTCATACATACAAATATTTACACAGTGTTTTGGTCTGACTGTGCATCAGTAAGATGGGGAAATAAGTTCTTACCCTAGTTTTTGTAACCTCTTCTCTATATTTCCTCATATTCCATGTTAGAAAACTAGAAACACAGCCCCTTTTGCTATTCTTATTATTATATTAAAAATATATTCTTGCTATTATATTACAAGATGGACTCCCTATAGAACTCCACAGCACTAGTATTAACACAAAATGAGCCAGGAGTCAGGGAAAGAGTCTTCAGTTTTCCTAAATTCACGTTATTACTTTTTTGTTAATGAAATGCATCTCAACATTTGCAGAAACTACACTCAGACTTATTCTTCAGGGTCAAAAGTATGAAAATTCACCCTCCCGTGAAAAAAAAAAAAAAGCATTTGCAATCTACCTACCTCAAAGAAATATTTAGCTTCTCCAAAGACAACTCCCATGAAAATTAATGAATACAAAAGAGCGCATGCTGTCTCACAGGTATATATAAATTTACCTTTGGGTGTTTATTTGCTCTTTTGGCATTTCTAAGCATTTCAAAAGAAATACTGGTGCCTCTTCTGCATGACAAGTGATCCTGTAGTCATTCCTGTCCTTGAAAGGACATCTTGAGTTAATGTTGCTCAAGAACTCCAGACAGATAGCTAACTGGTTTGCTAACATTCCCAGGTTCTTCCTCCTCAGGATGATACAGACAGAATGAGACCACAAAAGGCAGCTCTTAAATAAAATGTTTAAGAGAACTGCAGTATTCTCAGTAGTGTGGTGCAGAAGACTAGCATGACGACTAACAACTCTAAAACAGATAGCCAAGAACTCCAGTGGTACCAGGTCATCTGCAGAAGTGGTACAATCTATTTAACCACTTTTAATTCTGGTCTAACCTTCTGAGAATGGGAATAAGCTGTATCAGAAAAAAAAAAAAAAAGAAAAAAAAAGAATCAGTAAAGCACATGAGCCATTCTCATCAGTAACAGTCTGGGAAGAGTGGCTGCACCTATACTGGCTGCAGTTTCAAGTTGAGTTCACAAACTCATGACTTTTCATCTTAGCATTACATATTCTACCTGGTAAAAGCTAGTTTGTACAGAACTCCATTGACCGGACAGTTGGACAGCTGAGGTTAATTTCCTTAATGGAAGGGTTTTCAACCGCTGGTCTGGGTGCATGTTCAGTTGCTAGCTTTACAACACAGGCCACAACATAAAGTAGCCTAAATGCTTGATCTTGCAAGTAGGACTTTCCTTTTTAAATTTGGAAAAAAAAAAAACAACCCCACAACATAGAGCATACTAAGTTTAAGTGAATGTTTACATTCGTGTACAAAAAGCTACTGGGCTGAATCACGGAGAAGCACACCAACTTCTAGACCATGCTTCAGGCATTAGCAACCCATTCGCTTTTGCCAGAGACATCACCAGTTAAACAAGACCAGTTCAGGAATGTGAAATTCTCACTTGCCTAACTTTAGATTAGGAACCTAAAATAATTAATTCGTTAGATTTCCCAGATCACATTTAAACCCCTAAGTAAATATTGAGCAATTGTACGCAATTCTCAAAGTTGTAAATACAGCTGTATTGGTAAGAATGCTCAATGCAGTGTTCCAAAGCACAGAAGAACACTGTCAGCTGTGGAAGTTCAAAAGAAATTCAGTAAGGACAAATCTAATAACCTAAGCTACACCACTTCAAGGGGATCATTTGTGCAATAAAATGCAACACTCCTATTTCTTCATATTTGTAACATTAGATAAGACAGTAATGATGGTTAATTTAAGATCTAGAGTATAATGTGCGTACTGCCATAATGTGCACTGCAAGTCTAGTCCTTGTCTGAAGCTCCACTGAGTGTGAAAAAGTCATTATGCAAGTTGCAAACTGTGAAGCTAAATTAATGTCACAGTAATATAGCCCAGGGTGGATACTGGACAGGACAGCTGTAGGTCTTGATGAGATCAGACATCCAAAGCACTGTTTATCTATGTTTTACTCTGATACAAAATATAAGGTACAGACACACGGAATAATGGATCCAATTCTGTACTGTTAAGTACTTCACAAAGAGTGCCAGCATTACCACTTTCGTTATGGATCATCCTGCTTCTGGGTCACTTTGCTTCAGATATGTGTGGAACCAGATGAATTAAAGAACAGATAAAAGTCAGACACGGACATATGTAGAACACACAAAGTTTCGAGAAGGACTGATGGAAGCTCCTACCAGCAGAAATTTCTGTCCAGATGAACAAGGGGAAGAGACAAAACTATAAGAACTTACAAGAATTTCAAGACTAAATTGAGATCGTCTAATACTAATAAAATTGCTTATGCACCATCCGCAGAACAGACAAAATAAGAGCACTCAGATAGGAAAGGGCAGGGTGGAAGACTGTGGACACCAGAGCCAACTATGTCTAGAAGCTGAAATGGAGTCCAAGATTAGCAAACTGCTTCTACAAACACACATAAAAAGGCACAAGACTAATTTTCTCCTCCAGTGGTAACCCCAAGAGGACAATGTAACCAATCAGCTTAATTTTTTAAATTAGCACAGGTTGTGATTTCCACCTGAATACGTCAGGATGACACTATCTATAAAATATTTTCTTTCTCTAAGTAAAGAAATCTTGCAAGAACTATACACAAAAAGCATATTAAAACAAGATAAAGGCAGCACATCACAAAATGCAAAATGTATTATGTCAGTTTATGCATACACATTATGATTAATTTCTTTAACACAACTGTGCATTTTTTCTGCAGTCCTGGACTCAGCCAGCAAACGAGAAGAATCTTCATCTATGAAGATGAATGAGAGTTGTGCAAGAATAGGCTTTTGACACAAGGAACCCTACCTTGTTTGATGCAGAGGTGGAAAGGTATTGAAAAAAAATGCCTTATGGTCTAGGCAAAGAAGTTCTGCTCGAGGAAACTGGATTTTATCTTTGCCTTTCAACAAAAATTCAGTGACATGAAGCATGTCATTCAGATTAATAATTTTTTTAAAAAACACTACACAAGCTCTTCAGTTTCTGGGTCCATCATAAAATTTACTTGAAATCCAACTAGTAGAAATCATGAAAGCGTATATCTGCAACTGAGGTCAACGGAGCCAAGACTTCACTGTATTAGATAGATAAAACTAGATACTAGGCACCTCAACTTTGGTACTAAACACTAGTAAGAAGTCTTCAGGGTTTTTTGGTACTTGGTTTGTGTGGGTTTTTTTCCCAGAGTTCTTTGAAAACTATTTTAAGCACTGCACCTTGGAACCTTGAGAAGCAACAGTCTTCATAGTTGGCTTGATTACGTACAATACACATATATGAGGCTAACGCTGATCACAGTAGCACAATGAGGTGGCCAAGGTAAACATGCGAAGCTATCACAGAACACAGGACAGAGCGAGACAGTGGTCTCACAATAAAAAAAAACCCACCATATTATTAAAGCCACAATAATACTTGTCTGCAAGAGAAATATAATGGTTTTATATTTCAGAATGAGAATGGTTCCCTTTTACAGTACCAGTATATTAAAGGGTTTTTTGAATGAGCACAAAGGCACTGAAATTAAAACCTCGAACATTTTGTTTACCCACACAGGAATTCAACAAATCCCAAGTGGTAATTAACATGCTCTAATGAGTTCTATAACGACAAAGTAGTCACCTCAATTTACACAAAAGGCAGCGAGGCAAAAAAATACTTCAATGACTTCTCTGAGGAACAAATGAAAAAAAAAAAAACAACAAAAAAACCCACCTCTAAGTTGTGTTGCAGTCTGAACTGATTTAAAAGCCTGTTGTTGCCACAAAGGAAAGGAACACTGTACTCAAATGTGACACCTGCTGTGTCCTTCATTGAGCAACCTCAACACATCATCATCGCAAAACACACCTCTGGCTTCTCCATCATTTTGACACTACTCTGGTATCTCCATCATTTTGACACTACTCTGGTATCCAACACTGAGACATGCAAAAGGCAACAGCAGGGTGAAAAGTACTCTTCTCAACAAAGCAACATATTTCATCAGCTTATGCCATGTAACACAACTTAGCAATCAAAACCTCATGGAGAAATCTGGAAACAACTGTCCTGTCTCCTGGAATAAGGGATATGTCTGATACATCTCAAGACTTGGTAGAAACCAAGGTCTGAAATCAAACTTTAAGTTTAAAGTCGTACCTGGGAAACAGATGACCAACTTGTAACGGGAGGTGGAGTAGAACAGCTTATTTTAAGTACACAGCTCAAATGTCCTGCCCTTCTTGATCTGTCATCCCTTCAACTACATTATAAAATACCAACTAGGCCTAACATAGACACGATACAGAAAACAAGAGATAAAAGATTCAAGAGGTCTGTGGGAAAGCATTGTAATCTCAAGAGGTAAAAATAACACAAACAGCAAATAGTTCAAATAAAACCCCTCACTCCTCCTGTCTTCTTCCCTGATCCCCCCTATTGAGAAATTAGGGGCGATCTGAGGTAGTCATGTCCACCAGTAAGAGAAGCCTTTACTAGCTTCCATGCTTTCTACTAATAGCTTAAAGTATTCTTGTATCCTCAATCAGAGAGAAACACACGCTTCACTCCCAGCTCCTAAATTCAAGTTTTCTACCTTCGAACTATGCAGTGACACTTTTAAGACTTGAGCTTTTATGTCTACAGCTTTTTGCATGGTTTGATACATAACTGCTCTTAAGACTTTCTCCCGAGCAACTTGTGATCACATGTTTTCCTCAGTGTCTACTCACAACCACGTTTTTCTGACAAACAAGATCGAGTTGAGGAACAATTCTCTCAGTCTGTGCAATTGTTTGATCGCGGTATTTTCCCAACCTTCACATAAGGAAGACTCAAAAAAAAAAAATTTCAGCAGCCTCTCGGGAGTCCCATGAGCAAGAAGAATACTCACAAAGGCCGATCGTTTGCCTGCGCTGCAGCAGCTGGTGCCACGGCGCCGTGCTGTTCCCCCTAACGGGAGCCAGCAGGCTCCAGACAGCGGGTGCTCCGCAGAGCTGCTCAAGAGAGCGCCACAACCTCCGCCCCAGGCTCGAAGCGAGGCCCGGCCAGCAAGGCGCAGGCCCCGGCCACCAGCTCACGGTCGCGCCCGCGCTCCGGTCCGGTGCCGGGCCGAAGGGCAGCGCCGGCCGCTCGGCCCCGACCCCGCAGGGCAGAGGCTGCCCAGCGGAAGAAAAGGACCGGGGGGACAGACGGTGTCACACAGCTCCGCCGCCAGAGCGGGCGCGGAGGCGTGCGGCCGTCAGAGGCGCCTCGCAGAGAGAAGGGCGGAGGAGCCAGGCGCCAGGCCGGAGACAAAATGGTTCCCCCCAGCCCTGGCGCGGAGCCGCGGGCGCCCGCCCCGGCCCCGCACACAGGCGCGAGCTGGGCCGTACTGGCACATCTTCCCCTCCTCGGCACCGCGGGCGGTCTGTACTCACTCTCACGGCACAGCCCTCACGACTCGGACATTCAGGAACTGCGGATCCACCGGAGGGGCCAAGTCGGGCCGGGCCCACAAGCCGCCACACCAAGCCAGCCGCCTCTCCCTGCAACACAATGGCGACAGCGCGGAGTCCACAGGTCTGTCAGTCACCACCCGCGCCCCGCCCATGCCCGGCTGTCGCGAGAACTGCAGCGGGAGCAGCCCGGTGGCGGGGGAGCTGGGGCCGGGCCGGGCCGGGCCGGGCCTGGCCTGGCCTGGCCGGGCCTGGCCTGGGGGTGGCGGGAGTGGGGAGCGACCGCCGCCGGAGGGTGCGTCGGGGCCGCGAGCGGTGCCAGGAGGAGATCCGCGAGCGCGTTTGCCGCTGCTCATCTCAACTGTTCGAGATTAAAATTATGGCAGTCCGCAAAATGAAGGCGATCTGAAAAATCCTCGTATTGAAACAGAATTTCTTTTTATTTTTGCGGAGAAACATCCCCAAAGCCACAGTTTGAATCGAGTTTCATGTTCAACGTTCAGCCTTAAAACTGCAAGCAGAGGTTTTGAGTGTTATTCCTATGCTGCATACTCTTCCTAGTTTCAGTGTTGTTTTATAAATAGTTCCACTCGTGAACAGCCACACGTAGCCTGGATTTGATTTTGGTTTCCTGAAGGACATGGTGAGATGGGGATATTGGAGAAAGCCCCCTCAACTGCAGAGCAATGGAAATGCCATTCATTTTAATTGTATTCAGACTTTAGTTGTGTCCTCTTGAAAATAATAGACATTGGCAGACACTTTTCTTGAGGGGAAGATTTTTCATGACTTACGAAATCGAGAGATAATCTTAGCAAATTCTGAAAATGCCAAGCCTTTGCAAAATCTCTGTCAATCCTAATGAAATGACGGTTTCCAGTGTCCCTGCCCACTACAGAATATGGCAGACATCTCATACTATTGTGTTTTCTGAACCAGGCTCTGAAGAAGACGTGTTATTACTGTGGAGTCTACGCTTCTATCACTGCAGTCACAAGCCTCGGTATTTTACTGACCCAATATCCATCTGTCATCAGCCTACAGCAGGGCTTTCCTGAACCCTGGTGTCACAGTGAGTACCGTAAATTGCATTGATGCAAGTCAGATAAAGGGGTGCGCAATAGTAGCAGGCTGGCCATTTTTTAACGGAGGAAAAAAGAAAAAAAAACCACAACCAAAAAAACTTCAGAAAACGTGGCCGGCCACCTTGGCACAGGGCTACAACACATACGAATTAAATGTGTGCATGCCTAATAGCTCTGACAGATCTGGGATGCATGTAAGACCAGCCAGACTAGTTAGAAACTAGCCTGGTGGCCTCTCTAAATTATATGACAGTCCTATGTTTAGCAATATCCTTGATTCTGTTTCACGTTCATGCTTTTGAATGTGTTTTTCCATACGTTTGGATGAGACAGGTTTTGTTCAATGATTCTCTTCCATAGAGAAATAATGGGCAAAGCACTAGTGATTGGGAGATGAGGTCAAAGGGCTGGGAAGAGCTGAGGACAGCAAGAGAAGCAACTCAACAAAAATGAGTAAGAGAGAAAGGCGGCTGTTTTTTTTGCTGATGGGCATGTTGCCTTTCACCAGCATGCCCAAAGCAATGCTTATTGGCCTTGGAAACTCTCGTCTATAGCAGTGAGAAGTGGATTGCTGCCCCTGCCTATACCATTTCTTTGGCATATCCGTCTCCAGGGAAAGAAGACAGCTGGTAATGGACTTCATGAATCATTCCAGCAGTAGTGGCTGCCCTATTTCCTGGTTAGCAAATGAGAACACGTATAGAAAGAGTTATATGTACATTAAATTAAATCCTTAAAGGAGGCATTCTGTCTTTTAGTCATGCACAAATCAACTGTAATTCACAGGTCAAGTAAAATGACTGTGAACATAAAGCACAGAGCATACAGCCCTCCTGCAGCCAGAACAGGTCATGGCCACCACTAAGAAAGTCCATTGTGCTTTTCTTTTTAAAAGCAAGTTAAAAGGTAAGGAGAGTAATCTCTATCCAATAAAAAACTTGAAGAGCTCTTCAACTTGGTCTCACTATCATGAGAAGAGGACTTACTGGGAGTGCTAAGAAAGATGTTACACCATTCACTACATTAGCCCTGTCCAATGCAATGCAGAATTTGTATTATTTGAGGGTTGATTCAGTGCCCTTTTATTAGCAATCTGTGAGCCATTTGTTGGCCATACTCTTGTCACAACTTTGTTCTTCTTCTTAAAAAAAATTACACTATCACCTGAGCTCATAGGCTTGCATTTTTTTTTTTTGACTTTGCATAACGGATCAAAGATCTAACCTGTAATATTGCAACACTGCATAATTAAATTAGTTTAATTACAAATATACAAAATTGGGAAAGGTTAAGATATAAAGATCAATATCACCACATTGCACAAAGACTTCTCTACATTGTGGATCATTGCTAAAATGGCACCATCTAATGAGCCTGGAATACAGTTTGGGATTTGTGTTAAGGAAAACGGCAAGATGTTGGGCGATAGTGGCCGAAATCACAAAAGCCTGTGTAATAATGTGCTTGTAGATGGCAAAGCAGCAGATTTAGAGTGCATCTGCTTCATCATGTCCTTTAAGCTTATCAAGAATGTGGAAACAGGCAGATTGAAGTCAGATAATTATTAACAGAGTTAGAGTTATCCCTAACTGTCCATTCTTACATCCTCTCACAAAAACTGTTTTTGCAGAAAGGACTGAACTTGTCATAGACTCTGTTCTTCACTTCAGTAGCTCATAGTCTGAAACTGGTGTTGTCTAGTTGTCTAGTTTTAATCTGCTTAGTAAGTCATTCTTAAGTAAAAGTCACTTCTAACAACCATCTGGAGATAGATGCTTTCCAAAGAGTTTTCATAATATTTCTGACCAGACTGCATTTATTTTTTAATGTGGTTTAGATTTCATCTTGAATATCATTTGTTGTGAAGAACTTCAGGCAATATCCTAAGAATTTTAACCCTCTCCTTTCAGTGAGAAATGGCAGCAAAAAGGTCCCAAATAAAGAAAAGTTTTTTGGATGTGGCATGTTTTCACATAGATGGTCCCAAGTATTAGTAACCATTCACGTTTGTAAAGCTGGGCACAGGCAGGAGGAGGACCTCCATGGATAGCAGGGATTGTGTCCTAGAAAAAAGGAAAATGCATCCTTGAGTCAAGAGTTGGGCCATTCAGCACTTACTATGAAATACGGGTTTTGGAATACACCACCTGCTGTGTAGCTTAGACTGCAGAAAAGGAGTAGGTTGAAGGACTTGGAGACAGACAAAACCAGAGCAATCCCATGTAATCTTTTTCCTGTGTTTTTTTTCTGGATTGAGGAGTTACCTTGGGTTATATGTGGATTTGTTCTCTTTATTGTATCAGCTAGAACAAGTACTGTGGAGATAGTCCCCACAGCTGACTCTATACAGATTCCAAGGGCTACCTTCAATTAGTTTAACCCTTGCCTTTTCTTCTTTGTGCTGTACTTAACCTTCAGGCTGTTGTGTGCACTGTAGTTAGTAAGCATGACACTAAATGTACTACAGGTTCCCTGGCCTCCAGCCTGCCAGGAGGAGTTGCGAGATTGCTCCTGGTTGACTTGCTAAACAATAAAGTTTAGCACTAACATGCACCATATAAGTAAATTTAGAGCATGTTAGAGAGGAGGGAAAACTGGGATGCGAGGAAAAGCAGAGTTCATGTTAGACTGTCTACGGTAAACATTACACAGGCAAGAGTTCTGAAAGTGGACAGTGAGCTAGGAAGATGTCCTCGGAGGACAAATCCAAATCACGGTCCACAGCTTAAACAATCCTTGTAGGTACAGTGACAGTGAAAGGCTCATTCTAACCTTGAAAAAAAATTGGCAGAGACGAAAGAATTTAGAGCAGATAAAGCCTTAAAGAAACTACTGTAATACTGCCAGTGAGAAACATTGCATAATTCTTAGAGAAATAAATAATTTATCAAAATATATGTACAACCTTTACAATGCAGGCACTTTGAACATAGAAATTTTTTTAAGGCAAGGCCAAACCCACTGCTTGTAAACTTTTTGATATGGGAAGCTAATTTAAACAAAAAGTAGTTTTGATATGGGAAGCTTTGAAACTAAAAGACTTTTTAACTTTTTCAAAATCAGACTGAAATAATTTTGGCCTATATGGTCCCCAGTTTTGTGAGATAAAACACCGCAGTGCACACCCATTTTAAAAAGGTTTTCTTCTTGTTACTTTACCTTGTAAATCTATACTTCCTTTTCAGTATCCAGAAAAAAAAAATCATTGTCCAGTGTTCCTGGTAATTAATATTATTTAAGCATAAAAATATTTACTTCATTCTGTTATCGATTTATTTTAATCAAGTAGGTTTTGTGTGCCTGCTGAATTACATCTGTTCCTGCTTTAAAAGCATGTCAAGTAGAAGGCAATTAGACCATATTAATTGATTAAATTTGTCAGGTAATAATACTTTGGGGAGATGGACTGAGTATACCCATATCTTCTTTTAAATTAAAATTTTGGTTTTAGACTACAGATATGTTTTGCAAGCTAAAAAGAGGCATCTTAAAAATTATAGAAATATTTTAAATTATTAAAAATTATTTTACTTTGTTTTATAAAGGCAATTTTTTTTTTTACAGTAGTTACTATTTCTGGATTTCTAATATTATAGAAAGTGTCAATGTTTTAAAACCTTTGTTTAAAGTCTACTTCCTTCAACTGTGTACGCCAAATCAGGAAGAAGTCTAAAGCTCTATGAGGCACAGGATTCAACTTCTAGTAATGTTTTATTCACTGAGGAGCTCTTACAGCTGGTTTCAGTTAAAAACATTGGTCAAAAATCTGTTGCTGGTTTGTCTTCTCAGAACACCTATATTCTCTTTCATTCATTTCTGTGGAATAACTTGTCTTCTTTCTAAAGCCAAGGCAAATAAACAGAGATACGTAAGCTTAAAACAAGAAAATAATTCAGAACTAACATATTGTTTAGCAGACAACAGGAACCTCAACTACCTTTCCCCTTCCCAATAGCTTTTACTATATGCCTAAAAAAAGGAAAAAACTGTGTATTTGTATACCTTGTATGCAAATATCCTAATAAATAGGAAGAATTCTTCACCTGAAAACACATATATGGATTGATTCACATTTTTAATATATAGTGAATCTAATAGTGAAAAGTCACACGACACCTTTGAGAAAACAGAATGTTTAGGCATCAGTATTCTCTTCCATCTTCCTGTCCAGGATGATGTCTTCAGTTAGGGACAGTGCTTGCAGATTTAGGAATACCTGATCTCTGCAGGTGCAGAAAAACCCAGGTGGCAGTTAATTTCTAGTGCTTAACTCAGGCTAGAGCAGTGGAAATTACTTCTTTGAAGATGAAAATGTCTTTGCTTATTGTCATTTAGGAAGAAATTTTTGCTACTGAAAACTTAAGAAACCTTCAATAGCCTTAAGATGTCTTTCCATGTGCCTCAGTTGTAAGAATCAAATAATACCCCCAAACCAATACATATATATACATAAACGTACAGCGTTTTTGAACAAGAATAATAGCAATCTAAGATTTTATTGAAATCTATCTGAGCTCTGTTACTGAGGATAGTATGTAAGTAGGGTGGGGAGGACAATATGCCTTAACTGTGTTGATGAGAATGGACCAGAGTCCAGGAACAACATAATTATTGTTATTGCGTTATTGTGACTCATGTAGTGTTAAAGCAGAGAAGGAAGTGGGAGGAGCAAAACAGCAGGAATGATTAGTTGCATGTACACATAACAAGGGGATCATTGTGCTTTTCCTGTAATTGAAATACAGGCGGTAAAGTTGTGTGTCTCTCCCTCTCAAAATAACAACTTGAATGATTTTATTTAGTTAGTTATTTTCCTTAATTTAGATTATGTCTGTCTTTTTTATGGGTAGGAACAAATGACTATGATTAAAACAGAAGACATTTTCAACTCTTGGTGAAACTACACCTCTCTCTTGCTATTGCTATATGGTTGAAAAGATTAGCATCCCTTTCTTGAGGTTCAGCTAGGAAAAAGTCAAGATGAACAATTGTGTTTTGCTGTGCACTTAATAAGACCAGAGCAAATCTCTTCTTCTTGTGCCTAGCACAAATGAGAAATTTAATACCAAGGTTTGACTTAATGAATCAAGTGTAGGATTAGGAACATAGTCCTGGCTTCTACTGTTACATATACCAAAACTGTATTTCACCGGTGGAAAAGCTACTCAACTACTTCCTGGCTGCCTGACTTTCTTCTGCTTTACAGTGCAAATGTGTAGATAAAGTAACGTAATTTAAAAAAAATATGTAATTATTGATTTAAAATAAAAGGGCATGTACATGAATATGACAACGGCTTACTCAGTTTGCCTGATAACAAGTGATTTGCACTAAAAGGACAAACCGTATTTCCTATTGTATCCATTTTATACCAGCTTAGGATAAAGAAATTGAAGGAGAAAAGAGAAGGATTTTGTTTTGAACAGGGATGGGGAGCCACCAGTCAGCAGAGATGGGAAGGGGGAAGAGAGGAGATGAGGTCACACTTCTGCTTTTGGTGTAAGGTACTCTTGGAGGTGGGCTGGGATCAGGGTTGCCCACGTGGGCCTCAGACAGGATATCTTCACCTTTGCCTCCCAGAGAGAGGACTGGAGATAACAAGAGGACAATGTAGACAATGCTGGAAACAGATCAGGGAGTAAAGATGCTCCTTGACTCCATGAGATATCGGACAACTGAGGCATTTTTGTTGCCTTTTGATGTGTTTGTGACTGATATGATGATATGCAGTATCGGTGTTTCACAGACTGTGATACTAGACACTCAGCGTTTGTGGGAAGAGACACCAAATACTAGACTTGCAGCCCAGAGATGTATGTTGAAAACAGGTGGTGACACACATCTTCAGTCTTCATTTTTATGATGACTGATTATTTTATCCTCACAGACACAGACTGATGCTACAAGATATCTTTTCTTTCTCAGGTGCCGTTAAGGGTCAAGCAAGAACATAACTGGTTTTAATGCTTCATGTCTTTTTTTTCTGAGAATGTGCTATAGGCAAGTTACCTGAAGCAGGCTTCTGCCTTCATCTAGTTTGAATGAACTCAGGGGAATCTCAGAAAGCACACCATGCTTCTGCCTATGGGCTCCTGAGTGCAGTATGCAGTCCCTGTAAGCAGGTCTCCAGCCTTTCCTTCTGCACTGTCCTAGTCTTTGTGTGCTGAATCACACTAAGTTGTTCTGACCTCTGTATAAATGTTCTCATTTATTTTTATGTCTCCCAGTGGAACAGGCTGCCCATAGCATACTGCTATGATATGCTGACTTTCAGGATCTGCTTTTTACCAGTACTTTATATATGAGGTCAATATAATTTGCTTGTATTTGGCAGCAGAAAAAAAGTTTTATGCTAGAGAACTCTAAAATATTTTCATGCTTTATAATGTGTCTGCTGCACTCATCGCTTTTGGGGAGAGTGTTCAGCTTTGCTGTGCCTTTCCACAACTCCACCCTCTCCCTTACTGGAGCCCAAAGCTGCAGGCTGTCGACTGACTGTTAAAAGAAATGTCAGGGTGAGGGATCTAGGTGGCGGGGCGTGGAGGTGGGGGTGCTGGAGAAGACATGTACAAAGAAGAGACATGGGTGTTAATACTTATGGTAACTAATGAATGGGAAATACTAAGGGGCAGCATACCTGTGCAGTTGCATTCCACATTGCCTGTCATGCCTGCTAAAGCCCAGTATGTTTTGCATGTGAGCAAAGCTATACTTTCATCTGTTTCTAAAAATGAGTATGGCTAAGATAAAAATGCAATGTTTGTCCTAGCCCTGGCACAATTAGGCATCCATGCTGCAGGGCTGACCTGACAGTTTTGAACAAAACAGATCCAGCATATGTTCCCACATGCATACTGTAATAATGGACTTAGTACCACAGTTAATCAAAGCCCATCGTGGGCACTAGCTTCTAGACAAGGATGTAGTCTTACAAAGAGGAGTGCTACTAGTCTGTATTATTAACATTATCTCTGGATCTACGGACAGTTAGATAACTCTGTCCCACCGCCATGTTGGTTGCCACCAATTACCTCCACATTTTCCATGTGTCGTAGCAGAGCCTTCAGGAGGATCTGCTCCATGATCTTGCCAGGCACAGAGGTGAGACTGACCAGCCTGTTGTTGCCAGGGTCTTCCTTTTTTCAGTTTTTGAAAATGCGGGTGATGTTTTCCCTTTTCCAGTCAGCGGGCACTTCACCAGACTGCCATGACTTCTCAAATATGATGAAAAGTGGCCTAGCAACTTGGTCTGCCAGTTCTCTCAGGACCATTGGATGGATCTCATCAGGTCCCGTGGACTTGTACGCCTTCAGGTTCTTTAGACAGTCCCAAACCTGACCTTCACTTACAGTTTCTTATCATCCTGCTCAATTTTAAATTGGCAATAAATGAAATAATCTTCTCCCAGTCAGTTCTTTTGCCCCTGATGGTAATTAATAAGTGATCTCCCTGTCTTTATCTCAAGCTATGAGCGTTTTCATCTTATTTTCTCCCCCTGAGATGTTGAACGCGAGGAATGGGAGAGTGGCTTAGTGGGCATCTGGCAGCCAGCCAAGGTTAATCACATAGACACTGTTAGAAACAAGATACTGGCCCGGATATGCTAATTTTCTGACCCCATATAGGCAGATGTGCGTGTTTATTCACGTTCTTTGAATGTCCCATAAGTAGGAAAAGCGTCAAACTAAATCTCTGCCAATTACTAAGCTGTTCCTCTCTTGCAGCATGAGTTTGATAGCTCTGCTGGCAAGATGGCTCTACATCAACCTGAGGAGAGGTCTCTTAATTAGACTGGATAGTTGCTTGACAGAAGGAGAGTTTGAGATGAATGACACGTAGCTGTCATGTAGCAAATGTCTTTACTGTTTGTACTATGTCTGAGGGTAAATGGCTGTTGGATATGTCAGTACAGCAAGTTGAAAACGCCAAGCTATGGGACAATCTCATGACATGGTGAACGCAGAATTCCAACTAATTGTGCTCAGGTCCATGTTTAGAAACATTTAGGTGCTGAAGTGGAATTTAATTTTGTACATCTGGGGGTAGGACTCAGAAAAGCAAAAACAAATCAAAAAAAGCAGCTAACCTGTTTTGTGTCTGTCTGTAGGTGACTATGTTTTTTCCACTGCTATTTTGTGGCACTTCCTGTTCTGCCACTGTAAGTAGCTAAAGACATTGCCGCAGATTTCTTTGCATGCACAAAATAGGCATCTTTAAGTCCTCTAGTGGCTAAGATTTGATAGCATAACTAACACACAGGCAATACGTTTAGCATAGAGCACACTAGCAATTTAATTCAGCTGGAGGGAGAGGTAGCTCTCACCACTGTTTACAAAATAGTCAAATGATTAGCTAACCTTATTACTGCTATGCATGTGCCCCTAAATAAATCTGAATCTTACTGCCTGGAAGGACTGAACCTGAAGTCAGAGTCTATACTTAGTGATACATGGCTTTTTCATTTAAGGAAAGCTTGTGTGTAATTTGTCAAGTCTGAAACAAATTAATTAGATTATTTCCTTCCTAATACTGTATCTGAAACGATCAGGTATCTCATATGCAGCACCTTACATAAAAAGGGATTCATTTTTGATCATACTGCCTTGATCTAGAAAAGGTGAATTTATATGTGTCAATTTCTGTTCCAGTTACTGCAGTATGTCTAGCTCTTACCACATGCATAAAGGAAGTGGCCGCTGTTAATACCCTTCCCTTCTTTCTTTTCGTACGCAGTCTCAAAGATCATTTTTTGTCCTCTCCTGTATGCCAGAACAGGTGTGTGATCTGGAGAGGTTCTAAAAGCTTTGGCCTAATGCCTGAGCGTTTGTGGACAAGGGAGAGGGATAGGAGGGTTATCCAGCACGAGCTGTTGCAAGTGAGATAGCATGTTCCCACCCTGCAGATACCATTCTCTTGGGGTTTTTTGGCCAAAGTCTTAGAAGAAATACACAATCCTTACTGAGTACAGGGCCTGTTGGTCTTACTGTGTTCCGATTAGAGGTCACATGCCAGTGACTCAGAGAGCTATGTTCTTCATCCTGGAAATTAGGACCTAATATTCAGGAAAAACTAAATGCAGGCTTCTCCTATTTCACATGAACCTTAACTTAGTATTTGTAACTTTTTTTTTTTTTTAAGAATGTCTTTCTCTCCCCTAGCTTCATATAATTTATTTGTTTCTTTCTTCATTTTAAATGTCAAATACAATATAAAAGGCTTCCATTTAGAAGTTTTGTACATTTTTTTATTTTGTAAATAAATAGTTTTTATCCAACCTCTATAGCCTAAATAACAAATATTTAACATCACATTCATAAGATAGAATAAGAAAAATTAGATCTTACTTTTAAAAACATATTCTTAATATAGTTATTTAGCATTTCTTAATCTTTTCATTAGAGCTTAATACTACTAACAAACCTACTGCTTCCTAAAGTAGTCACGGGAGGGTTTGGCCACAAGCTGTGAAAATAAGAAATTATCACAGCTAGAAGTATCTGCTTTCTTTGTAAATGTTTGTTGGGTAGATGAGAACTAAAATGTTAGTGAAACAATCAAATTTTTCAAACCACTATTCAAATTACTCTTATTGTTAACATAAAAACTGTTGCTGTTTTGACTGCTGATTTAGCTGTACTTGGCAGAAAGTCATAGAAAGAAAACGCATGGCAGACTACTAGCATTTTCACTCCTCATTAAAGACGTAAAGAATTAAAAAAGTCTAAAAATACAAGAAGTAACATTTTACTTCTAGAATAATGCATATGAGAGAAAAGGCTTTTACAGTGGGAGCAGCTCTTGCACACTGAATAGCAGCTGGTGGAGGCCTATTTAGAAGACTTTTGTGTGAATACTATGCAGAACAAAATGTGGAATTTAAGCTGTTGTTAAATGCAGATAAAGGTCAGAGATCATGATCTCCAGAACCGATAGCTTGCAATATTTCTAACTTCCTTTATGCACAGGAGGGTTGCACAATGCAAAAAAAACTAGACAAATCACTGCAAAATAAGGTTTTCTTGGCAACCAGGAGGAATTTACTACTCCTAACAAAGACCAGCATACAAATGGGTTTGAAATTCAGATATGGACAACTGTTGGAAAAGAGCTGCACAATAGTATTTGTCTTGCATCAGCTGGCTAGTAGTGAAAGGATATAATCTGTCATTTTTTTCTAGGAAGTTTACCCTTTGTTGGTGGAGCTCTTTCTTTTGAATTCATACTTAGAATTTGTAAACTTCATTTTCACTTATAACCATTTACAGATGTAAATGTTACAGAAACTGTAGTTCATACATCTTAACAGACCTGCGCCATTTACTTTTATTATAAAAATGTATGTAAACATTCCTACCCACACTGTTGCAGAAATGGAATAGCAATTACCATAGTATATTTATAATCTTATATATTAAAAAAATAACATATGTATTATGTTTTGCATTATTTTTTTGTTGTTGTTATTTTTCATCTATCCTCCAATGAATCACAGATACGTGTTTTGGTTTTGACCTATGCAGATACTGACATCTTATCATGCTCTTCATATTCTAGTAAGAATAAGACTGCATCTAGTATCTGCTGATGGAGTGGTTACTGATAGATTGGAATTGGTCCTGCAGACTTCACTTGAATAAATAAGCTTTGTATACGCAACTGACAATTTAGTATTAAACTTATATTTACAGATATTACTGACACCCTCTATAAGAGAGCCTGTTGAATTCATACTTAGATCTCTAGCCTGATTATCAAGCAGCTGCCCTTATAAGCTATGTGGGTTATGGAACTTCTCGCAAACCATAAAGATTAGCAAACTCATAAATCTTTGTAATGCTGGAGGTTAAGAGTAGCAAAATACTAAATTGTCTTGACATGGAGATACTGGCTGTACTAGCACTGTATTCATAAGTTTGCAACAGGAAGTTGGGCTTGGACGCCATTGCCACATATTAAAAAATATGTTCTATAATTTATTGAAAGTGTAGCAATTTTCTCTGGAAACAATTTTGGGATAGCTCTTTTAACTGGTTCGGAAATGTAGCCTTGTTTTCACTCACTGGTTACCTTGAGATCTTGCCACTCTACTGGACTAACTACAGTCATTTTTTTAACTTGCAAAGACCAAGAAGTCTACAGTAAGGTTGCCTGTGTAATATATACTGCATTCCTCTCTTCCAGTGAGACCTGTGCAAAATTAGAAAACAGTTTAACTTCCTTTTTTCAAGTGTATGTAGTCTTAATGTTTTGTGTAAATGCACCAAAGCTTAGTTCTAATTAATACCCATCTAATACATTTAGGATCAACAAAAATATAACCAATAATTCTAAGACATCTTCAATGTTTTCAAAGAAGCATTTATCCAAAGAAAGTAAAAATGCGTTGGATTAACTTATGATGGTGATGGTAATTGAAATAAAATTCTAAATGGAAAATGTGCATAAGAAGAACTTTATGTATGGCCATGCGTGGAAATGCTTGTAAACATTCCTGCTTATATTGCCTGTTTGTAGAGCACCCAGTAAATGTATTATGTAGTACTTAAGACCAATTACATCTACTGGTAGCAAAATTAACATAGCACTCCTCATGTAAGCTGTTTCAGGATAGATATGGTTTAGTACAGGGCTATTATACCTTTTTTTTAGTCTATGTTATAGCAGGTTAGAATTCTATTTCGTGTTTCCTTTCAGATGAAGCTCCCTACACCTGCAACATAACGGGCTTTGACATGAATCAAAATAGGCAGAAGGAAAGATAATTTTTATTCCCCAGAAGTCCAGTTTTGTGCCAGCGGAGCTTTTCTGATTTTAAGGCAGCTAAACAATAAGAGAATTACGGAATGTAAACTTGTTTTAGCAAACTAGAAATTCACACCCCTCTGCTGAGTTTTCCTTTGGGGTCATTTTCACGACTGGGTGGGGAACCAAGGGATGCTGCTAACATACTTTTGCCCTAGAACAAATAGAAAGATCGGTTCATGGTAACTGATGCAGTTTTGCTGATCTACCAACTTCCATTTTTACCTGACATGACACTCCTGCAATTCACAGAAGCTTTCTCCTAGATATTAAATCTCGCTACTGTGTCATATTCTTTCTGGAATATTTCAAACATTTGCCCATATCAAGATCCTTGCAACTTCTTTGACTGAAATATATTTTGGTACACTGGGATTCAGAATGTTCAGAACTGATAGGCAGACAGACAAGGCTTTTGTCCTGGATTTAACTTTGGCAAATCTTTTGACAATCCAAACTTGGATTTCATTACTAATGCACACTGAAAAGTGTTCACTTGTTGCATAAAAACTCGCAATCTGTTTCCTTTGAGCACATCTCCATTCAGTTATCATTTGCTCGTATGGTTTTAGTATTCTTCCCCGCAACTTTATCTTTTTATGTATATAACTCCTCTCCATCCAACGAATTACAGTTTGTTTCATCAGTGAAAGAAGAATTCAGCTTGCTGCTTTTAATAGTTTTGAGACTGAGTATCAAAGTGATCTTCGATAGAGAGGATTGTTTGCTACTGAAATTTCTTTCAGAGATAGATGTGAATTTGCTGTGAGCTACTTTCAAGAGCTATTTAACTTCAGCCAATATTTATGTATTGAGTGGGAACTGAACAAGTTTTAAGCATAAATTTTAAGCATAAAATTGAGAACTAGTATCATTGTAATCAGGTCAGAGACCACATCCCTCTCACTTACTACGCTCATTATAGTGTCTTTTTCTTTTGTAGCTTGCACTGTTATTTCTAAATGAGTTACAGAATTCTCAAACCATACAAAATCTGCAAACATAACTCAGTGTTTTACGTCCTTCTCTGTATCCACCTAAGAATAAATCTAAAACCCAATAAAAACGTTATTGCAAAATACTGTTTAATTTCTCTTTTTCTCTGGAGCCTCAATTTCAAATGAGAGAAGCCATAAAAAATTTACTTGCCAAGCTATTGGCTACTAGCATCTCACTTCTTCCCCACAGTAACGGCACATTCAAAATCCCACTTGGAGTGCATTTGATTCTGGTGGTGTGATTAACCTGCTTACTTATGAGTACCACTAGACATCATCGTTCATGCATGTGATTTTTCTTCTTTTCTTCACCTTGATTAAATACAGAATCTCGAAACACTTTTGGAAACAAATTTATACAAGTTAGTGCAGTGTCAAAAGCTTGAAATGTGATTAAACTGACACCATCCTGTTCACCAAATAGGAATGCAGTTTTGTTTTGCAGAAACCTTATGACTGACTGTAAAAGTTTATTGAGTCCTATACTGTATTTTCTTATAGTTATGCATATTTCTGCTGAGCTTTTGAAGTAACATATACTAATGCAAGGTACAAGGTCCTGTACACACTTGCAGAATAATTTACTGACTTATCAAACCAGCTGAATTACTTCTTTTAAACCAGAATTTAAATAGTTTTCAGCTTTTTGAAGCAAAGACTTAAAAGGAATAAAGAAAAAGGGGCTGCATAGGAGAAAATACTCTGAATGTGGTAAAGGCAGACACTTTAAAGCACATCTGAATCAAAACAACAGACCATTACCAGAGTTATTATAATTAAATACTGATTGATTTATAATACCGTGTAATGTGTTGCTTGTTACATGTAAGCAATGGTGTGGATATACAAAAGCAAGAGTTGTAGTAGCTGGGAGTAAAAGCGAGTCCCGTGGCTACATGAAGTTACAGCAACAGGCACTTTGACATTGCAACCTACATCCCATTTTAATGTTTCTCAAGACTACACCTGTGCTTGGGGTCTGGACGCTAGAAGTGGGAGATGTGCTATGTATCGAGTTAGGACTTATCCACAGCAACAGGTTCTTGGAGCTAAACAAGATTCTGCTCATTTGCGGAGCTATGTGCACCCTGGCAGAGGGCCCAGTCTTGGACCATGGTAAATATTATCATAGAATCACAGAGTACCAGCTTGGAAGGGACCTCAAAGATCATCTGGTCCAAACTTTCTTGGGAGAATCACGGTCTAGATAAGGTGGCCCAGCACCCTGTCCAGCTGAATCTTAAAAGTGTCCAATGTTGGGGAATCCACCACTTCCCTGGGGAGATTATTCCAATGGCTGACCGTTCTCGTTGTGAAAAATTTTCCTCGTGTCCAATTGGAATTTCCCCAGGAGTAACTTATACCCATTACCCCTCGTCTTTTCCATGTGACTCCTTGTGAAAAGGGAGTCTTCATCTTCTTGTTACCAATGTATGCTAATTTAAGCCTCTTCCCTTTCAATGTAAGCCAAATTAACCTCAGGTTTGCTATGGGTAAGGAACTCTCGTGGGTAGTTAGGCTTGCTCAGCTGGTAACGCAGTTAAATTCCAGTAACAGTACCACAGACTGATCTGTACTAGCATTGGCAGGGTCTTTTCCTCCTGCCTAGCCACAGGCCTGTTCAAAGGCACTAGTACTTGTGCAGCCTAGTAATGTTCTGGTTCAAGGTCCAGATCTGGCCATAAGCTTTTTATTATTTGATGTGTTAACTCTCTGTCCTTAGGGTGGTTCCATGGGCAGCTGAGCTCATATAGTGGCTCATGACTGTCAAAAGGTAATCTCATTGCTCATTTATATAACTAAACTGCTGAAAACAATCTATGTTGGAGGGGGTGTGTTGTTTTGTATCACTTTAATCAGAGTCAAAATAAAGTCACAGTACAAGTTAAGGGCAAGAGTAAATAGATGGGAGTTGGGAGGAAAATATGAGGTGAATTGTAGCTCCCTTTTTTCCCTGTAGTTACCTATTAAATCAGCTTAAGTGTCTAAAAGAAACACAGCATTAAAGTAATTTCTGCATTTAAGGCAGTAATTCAAAGAGATCAGTGATTAACTGGTATTGGACTTAATGACAAATGAGATAAAGTGTCAGCCAGGTTAATAAAATGGATGGGTATCTTAAACCAGAGATACTGTACAACTAGCTCAGCCAAAAGGTTTAGAATAGAATAGACTATTTCAGTTGGAAAGGACCTACAATGATCGTCTGGTCCAACTGCCTGACCAGTTCAGGGCTGACTAAGTTAAAGCATGTTATTAAGGGCGTTGTCCAAATGCCTCTTAAACACTGACAGGCATGGGGCATTGACCACCTCTCCAGGAAGCCTCTTCCAGAGTTTGACCACCTTCTCAGTAAAGAAATGCTTCCTAATGTCCAGTCTAAATCACCCCTGGTGCAGCTTTGAGCCATTCCCATGCATCCTATCACGGGATAGCGGGGAGAAGAGCTCTGCACCTCTCTCTCCATGTCCCCTCCTCAGGAAGCTGTAGAGACCAATGAGGTTGCCCCTCAGCCTCCTTTTCTCCAAACTAAACAAGCCAACAGCCACTCCTCATAGGACATGCCTTCCTGCCCTGTCACCGTCTTTGTTGCCCTGCTCTGGATGTATTTAAGGACCTTCGCATCCTTCTTAAATGGTGGGGCCCAGAACTGCACACAGTATTCAAGGTGAGGCCACACCAGTGCTGAATACAGAATGATAATCACCTCTTTTGACCAGCTGGTTATGCACCCTAGGATGCCGTTTGCCCTCTTGGCTGCCAGGGCACACTGCTGGGTCCTATTGGGCCTGCTGCTAACCGACACCCCTAGTCTGCATAACACCTTTGTGAATTGCTTTGAAAGTATAACAGCCATTCATGCTGGAACACAACAAGTAAATTAAGAAAACAAATGCAAATATTCAGAGTCAGAAACTTAGGGAACATGCCATTTAGGCCAAACCAGAGGAATGCCAGATCATTCTTAAATAAAGTCATCAAAATCACGAATTATGACTTGGATCTATAAGAGGAGTTAGGTATATAATACAAGAATTGCATCTTTTTGTGGTCAGCTGACCCCTTGCCTAGGAGAGGTAAAAATCAAGTTCAGTCTCCTTCTGGGAAAACTGTCTCATACCTTTTATGAAGTGTCCTTATATTACACTATTGGCTAGGCTGTGTATATGAGAAAGTGAGGAGAGTGGGTCCTGTCATTGGAAGCTGTTATGCAGAAAAAGGTTAAAAATAATTCAATATCCATGAAAGCTGGAAATAAGATTATCTCTTTTAAAACATTATTGCCCCTACCACTAATAATTAGACACAGTCGCATATGTATAATGGGTTTGTTTTCAGAGAAACAAATTATTCTTCTGGATGAAAAGGTAACTTTTACATATAGATTTTTACACCCAAGACATGGTTTAAAAAATAAAGATCTATCTGGAATGTTAAGGAGAGTAGAAATAAATGCATTTATGAAGGCCTCATCCAAAATCAATTAGAAAAATTGTTTCTTGCAAAGGCCTATTTTTCTTTTGCTGATTTATTGTATTTTCTTCCCTATCTAAGAATTACAGTTTTGTATTGCACATAGATTTCTCATACCTTATTGACACTTCATATGTGGTCCATGAGGCTGTAGCCAATGCCTTAGTGATACACAGCTTATGTGTGCTTCATACTACAGATGATATATAAGGTCTTTGCAAGAAACAATTTTTCTAATTGGATTTTGGATCTTTTCGAAATAGCTGCTGTTCTAATACAGAAAGAAAAAAAAAACAATGGTCTTAACCCCAATAGCATGTAAAGTAAGTAGACAGGAAACAGGACACCAGACAATGAGAGCATATTTCTCACTAGATAGACAGTGATCTCAGCAAAAGGTCCTCATATATTTAAAGACTGAATCCTAATCCATATGTACAGGAGACCAATGTAAGGATGGTTAAGATGCAAGTGCTTAAAGATTTCTAAATGCAAGATTCTTCTTTTCAGGTTACCCTGGGAAATAAATTGCTCATGTACATTGACATTTCAGCAGATGGCACCCTTTTCTCTGAGTAACTTAGGTACAAATGTCCTGTACTGTAATGCGGGACAGTGTTCTTCTACAGGTGGTAGGCTATTTGTTTCTCGATTTGGATATAAAATCAAGATCCTCAGCATTTGTAATTATGTATTCTAGGTCATTATTTGCAAGAGCTAAAATATTGATACTGTGTACTCCTTATATCCTCACCTGGGAAGCATAAGTCTGTCTTACTTTTTGCAGCTTCAGATTCAATACTATTCCATTTGTTTTAAATGGTCTGTAATGTTGCCGTATATTGTCAAACTGATGTTGAGTTCCGCTTCAAAATGGTTTCAATTAGCACTGAGTGACAGGATCCCTATATACAGTTTGCATCTTGGCTTGTTATGTTGCAGTTATAAAATATTTTGAGCCTTCAGGATGAAAATTGCTAAGTATCTGTAAAATAATTACTTCTGTAATAGACATACTGCAAAGCCTGGGTAAATAAAATGCATTTAGTTTTTAATTGAATTTTCAAGTATAAAAATAAGAAGAATATAGCCAGAAACAGTAAGGAGAGAGTTCTAAACGCACAGGCTGTCAACGACATAAATCCATTGGAAATTTTTAAGTTTAAGACCGCTAGGTGGGGTTGTAAACAACATTGAATTAGTGTTATTTGTTAGATTTCACTGAAACTATACACTGCCAAAAATATAATCTCCAGGAAATAAAGAAAGCAATAGTACACAGACAAAACAGAGTGAAGGCTTTCACAATAATGTATTTACCTTAAAATACCAAATCCCATACGTAGGTAGAAGAAGGTTTGTAAAACATACTCAAGGCTCAATGACTCTATTGTGTAATCAGACAATATCATGTTCTGCTTTTTTTTTTCTTCTTTCTTGTATCTCAGTACCCATTTTCCTCACTGATGCAGCATTTTTTCTCCCCCTTTGTTGTAACAGTATATTAGCACAAGTTGACACAGTAGCACTGACTGGTGAAATCATAAACCTTGCGCTACAGTAAAACCAGATTTTGATGTATTCTTCCTATTTCTTCTTCCTCTTGTGAGGCAAACCATTCAGATGAGTAGACCTTGCTCTGGAAAGCTACACACTGAAGCAATTTTATAACTGAATTCTTATCGATTAACTGTATCCCAGTGATGTACAAAGAGGGGCAAGACCACACAGCAAGACAAACTGTACTACCCCAATGCTGATACTCTCAAACTGCTTTTAAATACCCTTTGAGAAATTGCTTTGTTGCAAGACATTATGCTGCTTTGTTGTGTAATTTATGCGTACTTTTTGAATGCAGTGTGAGAAGGACAAGGTCACTTACTACATCACTGAAATGGCTGAGTGTATATTCTGTATATTAAAGGGGATGTAAGTTATCCTCTTTAATTTTTGAGCATATCAATTGCATCTTCTAATAAATGTACTCCTTTACTTTTTCTCCCTTGCAAATAAGGCTTGCATCCATGTAACTGCATGCAAAAACACCAATCTTGTTTATGTGTCATTATCAGTGTTAAAGATTATTTTTATAATATATTAGAGACTTTCTATTCAGTTACAATCACAAAGGTTGAGATTATTTTCTTTTTGCCTTCTGACTCTCAATCAATTAAGCATTGGTCAGGTTTGAAATCAGTCGTGGATTTTTTACCTGTATCCTGCTTCATCTTCAAGATCATCTGTTTTCTTAGCTCAGGCTGTAATAAGAGTTTAGCATATTGCTGAACAAGTAATACTGTATGGAATTTAAATAATGTAGATCCGGAAAGAAAAATATTTGCAATTGAGGAAGAGTGGATTGAATTATGGATTATTGCTTATCTGTGAAGTTAAAAACACGGGATTTGAACTGAGCTCCGGAGAGCAAAATAAGCGTCTGACAAAAAAGAAAGCTTCTATCTGAAATTTTTTATAACATAAGTTGGTCTACTTCTAATTTACTGTGCAGAATTATAATATTCTTATGCTAATATAGTTAGATTCCTGTGATCACACTTGACATAATTAAATTTAGAATGTGTTTTGTTTGGAAGGTGTCATTTAGCCTCTGCATTATTTTCACTTAATAAGATAAAGAACAAATATGGAAAGAAATACGCATAATTTCTCATAATTTAAGGCACATTAATGGAATTTGTTAAATCATTTAATATCTTTTATTTGATATCAAAACCATAAGTTCTTTTGTTTGCCCTAATAAATAACCATGACTGGCAGTTTCATATAAAGCGATAATACAGGGGAAAAGAGCACACATGATTTCAGTTCCATCACCAAGCTCTATGAGCTGCAAGGGAGAGGTGAAAATACAGTCCTACTTTAAAATAATCAGTCTGCATTTATCATTGTCAGCTCTAACATAACTAGTTAAGGATAGTGTTTACTTCATGATAAACAGTCATCCAAGCAATTATCCAAAACAAATATATGCAATTAACATTGATTAGGGTTCTGAATCCAAATAGTTACTGACCAAGAAAGAAAGAAAGAAAGAAAGAAAGAAAGCCCAAATGACCAGAATAGAGCAACTGAGTTTGCATGTTACACCCTCGCAGCAATTTTGTCAGAAATCCTTTAGGCAACAGTTCTAGACTTCTAAAAGCCTAGAGCCATCTGAAGGTTCACACAGGATTTTTAATAGTCTGGATAAAACTGATGTCCAAAGCCTTGGGCTCACAGGTGCCTATTTGTTTGGCATAACATTAAGTCAAAGATTAAAATAAAGCTTATATTGTGGCTCTCCAAGGATTTGTTTACTAATAGGCTTGGTGCTTTTTGGAATGCCTTCTCATCAGGTGGGTGGTTATTGGCCTGGCCTGAGATATCGGTGACAATGATCCCTAAAACCATCAGTGGGGCTTTCTGTGCTCACCTTCACTTGTCATTACATGCTAAGACATGGGAGTTTTGGCCAACACGGCATTTGGAAAGAAGTCCTGCAGTGTGAGGTAAGTTCACTGCCTGTGGAAGGCTAATGCTTATGGTGCTTACAGTCAGGATTGCTTCTGAATGATGGAGAAAAAGGTGACATATGACAAGGGGAAAAATTAATCACTAATACAGTAATTCACTTAATGATAGTCTACTTATTCCACCCAACTTCTGTTGCACATCTCTTTCTGAAGTTAGTAAAATTGTCCTCTGTGTTCTTTGCTTCCTCTATGTTATGTATACATAGTGACTGATTTGGGAGTCCTCCAAATATGAAGTGGGGTAGCTTTTTTAGCATTATACTTGACCAACTATCTGTTTTACTTTTTTGTCCACTTTTGACAAATATATGCTTCTTTCTGCTGGTACTTTTTGATGAGAAAAAGGAGTATCCTCTTAGAGCCTGCGGTGAAATGCTAGGCTTACAAGGTTCGACTTAAGCAAAGTAAAGCAATATGTTTATCATGCCCCAGACAGAGCAAGGAAGAGAGAGGGGCAATTGCTCATCCGGCAAAAAACAGCAAAAGGATAAGAATGCTGGTATCTGTTTCTCCCTTCTACAAACCTTGTGAGGGGAGATAACAGCTGAAAGAGAGAGACGTGCAGTGGCAAGATGGCTCTGTTTTGGCTAAAAAGTGAGGAACCAAGCAGGAAAACAGTTTCAGCACAAAACTTTGAAGGCCATGATGCCCTGGAGTGAAACCTTTGCTTAATTATCTAGAAAATTAATATTACAGTTAACACTCCTGCTTATCTTAATAAGAATTATAGAAATCATGCTATACATATATGACTATGTTACCCAACTCTTCGCTTAAATCATGCTGTACATAACCTGTAGGAGTGTAAACAAAAATTAGACAATAAGAAGAGGAGAATAAGGGGTAAAAATTGGGAGAAGGGGACTGAAGATCTAGAAGAGACAGTTTCTGGGCTATGGTCCTCTTCCTCTACCCAAGATAGGGATGCCTTCTTGGTAAGACTTGCACATTCACCCCTGGCAAAGAATACTCAAGAAAAATTGGCTAGCATTATTATAGTATATTAGCGCTATTGCAATAAGTGTATTTATTCAACGGCAACTCTGTACTTGTTATATCTGTCACCTTAATAAATCACCTGTATTTGCAGCTATGCGAAACTGTTTCCTGAGAGGACTCTGACAGGCAAACATCACATCCTTGCTCTTAATGCAACAGAGCCAACAACTCAAGACTCATGAGAAACCATCATTATTGTCAAAGTAAAAAGAACAAACAAACACGAGCAACTTGTGTCTTTATCATGTGGAAACAAAGCTAATGGAAGAAAGTACAGGAATAATGCAAAAAGTTGAAAAGAGAGTCGTAGTATTTTGAGGAAATTTCCTCCATTTTGTACTAAAAATATTGTATTTAAAAATTATATCTACCCCAGCATCTTCTCCAGCCCTCTGCAACAAAAAAATACAGATAGCAATATATACACGTTCTTGGAGGAGGTTGCAGTCGACCATATGCACCCAACGAAACAGCTAGTCCCATATGGCTGGAAAACATGCAAATGCCAGGAATCAGCTGCCACCTTCTTACCATTTACTTACGTAAAATGAAACCTTTCTGAAACTATTAGCCAATGTGTGTGTGGCGGCTGTTTGGTTTGTCTAGAAGATTGCCAAGAGAGCCTTACACTCAAGTCTTGTATAAAGACAATATACCTGCTTAGTTTTAAATACTGAGCCAGTCTGCTAGTTTGAGCGCACTGTGTCACAGTACATCTCGGCAGGCTTCTGCTCCTGCTTAGATCAACTTCAAGGGAAGATCAGAGTCAATCTTAAAAATTTATTTGAAACAAATTTTGATAGAGATTCTTTTTCATAATTCTAAGTCATTAATTCCCCCACCCCCACCCCCCCACATGTCTCTGTTTATATTGAGAAGGATCTTTTGCAGGTGTCAGAAACCCATAGCTCCTAAAAAACCCTATTTGTTTTTGCCTGCCTTCTTCCTTTCTCCTTGCACACAGCTGCCTCCTGCTGCCTTTCCAGTAAGGTTCGCTTTCAGCTCCTCTGCCATTCCTGTTTATCACCTTCTATTGACTTGAAAAAGACAAGGATAATTGTGTAAGTCATTTACCGGATGCTTTTTCTTTCACACATATCTGTCTAATGGAAACATTTAGCATACATAAATACCAGTGTTTTGTTAGAGACTTCTTGTAAAATCACAAGAGTGGATGTGCCCAGGCTTGATGGATAGATTATAATGGAGGTGTGTTCTGAAAGGGTACAACTATGTGTCTGCTTACCCTGTAACAGGAACCACTTTGACCGCTGTGTAGGTTACAATGCTCTCACCAGCACGGTTGGGAGACATAATTCTAGCATGCTTTCCCAAGGAAATGAGGCTCATACAAATGCCCTGTCAGCCACTTCGTTCAGTGTCTTGACCAATTTCAACCTAACAGATAGATAGAAGTCTCAAAGATAACTGTGTTCCTGCAAGTTTTCTGAGAATCAGTGGCTGTACAGGGGTGAATGCCAAAATAACAGTAGCCATTTCAGTGATAAACCCAGAGTATGTGGGAGCAGAGATTTCTAAATCTTAGCCTGAACAGACAGAGAGAGAAGTTGCTTGCTGAGACAGAGATGCTCAGTGAAGATCCTGGGAGAGTGGTAAAAGCAGACAGCAAGAAAACTTACTGGAGGTCTCAGTGGCTGGATCTTTCCAGGCATGAAGGACAGTAATATGAATTAATAGTTTCATAGAGGAAAAGAACGACACGATGCATATGCTGTATGTTCTGGTTGGAACAAACCTCCTGGCCTGTCAGCACTCATATGGACTTACATTAGCTTAACGTGTGTTGTCTCCTGCCCTGGAAAGTGTATCAAAGGGATCCTGGGATAAACTGGACTACTGTGGTAAAAGAGGAGGCAAAGAACAAAAATCCATAGAAATAATGCTTTCCTGGTCCTTCTGTTCACTGCAAACTTATGTTTTGTGCAAACATAAATACTCAGGTGAACAGTTTTGCTTTGAGGACACTAATAAACACAAAATAGCTCTACAACTAGCAGAACTAGCAAAGCCTAGTTTCCTTTCCCTCTTCCAGAAGGCCATATTACAGCTTTTTCTGTAGTTAACAAAAGGTTAATAGGGGATAGGACATGGAATCAATGCATGAGTTATTACATAGTTTTAAGACTAAAATCTCTATTTCTTAATTCTGTTTCCTTGAACAAGTTGGACTTTTACATGAGAACTAAGCTTATGGAAAACAAAATGTTTTATTTACAGAGACAAAACCACGCCTGAAATCAGTGACAAAAAAAAAAAAAAGATTCACCACCTTTCCCACAAAGTGAGAACTTTGCCAAACTATTTTAAATTTAATTTGCCAGACTTACAAAGCAACAGTAATAAAAATCACCTTTGGACTGAGACTCATTCCGTCTGAAATGCCAGCATTCTGAAAGCAGGAATCGTTAAAGAAACTGCCTCTTCAGTCATAGGTCTCAAATTGCTGCTGTGTAATTTTAGCAATGGCAATACACATCAGATTACAAGTAGATATTTTAAACAAGTCTTCATAGGTCTGTTACTGCATTGACCGTAAATCAGTTGCCCTGTTTGAAAGCAACTGAAGTCAAACTACCAAACCAGATTATGTTGGCAATTGCTTGTGTGTATAGAACAAAGAAGGACAACGAGTTTCTACTTCTTGTACTGTAGCAATGTGCACACTAGAAAGGCACATGAGGAATGTATCAATTCAGAGGCAAGAAGTAGGCTATAAGTAATGATTTTTTTACAGGTGAAAATTAATCTAGAACAAGAGCAGACATTAATTTAAAGTAGATTCTTCACAATATGGTGATTAGGCCGTGCATGAGACCTTGTTTGTGTGACAGTTTATTCTGGAATAAATAGTCCTGATCTGGCATACCAGTTTACATGTATCACAAATGTTTTTTCTAATTTTTCATATGTGGCATATTGGAATACATATCTGCTAACTTTGCTTGAGCAGTTTGTGGTCCAGCAACCACCTGTGTTCTGCGAAGATCTTTGTTCAAACAACAGCTCTAAATCTATGTCAAACGTAGTTGTGAATACCCTGTACTTTCAGAACACAGGTGGTCAAACTGTGTATTTAGGTAATGAAGATTAATTACTGACCAGCTCTGAAAATTCGGTTTAAGAAAAAACATTTCACGTCAGAGGTAGAGATAGAAAGCCTGCTGTCCTGTGTGGCATTCATTTTCCTTAACTTAAAGGCCAACAACTCCACATTTCATTAATTCTGTGCTCCGGCTTCTGCAGCAAATGAGTCAGACAACTGCCTCCTTTGTGTACAGCCCTGATACCCCACCAAATCACACTAGAATAATAAGCTCATGAGCACAAGGAGGCCAAATTGATGTCACACATGCAGCTTTAGTTCTGTTTGTTCTTAACTCGGAGAGCTTGTCTTCGCAGTCTTGACAATATTTTTTAATATAACTGCAAAATGTAAGGCCAATGAAGAGGTACTGGATTATTTCTATAATATATGTAATTTTTCGGTCCTTTTTAGGCCTGCTCAGCTTATGGATGATTGACATTTAATAGCTGTCAACTTTTCTCTCTTGCAGTCATCAGTATCTACAGATTTCTTGGCTGTCTTCTACGTGCACTGAAGTATATGGAATGAAATCATTTGAGGTTAGTCTGCAAAGGGAAAATTGCCTGTTGTTGGCAGGTTGTCCTTACTCTTAAACAATGTTCAACAGTGGACAAACTTCTTGAACTGCCTCTACTACCACACGGATTTTTGACAGCAGATAATATGTCTAACAGAGACCAGGCCTGTTTTATAATTCTTTGTCACTGGATTTCTTCATTCAATTTCCACATTGGTATCTCATGGGAAGAATTATTCCTCTCTCTGTGTGTATTGAGAGAAAAAGACCCAAAACTGGCTTGGGTTTTATCCCTGTAAAATTTAAGACTTGCACTCATGATTAGTCTGGAGACATTATTATTATTGCCTTTACATCGACTGTGTTTACATTGACTATGATAAAACTCAGGGTTCTTGTCTTCATAGTTCAGACTACATCTACACCCAAATACACGCGTCCTTTCAAGTTGAAGCTTATATATTTGCCCCAAAATGTTAAAAAAATGCTTTCCTAGCCTCTTGTTCAGATACCATTAATAGGAGACTGAGAAGAGTTTCTGCCGTTACCTTCAGTACTTTTACTGTGGAATTCCATGCTAGAGCTATGTCCAGCAGTGAAAAAAGGTTAATAAATAAGCCTAGTCTAGCTTTTTCAGAGCCCTTTCATAAAAGACATAGTCTTTTAAGAAGCACGTACACCTCCTCACCTGTATGTGTAACTGCTTTGAAAAACAAAAGAAAATAACTGTCTTTTGTTTTCCATCTAAATTGTGTGTTAATGGCTACTCCTTTCCCCCATTGTCTGCCTTGATTCCTCTGCTGCAAATATGCTGTTACCTACTCTAAACATTCACGTATTTTACATTAAACATTTCACTTGCTGTTGCCTAACACTTTTTGTGGCCATAAATTGACTCATTCAGAAGCACCACCCTGTTTGACACCTGCACACGTTTTAAACAAAGGAGCATAAACTGGATTTCACTGTATTTAGAAGAATCCTTGCCAATAAGTAAGGTCAGTGAGAAAATTGTGTAATAAACCACTTCAGTTGAGCATGAGGTCACCTCCAGTAGACCTCATACTAGCAAAAACCAACTTCAAGCAGAGATATGGTTTAATAACCAAGGTGGAACCTGGACCCAAGTGTTTTCAGGCACTCGGAGGCTGGTCCAGCAGTGCCAACACAAACTCCAGAAAAGCAAGAGTCAGTGAAGTCTGCAGCTGTCTGTCAGTTTTGCAGCCGTGCCACACCGCATACGCAACAGGCGAGGCTGCGCCTCCCCTCTCCCAGCCAGGCAGGCCAGCATGGCTGCCCGATTTTAAAGTAAGCTTGGCCAATCGCCATGAGCGTTATTGGATGGGCAGCTCTGCCCTGCCGCCCCGCTCCTCAGCAGGGCTCTGTGCTGTGCCCGGCAGGGGAGGACCGGGTGAGTGCTGTGAGAGGAGCGGGCAGGCGAGGGCCGCCGCGGCCTGCAGGTATGCGAGAGCTGTGCCGTGGACGTGAGGGGCAGCAAGGGCCCTGCTCGCTTACGTCGCTAGCGAGATGAAACTCAGTGTTTTGTGTGAGCCTTGTTTGGATATGCGTGAGTGTGAAGGAAGAGCTGGACCGCTGGGAGACGGCCTCGGGGCCTCCGGGGTGGCGGAGGTACTGAGATGCCCCTTGGCCTGGTGCTGCCTGTGTGCTGGTGTGGGGCTGTGAAAGCCCAGGTCGGCTCTGGTTTATGTGCTGTCTTCAACAGCTAGAAATCAAAACTACGGCTGAATGTGGGCCAAAGGCCATTAATATGGTAAAATCAAAGGAAAGCTGCAGGGTCTAGCAATTATCTCTACAGGTATTCCACTCTTTGCTCTAACTTATTTTTTTTTAATAGCTGTTTTAAAGTTTTTGCTAAACTGCTGAAGTACCACAGAAAAGGAGATTGAATTTAGTATGTATAGCTTATTAAACATGCTGGGGAAAGCATCGAGGTTATTTTTAACTCTTGCATTTTATGAATGCAATCTTTTATATTATCTGCCATGCAGCTGTATTTATATTTGCTGAGTATGACTTAATGTTGAAATTTAAGACTAGACACTTGGAATGTTTTGGGGATTTTTTTAGTATTTCTCTGTTTACGTTAAAAAATAACGACATGAGAAACATCAAAGAAATCTTTTACTGATTTCCTTGATCAAAATCAGTAAGAAAACTAACTTTTAGAAGCTAAAATTTGGATTGCCACGCTTAATTTGAGAACAGTATCTATTATAGTCACAAAAAGTTCAAATGTGATACTTGTCCCACTTAGGAGAATTCTCATGTGCTTTCACAGTACCACAAATTAGTTGTTTTACCATGCCAGCAAGTGCTTTAGGCAAGGTTTTGTCACAGAGCTTTGCCAAAAGCTCTCTGTAGGGGATAGTAATGAATTTATGCAGTTTTAACTTTCAACAGAGAATAGTATAATTTGGGGAAGGAGACAAAGGTAAAAGGTAGCAGGAAGGCCAAGATTGTGGAAGTTTTTAGTTATCAATATGTGTATGTGAGAGTTCTACTTTTCTTGTTACAGTAAGTAGCTTTTTGTTACATTTGTTCGCCTAAGATACCCCCAAATATATAACAATAAACCTAGGATGTTTTAAATTTTCGCTAGTAAGGAAAAAGTTCTTTTCATGCTTGCTTTTGTATCAAGAAATGCTAGTTATTTGATGTATGAAAGAGTGTGGAATGTCCTCAATACATGTTTCAATCCTTTCAGAAACACTTTTGAAAAATATTCAAGTTCTGATAGCTGCAATAATAATTTCTAGGTATGTACTTCAGCACTCTGCAGTCCTGACGGAAGCCTGATCTCTATTGGATTATGTTGTGCCATGCATGGTGAGGATGTTCTGAGGGTTCTAAGTGAGTATGAAGAATTGAGAATTTAAACTGATGATGCAGATAATGTCCTCACATTAAGAAACGCTGGATTACCAAGAGTTTCTGAAGGCATGGAGATAGGATTTTTTTTTTAAAAAAATAGCAGTAGTCAGTATTGCATTCAGGAATAATCCTTTTGAACTCTTTTACAAACTGATTTATTATAAACCAAATTCCTTGAAAACAGTCAGTTTCTGGAATGTGTATTTCTTTATGAACATGTGCAACTAACCTTAGTACAAAACTCTTACTAAAAAGGTTTTGTCTAGTGTTCAGAAGGTGGAACTTTATAGGACTTCAAATCACAAGCTTATGATTTCAGCTCTTAGTTCTGTCTACCCCAATCTTTATCTATAAAAAGGACATAATCATTAACAGTTTTCAAATTTAAGGGTTACTGTTTGTGAAGCAATGAAGAAAGAATAAGTAAAGGTATCTTTTAAGGATCGCTGTATAATTTACCTTTGAATCTAGCTCTCATCTAGAGAGGGAAAAATGAACTATAGTAATTGGTTAATTCTGTTATGCTAAGGACATTCTTTGGACGTTAGACCCACATCCCCTCTATTTGTTTCAGTTAATGGTATTGTCGGAAAAGCCATTATCCCAATGGATGAAGAGATGAGTCAGAGCGCTTTGACATATTGCATACTTTGTCTTACATTACTTCACCAGTTATTGCATCTACCATATTTAATCAAATCAATGAAGTTATCTGCAATGATACAGTATCATCTTAAGTTAAATAATTTTCTGGGAAAAAGTAGTTAATAGAGGCTTTTGTAACGGAAAGGTACCAGGGGTTAATGTGATCAAATATACACGTGTATATTGGATGAATGGTATTTTAGCCTGTTGGGTTTTTTCTTTATGAACGTGGTTTTGTAAATTCATCCAACTTATCCTCCACGTATCTTTCTTGCAGTTATCCTTATTCTGTTTTATATATTTTCTATTTTATGGATGCATCACCAAATACTTAAAAGTGTGTTTATAATGTCTTTAGCAACATTGCTTGTAAACACGATAAGGATAGACTAAGAGAAGAGCTAGAAGCCTAAGAATCTGAACTGCATAAGCAAAGACAATTTGTGCCTCAGAACTAAAGGTTTTGCAGGCACCAGAGATCTTAATCAAATGGAATTTGGCCAGCGTGCATCTCTTTAAAAAAAGAAAAACAAAACACCAAAATCCAACGAACCAACCAAAACGTGTCTCTGTTCTTTCACAGTGTTGGTAAGTATTGAAAATAAATTCTGCCTTTTCTGTTTTAATATACTAAAACTCAGCTAGACAACATGTATCAATTCAATGTATCTTTAAAGGTAGCCAACTGCATAGTATTTTATGGATAAAACTATTTAAAGTACACTACACTATCTTTAATAACCAAGTGCAACTTGAATATGTGTATACTGACAAAATAATTTGTCATAGCTTCTTTCATTGCGTACTGTACTCTATATGCGGCAGTAATATGCTGTGCTTTCAAGTTAAGTTCATGGACAATCAACGAAGAGTGTGAGCTGGCCAGATTCCAAGTTGGCTCATTGCATAAGGTTATTTCCTGCTTAGCTATAGTTTAATCAGAGATGCCATCACTTCCTGCCTTAAACTATTGTGTAGTCTGGTCTCTGTGTAACTCCACCCCGAAAGAGCTTCTTTTCACTTGTGGGTGTAATTACTGCAGATCCACACAAAATTTTGAGGTGGGCTTTTTTGCGTCCTTGTGGTTAAAGAAGCAACAGGAGGGAAAAAAACCCCCACACTACATCCTTTGAGCAGGGAAAACTCAGCTTTAATTTTGGTCCAGAGAAAACAGAGCTTCATAGACATAAAGAAAATTAACCAAGCTATTTAAAAGGTATTTCCCAGACTTATACAGGGAAGGGGAAATGCCAAATAGGCCTAGATAGCAAAAAGCATCTGATATTTTTGAAGAAGATAAAAATGAACTGGATTTGCAAGTTAGTTTTTCCTTGTTTTGTTTCTTATAAAAGGCTTCAGGGAAAAAAGATACACCCCCCACCCCCCACCCCCCCCCCGATTTTTTGCTTATATGTATCTCTTTTGGTCACTTTATTTTGCAAATATTTTGATAGAACAATGTATGCTGTCATGGTAATAAAAGATTTCCAGTACCTTAATTGCTGACATTACTATTGGTGAGGCTGGTGTTTTTCCAGTCAAATAGAAATAAGTAACCTAAGTCTTTTCTAACATGTGAGTATTTTATTAGCTGGCTGAAAAATTTAAAGTGAGCTTATTTTTCATTCATTCCAAGGGTCAAAATTACATCCTGGATATCTGGCCCAAACAACTTGCAGTTGAAAGCATTCTGGTACTTAGAATCAAACATTGGTTCAGAGTACAAGACAGAGCCATGTATTTTACCTGGCTAGTGTAACGGAATGAGAATACCAGTATAGAGGGGACACAGTGAAGAATATCTTTTTATCTATCTACTTTTAATAGTGTAATTGTTTAGAATGAATTAACATTTGTCATTTTTAGTGATTAAATTGGTGAATAAAAATACTATTTTTTTCACACTCGGGGCTTTCAGATGGGAGAAGATGTGAAAGAAGCTGCAGGAGCTATAGAAGGCAAGGCTGGAGTATGAGACTGCTACAATGGGGTTGGCAGAATAAATCATAGATTTCTCTGTCTTTTAAGAGCAGAAGTACCGTTTAACAATTGAGGACTGATGGGAAATAAAATATCTTGCAGCTAATTTTGTGTCTTTCACGGTGAGATGTATGGTAAGAGCACTGCACTTTCTAGTTAGTGTATTTGGTAAGCTATCTGTAACATAGGCTGATGCAGAAGCTCCTTAGGGAAGATTTTTAGGCTTTGATAGTATGTGTAAAGTTGCAGTCTAGATTCTTTCCCATCCTTTGGAAGTTCTTATTTTGCTCCTTGTTCAGATCATCTGACTTCAAATCTGTATTTTCTGCAGTTACAGCTGTTCTCCTAGGGATTCATTTGCCTCAGCACCTTTGCAAAGCTTTAGAAGAAAAGCTGCCTACATACTGATTTTCAGCAATTAAACAGCATTTCTTAATGGAAGCAACTTAGTGGTGAACACATGAATCCGGTTGCAAAGCTACTACATTTGTTTTATACTGTATATAAACTCATTTGTGCTTTTAAAGATTCCTTGGCCTTTTATACTTCTAACCTCTTTCTTTACAGCGAGGAGAAGTAGATCCTGGTTTGACCACTCTAGGATGACATAACAAAACCAGGGGTGTACGAGCATGAAGGAGGGAGCACTTACACATGCGAACTTGTATAAGTAGCTGTCGCAGTTGCATAACCTCCGCGATGCCGACAAGCATCTGTGATGAGAGTAAACCTAAACGCAGAGTAAATTCACCAAAAACGCTACGCTTTTAACTGGTTTACCCTATTGTTACTTTTGAATGTGATGTTTTAAAACATAGATGGCACATCGAAATTGAATGATATATTCAGGTTTTTATGAAAATTGACCTCTATATTTTTTTATTAATAGTGTGCATTAAATGTTAACTGTTTCTACCCTTCATCAAAGGAATGACTAGTCCTACTAACCCTGCAAAACTTTGTTGTTTTTTCGTTGATGGTAACTTTCTGCTGGTCCTTGCTGCGTGTCAAATCTGTCTTAAGCTATTTTATAATAATAAAATATGTGCTTTGCAAACACTACTCCAGGACACCTGCTAACGGAAGTCTATAGTATAGTTTCTAGCCTCCAGCAAATACTGCATAGCCTTTTAAAACTCTTTCAAAGACTTTGTGCTTGTTTAGGTGGATAAGAAGGTCTGCCTAGAATAGACTGTGTTACAAGATCAGAGTCTGGAAATGTTTGTGTGGGTTTTAACTTTACTCACTGGCCTTAGAGCATAGTAGCCCCACAAACAGCTGAATCGCTACAAATGAAGGGTTGTAAACCTCTGCTGTTAACCTGTGAACAGGGGTGGAGAAGAGAGGAACCTCTTAAACTGGCTTTGCCTCTGGGGAGATCATTACAGTGAACTCCACCCACACAGTCCCATAGGAATTTTGGGCTTGACCTTCCAGACATTTATGTATGGTACGTAAATGGTCCTAGTGACATCAGTGTAATTATCCAAACGCGTAAGGTTACACGTCTGTAAATAAGGAGCTTGCTTGATTTTATTTCTGTTTTCTCCCAATTCAGCAATTAAGTTTATGAATTCATTGATGGGTACAAGCAGTTAAAGAAATATTAATGACAGGGTCAATAAGCGTAGCAGGAAAGACAGAAGGAACTACAAAACAATAACCTGACATGGTGTATTGGAGTTTTTTATGGCACTTGCACTGGAAGCCTGCAAAGAATGCAAAGGCTTTCTGTTTTTGTAGTATGCATGCTGCAGTTTGAATTTGCATTTTTAAAAATTGAGAATTACAGCTTTAATATTGCCTGGGGGAGAACAGCCAAATTTGAAAGCTAGGAACCGTTCTGATGTAATAGTTAATCACTTTAAATGCATCAGTAGCACCCACTACACAGCAGCTTCTGTTGAATAAGCATGTTAAACCAAAGGAATTGTTAGTACATTTTTAAAATCTTGGTAAGTTTTGCAGCAGTAAAACTGATTCGTTTGTGATCAATGGAAAAACAGTAACTTTTTAAACATATTTTGCTGTAGACTATAAAATACTATGTAGTTACCTAAAACTGATTTAAATTGTTGACTGAAGGCCAAATGAATATTCAGTGCAATGAGAAAGATATGGTTCATATTTTGATTTCAAACATATCCCGGTGGTTTAAATTTGGATAGTTGACTGAACTTTGTGAAGAGAAGAAATATGTGTTGGGGCCTGTGGTTCTGTATTCGAATTGATTAAATTCGGTCCTGCTAAGCGGTACAGAAAACAAAGATTACATAACATTGTCCAAACATACGCATGTCTTTATTTTTCACAAGATACTATAGTTTGGCTTATTAACAGCAAAAAATATATTTAGAACGATTATTTAGGGTAGTTGTAATAGTAACAGATACTAGAATTTATTTTAAATGTTACAGGGACATTAAATATACACATAACAGCCAGTAAATTTGATGGTGAATTACCTAAATCCATTGTTTCTTCCCCTTATAAAATCCTGTTATCTCCTTAGTGACAACAGTGTTGTCTTGGAAAATGCATGAGTTTTTGATGCATAACACTCTGAGCAAAACAGCTATTTATTGTACCCATACTCATCCTTATCCCACACTCTTTTTTCGAGACCATTATTAGTAAATTTTGAGGTTACAGAGGTACTGACCCAATCAAACATGTACAGAGCTTGGCCTCCGAGTTAATTAAATACGGGTTAATAACATATTATAAGGAAATCATTGTCCTTATTACAGTTATTAGGTAGTTAGTCAAATTATAGCTTCAAAGGAATGCAGAGCATGGAGAACTCGGGACTAAATTATGCATTTGAACCTTAGGCCAGCTTTTACTGTTGGGATATTTTGCTGCTAAAAGAAATCATGTGTCATTGAAATTAAATGCCTTTCTGGGGATGGAAGGTTCCAGTTTTTAATGAAATTACTGAGTGTGGTGTAGTGAAATGATTAAAATCTGTATTCCAGGAATGCAGCGGACAAAAAAATCAATAAATGCTAGCAAACCTTTGCTGCTGGATGTGAATCCTGGGAATGAAATAAACTAGTACAAAAATAATAATTAAAAACATATCAGCGCATTAATGTATTTAGCATGAGTCTCACGAGACATCATCTTCACTAATTTTTAGCATACATTTCACTGTGTAATGAGAAGCTTTCTTTTCTCATATCCGTGTTAGGCAGCATTTTTGCCCTTCCCCCAGCGTTCCTGCACCGCAATCATTGTGCTTGCACTTATTATGTTACAAATGACCGAGGTAAGGCTGACATTCTCATTGCATGCAGAAAGAGCTAGTCTGCCGAGCTTTTTTTTTTTTCCTAATGAAGCAGCTTTGTGAAATCTCCCCATGTGTTAATACTAATGAAGATCCTCCAGCACAATTAAAATCACAGCCAGTGGCTGAAGAGGAAACAGAAAACAATGGCATCTTTCTACATATGCATGTTTCTTTATGCTGAGATCAGCTTTATTGAGAAATAATGTTGATTTTTAAAATGCTTGTATGTAGCATTTAACACGGTTAACAAGCTATACACATTCTTGAATTCTGCAAGTACGGTTTTTACTAGCTCGTCCTGAAATCGCATACTTTCTTCCTTGGACGGTGGTGTAACTTTAAATCCATAGCGTTACGGTTTATAGGGAGCAGTCGATGGCTCTCGAAGTGTACTTTAACCCTGCCTGAGTCTGAGGCCGTGCCAAAGAAAGGGAAAAGAGAACACCACGGGTGTAGTTTGGAAGGTTGGTGTAGGCAAGCACAGCCTTTCCGTTTTTACAAATATCTTGTTTCGGCCAAGGCCCAAACACTGGTATTTAAAAGAGGTGCTGTATTTTTTTTAAATTCTTGTGTCAATAGCTGGTGAATTTTAACACCGCCCCATAACTTTAACTTAACCCCTCCCCACCGTTGTTGTCCGTTTTACTTGAATTTGTCTAGTTCTTCTAGAGCATAAAAGTTGAACGTTGCTTCCACTGTGAATTTCTGTTTTGCTGGGTTTCTTTAAGACGTCTCCTCTTTCGGAAGTGGGTCGCCTTTTTTCTTCTTTTTTTTTCCTTCTTTCCCAGTAGATGGCTATTGTTCGTACCACGGGTTCTTTGTTGCTCTGTTTTTTGTCACCTGAACTTCAGCCTGCAGTGTAAGAATTGATTCAGGGTAACTGAAGGGAGGCAGCCGCGTTCCTCCCCCGGCCGGTAAGAGTCACCGCCGAGCGGTGGCCGAACGCAGACCGGCTCCTTTCGTCCTTGCTCGGAAAACGGGACCCGCTCCCAACTGCCCGGCGCGGAGCCGGGCCCCGGGGGGTGCCTGGGCGCAGCTTGCTGCTGCCCGCCGGGAGCGGCCGAATGCCCCGCGCCTGTCCTGCTCGCGCTGCTGGCGGGGGGAGCGCCGCGCCGGCTGACGTCACTCTCGGTTGGCGGAGCCGAACGAACCCCGAGGCGGGACCGGCTCGCCGGCCGGCGGCACCGACCGCCCGGCCCCGCGCGCCCCCGCCCCCGCGCGCGCCCCCGCCCCGCCCCCTCCCCTGCCCGCGCCGCGTTGGGCTCCGGAGAGCGGCGGGCAGGGCGCGCTCCCGGCACACGCTGCCGGCCCTCGGCCGCCTGGGACGCGGGCTGCTCTCCCGGACGGCGGAGGTGAGTCGCAGCCGCTCCTCCCGCCAGCGAGGGAAGCGGGGTGTGTGTGTGTTTCTTCATAAGGCGAACGCCTCAAGAACTGCGGCGCGTTGCCGCGCTCAGCTCGCGCCTGAGTCTCGCTGCTGGGGCTGCCCCTGCCGCTTCCCCGCCGGTGCGTATCGCCCTTTGTTGTGGCGGGCCGGCCGCCTCGCTGGGCGCGAGTGCGGGTCCCGCCGTGGGGCCCTGCCCGGGCAGGGCTGCGGTGAGGAGGCGGAGGGGCCGCGGGAAGTCGAGTCTTGGGGAGACGGCCGGGGCCGCTTCCAGACGGGACGGCCTGGCTCCCAGGCGATTTTAAACTTTACGCACGGCCGCAAGCCCGTCCCTTGGCCGGGCGGCGCCGGTCACGTCTCCGCCGGCGGCCGCCCGCAGCCTCCTGGGCGGCGCAGCGGCTGGCGGCGGCCGCCGAGGCGGCTCTTTTGTGTGGCGCGGCGCGGTGCGCTCCGCGCCGGCCCTCCCGCCACCCTCGCCGCCGCCCGCGCTGCCGCGCTCCCTGAGCCGCCGCCGGGCCGCCCCGGTCGCCTCGCACGGCGCCGGCCCGCCGGCTGTGGCTGTCAGGCCGGCCCGGGCCTGCCGGTGCGCGGGCGCGGAGCGGCGTGAGGCGGCGCCGCGCGGAGGGGCGGCGGGGTGGCGGCGGGAGCCCGCCCGGCCTCGTCGCGGGCGTCCGCTGGCCTCCGCGTGCTTTTGCGCCCACGAGCGCGGGTGCGTCGGTGCCCGTCGCTCCGCGGTGTGGGGCGGCGGGCGGGGGCGGGCGCCGTTCCGCGCCCTTGGCTCGCTGCGGGCCCCTCTGCGCGGATCTTTTGTGCGCGTTGCTTCCTTATAAAGAGAAACAAGCAGCTGCGGCCCTGGGCCGAGTTGTTGAAATTTATCCCTTTGTGTATATTACAATATCCTCCATTTTTCTGCCCTCTAAACAACGAGCCTTTCGCCATCTTGGGCAAATTTTTATTCCCAGGTCTGTCCGTCGGTTTTAGGAGGCGATGAGTAGAAATCCTGAAAGTCCTTTTGGATAAGACTCAAAGTTTAGGAAATGTTACAGGGACAGATAGTGACGTCATGTAAAGTTTAAGGGGAATTTTTGCAAGAATGTGCTTTCCCCCGGAATTCCTGATCTAACGTACCGTATACCGCACTTTAAAGAGAAACGTTCCTAGTTGAGACTGCCCGTTCGGGGGACACTAAGAATATGCTTCTTTATCTGGTGTCTGGTTTTGTAACAGATAGAGAAATAATTGTGCTTTTGGCTTGTTCTCCCAACGCCCACCCCGCCCGCTTTCCCCCCCCCGTTGGTCTTTAGTATTTAATATGTAACGCTTGCTTAGCCGTTCGCTTGTTTTAAAAAACATTTCGAAGTTCTTATGTTAAATAATGAATCATCTGGAGATTTACATTCTTTTTGTTTACAGCAAGTAGTAATCTGTCGTGAAGTTTACATAAAACAGTACGGAATCTTCCCTAAGGAATAAACAGTTCCTACTTGGGATGAGAGACATGGAAATACACGGTTGTTCCATTTTAAAATGATAGATTTGGGGAGTGTGTTTGGAAGCAACAAACTTACTAATCTGAGTTGTTAGAAGGTTCCTCTTGGAAAGTACTTATATATATGCTGTGTGTAGTTTGGGTTATGTTCTGGATACTATGTGATGTGAATGGCAAAACCTAGTTAACTTTGCTAAACTAATTTAAAGAAAAATAAATCTTTACCTCTGGCTAAAAGCTCTGTGTCAGCTGTTGCGAAAAGGGAAACACTAAAAGGTACTGTTCTATTAATTTACTTTTCAATTGCACTTTTTTTTTCTTTAAATCTCATAAAAGTGTTTCTGGTCCCGTGATCTGACTTGGAGAAACACAGGGTACTTGACAAGGAGTAACTATTGTAGGTGAAGTTCTAGTTTTCCTTTCTTTTTCCTGTACTCATCTTACTTGCATATTCATGGTCATGCTAACGAGAACATGAATCTGCCTGTATTTAATTTGGATTTCCTTTGTCTTCAGGGTTGGGAAAAACATGGACAACAGTTAAGACAGAAAGTAATAGGAGCAGCTGTTAGTACATCAAGACTTTTCTTCTATCCAAGTCAGTATTGAATGATGTACCTGAAGTGTTCTTAAGGTTATGTTGGAACAAATGCTAGGGACTGACCTCGAGGTGGGGGGTGCGTGCGGTTTGGTTCTTTTTGGTGCGTGTTTTTTTTTTTTTTTCTAAAATGTGTTAGAAAGTGTGGTTGAATTGAGTATTTGCCAGCTACATGAATATTAGGTAGATGAGAACGTTTAAATAGTTGAAAGCATGTACAACAGATGGTTCTAAATTATACATAAATTAACAATGGTCTAGAAGATTTGACAGGTTATAAACGGTGAGCAACAGAGGATAAGTAGTTTCAGAAAATGATAGTGTACTTAGTCTCATACCTATAATAACCTACATACATGGTTTTGTCACAATGCTACAAAATCAATAAACTCCATAATATTAAGAAAATGGTAGCCAAGGTAATTTTTGTAAAGTGCGTATGGAGGAAGCGTTAGGAGTTGTTAAGGGATCTCTTTGATGTTCAAGAAATTTTATTTTCACTTCAACCAGGGGATGTTTGTTTAATCATAGATGGTACCAGTTCTTTGCAAGCAATGGAGTATTAGTATCAGGTCGTGATGAGGTACTTAATAAAAAGAACTCCCTGGAGAGTGAAAAATGTTTCTTCAGAGGATTGGGTAATGTTCCCTTTCTATTTCTGATCCAAAGACTGTACTGAACGGCACAAAATAAGGTTTTGTGACTAATGTATATTGAAAATAAACTGGAATTGTGGTACTGGTATTTCTCATTCTAATTTTTTTTTTTTAACTAAATACTGCTGTGCTGGATTTCTTACAAGTCGGTGTTCCCACAAAAAGAAATTTTTTTTTTAGGATTCGTTCTTGCAGATTATTGTAGATTGTCAACAATCAATAATTGCAAAATTATTTGAATAGTGTTAGGGAAAGATAACGACATGCTTTGTACCTTTAGGTTAGAAATAGTTTATGTTAATGAACATGTAATAAGATGCTTTGCGTTTTCAAAAGATAAATTACCCATGTTTTTGTATTGTGGAGGGAATAAGCATTGGTTGACCGCTGCAATATATTTCTTTAATCTTTATACTGACCTTACGATAAGAAAGCGCAACTGGACTTTTTTGTCTTTTTGGGAGACACTGAAAATGCAAATAAGTAATGGAAGCCTTTCCTTTCAGGTCCTGTTGCCCTTTTCTTTGTTTACGTGTTTATTATAGAACTGCAGTGTAAAGGAGCAGATGTTTTGCAAAACATCCTGATGTGTTGCTTTTTCTTGTGGGAGTGCATAACTGTTCCTTCGGATGCATCGACTTGACAGCTGGTTGATTTCATGGAACTGCTAAGAAGCCATTAGTAGTGTCATTGAATTGAAACAGAACAGTCACTCCCAGCATGAACTGCAATTGTTAATGTCTTTGTTGCTACTTTTCTGTTCCTACACAAAACGTGGAATATCACAGTTGCAAAGAAAAGGAAATTTGTGCTCTCTGTCCCATTGCCCTGAATAATTAGGGAAAGGAGGCATTAGTACTTGACTCTCTTAGTTTTGTAATATTCTTATAAGGGCATGTTTGGGATAGAAAGATCTTAGCTGTTAGGGGGTAGACTTAGCACAACTGAAAATGCAATTTGCTGCATATGCGTGCCCTCAGACAGTAAGGGCATCCCAGAGTTCAAATCACTTCACTGTGATTCCATTCCCCCCTGCATACAGATATCTTTAAATAAAACCAAGCAGGTTTTTTTGGTAATGTGTGTTTTGTTTTTTGTTTTTTGTTTTTTTTTTTTTAATCAGCAAACTTTATTCTAATAGACAATTACAGAAAAGTAGTACTTTGTGTTTTCATCACTTAGATAATTTGGCCCAACAAGGATTCCCAAAGTTTACCAGGTTTTTTTTCCCCAAATGTGGTTGGACTTTTGAGTTAATTTTGTTTTACTACAGTACGTTCAGTAAATTATGCCATACCACATTATAAACTAGTTTGTGATCATAAATTGTCATCAGAAGAAACACTAACACAAGCATCAAGGACAGCAATGTTTTTTGTGATTGTTGGATAGTTTACAACGTCCTGAATGTTGACAAAATGTAGTAAGTATGTGGAGGACAACATACTGTAGGGAAATTGGAAGTTTGTGGTGAAGTTAACATTACGCAGAATTCAAAATTTAGGTATATATGGTCATCCCCATTGTATCAAAGAAGGAAATGAAACGTCCTCTTTGTGACTGACAGTTATACTTTTAAAAACTTTTTGCTTGTACTGCTACATTTTTACTTTAATGCTATTTTTATTGTATTCTTTCTGTGTAACAGTAGAATGAAAGTGCATCTTTGTTTTAAGTGGGTGGTAGGCGTTTGGAGTTCTTCCCTGCTTAGTTTTTACTGATAAGGAACAGAAACAAGGATACTATGTTAGTAAGATTAGAGAAAGTAAATCCTCCTCCACCCCACGCCCCCAATTTTTGCCTGCTTATTTTAAAAAAAAAAAAAAAGGGGGAAGAAAAAAGCAGCAAACAAATCAACAAGGAGTCGCCAGAATATTTGCATAAGGAAAATAGTAGGTTCACATTAATTTTTTTATTTGTGTTTCTTAATGCTTTTATGAAGGTGAGAATGAATTAGTTTGTGTTACAGAGTTAAGGACTATGATGCGCAGAAGGATTTAGTCTTTGACCAGCATCACAAGAAGTTGACTGTAGAGGTAGAAAGAAAAGCTGTCTTCACTGACTTTAGTCTGTCGGGTGCTGGGTAGATGTTTCCTTGAAAACGGAAATGTGTGGTTTGTTGTTCTGCAGGGAGTCGTGCTACTCGAGTAGGTAAGATGAGTGCACATAGTTGTTACAAGAAATTGGGACCATGTTTTCATCCAGTCTCTCTGCAGAAAGGCCAAGCAAGATGCAGCATTTTTCTATTACTTCTTTCTTAATCATACACTTTTAAGTTAAAAAAAACCATAGAACATTTAATCCAATTAGCACACGATTTCACATATTAGCTGTGTTAAGTTCTTGCTTACTCTTTTATCTTTTTACTGCCCTAAATTTACAGTTATATAATGCCATGGACTTGAGCTATTCCATAAAAAGAAAAAAATCGAGATACTTTTAAAAAGTCTGATACAGAACTTCCTTTGAGATTTAAGTGGAACTAAAAAAAACTTACTAGTTTTACAGTATCATGTTGGTTTTTGTTTCTTTTGGGGAGAGAGGAGAAACTGTGATTTATTTTGTTGTGGTACTAGCATTTAATGAGACTACCAGGGGAAAGGAACGCTCTGAGAGTGAGGAAGTCTTAGGCTTGTTTCAGTTCTTTAATGTAGCAACCAGGAAAGGAGGATACAGTGTTTTGTCCTGCTTAGTTTAACAGAAATAATTCGTGCGTTTGACAAAATTCCTAATAGTAGTTTCTTCTCTTCTCATGTGAATGTTTTTCATGTCGGTGCGGAAAAGACAAACACCAAAGACCGTATACGTTTTTAAACCTTACCTAGTGGCAGATGATCTCTCGGACAGAGTCTCTGAAAGTACGGACTTACAAAAAGATGTGCTGGGCTTGCAGTGTCCATTTCGCTCTTTCAGAAGCATGACGCCTGTTGCCTCTAATGTGAAATCTCTCCCATTGCCTTCTTACTCGCACCCATCAGGGCCCCCCGAATGTCTTGTTTTCTGTGTGTAAAGGACATAAGACACTCTTTTCACTTGATGTAGGTCAGGCATTGTAAAGAGCTGAATGGGTTAAGCCGTGGTTATTTGCAAAAAGAGATGGCAGAGATTTTTCTAGCCCCTGAGGGAGGAATCACACAAAACCTTAAAATTCGAACTGCTAAAAATGTAAAGGCATTATCTGAAAAATTGGTCTACCTGATGGACTGTTTACATTAGTAATGGTCCCACTGAAATCGATGGGACTGCTGAGTATAGAGGGGTAATTTTTGCAGTATAAAACCTTGGAAAAGAAGTTAGGTTTAGAAATACAGCAGTGACCATCAGATGTTGTCTTCTTTTTGGAGCCTCACACAGAACTTACTTCTAGTCTGGAATTGTTGGAAGGGATAATGAAGAATTTTAATTTTTGGATAATGGAGAACCTTACTAGTGTTTTTCAAATTACAGGAAGCATAAGCTAGATTTTCTTTAGAATATAATGCTAAATATGGTTATTTAAAGGCACAAAATACTTTGCCTAGCTGTTTCTGAGCTTGAATCTTAGTTGTGAGACTGCTGGATGAGAAGCTAAAACTTTGAAATCTTTTAGGGAGTATTTTTTTCCTTTGCTTTGAATACATACCTAACTTTTTTTGGATTGTGACCCTATTTATTAATCAGTTTGTATTAATGAATTCATGCTTTTCTAACCCTGAAAGGTTCTTTAATAAATAATGAATTGCGTTTTATCAGATACATACTTTAGAACAGTGGTGTGTGGTATCCAAATAAAGCCAGCAAAATAACCCCACAAACCCCCTCCTCAGCCTCAGTCTTTTCTTGTACAAAAGAAAATCCGTTTGACAAAAATTATTGCAGTGGTCCATTGGGTGCATAGGGACATAATTGTGTGGATTTTGCCTCATTTTCTGTTCTTACACTTTTCCACAAGCATGCACTCATTAATCAAAGACGCTGTACTCCTGCTGAGGGCAGAGAGGTTCATCAAATTGGCAGCCAGTTTGGTGTAAAGAGCAGTGTACTGAGGCTCTTAACGTGCTAGGACATAAATAAATCTAAGGTCTTTGTATGCAAACCCTGGAGGTTAATACTGTATAATTCAGTGTCCTGTCTTTGTTTTTATGATTGATGTTTTTAAGTGGTTGAAGCTTGATGTGAGCCTTCAAGCAGGTCAGGGCTGACCCCCTGATTGGCTGCAGCAAAATAGCGTTAGCTTGGCGGAGGGGCTTTTGTGTATGCTGTGGAGACTTTTTTATTTTATTTTTATTTTTTGGCTAGGAGATCGTTGTTGTATTCCCTGAGCCATTACAGGAATGTTCTAGATTGACAAGCCCTGCTGTGATAATGGACTTGGTGCATGAAACGCCAATAGTTTGGTCCTGCTTGTTCTGAAGCTTACTGCTGTTTGTATCCTTAACAGAACTAACATGTAGAACAAGCAAAAACTACTGGGATTTCCCCATAGAAAGAGTGCTGGGATTTGGCTTTAACATGAATTGGTTGCGTATTCATAATTTAAGAACAGCTGGTTACAGGAAGCACATAGTCATCTGCAAGCTATTATAAACCATTCTGCTCACACATGGAGGCTGTGCGTGAGCTTTTTTTTTATTGATCTACCTGCATTTGAAATCTGGTCACTGCAGCCACAGAGGCCTTTAATTTTAGCTGTGCTTGCATCATAGAACAGCCTCAGTATTAAATATTTAATTTTAACTAAATGATGAATAAAATCATAAACTGTGAACTTTGAAGAAACAAAGTTTAAGGGTGAGCAGTGACATACATCTTAAATACAAAATCTTGTTATGTAAAGCAGCCTAAAAAAGGTAACATCAGCCAACCTTTGTATTCTTTAGGTAGCTTTTGTTGTTCTGATTTACCCAAGGTTATTTTGCTAAAACTATAGTTGTTGAAATTCATAGTTGATGGTGCAGTAAAATAGCAGTAAGCCCAGTCTTGCTGAGTATCACATGGAAAAAATAATGGATGCATTAGAAATTACTATACTCTTACATGGGTGGGTTTATCTGTTGTTATAATGTGAAAAATCCATTGTTAGAAATATTGATTAGTAACATATATAAGCTGTGTTAGTGAAGTTGATCTCCCTGCCTCCCTGCCCCCCCCCCCCTTCAGTTTTACTTTTCCAGGTTTGAAATAAAGTTGAGGTGTTTCCACTAGTTTATACACTTAATTTGGTAACTTTTCTGTATCTTTCCTTGTCCTAGTGACTGGAACTTCAAAAAGTAGAACTATACTTTTGACGATAAAAATCAGTTTTCTGAATATCCTTAGTTCCTGTGGGAATAAAAGGGAGCCCCAAATGCCCCACTCTCACACATATTTTTGATCCAGTATGTTGTAAGTTACCGTGTAACCTGGCGTGTAGATAGAAAGTATTGCTGAGGAAAGTTGTAAATAAAGTCCTGCTTCATATGCATGGATCCAGGAAGATGGGAAGCCATTAAGGAAGGTTCCTTACTGTGTTAGTCAGTTAGTGAATTAAAAATACCGGGCATACATGCCTGAAAGAGAGTCTAGTTTTTCAAGCTGTATCAGTTCATTTAATAAAAGATATTATCACTCCCTACAGCTGTGGTCTTTTCCAAGTAGTTACAGCCATTTTAAAAAGGCTAAACTGTAAGAAATGCAAACCAGTATTTTTCCATTGGAGCTCTGATCATTTTTCACCCTTGGAGTTACCCTGAAGCATCTCACTGCTTTATTTCAATGTTGATGAAAGAGCTAGATCAGAGATAAGAGTTGAGACTACAACTGTGTGGTTTAGAAGAAAAGTGAGGCTGAAGAGTGCTCAATAGTTAATATCATTTGAGGACCCAACTTCTACAACAGCTGTAATGCTAGAAACAAATTCTTCACAGCATAGTTGTAAGAGATTTCAAAGCAAAGAGAATTTCTCTGTTCTTTTTACTTACCAAGTCTAATAGCAGAAACAATCGGGTGTCCCATTTTGGTGCTCTCAGGGAAATTACCTTAAGTGGGTGTCCTGGTTTGGGCAAAACCAGAACTAATTCTGTTTAGTGATTTTACTTTTCAGTTAAGACTCTTCTAACAAACTGCGCTTTCTGAAATCAACAGCATGTTTTTCCAGACAGTGACTGCTCCCAGCAGTGATAAGGCCTGATGTTTATAGTTCATACCAAGGAATGGGATGCAGAGAGGCCCTTGCTTATACTTGTTCTTATAGTGACCAAGGTCACTGCTAAATCTTGTACACCGTGTTGGGGTGCCGGGTGTGAAAGGGGTCGCAAGCACGTAAAAGGTCGCACCTGCAGGGAGGAGCGAACCGGACAGGTGACCCAAACCTGACCAACAGAGTGTTCCATCCCATGCATGTCATATTCAGTGTAAAGCTGAGGGGTCAGGAGGGTCAATCTCTCTTTTCTGATGGCCGACAGCTGAGGAGGACTCTGTTCTTCTATGTTGGATCCCAATCCCTGCATCCCTGAATCCAGTGCCTGAGTCCAGCTCCTGCGTCCCCTTCCTGTCTGCTGCTGTGTCCAGCCTGGGACTGCCCCAGTGCCAGCCCTGCACTGTGGTGGTGACGTATTGTCATCAGGGTAGGGGGACTTGGGTTTGGTATTGGTTTTGTATATTGTATCTATTTGTATATTCTTATTCTTATATTTTCTTTTATTGTTATTGTTTCATTAATGCTATTTTAGTTTTCTTTTCCAAACTGTAAAGTCTCTCTCCTTTGTTCTCTTTCCCTTCTGGGAGGGGAGAGGGGTTAATAGAGAGCGTCTGTCATTCCGGTCCAGCCTCAGCCCTTGACAGTGGGACTCTAAAGTAGTAAATGGATGCTTTTCTGCCAGCCCCGTGCACCACACCCCCCCCCCCCCCCCCCCCTTTGAAGCACTGAATGGGAGTAATCTACTTAGTAATCGTTGACAATCAAACAACAGCAGACAGTGAATTTTTTTTTCCACCATATTGTCAGTGTAGACCATGTTCAAAAGCTACTGTCCCAAAGGAAGTCTGAGAAATGGGAAGAAAGTTGAGATCCAAGTTCTTGATTAATGATAATGAAAGGGTGTAGATTATTGAAAAAAAGTCACAGTGATGCTTTCCAGCAATTCTTTATCTTTCAGGCAACTTAGCAGAGAAAACCCTTGGGTTTGGTCATACGTTGAATGTATTGGAGAAGGACTTGGAGGATAGGGTTTAAACAAAGTTGGGTGGATGTTTGAACACAAAATAAGGATTCCCAAACTGCTAAGTCTTGGATGGCATGCTAGAGGCCCTTCATTTGGCAAGTTTGTTTGGTTTTGGTTTTCAGTTTGTTGTGGTTTGTGGTTTTTTGTTTTGTTTTGTTTTTCCTTTAACTTGCCAACAACTACCAAATAAATATAGTATTCGAGGATTTGTATAGCTTACTTGCTACTTAATGTATGTCAGAGTGTTTGGAGAAGTAAATTTTGAAAAAGAAAAAAAGACTTAAGGGAAGAATATATTCCTAAAATTACAATAAACTTACTGAGGGTCCTTGTTGTTTGGCATTTAACTGTGATATTAGCACTACATTTTTCTGCAGTTGTCATCCATTTTCTTTTCTAGAAGTGATTTTCAAGCCTTGTTTTGCCCCCCCTAAGACTTTAATGTATAGCAAGTCATCTTCACTGGACCAAATGTATTTTTGAACAAGAGTGGGAAGTATTGTTTCCATAGTTGAGCCTTGTCCAGAGGGTTAGTTTTGAAGTAGTTTTTTATGACTGCATGAGGAAGTGTGTCATCAAGCAAAGAAATAGTCAAAGGGCATGCGGGAAAGGAACTTGCTCACTCTTTTAGGGTAAAACTAATGATAAGTGCACTACTAAGTGCGATCAGTTATAAAATGGCCTTTTTCTTCTGGCATTAGGAACTAAAAGGAACAAATTATGCTTGGTATTTTCCCCTTCTATTTCTATGTGATAAAGATACAGAGCAGCTTGGAATACTTTCCTGTATTTTTGAGAGGTGTTTTCTGTGTCAAGCTGTTTCTGATTATTATTGAGGTAAATTTATAATCTTTTGACTCTTGCAGATGCTAGTAAATTTTCAGTGTTAACAATTATGACATTATGGATATACAGCATATTGCAAAGTTTGTTTTGTTGATGTAAGTGGTTTATGCGAAGTAGCATTTAAATGTAGCTTACAGTCTTTGCAGTCATGGAAATGAATTGCGTATTTTGAGAGACCTGTTAATAGTGCAAATACTTTATAATAAAACAGGCATGTAGGGGGAACAATCACTTTTAAAATTTTCTTTGCTTCTAAATGCTTAATTTATATGATTATTGTCATTTTGGTAACTTGCAAAGTGTTTACAAGAAATACACAACCCATCATGTCTGTGTTACATGTTGTAGGAGACATTTGAAATGCAGGTAAGTGGGATCTCTAACACACTTGGTAAAGCCCAGTTACTTTTTTTTGCTTCATACATTGACCTCAACAGAACTGGTCTGCATTGTATTAGTTTTACAAAACTTGGATTGAGGCACGGGTTTATTCTTCCGTGTTTGCTGTCCCTGTTGCTTTCATCAGTGTAGGCAATAATATAGATAACTTGAGTGCTAGGATAGTTAAGTGATGTGTATAAAACTCCATGTTCATTATATTATGTTCTATTTATACACAGAATCTTATTCTTTAGTTTAGCAGCCCTTTACAGGTGTCTGTTTCCATACAGAATTTGAGTGATTCACAACTCAATAGATAATTTGTAGTTTTCTGCAAAAGTTTGCTTAAATTGTAAAGAGCTATTTGAGTGAGAAACTTTGATTCTTTATAACAGTAATTTCAGATTTTTTTAAGAAAAAAAATCACATGCTAACTTCTGGGGGAGACCCAGGACAGAGAAGATGATCTAGAAATAGAAAATAAGTATTCTTGGCCAAAAATAGTACTGCAAGTTGTAATATGTGGTTTAGTGAGAACTGCTGATCGCAGAAAGCAGTGACAAAGACACATTTTTTTCAGACATGTTTCAGAAGAATGTTTAGAAGCACAAGTTGCATTTTAATTACGTTAGGTTTTAGTCAGCCTGGAGATAAACAGGGGTCACTGTGTAAGTATAGCGTCAGACAGATTGGTAAATAGTTCTTACCAGCCCAACAGAAATAAAGGCACAGTTTACAGGAGTAACCTGTTCGTTATGTTACTTAATGATCTCAGAATGTCAAGGATAGAAATAAAGATTCATGTGTTGTTTTGGATGTACAGTGATGTTGTCCTATGTTGCAAGGTTTCTCTGCCTTGGTAAGAAGGTATAATTGCTAGTATAACTAATTGTCACTTTTTTCATTCCTATTTTTTAATTTTAAAGTTTTATGATGGTTTACTTGGAGAAAAAAGTAGGATGACAAGTAAATGACTGGTGAGTCATTTGCCTGTCTTACTAGCCATGGAAAGACATTCACAGAATCAGTTAATGCTCATTTTTCAGGTCAAAACTATTCAAACCTAAACTATTCCTCTGAAAAAAGGGCATAATGGGCCTTTCATTTTGTGTCTCTTCAATTTTTTGAAGACAGTTATTTCTTTTTTAGTTGGTGTGGTGATTGGGTCTGTCTAGCCCTGAGCCCATTGGCTGTATCCTATCCCATTGCGGTATCATCATAAAAGTTACTTGTTTATTGAACATCCATATTAGTGTTTATGAACAGAAAAATGCAAAACTAACTCTAAAATGTTGCATTATGTAGGCAAAGGAGCATGAGATTACTCCATGTTTATACTGAATTTTGTAAGAAAATTCCGCTTTCAGCGTGAGTTCACAAAATGCTTTATAGATTTTGATTTACTGAAATTCGACTGACTTATTAATTTTATTCTGAAAAAGCAGCAGTCACATGCAGGTTAGAAGTTAAGACCTCACACTAGTTAAGACCTTTTCAACAGTGTTTACAAGCAATGTACTTCAAATTCACGAGAACCATATTGACTTCCGCTACTTGGGTAGCTTGTCTTTACAATAAGCGATGCCAGATTTTTTTCATGGCTTGGTTACAATGCAGGTTATTTTCCGTAATAGGATGTGATTTGAAAGGACCTTATAGGTAGGGTACAGGCTGAGTGTATCTGTTAACAAGAAAAAAGTTTTACTATGGTGAAAAAACACCGTGCTTATGAAAAGATCAAACTGAACTGGAAAAGTCTTGGGAAACTCAGTGACTGCATGAAATTAATCGCTGATGAATTTGAAATAATGCACATGGAGCAGAGGGAAGCAGGGATAATAACATGAACTAAATATAAACAGCGATGGGTTCTAAATTAATTACCTGCCATCAGGTAGAGATACTGGAGTCATAATGCATTGTGCTGTTAAAAACATCCGTTTAGCAGCAGTCGCAATGCAAGTTTGACACATTACTGGGGGCAGGGAAAGGACAAACCAGAAAACGTCTAGGACACTATTAATTCAGGTCACCCTGTCAAGTAGAAGCAAATAAAACTAAAAGGAACCATCATTTTTGGAACACTTTCCGTATGAGATGAGAGTATGTAGAAGTCTTTAGCTTGGGCTATGACCAAATGCTATCAAGTCATATTTGGAATAGTGAAGCAAATAGAAATCATTTTTTTGGCATTTCAGATATGACTGAAATATAATACAGGAAGTAAAATAACCAAGTGAAAGAAAACCCAGTAGTTCGTTAACATAAACCAAGAAGTAGTACTTTTCATTTTGTGCTGGGTTAAATTGTGAAATCATCCTTGGATGTGTTTATCAGAGGCTGCTGAACATGGTGATTGAAATGCAATGTTAGGTTTGTTGAATCTTCTGATTTCTGAGAGAAGTATATATGATTTCATTCTTTCTCGGAGTGTTTATTACTTGTGTAGATGGTTCTTTATTCTGAACTAGTTGCTGTTAATTTTTTGTTAATTGATGTTTTGTGTCTTTGATTTGTGTAGATGGAATAATAAGGATGCAAAAATGAAAAATTAAGATTTAAACGGGTATAGAGGCTTATTCCTGTTTTTATGTGAGTGATTTAAAAGTCTTTTGTTTGTGATTGTTCACCACAGTTTTTTCAGTCATCACTGATTATCCTGTCCTTCATTCTTGGTTCCATACTGTGCTCTTTTTTCACTGAGTTTGCTAACATGCATTCTTCCATTAACATAATAGAGAATAATTCTCTGTACTGTAACTTCCACGTTACAGACCTTTCCCATATCCCTTTCCTTCCCTGTGCCTGTGTGTATATATTTAGTCTTCAGGTATATCACATGTGATATTTGTAAACTCAGTCTTTACTGCATCCTTGCAGTATTTCTTTACCTTCTCTCCACCTCTAGGGAACTAATTCTGGGGAAGAGGATAGAATCAGAATCGTTTAGGTTGGAAAAGACCTTTAAGATCATCGGGTCAAACCATTAACCCAGCACTGCCAAGCCCACCACTAAACCATGTCCCAAAGCACCACATCTACACGTCTTTTAAATCCCCCCAGTGTGAGTGACTCCACATCTTCCCTGGGCAGCCTGTGCCAGTGCTTAACAACCCTCTCGGTGGAGAAATTCTTCCTAATGTCCAATCTAAACCTCCCCTGCCACAACTTTAGGCCATTTCCTCTTGTCCTACTCTTAGTTACTTTGGAGAAGAGACTGACCCCCACCTCACTACAGCCTCTTTTCAGGTAGTTGTAGAGAGCACTAAGGTCTCTCCTCAGCCTCCTCTTCTCCAGACATGGTGGGTTGACCCTGGTTGGATGCCAGGTGCCTGCTAAAGCCGCTCTATCATTCCTCCCCCTCTCCGCTGGACAAGGGAGAGAAAATATAATGACAGGCACGTGGGTCAAGATAAGAACAGTTTAATAAAGCAAAGGCAGCACGTGGAAGCAAAGGAAAAACAAAAGATTTTATTCTCTGCTTCCTATCAACAGGTGATGTCTGGCCACTTCCTGGGAAGTAGGGCTTTAGTACCTGTAGTGGTTGCTATGGGCAACAAAAATAAAAATGGATGCCCCCATTTCCTCCTCTTCTCACCTAACTTACATTGCTGAGCAGATGTCATGGTATGGAATATCACTTTGGTCGGTTTGGGTCAGCTGTCCTGGCTATATCCCCTCCCACCTCCAGCCTGCTGGGGAAATGTTGGAGAGACAGCCTTGATGCTGTGTGAGCCCTGCTCAGCAGTAGTCAGAACACTGATGTGTTATCAACACCTTTCTAGCTACCACTACAAAGCACAGCACAGTGAGGTCTCCCCTCAGCCTCCTCTTCTCCAGTCTGAACAACCCCAGTTCCCTCAGCCGCTCCTCACAAGACCTGCTCTCCAGGCCCTTCACCAGCTTCGTTGCCCTTCTCTGGACACACTCCAGCACCTTAGCGTCTGTCTTGCAGTGAGGGGCCCAAAACTGCACCTAGCATTCGAGGGGCAGCCTCACCAGTGCCCAGTCCAGGGGCACGATCGCCTCCCTGCTCCTGCTGGCCACACTGTGGTTGACACAGGCCAGGATGCTGTTGGCCTTCTTGGCCACCTGAGCACACAGCCGGCTCACCTTCAGCTGACTGCCGACCAGCACCCCCAGCTTCTTTCCTGCTGGGCGCTTTCCAGCCACTCCTCCCCAGCCTGTAGCACTGCATGGGGTTGGTGTGACCCAAGGGCAGGACCCGGCACTTGGACTGTTGAACCTCATGGCATTGGCCTCAGCCCATCGATCCAGCCTGTCCAGGTCCCTCTGCAGAGCCTCTCTGCCCTCGGGCAGGTCAACACTCCCACCCAGCTTGGTGTCGTCTGCTAAGTTACTGAGGAGGCACTCAATCCCCTCATCCAGATTGTTGATAGAGGTATATTAAACAGAACTGTCCCTAATACTGAGCCCTGGGGAACACCACTTTTCATTCTGCTTCTTCAATAGATGCTCTGAACACCATAGGTGATAAGATGAGCCTCATACATTTCTAAAATAGTCTGGATCTTGGATTTTGTCAAAAGTGTGAGTTTGAAGATAGTACATTCCATACCTAGTCCTTGGTCCTAATGTGTGTATTTTCCACATACAAGAAACAGTCTTGAACTAACTGCATGTTGCAGTGTTGCTTATATTAAGTATGAATTGGTGTATGTAGTTCTCTCTCAACCTAGCGGGAAACATGGGGGGAAAAAGTAAAATCCTTATAGGTTGTAGGCCATAACCAGTGTTAGTTTCAATGGAGTAAAAAACAAACAAGAAGTTCCAAGATCAAAGAAGAAGGATTCAGAAGGAAAAACCCCCAGGAAGTGGCAGAGTTAGAGAACAGTGCATACACCCAAGGAGTCACTTACATTTTGCCGTATTTTACTGGCAGAGATGTGATTAAAGTTTTGTCCAATTGGCAGCCTCATTCTGTTTTCCTTTGAGACAGTGGCCAAATATAACTATGACTGGGTAGTACTTACGGAGCATACTTTGAATTTAATCTCTGCTGCTTGTGGCAATTCAAGGCTGAGGGGCTCAGAAAGAAAACAAACAGAAGCTATTTCTATTCTAAAATAGGCCTGGAACAATATGATTTATTATGGTGCCAGATATGCATTAGCAAATAAATGACAACTATGTGTATGGCAGTATATATGTGTGTTCTTACATAGGAGGGGGGAAGAAGGATTTTGCTGGATGATGAAGAGTTTTCCTGCTGTGCAGGTTCTTTTATAAATGAATAGTTTGATGCTTCAGATCATACTTCTGTGGGTATTTTTGCAGACTGGTTTTTGACTTTAGCACAGGGCCTCTAATGTGTTATTTATGTTTATTAGCATTTTGGAGTACAGAGGTCGGAGGTGTTTTTTTGTGTAGTAGCATTTCTACCCTCAGCTGTTGTTTATCCTTTTTATTTTTTTTTTTTCCTGATGCCACATAAGTTGCCATGGGAACAAAAGTGGCAGCTAAACTGTTTGACTTAGTTTCTCCTTCTCTTTCCATGGGAACAGATGTTTTAGAGGTGGGAGGATAAAGTACTTAAATTACTCTGGTAAATTTTGCTTTACTTTTTTGGCTTGGGAAAAAAGCACTTGAGAATGAAGTTTTTGTTATGGAGTTGAGGAACAGGCTGTGAGTAGTCAGATTAATGTATCAGTAGAAGTTGAAGAGCTGCTTAATTTTTTGATTTACCAGGATTTGATATGTAAATATGTTGTGTCTTAAATAGTGTATGTTTCCATTAAATCCTGAAAATGAACAGTTTGGACTATAGTGCATGTCTCCATAAATGCTTTTCAATCACTGATTTAGTAAATGTTTGGTAGCTGCAAGTAAAATTCCATTCAGACCAAACTGCAAAGGTTTCTTACAAGAAAAATAACATGTATTTTAGCCAAATAAAGCATTCTAAAAACCAATGACATGCCATTAAAACAATTCTTTCATTTTTGAAACTTTGTGTGAACAAACATTTGGGCAGTGGACTGGATTCTTGTAGGCCTCAACTATTAATCCTAGACTAAATTTACTAATTCCTAGAGCACTGACTACATTCTTCTATGGTAAATTTTTTATTTTTTAATTTTTTTTAGTTTAAGAGAACTTTTGAAACTACAGACTGTTTGCTTTGAATTTGAATAGTTGTTATATTTGAATGTTTCTCTTTGACTGGAAGCTATTCTTTGTCAGTTTTAGAAAATCTATTTAAGCTTTGGATAGTGTGTATAGTGTGTAGGTGTTTGTGTCGCTGTATTAGCATATATAAACATTTAAATATTTGGACCACAGAATTAAAAATGGCAACATTTTCAGTATGCATAATGCATGTAATAATTAAGGGGTAACAATTTACATACTAGAGGTAGAAATTAAAGCCCGTACTAGGAAAGTAACAAGAAAGTCCTGTTCTTCTGTAAGTTTGGAATTCTGAATTTGCCTTACAAGCGTTGAAGTCCCAAGCCATCTGAAACAATGTCAGAGGTGCTCGCATGAAATTTTTACAAAGAGTTTTGAGTAAGACTTTGCAGCATGTTGTTTGAACTTTGTTTAAAAAAGGAATTTTTATTTCTTATGCATGTGAAGCTCTTTTTAAATAAAGCTTTATGTCTTGGATGTATTTTAAATATGTTTTATGGACTTCCTGAAAAGGTCTTCGACACTGAGCAGAATTTTGTCAATGGGAATAATGTGAAACTACCAGTAAAAACGTATAAGGCGCATAAAAAGGTTACTTGGCCAATACAAATTCTTGGTCTTCATTGGGGAAAAAATGTAATAGCAACATAGTAAACAACAAAACTGTTGCATGACACGTACCAATTTCTTGTGAATTATGATCTAAAAAACCCAAAAGACAAACCGCAATAGGTGTCGATTCGGAGTATGTTGTTTGCATTACATTAAATGGAAATGAAAAATGTCCTATCCTAAAGACTTCACACCACATTGCAAGTAAGTTGCAGTTAAATTTGAGCTAATGTGTTTGGCTGGAGTAATGAGTAAAAATGTCGAAACTACTTGTGTCCTGTGTGGCTTATAGTAGCTGAGACATCTGGTTTAGAGAAGGCCTGTTGTAACTTGCACATTAAAAAAAAAAAGGGGGGGGGGGGGCGCTAAAAGAGGCCACCTGCTATGTACAGTTCTTGGCCTGTTTTCCTTCTGGATCACCTGTGAAAGGAGAATATTAAAAACACATCAGAAACTAGTGTAAACATGTTGCTCTGTTTGTTTGTTTTGTCTTTTTTTGTGAGTCCAGCAGGCAGCCTATCAGTGCTGTCAATATGAATGACATAGTACTAGTAAACAGAGCTTTTTTGGGGGGTGTTTGCTCTCTGAAATGCACCTTTAAAAATACGATTATCTCAGAATTATACTTGTTATGACATTTCTTGTAGTAGCAAACTAGATTATTTTTAAACACAGAAGCCTGAGTGTATTAATTGTCACAAACAGGCTTATCTATTAGGTTGGCTATTCTGTACATGGATATACTGTGTTTAACTTTCCTGACAAGAATAAGAGAAATAGCAGTGCTAGGAGTTTGAAGGATTGTATGTGATAGATAGGTAGTTCTAAATTGTTGAAATACATTTTGCTCTAGGGCAAAAATGCTGTGTGTGGTGTGTGTTTTTGTGGTGTTTGTTTTTTTTGTTTTTTTTTGGTTTTTTTTTTAAGCTTTCTTAAGGGAGGTTTTTTGACTTCAATATCACAATGGTATTTTTAGAAGAACTTTTTGGATCTTAGTTACTTACAAAGTACATGTTTTATTTTGGTTACCCTAAATTAAACGAGTTAAGTCTGCTAATGAGCTCAAGTTTTTCTCTAAGTGACAATTAAAGCCTCCAGTTCATCAAATATGCTTGTTTATACAATTGAAGCAAAAGTGATCTAATGCAGAGAACTGTTAAGTGAAAGGGACCTAATCCAGTGTGCTTATTAAGACTAATGTACTGGGTTAACATTGATTGTAAACCTTGATTCAAGAAGAAGGTATGCATTTATTCCCAAATTGTGTTTCAGTAAAGGAGATAAACTAGGGAAGGTTTGTGATCAGAGAAGGACTTGGGTGTCGTGTGACAGTTGGAAGCCATCTTAGGCACAGCGATCTTGAGAGTTTTCAGTTCTGGGAGAGGTAAGGAGGGGGCTCAGCAGAACTGCTGCCTTGGGCTTCCAGAGGGCAGACTTGGCCTGTGGAGGGGCCTGGTTGGCAGAGTCCCTGGGGAGGCAGTCCTGAGGGGCAGAGGAGTCCAGGAAGGCTGGGCATGCTGCAGGAAGGAAATCATAACGGTGCAGGAGGAGGAGCAGGCTGTCCCCATATGCTGAAAGAGGAGCTGGTGGGGAAGAAGACTGGCCTGGCTGAACAGAGAGCTTTGGCTGGAACTCAGGAAAGAAGTAAGAGAGTTTATGACCTTTGGAAGAAGGGACAGGCAACTCGGGAGGGCTACAGAGATGTTGTGAGATTGTGCAGGGAGAAAATTAGAAGGGTCAAAGCCCAACTAGAACTTAATCTGGCTGCTGCCATAAAAGACAATAAAGATTGTTCCTGTAAATATATTAGTAACAAAAGGAGGGCTAAGGACAATCTCTGTCCTTTGTTGGATGTGGGGAGGAAACAGTGGCAAACGAGGAAAAGGCTGAGGTACTTGATACCTTCCTTGCCTCAGTCTTTAATAGTAAGACTAGTTGGTCTCAGGGTACCCAGCCTCCTGAGCTGGAAGACAGGGATGGGGAGTAGAATGAAGCCCCTGTAATCCAAGGGGAAATGATTAGCAACCCGCTACGCCACTTAGACACTCACAAGTCTATGGGGCTGGATGGGATCCCCCCAAGGGTACTGAGGGAGCTAGTGGAAGTGCTCACCAAGCCACTCATTTACCAGCCATTGTCACTAACCAGGGAGATCCCAGTTGACTGAAAGTTAGCAAAATGTGATGCCCCTCTACAAGAAGGGCCAGAAGGAGGAACTACAGGCCGGTCGGTCTGATGTCAGAGCCAGAGAGGATTATGGAGCAGATCATCTTCGGTGCCATCATGTGGCACATACAGGACAACTGGGTGATCAGGCCCAGTCAGCATGGGTTTATGAAAGGCAGGTCCTGCTTGATTAACCTGATCTCCTTCTGTGGCAAGGTGACCTGCTTAGTGGAGGAGGGAAAGCCTGTGGATGTTGTTTACCTGAACTTTAGTAAAGTCTTTGACACCATTTCCCACAGCATTCTCCTGCAGAAACTGGCTGCTCGTGGCTTCGATGGGCGTACTGTTCGCTGGTTAAAAAACTGGCCAGATGACCGGGCCCAAAGAGTTGTGGTGAATGGAGTTAAATCCGGTTGGTGACTGGTCACAATTAGTGTTCCCCAGGGCTCAGTATTGAGGCCAGTTCTGCTTAATACCTTTTATCAACGATCTGGATGAGGGGATTGAGTGCCTCCTCAGTAACTTAGCAGACGACACCAAGCTGGGTGGGAGTGTTGACCTGCCCGAGGGCAGGAAGGCTCTGCAGAGGGACCTGGACAGGCTGGATCGATGGGCTGAGGCCAATGCCGTGAGGTTCAACAGTCCAAGTGCCGGGTCCTGCCCTTGGGTCACACCAACCCCATGCAGTGCTACAGGCTGGGGAGGAGTGGCTGGAAAGCGCCCAGCAGGAAAGGAGCTGGGGGTGCTGGTCGGCAGTCAGCTGAAGGTGAGCCGGCTGTGTGCTCAGGTGGCCAAGAAGGCCAACAGCATCCTGGCCTGTGTCAACCACAGTGTGGCCAGCAGGAGCAGGGAGGCGATCGTGCCCCTGGACTGGGCACTGGTGAGGCTGCCCCTCGAATGCTGGGTGCAGTTTTGGGCCCCTCACTGCAAGACAGACGCTAAGGTGCTGGAGTGTGTCCAGAGAAGGGCAACGAAGCTGGTGAAGGGCCTGGAGAGCAGGTCTTGTGAGGAGCGGCTGAGGGAACTGGGGTTGTTCAGACTGGAGAAGAGGAGGCTGAGGGGAGATCTTATCGCTCTCTACATCTGCCTGAAAGGAAGCTGTAGTGAGGTGGGGGTTGGAGTCTTCTCCAAAGTAACTAGGAGCAGAACAAGAGGAAATAGCCTCCAGTTGTGGTGGGGGAGGTTTAGATTGGATATTAGGAAAAATTTCTTCACTGGAAGGGTTGTTAAGCACTGGCACAGGCTGCCCAGGAAAGGTGTGGAGTCACCATCCTTGGAGGGATTTAAAAGACGTGTAGATGTGGTACTTCGGGACATGGTTTAGTGGTGGGCTTGATAGTGCTGGGTTAATGGTTGGACTGGATGATCTTAAAGGTCTTTTCCAACCTAGACAATTCTGTTATTCTATAAAGGTGCTTGTTTAGTTGTCATTTGTATTCCTTGGATTGGGGCCTGCATCTGCTAGAAGAAAACTTAAGCAGTATATAGAGCTCAGGTGACCCCACTGCACAAGTTTACCATCAGATGTAGGGCATGTATCCTAACTTGGGTGCAGTTAGATTAAGTCAGTACATCTTAATCTTGAAAAATATAAAGCGTGTGCCTGTGTCCATAAACTTGTGTTGACCTACAGGCACTTAAAGGAGCTAAGCAGGTAAAATTGCAGAATCTCAGCCTTAAATTAGTCAGTCACTGAGCTCTTTTCATGATTTCAGTAGTAACATTAATGCTATTTTAATACCTTTAGTAATTTGGTTTATTTTTGTCTTCAACACATATTAATGTACGCTTTTTGTTGTAAAAGAAATATTTACCAGATTTCAAGTCTTCTCATTTCATTAACTGATACTTTGTTTACTATGAAAAATGTTTTAGCCCACTGAAAACTGAATCACAGTAGTCATAAGGATGTAGGCAGTAAAAAATTCAGGCTGTTTTTTTCTGGGCAGTTTCTAAGTTTGAGAGCTTTTGGTTTTGTTTTTTAAATGTAACTACCTTTTCTACAACACAAGCATCAGAGAAAGATGGCAAGTATTGTATGTGGCTGCTGACCCAGTGGATATGATACTGTTTTGAATATCGTAGTGGTTTGTACTTAGAAGTTTGGCTTTGGTGCATGTACGCTATTCACACTGTGGTTCTTACTGATGTGAGGTACCATCACTATTAAAAAGCCACCTGTGATACATAGAATGGCATTAGTTAAAAAATGAAACACACTTTCCAATACTGATTCTACATAATGTAGATTTTTGACAATCCTTAAATAGTTATTGTCATGGATCAAGAACCTCGTTAGCCTTGGAGCTGCAGATTAACTTGTATTTACACAGTTTGTAATAAACAGAGATTGAACTCAAATGCTGTTTGTGAAATGGAACAAGTAGTTTCTGTAATGCTTCTAGTTACTCCTAATTACACAGGACATTCCTTTGTGGCTCTTTCCCTTTTAAGTACCTGTGTTAAACACACATAAAATTTTATGACTACACTGTGTGTGTTCACCTGTTGTCCATGTGCCTGTCCGTTCCATGCAGTAACTTTTGTTTGCCTTTCATTTTCAACCATAACTGAAGGTACGCTAGATTTGTGAAAATCAGTTGCTGTGTTGAAGAAAATGTACGTATGAGACGTGCCAGCTGAGGAGATGATAGACAGTGTTAGTATTACTGCAGCCCTGCCCCAAGCTCTCTGATTCCTCAGTGTGTGCGCACTGTCCAGCAAGTATATCTCCACTTCGTCACTGTCCTTGCCAAGTGGGTTTTTGCAGTAAGCTTGTATTTCCTGGAGAGGATCTGGTTTATGGCAGTACGAAAATTCAAAGGACCATCCCAGAAACACTGCTCACCTGAGAAATCTTTTCTGCTGCCTCAAAAGTAGCATACACCTAAAGAAAGCTGTAGTAAAAAGCTTTTGCATGGTACCTTCTTACATATGTTCTGTGCATAATAGAATGAGGTTACTGGATACTAAAATTTACTTTATGGATCGAAATTGTGTTTTCATACTAAATTCGGTATGATTTCAATTAGAATGCGGTCACTTTTAAGTAATGTGAATAGAATGGTGTTTATGTAGTAACTACAAGCAATAAGCAATCAAATTATTTCTGTTGGTGAAAATACCTTAGAATCCTTCCCATGTGCACATATAAGTATCACTGAGGGCACAGGTATGCTAACACAAGTCATGCTAATTTGTAGTTATCTTTTCATTCCAGTATTACATGAGAGAACAAACATTTGCGTTGATGTGTGAAACAAAAACTTGCCTTCATGAAATGCATGCACATAATACATGGATTTCCAGAGCTTTCATTTTAGTTGGGTTTTTTTCAGAACCAAAGTCTGTGTGCGTAACAGTGTCCTGTGAAACAGATTGTGTCCGTGGTTAGCCTATGGACAGCTGACTGCAGTTTCATCAATAAAAGCAGGACTTGCCATTTTATTTGGTCAAACAAATGAAACCATAGGGTTTTTAAAAATAGTCATGGCTATTCTTTAACGCACGTGGTTTGTGGGTTTTTTTGGGTTTTTTTAAGTATTGTGGAGTGGATTTCAATGATGCAGTAGATCATACCTGATTCAGTTCCATACTGTAAACTGTAAACCAGACTAGCGAGTGTCAGACCTGTTTGTCAGATATTAAAAAGCCTGCAGAAATGGCTGCTTTATTGTAATACAAAACACACTGGTTCAAGCATGTGGCAATAATTAACTTCTGTTGATGTTCGAACAGAAGGCATCATATCATTGCTGAAAAACAGGTTTCAGTATGTTTTAACTCAGCTAACAGAAGTTAGGTGCCATTAGACTAGTAAATTATTAACAAAATTAACTAATTTTGAACAGCAGAAGTGTAAGACGACAGTTTTTACAGGACTTGAAGAGAAGCTTCGTTTTTTAAACAAGATGTTTAAGTTCTTTTTTTTTAATGTATTTTGCATATAGCAACCAATGAAATAATGAGAAATCACATCTCTGAGGGTGGTCTCAGAATGGTTAATTTTCAACTTCCGTGTTACTTGCTTTCCTGTTTATTTTTTATGGGCCATCAAGAAGCACTCAGGGTACAGGTTACCAGGGATCTGTAGATCACAAGCTGAAAGCCAGTGTGTTAAGTATTAGAACAAATGCGTATCTTTACCATCTTTCTTTCTACATGGAAAGTAGTTTGTTAATAAAATTATTCCAGAGTGGATTGTTACTTACTTGGTCCCTTCCACTTGGGTTTTAGTGCCCTTTCTTTCCAGTATTTTCTCTTTCAGTCACTGGGCAGACAACTTTCTTAAGTTCTTAAGTTATCTTGTCAGCCTTCACCTGAGTCAAAACTGGGTTCTTACCCTGAACCTGGAAACTCACAGACCAGAAGAAAGTTGCAAGCTTGGTTTTGTCCAGAAAGAGTTGGGAAGCAGAAAGAAAGCAGTCTGAAACTCAAAGCTATGGTTATTTTCAATAGGTAGCCACGAATAAAGTCTTTAGGCTTGCTGTAATCTGTGCTGCTGTTCACTTACCATCACCACCAGAGGCCAGACCATTGCTGTTGTACTAGAATGATGCTGGGATAATGAATTTAATATATATGAATGGTTTAAAGTAAAAAATTTGTGACTACCACTGGTTCCTTATTTTTAGACTCTTTATTTTGTGTGTATATGATTCACCTTTACACACCCCCCCCCCCCCCCCCCCCCCCCCGACATGTGGCCAAGATTTACACCATCACTTCAGCAAGACTTGGCTCTTAGGAAAGGAGAGGTATAGAAAAAACACAGGCACTCCTGGTGGCAGAGTCCATCACTCCTACCTAATTCTGAATTTTCTTCTAACTAGTAAGAGGTCAATTTGCTAGCTTGCTTTACGCTCCCAACTTGCAGTGATGTCTTGTAGATTGTTGTTTTGGTGCTGCAACACTGTCGGTGTTTTTTGTTAGTTAATATCATGGAACTATGCTTTCCAGTAATATGGTGAAACATCTGTATGCAGTTTCTGTTTCTTCGGACTAGTTGTTACCATAATTCTTTATGCTGTTTCACTGTCTGAAATACAGCTGAATACATGCTGAAGGACAGAGGTGAAATTTGTCAGAAGCATAGATTTCTCTGTCTGGTTCTCAGCTCTTCAGTGTGGGAGAGAGACGGAGCTACTGAAGAGGGTCCAATAAATGGCTGTTGAGATGTAGAAGGGAGTGGAGCATTTGTCCTGTGAGGAAGGGCTGAGAGAGCTGGGACTGTTCAGCCTGGAGAAGAGGAGGCTCAGGGGGATCTCATCGATGTGTGCAAATACCTGGAGGGAGGGTGCAGAGGGGATGGAGCCAGGCTCCTCTCAGAGGGGCCCAGTGACAGGACCAGAGGCAATGGCACAAACTGAAACCCAGGAGGTTCCTCTGAGCATCAGGAAACACTTTGTCACCACAGTGGTGACTGAGCACTGACACAGGTGGCCCAGGGAGGTTGTGTAATCTTCACCCTTGGAGATGCTCCAGAGTTTTCTGGACATAGTCCTGGGCAACTGGCTCCAGGTGACTCTGCTCGAGCAAGGGGGTTTGATGAGATGACCTTCCTCTCAATCTCAACCACTCTTTGATTCTCTGTGTCACTTGTTTAATATTTCGGAATGTTTTGGTGAATTGTGTAAACTGATTTTGTGTCAGAATGATGCTAGCAGAGCATGCAGAGTCATAAGTCTTGACCAGAAGAGAAGAATATTGCTGTGGTCTTGAAGTAACACATTCTAAAATTTGGAAGTCTTTTAAGTTTCATTGGAATAAGATGCGTAAGGACTAAAACACCGTCTGCCCAATGTGATCTTTAAAAATACAACTTTTTGATGTTCCGCTATTTCTTAGTTTGTACTGTTTTGAGAGTTAATGTGCAGTGTCCTGAGACAGGAAGACTTCATAAATGTGTGCCTTAAGGAAACTGACAGATGTGGAAAGTACAAAATGGCTTTTCTTTGCTGCTATGTACCATGTTATGAGAGAAGTTGACACAGGTGATCTTAGTAACTTTGTGATAAACTGTGTGAGTGAGTACTGTGAAACCTGAGCATTATGGGTTAAACTTCCAGTCTTTTTGTCACTTTTCCTCATAATAATAAAGATGTTGTAAGTTGACAGAATGGAGCTACAAACAAGGAAGTTGTGTATTTTGTTTAGGCAGGGGTAAAGTTGAATGAAAGTAATTGTTGGTTTTCAGGGAAAAACAAAGGAGCTAATTTTAATAAAAGAAAAATCAACCTTTCTCCCTTTCACCTCAGGTTTTAGGTAAGGGAGAACTTTGCAATGTAAATATATGCAGTAATCCGTCAAAGACAGAACTAAAAATCTTGCTACTAAGCTTATAATAAAATAATTACGAAGTCCAACTAAATGTAAATCACTTGTACCTGTTGGGTTTTTTTCCTTAACCAGGCATTGCAGAGACATGGTATATATGACACTATTGGCATAAATTAAAACAGTACTTCTCTTTGAGAGAAGGAAAATGTTTTCCTCTTACTGGAAATTTAGTTGTTGCGTATCTGTCAGCGCTCCTGTAGCGCATAAGACTCACTCATCTGACTCCTGTTTGGTGTCTGCTTTTTGCCTCTCTCAGCGCCTATGTTTTGGATGCTAGCAGGGAGCAATGTAACTTCTCTATTCCAGAATTTTGTTTCACTCAGCTGGAGGGTCTGCTTTGCCTTTTAGCTTCAGGGCAGTGAACTTTCTGTAGCAGGGTTCTGTGTTTAGGAAACTCTGTGGAACAGATTTCACCCACCAGTGTGGGGTGGTTTTCAGGTAACATGTCTTACACCTGTATTTATCACGTGATATGACAAATCAGCTAGGTATGCCTGTCATATGGCTTATGTCATGTATCTTGACAGTTGAGGGATAAACAACTGAAGATGTCCACTAGTACTACGTTTTTTCTGTGGTGCAGGCTCTTATATTGCTTTTGATAAGATTATTTGCACATCGACCAATTTGAAGCCTTTTATTGTTCTCAAAGTGCAATATGTGAAAGTCACTGTTTTAATTTGGTAAAATATGTTCACTAGTTTAATTTTTTATGGTTGTAATTCCACCTTTTAATAATAATCACTCTCCATTTCTACAAATATGAAGACATAAAAGCTAATAGGTAAACATGCTGTGATTTTGAAAATTAGGAAAATCAGCATTTCCCTTTGTTTTTTGCTGTGCTAAAGTTAGCTTACCAACTTCAGTGCCTTTTTTTGGTATGGCAGTAAACTTCAGAAACTAAACAAATACTTAAAAACCCCCAAACAATCCACAGAAAACCCAACCAAACTAAAAACTGTCCCTAATAATAAATCCAATTTTTACATCTCTTCTTGGTTGTTTTATAATGTTGCCTTAACTATACATGTAACTAGGAAACATACTGTATGATCCATTATTTTGTAATTCTTATGGTGATTAATAAGATCAGTGTTCTAATCTAAATGTAGTGGAGTGATGTAAACCAATAAAGTTTACTGCAAGATTTTTGATTTAAATAAAATCTCACTGTTAAATGAGAATGAAGATGCAGTACTTGAATCACAAATGGGATATTTTATTACCACAGATTCTTCATATTCTGATAATTTTTCTGATGTTTATCTTCAATTACTAGGTATTTGTTAATGGCATCTCCCAATACCTGGCTATGTAACTCAGATTTGAATATGTGCCGCTTCTGTAGTAGCATAAAAGCAACAGACTTATGTGATTCTCTTGGACAGGATAGAATAGTATATGCTGTGGAATACAGAAGAGGGAATGTGATACTGCTGTCTAAGGACTATGTGATACCTAAAGTAAGTGTTACTCTGATCTGTTTTGTATAGCAGATATCTGTGCAGGAGCCTATCACAGAGTGATAGGTGTTGGAAGGGACCTCTGGAGATCATCCAGTCCAACCCCCTGCTGAAGCAGTTCCCCTAGAGCAGGTCACGCAGGATCACATCCAGGTGGGTTTTGAATGTCTCCAGAGAAGGAGACGCCACAACCTCTCTGGGCAGCCTGTTCAGTGCTCTGCCACCCTTAGTGTAAAGTTTTTCCTCATGTTGGGGCAAAACTTCTGTGCTCCAGTTTGTGCCCGTTGCCCCTTGTCCTGTCACTGGGCACCACTGAGAAGAGCCTGGCCCCATCCTCTTGACACCCGCCCTTCAGATATTTGTAAGTGTTGGTAAGGTCCCCTCCCAGTCTTCTCATCTCCAGGCTAAAGAGCTCCAGGGGTCTCAGCCTCACCCCGTAGGAGAGATGCTCCATTCCCCTCATCAACTTCATAGCCCTCTGCTGGACTCTTTCCAGTAGCTCCCTGTCCCTCTTGAACTGGGGGGCCCAGCACTGGACACAGCACTCCAGATGTGGCCTCAGCAGGGCAGAGTAGAGGGGGAGGAGAACCTCCCTCGACCTGCTGGCCACACTCTTCTTCATGCACCCCAGGACACCATTGGCCTCCTTGGCCACAAGGGCACGTTTCTGGCTCATGTGTAACTTGCTGTCCACCGCAACTCCCAGGTTCTTCTCCGCAGAGCTGCTCTGCAGCAGGTCGATCCCCAGCCTGGACTGGTGTGTGGGGTTATTCCTCCCCAAGTGCAGGACCCCCCACTTGCCCTTATTGAACCTCATGACATTCCCCTGCCCAGCTCTCCAGCCTGTCCAGGTCTTGCTGAAGGGCAGCACAGCCTTCTGGCGTGTCAACCACTCCTCCCAGTTTTGTGTCATCAGCAAACTCGCGGAGGGTGCACTGTCCCTTCATCCAGGTCGTTGATGAATAGGTTGCATAGGACCGGACCCAGCACTAACCACCAGAGGCCTCCAGCTGGACTCAGCACCCCTGATCACAACCCTCTGAGCTCTGTCCTTCAGACAGTTAGTCTGGGAAGAAAAAGCAAGACCTGTGAACTGTAGGTATTTGGCCTACTGAAGAGGATGTGTGTGTGTTTGAACATTGTATTATGCTGACTTGGTTTGTGCATAGATGGAAACTGTTGGTCCCTGTGAGCAGAATATTCCAGTGCCTAGAAGCGTTACACATTTGTGCTTAAAGAAGATAATGTTATCTTGGGCAAGAGTGAGTTAGAATTACAATATATTATTGTTATTCCTTAATACATGTTTGTAGGTAAAAGCTGTCTCTACTTCTATAATGCTCTTATTGTTAAATCTATTCTTTTTTTTTTTTTTCTGATGTGCCTATAAAATATATGTACTGATACATAGTAAATAGTATGATCTTAGTGTTATAGAAGACTGTTTTTTCTGGAAGTGGTTTTGTTCTTGGGTTCCAGTAGTCCTCTGCCAAATAAACTTTCAAACATTGCACAGAAATTTTTCTTCCCCCAAAATTTCTATTTGTGACTTCTGTTTTATGAAAATATGTTATGTCCTACCTGCTTCAGGTCATGTAATTTCTTGTTAATCTGAAAAGTTATTTTTTTTCAATACCTGTTGCACATCAAGAGAATAATTACAAAAAAATTGTAAAAACTGCCTGTGTCTCCTCTTCAAAAATAATACCTCTGCATTAGGTCTAAATTAATTCTTCAGTGTCACAGAATATGGGATGTATTTTTCTCCCATGATATCTCAGGTTCTAAGTGGCAGGTGATTGGTAGGGTAGATTTAGATTAGATATTAGGAAGGAGTTCTTCACTACAAGAGTGGTGAGACACTGGCACAGGCTGCCCAGAGCAGCTGTGGCTGCCCCCTCCCTGGCAGTGCTCAAGGCCAGGCTGGATGGGGCTGGGAGCAACCTGGTCTGGTGGGAGGTGTCCCTGCCCATGGCAGGGGGGTGGAACTGGGTGGTCTTTAAGGTCCCTTCTGACCCCAACCATTCCGTGTTTCTATGTATGACTCAATGAGAGAGTGTTTCAGAAAACCATCTATATAAGAATTTCTCTTTATTTCCCTCTCTGGTTAATTTTTAAGAATAGGGGTTTTATATATATATATTTTTTTTTTTACAAGTTGGACTATTTGATTTTGCTAACAGGCAGGGCAATGTTTTTGTCAATGATAAACAATTAATTTCCAATTTCATTTGGTTAAAGTGCTTTATCTTGCAGCTGCTAATTGCTTTTATTAGAGAAGATACAGGCTGTTTCTGTTTATCACATCAGAGGGAGCTCAACTTTCAAATTTTAGGGATCAAACTACTTTCTTTGTCAAGGACCTGGGAATGAGATCTTTACCTGGAAAGAAGTAGCTTCTTGTTGCAGTTTTGAGAGTAGGACTCTTGATATTTGCTTGTGTACTTCATACAATTTATTTCGGAATCAAACCTATATTTCACACCTCATCTAACCATGTGTTACCAGGAGATTTCAGTGCTGGAAGACTTAATAAAAGTGACTTACCAACCTTTCAAATATGATGTCTCAACTTTGTGCTGGCTGTGATTGTAAACACATGCCTAGTGAAGGTACCTGTATCAGTGGTGAGAATTTGTAAAAATTGAAAGAACGTCAAACTACTTGTATTCACAGTTCTAATAACTATAATAATGCAAAGAATTGTCACTTTGTTCCTGTACACATTTTCCCCTTTTCACTTGCATTGCATTATTGTTTTTCAGTTAAGTAACCGATTTTTTTTTTTTTTCTTAAAAAAGGTCTTCTTCCCTTTCTGCTACGTTTGGTTTTTTATTTTCTTTTCCTAGAGGGTCTTTTTCATCCTTGTTTACGCTCTTTTTTTTTTTTTTTTCCCTCAGCTATGTTTGCGCCTGTGTGGTTATTGCTGTTTTTATACTGTGCACATTTCCCCGAATCACAAAATGCAGTGGTTTCATTTGTAACTGGGGTTTCTGGTTAATGGGGCAGTATTCAAAGCAATTACTGTGTCTTTTTGGCAGACAGGAACCGCTACATGAATGCTGAAGTCGCATTTTCCTGCTCCCTCCTTGTTTGCTAGAGCTTACAATGTGATAGGGCAAATAGGCAGTCTCAAAGTAGTGGTCAGTCTTTAAACGGCAGATGAAGATAAGGTCCCTCTAAATGCAGTAATACTCAGGCTTTCTCTTGTTCAACTCACAATGCATGTTAAAGGATAAAATGGTGCTTCCTTTGCTAAAAAAAAACCTAAATTATTTTCACATTTTTCTTTCATCTTCCACTGACGATGGTAGCAGGAAAAGGAACAGTATTGTATTTTTACTGATAGCGTTCCTTTCTTCAGTTTATACTGGCGTAGCAGAGTTGTTAATCAAGATGTCCCCACTTGTTAGAGAATGGCCTTGACATCGTTCTTGTTTATCAGGTGTATGGAAGTGACACACAGGGCTGTTTATATAGAACAGCTGACACTTTTTAGTCATAACTGTGCTTGCTGATCCCTCTAAGTACTGAGTCAGAGAAAAATTCTATCGTGTCTGTAGAATGTAGGAGTCGATGAAAAGTTATTAAGTGATGCAAAAACCTTTCAGCGCTTCTGGACAGGCTTTTCCAAAAATAATTTTTTCACAAGTCTTGAATCTTGATCAAAATATCTAATCATGATGTAGACCTTCTTGTCATTGCTGACATCATTGCTTTCATCCGTCATAACAGTGAAAGGTCCTGATGTGGAAAGGTTCATGGCCTAACAGTGTCTGATGTGCTGACAGAGTTTTGACGATCCACACGGCTTTTGTTTCTTCCAAAGGGATTTTTTTTCTTTGTAGCTGAGTCTAGGAGTCTCACCGTGTCAAGCTGTGTGAAATGGTCAGCAATGCGAATAAAAATTCATGCTTCAGCATTCTGAACTTTTTAGCGTGAATTCTGTTTCAGTGAGAGGGTAACAGTGCTACAAAACTGGCATGTTTTGCACGCACATGTTTTACATAAAAAATGCAAAAAAGACTTGGAAGTTGAATTATTTTTTAATACTGCTGAACTAAATAAATCTTCAGACTGGTAGTTAAGTTTTTGTGGCCTGTTGCACTGAAAGACAAATAAGCACGAAGGATAGCCTCTTTGTTCTTCACATAGTGTATATAGAGATTTTCAGCATTTGGAAATCAGATTGTGTGTAATTGTTCTAGTATGAGAATTAATAATATTTTTTAAATATTTGAAAATGGTCAAGCAAGCAAACTTAATGAAGATTTAGGGGGAAGGATAACAATACAGAGAATAATAAGGACTGTGTCTAGAAGGTGGTCATGATCAGGCAGTCTTGCACCAGGGGAGGTTTAGATTGGATATTAGGAAAAATTTTTTCACCAGAAGAGTTGTCAAGCACTGGAACAGGCTGCCCAGGGAACATGTGGAGTCACCATCCCTGGAGGGATTTAAGACATGTAGATGTGGTGCTTTGGGACAGGGTTTAGTGGTGGACTTGGTAAATAGTTGGACTCAATGATCTTAAAAGGTCTTTCCAACCTAAATGATTTTATGATTCTATGGATCCTATACCCAGAGGACTGACTGTGGGAGAAGTCTCCAGGTGCATAGATCACATTACTTGAGTAAAAGAATGCAGAGGAACTGTGGGCTAGAAGCCTCAGTCTTGTGTTTTGGGGCCAATTCATAGTTCCTGTGTGCAGTGTTCTAACAGCCAACTAACTCCTGTGTTTCCACTGCAACAGAAAGGTATAGACTGCCCACTGAAGAAAGGAGGGATTGTGACTGATGAAAGGGTTTGTGTGGCTTCTGCTTTTGTAAAGCAGTGCTAGCATACACACAATAAAAATGTGGCTTCCTGAGTTTAGGACAATTGTCATAAAAATGGACAACTCCTGTTTTCTGCTGCTCAAAAGATGTTTTCTTAGTACGATGAAATTGAATTAACATTTCTTACTCTCGTTCTATTTTTGCAAAGTTAAAATGTGAGTAAAGGCTTTAGTTTCCTGCAACTTGTAGAATTTTGTCTAATGTAGGTGAATCATAGAATGGTTTGGGTTGGAGGGGACCTCAAAGATCTAACCCCCCTGCCATGGCGGGGCACCTCCCACTAGACCAGGTTGCTCCTTGCTGAAGAGTGGTTAGTTTTTTGAACAATGATAAAGTAATAGTATAAGTGAGAAAACAGGGCATTTTGGGGGACTAGAAGTTATGTTTGTTTTTCTCCTTTCAAATACTTAATGGAATAAGGAATGCAGAATTGCAAATGAGTGGAAGAAACAAGAAAATCTAAAAGAGTTTTTTGCTCTTGAGCTAAAATTAGGGAACCCAATGGAACTTGATAATATTGTAGACAGTTTAGTGTGGTTTTGCTTCATCCCCCACTCTAATTGCATTGATCCTATTCAGCAAGACCTTTGAAGAGCTTAACCTGTAAACAGTTCTGCAAGGCAGCAGATGAGCATGTGACTGCTGTATCTTTATTGGCCAATATTGAATGATTCGCTGAGGTGAATGTAGCATCTCTGGATGGGAGGCTTTTTGTGCAGTGGCTTTGATGATTGTCTTACATAATTGTTGCATTGGGAATGTCCTGATAAGGCCTCATCTGGAGTACAGTGTATTTCCATTTCGTTCCAGAAGGATAATTCATGCTCAAGAAACTTGAAATTAAAATAGGTGAGGAGAACATGCACTAGGATTCTGAGGGTAATTTAGACACCTGCAGAAGGATTTGAAAGAACTTAGACTGGCTTAGTTTAACAAAATTTAAGACTGAGAGTATGCATACTGCCGCCCTTTGGGCCACACACTCCAAGAAAAGCATTATAAAGAACGCAAAAATTGTAGGATTCAAATGAATGGGATTAACCTGGTAAAGAAAAATTTTAGGCTGAATACATGAGGAAGATAAAGATGGGAGAAGGATGCCACATTTTAAGATGGCATTTGATCCATTATGAGGATTGCATGGTGTGGGATAGGAGGGAAGTGGATTTGATCCAGGAAGTCTCTTCCAGTCGTGTGCTCTTTTAATATTAGTATACTGGTTTACAGAAGGTGGCGGTGGAAGAATTGCAAGCAGGCAAAACCAAGTACATAATATCTTTTAAAAGAAATTAGACCCAGAACCCAAAGTCTTAGGGAAAGCACTTGATTTCTAGTACTTAAATATTCCTCATACATGTACAGTCTTTGCTAGCACTAATATGCACGTTGCTGAAATCTGCTGCTGAAATACTGACCTCCTGTTGAATGACCAATTTCCAAAATCATAAGGGATAAGTTTGCTTTGGCAGATTAAAAGTTTTCTGAAACTATATATTTGCACAAAGCTTATATTATTAACTGTCAGAGTGGAGGGTTTTTTGGTTCATCTTTTGTTTTAAATCCTTATTTTGAATTATTGGTTCTCCACAGATTAGTTCCTCAAAGGAGATAAAAGCCTTTAAAAAAATATTTCTAAAAATATGTGTGTGTGTTTTTTATCAGCTTACTTTCCTAAAACTGTGTATTTTAGGGCCATGACTTCTCTTTTCATTTCCACTATTCCAGTAGAAGGGTTTTCCAAGAAGCAGATCGTGTTAGTTTTTAATAGGTATTAATGAGTATTCTGCTAAGACTTAAAAGTATCAGTAATGTCATGTCTTGTCTTGCATAGAGAAACTGGCTTCAGTTTTTTCAAATATTTATGTAAGTTTTAGGGAACAAATGCCCCCATTTTATCAAATGTTCTATCAGGTTTTCAAGAAATACTAGTTATAGATGTTAACAGAAGTAGGAAACAGTTTGACAAAGTTTCCCTAATCTCACTTTTTTGTGCAATGCCATAACTTTGTTAGCTCTCTCACTATGGTAAACTTCCAGTCCTGAATTACTAATGAAACCTAGGAAGAATGTAACTTGAAAACTCATGTTCTTTTGGCCTTTGTTTGCAATATAATTAAAAAGGGCACCAAGTCAATTTTTAAGACAGGAAAATCTTTTGTAATAGGTTTGCATTGGAGGAAGAAGCAAATTGCAGTCCAGAAAGAAAATGTCTTGCTTCACAGCCTTCTGAAAATGATGCAGTTTTTGATGCGTTCTGCAGTACTTTCAGAGTCTTAAGTTTTGATTTAATTGAGAAGATGGCATTGCCAGAATGTAAACCAGTTATTCTAGTCTTGTTTAAAAAACCACCTTGTAAAGTGATAACAGTAACAAAGGTGGGAATTCACCACACCCTGTCTTCTCACTTAAGTCAAACCTCAATTAGCTCCATTTATATGCTGATACTCAGCACAGGAAACTTCCTTATTCTTTACCTTGTACTTGATAAGGGAGAAAAGACTAGGTTACATTATGCTGCAAGTTAATAATGTAATCTTTCCTGTCCACATTAACTATCCCATTCTTGCAATGAGGGGCAGTTATTACACTTGTGTGTTTGTCTAGTGCAATGCAGCTAATGGGACACTTTGCCTGTGCTGGGGTGATACTGGGAAATACAAACATAAAAGAAAGTTCACAATCTCCTATTCCATGTACTCTACGTTTTCTGTTCTTTTAAGCATTCAATTTCCACCAGTCTCCACTGACTATGGAATATTGGCTGTTTCTGGCATTTTATTCTCAAATGGCATTAGGATTTTGTTTGCATTTAAGGACACTTCGTTTTACACTATGTAATAATGGGTTCTAAAAGCAAATCTAAAAAATAAACCACGATAAAATGAATTTCTATTGGACTTTGTTAGTGGAATAACTGTAAATACTAGAAGGGAGAAGAAGAAACTAGTTGCAAGGACTTCTGTCATTGCACAAGTAAATGGTAAATCCTGAGCTTTCCATGTTTGTGTGTCTGCATAGTTGTGTCAAGAGAATATTTAGTCTGAAATAATCATCTTTGGTCCTTTTTGATTTTTTTTTTTTTTTTAAATTAGAAGTTGTTGATGTGTAACTTCCTTAAGTTCATGCCAAATCATATCTTTGCTGTTGAGGTTTAGCATAGTTTTCCACTTAGTATAGTATTTGTATACCTAAGGCGCTCTGGGGCAAAAAACCAGTCTGTGTGCTTTTAATCGGGGAGAAGAAAAATACTGACATACAAAAGGAACATTTTATTTATAAAAGTAGGTGCTGCCTTTGTTTTTACTTTCAAAGTTTTAAAGCTTCAGTCTTGGTATATATATTATCTGCAGGAAATAGTATGATTTTTCAAATCTCAGTCACTTGTCTTAGTCATGTTTTCCCTAGTTTTGCCCTATAAAAGTTGGGTCTTGGTAATGGTTTATTTTGGGGAGTTTTTTGTTTTGTTTTGTTTTTTATTTTAAAGTTTGTTTTTAGAACTTTAAGTAAACATAGAAATTTGGATTCTTCCTTGAGCTTGCTTCTAAAAAAAGTGTTTGTATGTTAATTTTATACCCGTAGTGCAAACCTTTACATGGTCAGCTAATGCAAATTCAGTTTTGAGTAAAGCAAACATGAGGATGGACTCTAGAGGAAGTATCGATCAGAATCACATTTGCCATGATAGGTGTGCCTTTTAGTTGTTAGTTTCTATATGCTGGTCATCAAGTTGGAACTGTCAGTGAGTTGTAAAGTGAATAGTAGACATGTGTGACAGGCCGCTAAAAGGTACTGAGGTAATGAAACCCCATAGCTATCAAAAGGATGTGCAGTTGTTTCCAGCTGAATACTTACCTTTATTTGGGCCATCTAATCCATTGTGGTGGTGATGATCAAAATTCTTGCTTTCCCTAATAGAAGTTTAAAACAATTCAGAGTCAATACTGCTTCTGTTTAATTGGCACAATTTTCTATTGTGCATTATTTGGGTCTTGTGCTGAAATGTTGCTGCAAGGAGCAGTCCCACTGCTGTGGCTGCATCCTGCCCCTGTTTTGCATTGGATTGTATGCTTGCTCATCTGAGTGAAGAGTGAGGTGAACTGATCTGTTAGGAGATGTCTCTGTGTGTGTGTAAATAGACTCCAGGTTGCTTTAGGGCAGTACACAGCCATCTCTGTTACAACCGGCTGTGCAAGAAACGGTATTACTGAATGGCTGAGCATGTGACCAAGGATCTACGATGTTTCCTGACAGCTCTGCTCATCTATCTCAAACTGATTTCGTGTTCTATCACCCCTTTCCAAGCTTAGATTTGACAACCCTCCTACCCTGCTCCTTCCCTCAGGTGCAATCAGCTTTATGCCTCAACTGGCTATGGAAAGGTACTGGCCTTTTAGCTCCCGTAAGTACGCAGGTATTCAAGGTAGGAATGGACAGAGAACATGACCTCTGATAAGGTGCATGTCAGAGAATAGGAGGCTGAAAGCTTACACAGGCAGCAGATCTTCAGGTCTCCTAAGAGTTTTGAAGATGCACTGAAATATTTATTGCACCATTTGAGATTAAAGAGTGACTTTTGTAGGTCTTTAGTCAAAGAAAACTATGAATGTACTTTGTTGAAATATATTTTGCATTACTATGTGGAGTAATTTCTGTGGTATGAAGCTGTGAGCTAGCTCCAGACAGTACAAAGTGATTTTGCTTATGCATTTGGCTAATGTTGAAATTTTTGCTTTGTGAATAAATCTGAACATATGCAGACTTTGCAGTATAGGAGCCATAGTAAAGCCTTTCTAAAAAACTTTTCACTTGAAGTCATGCAGTCTTTTGTATTACCATTTCTTAAGTACCTATTGCAATTTCTTGCAGAAACTTTTTTTTTATTTACAATTTTTTGTGTTTCTAGTACAGTTGTAGAGGATTTCCTAAGTAGTATTTCATGTACCAAGGATAGAGAAGAGATGAAAAAAGCCCCTCTCTCTTTCCTCATTCCTTGGTTTACATACTTGCCTCCAATCAGAGCAAAGTATAGAGGAGTCAGCAGCTGGTAAAGCAGATGTGTTGAAGCAACAGGTTGTTGGAGAGCATCAGGCTGAATCTACTACTCCACAATTTCCTCTCAGTCTTTTCTTCTCTTTTGGAAGTGTTACCATGGGGAAATAAGTAGGCTTATTTTCCAGAGCAGTTGGATGCTTAGGGATCTGGGTAACTTTTCTGTAGAGAAACCTTTTCTTCTCATGGGACAGTATTCAGGGCTGAGGAAGCTGTGACTGTGCAGTGTGCTCTGCCTGCTCGTAAGGTATTGGTTATCATTCCTTACAAATGGCAAGCTGGAACTATAAGGGCTGTTTTCACTATCCTCAACTCTGAAGCTCTGACATTTGTCCCAAGGTTCAGGTTTTGGTGGGCTATTCAATGCCCTCAGGACTGATACCAAACTCAAAACTTAGTAGTGCCACAGGTGTAGATGTCATCGGAGGTAGAACGCATGTGCAAAATTGCAACAGGCAGCAAGTAGGTGAGCTTCAGCTAATAGAGGCAGTATCATGTTTCCAACTTAGAAGACATATGACTTTGTTTTCTACTTTCTGAAGAACAGTTTAGGGTTCTAGTCAGCCAGGAAGACCAGATGGTTCAGAGAGCAGCAAAAGACATACTTTCTTAAGCTCTTCCTCTCTCAAATCCTTTGCTCCCACTTTTAAAATGGTGTAGTTACAGTGTCACATCTCCTTCCACCACTTCTCTCTCGTTTCTGATCTAGTAGTCTGGGTTTTTTTTTGCTGTTGTCAAAGCATGGCAGTAGGGTAGAGAAGGGAAACAGCCATGTTTTGATTTCTCCTTGGGAGAACAAATGTGATTCCTTTCCTGTACAGGTTGATGATGTTGCCACTGACCGTTCGGAGGAAGGATTTGTTTCTTGCTGTCCTTTGACAAGGGAGAAAAATGCCTCTTGTTTTCCTAGCAGGCCCAGGAGTGTAGTTTGACAGTAGTGGCCATAACAAACGAAAAAGCAATTGTTGATGTTGATACTCACACGTTTTACAGGTTGTAATTTACAATTAAATTTAAACAACTATAGCTATTGTTGATGTAATTACTACCTAGTTTTAAATTGTTACTTAGCTTACCTAACTGTGAAAGAAGTCTTGCTCATCATGTACATGGCTGAAGCTTTGTTTGTGTAAATTTATTAGTGTGTTTTCTTGACTGTGCCACTGTGAGATAGGCAGCTTTATGCTTCTATCAGTGTGATGCTGTACAAAAAATTGTAAAAACATCCATTCTTCTAAACTTTTTTTTTTTTTTTTAAAAAAAAAGTGTTCGGTGTAAAACAAAAGCCCCAAACAAACTAACAACAAAAAAAACCCTGACATGCCATTCTATGCTAGCATTTTTTGGTATGTAGGCAATTATGCATATTTGTTCAGTTAAAATCATCTATCAGTGTAGCTGAGGAGAGCATCTACAAGCTTTATATAGCAAGTATATGTTTAATGCTGCAGAAGATATTCTTAGAAGACCAAACTGTAAAATTTCACTGACTCTTTTACTAGTCTTCAGTGAAAAAAAATTATTAGAAAACCCCAACAATATCAGATTTTTACCATGATACCAAGTAACATTTTCCTGAAATGGCTGTATTCCAAATTTTGCATCTGTTACGCTGTTTTCTATTTCCTGTACGATATGTATGAACTATGTGTTTAGAAAAACTTAATCTACCCTGGGGAAAAAAGTCTGGAAAGAAAGCAATCCAAACAAGTGTTCAAAAGCTATTTTTACTTTTAAATTTTCAGTGAAATGTATGTGGATTTTGTACTGACATAGAGATGGTTCTGAATTCTCATAGTATGAGAATTTGAACTCCTCATGCTAGAGAGCATCAGTAATGGAATGAAATTCTGGTTCTGTATAAACAAAACTGAAAATTCCTGTTGATTTCTGGGAGGCCAGAATTCTTTCTGCATTTTAACGGGAAGATTCTTTTGACTAACTACGTACATCAAAGGGGAACACGTTGTACTATATAATTCACAGTTTAGTAAGTGTAGAATGGGTATGTGTATTTAAACAGCTGGTTGGAAACAAAAAATGTGATTATGTAACATTTGGCTTAAACTAGTCTTGTTGTAATGGCTTCATCCCTGGCTGGGGAAACTGTTTTCAGTACACTGGAAATACTTCACAGACGTGGTTTTTTTGAAGAAATTTTGCTGTTCTGTTTGATGTTGTCCTTGTGAAAGTTACTTGATGAAAGGATGACTCAGTTGATCATTTGTTGTTTCCTGTTTGCAGGTTGCAAAACAGCAATGTCACAGAACTGACCACATTCATCACAGTAAGTAAGCCGTAGCAATAAGCATTCTGATAATTTTCTGAGAAGCATGAATCATATAAGTAAAAGGAAAATGTTATGTACTGTATGGCTTAGTGCTAAATTCTGCATCCGGGTCCTGATTTCAGCAAGACATTAAGCACAGGCTTTTAGATTCTTAGTCCACACGTGCAATGACTTTTGTGACTTCAGGAGTAACTATTTGAGTAGGTCTTTAACAATTAATGTCCATAATAACACTGTTTATGATTCTATGTGGTTTTCTTTGTATGTAGGCTTGAAATACGAATATGATCGAATGTAATTTTAGTGTGTTGCACATTTATTAGTTTATACCTTTAGTAGTTTTGTTGTCTGACATTATACAGTTTAGGGAATGTTTAAAATGGATTGAGAGATTGTGCTGAGAATTCTGGTTCCAAAATCAGTTTTAGCATCTTTGAAAAGTATTTTGAATAGTTGGAGAATGTGTGATATTTTGCTACATGATGAGCATGCATTATCTTGTTTTATTAATAGATGGTTTACTGGACTATTAAGAAATGAAGGCTTTTGAATTCACTTCAGTTTTCTTAGGGTTTTTTTTCAGGATAACTAAAGAAAAGGAAGTGTTTGTGTCTTACTCCAGTACTTTGCTTTAGACAAAGTTAACAGTGAAAACTAAAATAGATAAAGATTTAAACAGAAAGCCTGACTGGCTTTGCTTAGCTCACAGATGCAACTCTCAGGCACACTTTTTAACTTTTATTGTACTTACTGTCTGTCAGGTACATAAAGTAAGAGAGGAAAGTCGGAAATAGATTTGAAATTATTTTTCAAGTTTACTGTTTTGATGGTCCTCATATTAACGATCAATTCTTCATACACTTGTGGTAATATACCCTGAAAATAGCAAATAACATACTTAAATTTGTAAAGACATATTGTAAGTTTATGTCCAGTAATGAGATATGTAGGTTAACAAGAGCCTTGTTTAGACCCCAGGCATGGTATTGTGTGATACATTGGAGTCTTAGTTTCAGTAGTGGCCTTCATGCCCTCTGAGGTAACTTTACAATCAGTAAAGATAAAATTTGCACTGACAATAGGAGGAGCGGGGGGAAGGCTAAGTCAGTCTTTTTTGCATACTGATTAAAATAATTTTTAAGATTAAATTCAAAGGCTTATGTTTTAGAAGTACTTCAAGTGTATAGTTGCATGCTTTCTGCACAATGCAGAAAGAGACGCTATTAAAACCACTACGTGTGGCTTAATATGGTATTTACAGGAAAGGTAAGAGCACCAAGATCTGCTGAATTCAAAGAACAAATAGGTTCATTTGGAGAGAGCACATCTATTAAATAGGAGGGATGAAGCGAATTAAAGGTCAAAAGAACAGTTTTCTAGTGAACACATTGCTTAGCAGGCAGTGATATGAGAGCAGGTAAGGGTGGGAGGTAAGATAGCCTGCTATTTCAGAGTGAGGAACAGCAATCTGAAACAATTTAAAAAAAAACAAAAAAAACAAAAAAAACATAACTAGGAAAGTCATTAAGTAATTTTCAGTAATAGACAAAAATAGGAAGACTGTATCTAGGCTTTATAGTTTACTGCAGGCATCAGACATTGTGAAACTTTCTGTAATACAGTAGTATACTGCCAGCTTCTGTAAGGTGAGCCAGTTTTAATGAAAAGCTTTCTTTTCATAAAAGCTGAACCCTGTTGGTTTTTTGTTAATGAGGTAAAGTTTTTTTTCTGGGACATACTGAAACTGAAAGAATGCTACTTTCCCAGTCTCCCTGTGTCTGAAGAAAGATGTTGAAACTTCTTAGAAGAAACTTCCAGTTTTGCAGGGGGTGGGGGGGGTGTAGTATCTAGTTTTAAACATTACCCATATCTTGGGCTTTAAAAAGCTAAACCTGCTAACTTTCTGACTTGTAAAATCTTGTTAAAAAAAAATTTAAAATTAGTCATTTTCCTTGGGAAGGAGATGCAATCCCATTGAGAATACAGATACATAGAAATGTGAGTTTGCTCACAGTTGCTCAAGTTGAAAATTTCTTTCTGACTTTTCTGAACACTCAAGTGTTACGAGGGCTCATTCCTCCTTAGTGTTTTGGGTGTTACTACCCACAAACAAGTTAGATTTATGGGACGGTTTTCCCTAGACCTACAACCACGGAATAAGAGCTGCTAGCTGGCTGCAGCTGACCTCTGTTATTCTGTGGAACAATCAGGATGAATACTGAACAAAAAAGTGCTTTACTCAGTAGAATAAGAAGAATGCTTCGTAAATGGTCAAGTTGACATGCATAATTTTCTCCCTTTAAATATGCTATTGCAGAAGAACAAGAGGAATTTATAGAAAGATTTGTGCTTTTTGATCAGTTTTCCCATGCACCTTAAAAAATGCAAAGGAAGCAATAGCCAGGTGTAGATCTCTCTCTTATTTTTAAGGCTGATTGTTTGTACTAACTCAGTGTACCAGTTTATTCTGCTTGTGTGTTTACGGCCAACTGTAAGTTACCTGATCCTTTTGTGAGGCATGAAAAAAGTCAAATCTCTGAAAAAGAAGAAAAAATGTATCCTTAGTCATCTCTTCTCCATCACTTCTGAAGGGTACAGTCAATTCTTTAGCCTACAGAACATACTTTATTATGAAGCAATAACAACCCTTCCATCCAAACAAAGAAAGCTTCAGTATGCATTCTGTTGCAACAAATAAGTTGCTCAAGGGAGAGCTTGAAAAGGTTAGGAAAAATAGCAAGTAATAATTCATCGAATCCTTGTACTTTGTGAGGTGTGTCCCGTGTTGTCCTATCTTGTGTCGTTCACCTCCCGTCTGTCCCGTCCCTCCCCACCCCGTTAAATTCATGCCGTTTTAGATACAAGGCTCTTGAGGATACCAATTTCGACTCCCAAAATATAAAATTCTTTTAATCCCTGATGATGGTCCTTTTTTATTTGTTCCAAAAGGGATATGTGTGTGTGTGTAATTCTTAGCAGTACTGCTTTACCTGTGGAAACAGAAATAATGTAGAATGTTGACACAGTACTTAAAAGTTACGCAGATAATACTTTATAAAATTTTTCTATGTGGTTGTAACTAAACAATTTATTGATGGCTATAACTAAACAAGTGATTTAAAAGATCAGCTGAGGAGAAGGCCGAACAAAATTTCCTAAAGAGTTAAAGTTAAGTTGAGGGGCCTCAGAATTTGACCAAAATTGTGATGACAAGTTACATTTATGAGAGATGTTGCTATTACAGCAATACTAGAGTTGGTGAATACTGCAGTAGCAGAAGAATCTTCATGGGTTTGATCTACACTTAAGTTTTTTCTGTTTTTGGGGAGGGAGGGTGGAGGAGGAAAAAAAAAAAAAATGACCAAAAACCTTAAGCAAAGAAGAGGAAGATATTACAGGAGTCGTAAATCATGGTTTCTACAGAAATGGAAGTAAGGATTTGGAAGGTTTTGAAAACTACCCAGTTTCTTTTCATAATAATGAAGTATGCATTGGCCTACTTTGAATTGGTGACTAGGAGGGTGAAGGTGAACAACAACAAAAAAAGTGTTTGAGGTTTTTTTGCTGTCAGACCCAGGAAAGATTTTATATATTTCAATTACTGGTTCTAAAACACAGAAGCAAATTGCCAAGAAAAGCTCTTCCTTTACAGGAAACTTAAATGCATGTAAATAGTAGCCTGTTTGCAAACAAAACCACAGCAGACTTGCAGAAACATGCAAGTTAGGCAGACATGTTTCTTTTTTTTAAAAAAAAGGTGTGCTTTATCACTTGTCAGCTGCTATGTCTCAGAACAAAAGAAATTGCACAAAAAATGTGATTGCGGAACTGTAAGTGAAATCTAATGAGACGTCTGGGAACTGGGAACTGATGAGACACGATTGATAAATTGGAACACACTGTATAGAGAGGTAAGGGGGAAAGAAGGAAGAAAAATTTGGTGAACTTGAGTTAACAAAAATAGTTCTGTGCTTTCATGGCAATTTGAGTGTATCCTTAGCTCCCTCCCCACAGCTAGGGGGCTGAAAGAGTTGGGATCGTTCAACCTGGAGAAGGCTCCGGGGAGACTTTATTGCAGCCTTTCAATATATAAAGGGGGATCATAAGAAAGACAGAGAGAGACTTTTTGCCAGGGCCTGTAGTGACAAGACAAGAGGCAGTGTCTTTAAACTGAAAGAGGGTAGGTTTAGACTGGGCATAAGGAAGAAATGTTTACTCTGAGGGTGGTGAGACGCTAGCACAGGCTGCCCAGAGCAGCCGTGGCTGCCCCCTCCCTGGCAGGGCTCAAGGCCAGGCTGGATGGGGCTGGGAGCAACCTGCTCTGGTGGGAGGTGTCCCTGCCCAGGGCAGGGAGGTGGGACTGGATGGTCTTTAAGATCCCTTCCAACCCAAAACCCTTCTGTGGTTCTATGAAAACTTGCTGTTCGTTGTTGGTAGTAATTATATTTGAAAAGTAGCAGTTTGGGTGTTTGACAGTGTAGATGGATGTACAGTTTGTCAAGCTCAGAAAAAATACAAAAGCTTCCAAAGCAGCTCATCCCCCAAAGAACTTGAGAATTTACTTCCTTCGTACATGTGTAACAACTGCAGATTTAATTATATCTTTACTTCAGTATAACAACAATTAGCATTGACTAAGAAACTACAAATAATATGATTTTAACAGTTTTATGTGCTTACAGTAGTTATACAGAGTGTCAATAAAAGGTAAAAGGCAATTACTCCTTTTTTTATACTTATTTTTGGATAGTTATTTTAGGAAAAGAATCTGATTAAAAAATTGAAATAAAAGTAGTTTACTGCTGTGGTTGCTGATTTGTCTGCAAATATGGTCATTGTGTGTGTACATGTATATACTTTCTTGTATGTGTGTGTTTAGAGTTATTTATCAAGGAGAACAAGTTAACATGCTAGATAAAACAGTTATGGAAGTAAAATTGCAAAGCGACTGAAAGTTTCAAGGAAAGAATGAATAAACCATGTATTTCTCTGTGGAATACCTACTTCTATTACAGTTTTCTTTTAAACTAATAGCCTACAGTTTGTGTTGTATTTTATAACAGGAAGGCAGTTTTAAAAAACAAACCAAACCAGAAAAGGCCCACTACTGACACAACTTCTGTAAGAGTTACTCCTGACTGTTTTAATATTGCTGCTGCAAACCAGATTTAATAACGGTTATTTGCTGAAAGGGTTAAAGAGCAGATTTTGATTATGTATTGTCAATCTGTGATTAGCATCTGTTAGGAGGAATAAGTGGTTTATTAAGCCTTACTGTACAGATGGCAACTGGAGGAGCTCAGATGTAAATTGAATTTTCAGTAGTATCACTGTATTGTTAAGACCAGCTGGTTTTATCTTTGCGGTCGCAGCGATCTGTTTGCACAAAAAAAGTGTTTTGGTTGTTTACAGTTCCTTCAAAAGTTTAAAAGTTCAGGAATCTTTCAAAATACATACGATTAGATAAGAGTTTTCACTTGGTTTGCTTTGGCTTTCTTATAGGAAGAAGTGTTCTTAGCATTTAAATACAAAGCTTTGTCTGCTTATGGCAAAAGAGAAATATTTTTTTCTAATTAAATTTCAGAGTCTTAATATACAGTAGCTCTGTAGTTTAGATGTTTAGGTTAAGATGGCATTTTCCTACTCTGAGGGTGGTGAGGCACTGGCACAGGTTGCCCATAGAACCTGTGGATGCCCCATCATTGGAAGCATTCAGGGTCAGGTTGTATGGGGCTTTGAGCAACCTGACCTAGTAAAAAATGTCCTTGCCCATGCCAGGAGTGTTGGACTAGATGATCTTTGAAGGTCCCTTCCAAATTGAACCAGTCTGTGGTTCTATGAAACATGGAAATAGGTGCTCAGAGAGCCTGCAAAATCCGTGTCTTTACTAGACAAGGCTCTGAGCAACTTGATGTATCTTTGAAGTTATCCATGCTTTCAGCAGGAGATGGGACCAGGTGACCTCTGTAAAATCCTTCCAATCTAAACAACTTTATGAGCTGTCTTACCTAGAAGGTTCTTAATTATTTTCCTTTTTTTCCCCTTTGTCTCTTTCCTCCCTAGGATTTTTAAAGGAGGAAGGCAGAGTTAGAAAGAGGCAGTAGCATCAAGGCATTGTTGAGTCAAGGTAGTGTTTCGTAGTGGGCAGTATGTGGTGGAAGACAGCTGACATTGTGTGAGACTGAGAGGTACTGGATTTCTAATAGTGACTGACTCTTGTTTTTTTCCACTGCCCTTCCACATCCTCAATGAGATCTTTCTTAGAGCAGCGCTGTCTCCCAGATCTGGCCATGCCTGAATACCTTACCTTGGTCTCCTCCTTAGCTCTGCTGCATTGTAGTACATCCTCTCAAAGATGTGTTCCTTAGCTTTTCTGGGCCTGGTTTTCTCCAGTTTGGGAACAATTGTCTTAAATTTGGATGCAGCATAGTTCCCTTCTTTGGGTTTGACTATTAGGTGTGAAAAATAGTGAACAATGAAGTGCTGGTCCATATTTGACTTGAGACAAGTATGTTTTGTGCAGGTGCTCCCTTGTATTCTATAGTTTGCCAAGCCACTTTAACATCACTAAACCCCAAAGTAATTAGCTAGTGGTAATGAGGAGATGAATAGCGGTAGCTGAATTGCAGGTGAGATAAGAAATGCCTGAAATGTATATTGATAGCAGGTGGAAAATTGAACTCAGGTTTGGTGGTGTATTTTTGTTTGGTTGGTTTTGGTTTTTTTTTTGGGTGAGAGATGTGATATGAGAATGTCAGGTGAATACCTGTAAGTCATAAAATGAACCTTTTGGATACATATCTGTGTATATCTGATCCTACCCTTTCTAAGGCAAGCACAAAGCTAATGCCTGAACTAGTTCAAACCTTATGCTGCAGCCTACTCAAGCCCTAGTGTGATTTAACTAGGGAGATTCTAGGGGGCAATGTATTTTGAGGGATGAAGAGACATTTTTTTCTATACAGATTTAGAAAAATACTCTTGGCTTAAATTGTGTTTGTTTGGAATATTAAAAGTAGCCTGAACAAAGTTAATAGTGGGCAGAGATCATGCAGAAATGGAACAGATTCATTTCATGAAGTGTGTGACTCTATTACTTCTGTAACGGGAAGAAGACATAGGCAATGAGAAGAAAGGATGGGAGGTAAACTTGAGATTGTGAAATATGTACTTTACAGGTGTTTATGAAGCAAATTTTCATACAGTTGCCTGCAAGTTTTGCCTGATGTTCAAATATTTTGTTCCTATACATGTAACATATTAAGTGTTTGTGTGGCAATAGTTGGACATCTAGCTATGTGATCGTATGTGTTTACATATATATTTGTAATACAAAATTGTTTCTCCTGTAGTCCAGTTCCATTGTAAAATCAAGATGCAAGTTTGCACGTTTAAAAATCACTGTAGAGTACTGACATCTACCTGAATTTCAAGACTCCAGAAGTTGCTATACAGTCATTAAAAGTCGTGATGTGATAAGCCTGATGGACTCTATATTCTCATACTTGATGGAGAGTGTGTGTGTGTGTGTTTATGTGTGTGTATACATGAATATATATAAAATTGGTTTTATTGATCCATGTATAATCTGTGTTATCTGAGGACCTAATTCTTTAGGTATTCATTCAGTAAGACAAGTTTCTCTTTCCTTTTTTGTCCCAGCTCTAACCTGGATTTTTTTTTTTTTTAAAATCAGTTTGTATATACATCAAGAGATGTAGGGCTGAATGCAGTTTTGTTGGTTTCAATGAAGCTATGGTAGTTTATTCTGCATGGTGGTCTGTAATAAGGATCTTACTAGGCATGCTTTGTTTATTTGGAAAAGAAAAAATAAATTGAGATTGTGTGCATGTGTGTTATGTAAATACAGATTTTAAAACAGTCAGATGTTTTCTAACTGTTTTTACATGTTTTGACAATATTTGAAAGGTTTTCTTTTTAGGTTTTCCAAAGTGATTTATTTAAAATGAGCACAGCGATGAAAAGGATGTAGAATTTGGAGTTTTAATGTTCTTGAACAATTCACAGGAAGTAAAGAAACAGTATGTTAGAGCACAGCTTAAATGCGTGTCAGTTGAATAAAGCATGGGCTTAAAGCTTGTAGAGGGGTTATATGTATCATCTGTTTTAGATGTATTGCAGAGGTGATGTCAAGGTGAAAACAGACTTGCAGAATGGTTGGAAATCATTGATATTCTGACTCTGAGGCTGTAAATGGCTCTCTGGCAGATGGAGTCTTTGTCAAGGAAGAAAAATGGCAGCTCTGGAACACTATACCTGTTTTTTGCTTAGCAGCTCAGCACATAGGCTGTGACCTTCCAGTATTCTGGAGTTCCTCCTATGCTTTAATAAATAGTCCTACACTTTTTTTCTCTAAAGGTAGACAAATAGTAATCTGTAATTCAGTACAATTTGGGGTATTTCATTATGAAAAAACCATGAGCATCCTTCACTGCCAGATTTTTTAAAAGTAAACTTTGAAGGATGCTTGCCATTTCTGCATGAAGTGCCAGAAATAGCTTTTAACTAAGCACTGTGCGTTACTGAAAATAAGGTGCACATGTGTGTATAGATCCAACTACTAGTACAACACAATACTAAAACTGTATGTGTGAACTCTTAATTCTCTGGAGAAACAGTAAGCTGGACGGTGATCATTTTTAGAATATGTTCAGACTGTGGGCTTGTATATCTGTGTGATTTATTCCAGCAAAATACAGAATTTTAGACTACATGCTGAAGAAGCTATTTTGGGTTAGTTCAGAGAGGATAAATACGGTTGATAAATTCAGTCTCATTGCTGAGTTCATGTTTTTTCTTTATTGATAAGAATTACGGTGTCCTTTAGCACCTGGCAGCATGTAATTCTGTGTGCTCTTGATATGGTTTCATCTGTGCTCTTCTATGAGGTTGACTAGAGAATAAGAGTTCACTTTAATCGTAGAGTAGCTGGTGTCTGTATTCTTATTGCTATTAATGAAACTTGCACCAAGTTGGGTAAGTTGTGAAGTTTGATGGCCTGTGCTTAAGATACATACATGGATGTCTAGTGTCGTGTACCAGAATCACATACTTCATATGTACAGTAGACTTGGATATCTTAAGAGTCTTTCTCATTTAATCGTTTGACTTGAGACTGTATCTTTTAATAGTTCTCTATATTCTTAGGTCCCATATACACTAGTTTGATCCCTATTAAAACCATTGATGTCAGTTGTTGTAGTATACAGCTTCAAGAGCCTGTAACGCCTTGTAGAAGATGCTAAATTGGATGGTTGACCTATATTACAGGGTAATAAGTCATTCTTAAAAGTGCACGCATCTCACAACTATCACCTGCCAGCCATACTCTTTAGCCTACTTGACAATTGTTAGAATTACAGAAAGTAATCACTGTTCATCACAGAAGAAAAGGACCTAGTACTTTCAAGGGTCAAGGTTGTTGCATTAGAGTTTCTCTTTCAAACCCTGGAGGGTGTATAGTCGTCTTTGCTTTTAAAGGTGAGCCCACTATGATTAAGTATACCTCTATCTATTCAGTATCAGTCATTTTGAGTTGTAATGTGGATGGCTTTTTTGCAGAAAGACAAATGCTCTGTAATTGAAACAGAAGCATTTTTGATAGTGTGCTCTTTGAAAATAGTCTTAATACATCTTTTTATTAGGACATCGTAATGCACAAATGAGAGTGAGACCGCTTCAGATGACCTAGATGTTTACATCATATAGCTGCTTATCTTTAAAAGTGAGAGAAATGGAAGGAAAAATAAGGCCAACTGTTAGATGCTTTCAGTTTTTAATGATGTAAGTGCTTGTTAACTTAAAAAGGAAGAATTGGAGCACGTATGAAGAGAGTTTATGGAAATTTTTATGCTTTCAATTACTTACCTAGTTCATTACATCCAGTATCTTGATGGTATTCTTCCTGGGTCATATAGTGACAATTTGATATGACTGGCTCCAGGGATGGTTAAGTCCATTTTCAGAGATTTCATTATTTTTCTCTATTTTTCAGTTGCCTCTTATGCCTTCTGTTTCTTTAGCAGTGTGGTGGGCATTGTAACTATAGAATGACTGAATTACTTCCTTATGCACTCAAGATAAAATGAGAAAACAAATTACAAATTACTTTTATTTATTCCAAAGGAGCTCTGCATGCAATTTTGCTATGCTAAAAGCAACTAACTAATTGGCAGTTTGTCTCCATGGAATTAGGATTTTGGACTGTTGGGAAAAAAAAAAAAAAAAAAGGAGGAAAACCAAGCAACCCCCCCACCCCCCCCAAGCAAAAAACCCCAACCCTACCAAACAAGCCAGTAAACATTTATTTTCTACTGTTTTGGTTAGTTTTTAGCATGACTTTGGAGCTTATCAACAATAATGCTAACTTGACAGTGGCACTGTAGTAGCAATATCTTACTTCTAGTCTTTAAATTAAAAAAATCCATAAAATGAGAACAGTGGAAAAATTTAGTGGTCCGTATTAATAGTTTTGTCATGAATTCAAAACAGTTTTGATACTCTTAAAGCTAGGGGTGTAAATAGGTTGCTTGTTACCTGTGAAGTATAAGGCAGCATATATCCTGCAAAACCCAACATATGATATTAGTATAATGAGAGAAAAATGTCTTTTAAGAGACTTCTGTCATGTTTTAATTTTTATAGTCAGCTCTGAGTAGTTGAATAAATAATTCCATTCAGTATTCATCTCTTTTTCAGTAAAGTGTTTTGCGTAACTGATGTGTATACTGCATGGAACTTGCTGGATTGTTTTACTTGGTTTTATGATGATTTTGCATGTTCATGCAAAGCAAGTACACTTTTATTTGTGTAATCGTCCTAAATTCTGTTCCTCTAATCATAAAATAAATGTAGAAGAGATTTTTTAAAATGTGTTGTTCTTGTATTGAATTCTTGTATTAATTGATGTGCAACTTTAGCTGTGTAAGTATAGTTTGTTCAAGTGACGCACAATTTTTATTAGATATGCCTGCTGTTTTGCAGAGAAATAAAACTGCTTTGTCTTCCTTAGCACCCATTGATTTTTCTTTCAAGGCTACGTTAACAATGCTAATAGAACCCGTGCAATTAGAATCTGCATTTAGCGATAAGTAGAGAAATAAATTTTGTAAAATAGAAAGTGCTGTACATACAGCGTTAACAAAATATTTTGCAATATTATTGTACCTGAAGCAGTGAAACCAGGAAGAGGACAAGTTACTGAAAGGTCGAGGAAAAATGAGAGAAAGAACAAACGATGCAAAAAGAAAATGACACTGAGGTCTTGGTTTAATACATATGTATTCCAGGTTGATGGCTGATTTCATTAGCAAATCTCATTGTTATGCAATGTCTGTTCTTCTGCAGCAAAATGAATATTGTATTCTCAGAAGGTCTGTGAGTGTGTATTTGCGTGTATTATGATGATAGATAAAGAATACATATTTATAGTTGTTCTAATCTTTCGAAACATCTGAAAATATATTTTCAAAATAATTTTCTATCACAATTTGCAAATCAAATGGTAAACTAATGGTTATTTTAATGGAAAATGGCACTTAAACCCTCCTTCTCTGTGCATTTCTTTGCCATGTTTGCTACTTGTACGATCTTTTCCCCAAAACCTTCAGTTTGACTAAATAACAGTTAATACTGAATTTACCATATCAAAAATATAAATTTAACTATAGGAATATCAGTTTCTGTAATGCTTTTTAAAATGTCTGATAGTAACATATATAGAAGAGTGAAAAAAACATCATCTCAGCCTGAAATCTCATCAAACTCAAATCACTATGTTTTAATGCAATATACTGAAAACCACTGAAAAATAATTATTGTAAGATAGATCAACTTTATTATGAAATTACATGTTTTGGTACACAGGACAATGGGTTTCTTAAGATACTGGTGTGCTTTATTTTCTTTTGTTTCCATGTTGCTAGTTAAAACTACTGTTTCTGTAATATGAAGACATTTTGATAAACAGTATTCAAAATGAGAAGGAACATTCAAGGAGGCTTTGATGCAGGAAAATTAAAATGCGCTGAAATTATTTCATTCAGGTATTTTTCTATGCTCTTTTGGAATTTATTACATATCTAAACTTTGTGGGGTTGAAATCTAGTAGCAAATGTGTGAAATGCTACTAAATAAGTGATAATTTGGGATTTGGAACACTTTTGTGATTAGTTCAAGATAACGAGCCAGCATGAAGAATGCTTTTGGGCACTGTAGTAATACAAAGAATAAACCAGTTTTCTGCGGTTTCATTTAAGTGACTTTTGCACACCTTGAAACAATTCTGTTCTTCTTAGGGTTTTGTTAGATGTGTTTAATTGTAGTAGAATATGGTTGGCTCTTTCTGAGTGACAGTTCTGTAGTAGCTACTGTGTTTATTCCAGTTCCAAGCTACTATTTTAAGGATCAAATTGATAGAGGAAGTGGCCATGTGTTTGGCAAATAATTCAATGGGGACCAAAGGGCCTTTAAAATGAAGCTAAATCATGAGCAATAGGACCGGTATATACGACCAGAATAAGGAGGAGGTAGAACAAAGAGAAGATTGCTGCCTCTCTTTTCCCCTGGGGAAAGGGAGCCTCTTTCCCTTTGCTTTGGTAGGGCTATAACCAGTATAAGGTTGCAGATTACTTGGTGTCAGCGGATGGGTTTTAGGGATCGGTTGGTTTAGTTGGTTTTGGTGGCGAGAATCTAATGGAAATGAGATACTCTGTCTGTTGCTGCATCTTAATGTTTTCGAATGTGGAGACCAATTTCAACATCCAGTGTTACACCGTGTAACTGGAACCCAAGGATGGTCTCTGTGCAGTAGCATACATGGGGAAAACATGATACTGAAGCTTGTGAATGTTGTCAGAATCTGCTTTGTAGGGACATAAATAGGACTTGCTTTGGCATGCTACTGTGTGAAGGCAGGGTACGAGCGGTAAAGGTGGTTGCTTAGTGTGTCTGTCCCCTGCCATCTTTTGCAGTTTACTTGGAGGTCACTTTTATTAACTTGTTAATTTTTCTTGAGTAGAAAGATGATTTAGAACTTCTGGTTCCCACCCCAGAAAACTATTTCTGTAAGTAATGAATTGTCCCTTTCGCCCCCTCCTGATTTGTCCATGCAACTAGTGTCAGAGGATTCCAGCTAAAATTGCTAGAAGCAAAAGAAAGTCTAATGCTGCATGTGAAACTTTTAGAAATAAATTTATTGATTTACTGCACTATAGAGTAAGTGTCTTCTGTAAGAAGCTGTTGATGTTTAAAAATGAAAAAAAAGTAAAAGTTTTTAGGATTTTGTATTTTCTTTATGACTGTAGATTTGATTCCCCTGGGCAATGTTTGAAATCTCAGTTAAAGAACACATCGATATTTTACTCACTGTATGTTAAAATATTTTTAATTTTCATATATTTAATTTATTTTTCAAGACCCATTTTTATAGCTATACCCATATTCAATACCCATAGTTAGAATTTGCTGTGTAGAAACTAATACTCTTTTGGACTCCACAGGTCGACGCTGTGCCATTTTACGAGGGCAGGTGCTGATGCGTATTTAAGATGTAGCTGGAATAGTGATTTATTTTATCACGCTTCAGTATCCTAGTAGGCCTGTTTTATAAACATATTTTTCTCACAGAGCTGAGGTGTTGGACCACCAGTGTTTTAGCAGCCTGTAGAATTTCTGCCCGAGAACATCAGTGCTGAACCATTATTCTTCTTGTCTTGCTGACTAACATGGAGGTGGTGCGTTGTCGTTCAGTATATTTAGCTTATCTAATGGTTGTTGCACTGGTAGAAAACAAATCCCTGCTTTTAATTATCTTGCACAGACTGTAATTGTGCTAGGGTCTGATTCAATCTGGAGTTCACAAAGTAAGTATGGACCTTCTGTTTGGTTGTTTACGGTGCCATATTTTTGTTTCCTTCCCCTTCATTGCTACCTCAATGCAAAACAGCTGTTCCACAGTAAATATTTTTTACATTATGAGCAATATGGATTGAAATAATTTTAGAAAAATTCATCATTCATGAGCTAGTATTTTATCATGTAGAACTATTGTACGTGGTTCTCCCTGAGTCCTATAAGGCTGAAATTCATTGTGGCTGTGTTTTAGCATGCAGATCTCTAGAACTGAGTAATTCCCAGATTGAGACCTTAGATCGTGTTCTCCTAAATCTGTGAGAGCTTGCTTGCAGTGATACTAGTACCAAACTTACCCTGATTAAATACGACATACATTGCTTTTTAAAACTCATTTAAGACTTCTTTGAAGAGTTCTGCTGATGCTCCTTGCCTTTGCAGAAGGCTTTTCGCATTTGATTGTTTGGATTTTTACTGTTTTCTTCAGAAACACTGTCTATTGTTTGACAAGACTGCTTTTTTGTAAGATGAGTAACAACAGAAAACGAGATGAGTGAAATGCTTAAGTTTTGATGTGGTTTTACTTAACGGAATGAGTTATATCCAAGTGTTTGATTAGGAAATTGTGGTTGTACTAATTATGCCTACAGCAAGCACAGCTTCCAAAAGTCCTACTTTGGGTGTTATTTTGGTTGCAGAGATCCCTCTTGTTAATATATCTTACCTTGTTTGGGAGGTGGTGGTGGCAGAATAACTCCTTCATTGGCATGAGCTGCATCTTTAGTAGCAGGTTTGCTGATTCAGGTACACCTTCTCATATTTCATGATCTTTCCAGTAATGCTTTCTGTATTTTTTTTTTTCTCATAGCTTTCCTTTGTTCCTTTTTTGAGCTTAATGTGAAAAACAGCTGCCATGTATTTGTGTCATTACTAGAAACTTCTTTATTGTTCTGTTCCTCAATTTGTTTCTTCAGACGTGTTACTTTGGTATATTCCCTAGGTTGTCTTGTTTCATGCGGCTGAGTTTCTGAGAGAGGGAGAATTGATTGATCAATCGATTCCCCTGCCCCACCCCGGCCTTTGCGTATTTTCTCTCGTATGCAAATACTCGTTCATCGTACGGCAAGTTTCAGCCGTTGTGCTGCTGTTTTAGGGTGCTGTAGCAGTTTCACTTGCATCGACCTGATGTGTAATAAGTTGACTGTATTTATCCCTTAAAGAGATTCTACCTTCTGTCAGCGGACCAAATGCTTTATTCTACTTGCTTAGGAGCAGCAGGCTTTTTCTTCTCTTAGCCAAGGGTGTTTTTGTGGGGGGTGGTTGTTGTTTGTTTGTGGGAAGTTGTTTTTTCTTTTTTTTTTTTTTTCCTTGTAATTTTCGTAGTAACCTAGGATCCTCTTCAGTTCCACTGTGAAAATCTGTTTTTTAAACTGGAACTTGTTGAAATTAATTGAGATCATAGGTAGGAAACAAGTAGCTTTTCTCACTGGATCACTGCCATGTGTATCTAGTCCATATGTGATTAGTTTTTTTGAGGAGGAAAAGTGTTAGGCAGTTTGAAAAAAAAAAAAAAGGGGGGGGCATTTTAATATTTTTCTTTTTAAAATTGTGCTCAGTACGTTAATTTTGGTAATATCTGAGTATTGTTAGTAATTTCTTTAACTGTGCTTTTCTTGGAATTAGTTAAATTGTGAACACGCCGATTAGCATTCGTTTTTGGCAGTTCCAGGTTTTCCAGGGCTGGTTCGGGTTCTCACTTCACAGCACTTTCTCCTGCCGAAACAACTTCGTGAGCAGCTTGGTCTGGGGGGGTGTGGGGTGTGGGTGTGGGGTGTGCGTGTGTGCGTGTACAGAAGCGTCGTTTGAAAGAAAACACTTTTCTTGGGCTTGGCTTAAGGAAGAAGACAGCCCCGGTGCCGTGCGGCGCTGTGGAGAAGACCCGCCGGCCGGCTCGGTTGCTTCCGTGCCTCCCCCCGCCGCGTTGCCCGGCGCGACCCAGGGCAGGTCCCGGCCGCGCTGGTGCCGGGCCGGGCCGGGGAGCCGGTGTCGTCGTCGCCGCCGCCCGGCTTCCCCCCCGCCCCCCCTGCCCCCGCGCCGTTCGCCGGGAAACCGAGGCGTGTACCCGGCAGGAAGCGCCGTTTGACCCTCTCCGGCAGCACCTCGTTACGATAATGGCTAATCCCCGAACGAGACCGCCATGTTTGTGTGTGAGGCGGCGGGGGGCTGTGGCGGGCGGTAGCGGCTGCTCGGGCTCGGCGCCGTGAACGCCCGCTGGAGTTCGCTCTCGGGGCAGCTCTCGGCAGCAGACAGCTGGCGACCCGCGGGCTCCACAGAGCTCGGGCACGGCGGCATATGTTCGTTCTTCCTTCTGGGCTGAGGGGAGAAACCAAACCCAAACCAAAAACCAGACCAACACCAAACGCACGGCTGGTTGTTTTGGAGCGCTGTCGTTGCTCTGGAGCGCCAGGATGATGGCTCCTGCCTGATAAACCACTCTCCACAGTAAGCTGTCCATGTCGTGTCTGTTCTCCGGTAATGCCCAGTGTTCGGGGCTTTTCTGTGCCTCCTGCCCTCTTCCCCCTCCCGCCCTCTTCCCCCTCCCTCCCTCTTCCCGGGTTAACAGTTTGGAATCTTTATAGACTGAAAAATAGATAGAGTTGCAGCTTCTGATTTTTCCATGTTCTAAGACATACAGCTGCTGCTTTTTTGTAATGCTTATTTGATAGTAGTGATGAGCAAATGTATCTGATTTGCGTGGGATTTAAAAAAATCCCACTAAAGTCTATTTAGGTGTATGACAAGTAGTATTAACTTTATGAAAATTTCTGATGAATACTCATTGGACAAATACAGTGACATAATATGTATGTGTTTCATACACATTCTGAAATACTGATATTTCGTAGCTTATTTTTATCACTTGCAGAACTGTTTTGTGTGTAACAAACTAGTCTTCAACTAAAACAAAACAGTTGTTTTGTCAAATTCTTTTATATGTATAGGAAATGCTGTGCTGTTTCTGTGTTTATTGTAGTTGATGCAGTATTTTTACTTACCAAGTAATTTCTTGGCTCTTGCTGATGAGGACTAGGTGGGTGTAACAGGGATCGCTCAGTGCATGAGTCCAGTTTTATTTTGCTCCAGAGTATCAGTCTGCCAGATTTCATATTGTGAAACGATGGTTGCAGTGCATTTTTGGTCTTAGTCTGCTCTGTTAAATGGGTCTACAATTAATTTTTTTTGAGGTTGGTCTTGTCTTATGCTAGTATAAGTGACAGAATTTGCAATATCATTGTATGTACCATGACAAACATTACTGAAGTTCTATACCAGATAATACCGATGCATGCTCTTGGTTGTTTTATGAAAATCTAGAAAGGCGCCTGGTCAAATTTTGCAGTTCCAATACAAATTTATATTAAAATAATACTGTGTTCTTGGTACCAAAGACGACTTGTCCTGTTTTTGGTTTTGGTGGGGTTTTTAAATTTTTTTTTTGTAAGCTAAAGTATGAAAAAACCCTGTAGTGAATTCCTAACCAAGTCATTGTTGCTCTTCAAAATGTCTACTTTTTCTATTATTGTATCTTACTATGGAAATAAAATTATGTGTAGTTTCTTTTAGTTACAGGAGGTATCCACTGTGTTGACAGATACTGGAACCGAAACTGAAATCTGGAGGGAAAACTGTGTCATTCAGTAAAATAAATAGATATTTTCATAATAGGTAGTTAATATATATTTTCAAATTAAATAGCCATTATTAGAAAACTTCTAAAGTAGACAGCACATACAGGAATTCCATGTTTGTTTACACTATGATAAAAACAAGTAGATGAGGAACAGAGACAGTATTCCTCCAGCTTGGGATAGAAAGGTTTTTGGAGATGCTTGACCTATTAGTTCACATGGGTTGTTATATATAGAGAAAAGGGTGCGGACAGTAGAGTGGCTAGAGCGTGTAGATACAGGTCTGTTTTGAGGGGAACAAGGCAGGAAAAATGCCATGGGCAAGAAAAGAAGAGGGATTCAACCTACATTAATTTGTGAAGTGGTGGTGAAGACCTGGTTTTTGGAAACTGTCGGTTTGCACATTTTTTTTTTTTTTATCCCAAAATACCCACATATTCTGAGGATTACTGCGGAATGAGTGCCAGTCAGCATTCTCTATGAAACTATGACCTCTTCATGTTGAGAGCATGAACTGCAAAACAAAGGTTTCATAGGATAGCCTTAGGTTTCTTACGCATGCTGCCTCCCTCGCAGGCCATTTAACAGTGGCTATTTAATTTGAAAGACCAGTGACTTGGAGTACTATTCTATACCTCTCTTAAAAAACAAGATCCCATTATTTTTTTTAACAAAATACTGAATCACTCCCATTACTAGATAATGTTTCGTATAACTTCATGTTCTAAGTAAGTTACAATAATGCTTGATATTGACCGTGTCTAAGAAGTGTCCTAATTTGGGTGTCAGCAAAACATGCATGTCTTCTTCCAGCAGGCTTTGTCTTCCCTCACCATATAGCTGTCTTTGTGTACCCCTGCTCAGTTTTTTCCAACGTCCTACAGTCCTGGTGTTTTAAAAATGTTTTGCTTGCTATTTTTAATCTTTTTGCGTACTCTGTCTCTATAGATGCTCTTAAACTCAAAGCTCGATGCCTCACAGCTGAACTCGTTGGCTCAAAACTTCAGCTTAGTTTACTTGACAAAACTAGATTCCTGTAAAACAGGACGTACAGCCCTGATGGGTGCTGCTGGAGCTACCGGTTCATGGGCTGCCTTTCAGCTCCTGTCAGAGAGGGAGGGGGAAGCAGGGGAGGCGTTCAGTCCAGGCGTATGACTGCTCTTGCTGCACAGAGAAGGGCAAATCCTAATCCAGGGTACAGTCATAGCCCGTCACTGTGCACTTCTTGTTGCTGTCCCCTTGAGGTGAATGCTATGTGGCAAGAGCTGGAGCTCCTTGCCCCCCACCCTGCAAAAGAGCTAGTTTTATCTGTTACTCAAATATGATCATGATGTACCAGGTTGCCCTTGCAGAGTACCTTTAAATTCTGAAAGGATGCTTTATGGGAATACTGTGTGTCATTGTTAATCTTTAAATGATTACCAAGCTTTGCCAAGAAAACAACATGTGATAGAGCTAAAATGGACTCCTGTATTTTAACTAACGTTCTTTAGTAATGTAGGAAAATGTAATTGTTTAGCGTGTGGCTTTGTTAGAAGCTGAAATCTAGATAGGGATTCTGACACGTACTTTTGGTTTTGTAGATGGAAATGTGGATGGTTTATTATCTTCTTCCTCTCCAGTGTGTGGAAATAAAAATGCAATCTGTCAGGTTTTTTTATGTCTAACTGCTTCCTTCAAGTGTGTAAATAACATTGAGATGTCAGATTTGCTTCTGCTTGGTTTGTAAGAATAATATTGTGAATGGAATCAGCAAGGATAGCCTTCTGACATGGTAATAGCTGCTGTGGCTTCTGTTGAAGCCTGGTTTTATTTCTTTGTATCTTAAGAACCCCATTATTATTCCTTCTAGTTACTCTGTTAAGGTAAACTTTAGTGGACTCTTTTTTTTGGGGGGGGGGGGGGGGGGGCGCGTGCACACAGTGGTTTTGTTTGTTTTGTTTTGCTTAAATGTGTCAGGTTTTTTAAAGATCATAATGCATTAAAACTGGAAGAAACAGTTAATTTAAGAAGGATATTTTGGAAATGAGGGTGGATGCCAGTGATGAAGCAGACTTAAATCAATGGCTAGTATGGCACAGAATACTTCCTTCTACAAGTGGTTCTGGGTTTCGAAAGAGCTATGTGAATGGAACAACATGAAAACATGGAAACCATTTATCTGCGTCTCAGCCTTGCTGCTTCAGACTATTGGTGGGAACCATTGCATTCCTGCTAGATGACACCACAAGGTGTTTTAAGAGTTAAAAATGGGGAATTAGCATTTCTCAATGTTAAGTTCCTTAGTCAAGGTGCCAAAACTCACTTAATGACATGAGAGGCTGATAGGCTTTTTCACTATCATATGGGCTAAAACTAGTCTTTGCTGGCATTGCAGAACTGAGTGTACAATTTAGATGCTTGGCTTTTTCTGTTTTTGTTTAAATGTACAACAATATTAATGTTAAAATAGTGAGACTGAAGCTTGGTGCTATTATAAAACAAAATCAGGACTCGGTGCAAAGCCTGAGACTGGTACATGTACAGATTGAAAAGATTTGTTTCTCTTTAATGCTTCTCTGGAGCTCTGACTTATTATCTAAGAACTAGTTTCTCGTCAGAGTATGCTGGTGGTTTTAGTTTTAGCAAATTTTAAGGGAATAAAATGGTATTGTAAATTGTTAAGATGAAAAATCTTAGTAAGTAGCAGCTAATCCTTGCTCTAGACCATATATTATGAAGGAGTTTGATTAACATCCGTGCCCTTTCTTACTCGTTGAGTACATGGGGTATTATGGTAGTCTGTAAGTTTAGGACTTCAGGGTAAAGGAATCCTTTTCTCTGCATTTTTATTCTTTGAAAGATTTACAGGGGAATGCCCATGAACTAGTTCAGAGGTGGTTACTTTGACTTATGTGGAGTTCATATGCACAAACAGATAATCTGGGTTTGTAGTTATTTCTTCCCAAAATTATCTTTCCCTTAGCTTATGCTTTTAAAGTTTGACTGTTTGGATTGACATTTTCTCTGCCTGCTCTTTTTTTTTTTTTTTTTTTTTTTTTTTTTTTTAATGCTCATTTTCCTACATGGAGCAAAATACTATACCAGGTGGGCAAAACATGTTGTTTGTAGTGATTTTTTTTGGAGAGTTTTTGTAGATTTATGTTAGAGCAGATACATTAGGTTTCACAAAGTAGCCTTTGTTTTAGTGCCTTCTATCGTTCTTTGGCAAAGATAGGCAAGGTTCAGTTATGGAAATACTAACCAGTGTGTTTGGCACAAGCATGAATTTTAACACTCCTGAATTTTAACAGTTCCCAGACAAACCTATGGCAGCTTTTGCCATCAAAGGTTCAGCAGGGCACTTCCCCTCTTAAGTTTTTTCTCAAGCTCTGTCGGTGCCTGTAATTGGAGCTAAGCCTAGATTTTTGAGCTTGAGGATCTGGCTTTTGAACCATGGGAAGAGGTGTGCAGTACAATGGCTAAACTGGAACTAAGGTTCTGAGTGACAGAATGTCAGGAGAAAAGCCGAAACTATGCTTCTGACAGATTGAAAGTTGGGTTTTGGAAAAGCACAAAGAAAAGGCATTGAGTTCAGCTGTCCTAGTTTCGAACTTCTTGGCCACAGTGTGTATTTCTCTTTTGTATTCTATTTCCCATTTAGTTCTGTATCTGCTCTGAGACAGTTCTGATAGAGTTAAAATACTTGACGTTATTGTCTTGTGCAAATGCACTGCTATATGTTTATTGGTAGGGGATGAAGAAAGAGATTCTGAGATTGAAAATAAAAGATTTCCTGAACTATTAAGCAGAATTTATTTAAAATCAATACATACTTTGACAGAAAGATGGTTACATGTTTTAGGGATTTTTCTTAATAAGAGGTGAGTTTTAATAGTTGTTTTAAACACTGAATATCTATTCAACTAACACAATGTTTTATTTGAGACCTGCTGTTTTTTTAAAATGCAGTGCTCATTAAGAATGCTTCTGGAAACTATGCTAGGGCACATGGAAAATAAGGAGGTGATGGGTGACAGCCAACATGGCTTCACTAAGGGCAAATCGTGCCTGACAAATTTAGTGGCCTTCTACGACAGGATTACAGCTTTGGTGGATAAGGGAAGAGCAACTGCTGTCATCTACCTGGAGTTGTGCAAAGCAGTTGACACTGTCCTGCACAACATCCTTGTCTCTAAACTGGAGAGACATGGATTTGATGGATGGACCACTTGGTGGATCAGGAATTGGTTAGATGGTTGCACCCAAAGAGTCATGGTCAGTGGCTTGATGTCCGAGTGGAGACCAGTGCTGAGTAGTGTTCCTCAGGGATTGGTACTGGGTCCGGTGCTGTTTAACACCTCTGTCGGCAGCATGGACAGTAGGATCGAGTGCACCCTCAGCAATTTGCCAACGACACCAAGCTGTGTGGTGCGGTGGACACGCTGGAGGGACCGGAGGCCATCCAGAGGGACCTGGACAGGCTGGAGAGGCGGGCCCGTGCAAACCTCATGAGGTTCGACAAGGCCAAGTGCAAGGTCCTGCACCTGGGTCAGGGCAATGCCAAGCACAGATAACAGGTTGGGCGAGGAGTGGATTGAGAGCAGCCCTGGGGAGAAGGACTTGGGAGTGCTGGCGGGTGAAAGACTGAATATGAGGCAGCAGTGTGCACTCGCAGCCCAGAAAGCCAACCACGTGAAAAGCAGCATGGCCAGCAAGTCGAGGGAGGGGATTCTGCCCCTCTACTCTGCTCTGGTGAGAGCCCCCCTGCAGGGCTGCCTCCAGCTCTGGGGCCCCCAGCACAAGACAGACACGGACCTACTTGAGTGGGTCCAGAGGAGGGTCATGAAGATGCTCAGGGGCTGGAGCACCTCCCCTGTGAGGACAGGCTGAGAGAGTTGGGGCTCTTCAGCCTGGAGAAGAGAAGGCTCCAGGGAGACCTTCTAGCGGCCTCCCAGTGCTTGAAGGGGGCTGCAGGAAAGGTGGGGAGGGACTCTTGATCAGGGAGGGTGGTGACAGGATGAGGGGTAACGGTTTCAAACTGAGAGAGGGGAGATTTAGGTCAGATATAGGGAAGGAGTTCTTCACCGTGAAGATGGTGAGGCACTGGCACAGGCTGCCCAGAGCAGCTGTGGCTGCCCCCTCCCTGGCAGTGCTCAAGGCCAGGCTGGATGGGGCTGGGAGCAACCTGGTCTGGTGGGAGGTGTCCCTGCCTATGGCAGGGGGGTTGGAACTGGATGCTCTTTAAGGTCACAGAATCACAGAACGTTAGGGGTTAAAAGGGTCCTTGAAAGATCACCTAGTCCAACCCCATTGCCAGAGCAGGACCACCCAGAGCAAGTCACAAAGGAACGCGTCCAGGCAGGTTTTGAATGTCTCCAGAGAAGGAGGCTCCACAACCTCTCTGGGCAGCCTGTTCAGTGCTCTGGCACCCTCACAGGGAAAAAGTTTTTCCTTATGTTAATGTGGAACCTCCTGTGCTCCAGCTTGCACTTGTTGCCCCTTGTCCTGTCACTGGACACCACCGAGAAGAGCCCGGCTCCATCCTCCTGACACTCGCCCTTCATGTATTTATAAACATTAATGAGGTCACCTTTCAGTCTCCTCCAAGCTAAAGAGACCCAGCTCCCTCAGCCTTTCATCAGAAGGGAGATGTTCCACCCCTTTAATCATCTTTGTGGCTCTACGCTGGACTCTTTCAAGTAGATACCTGTCTGTCTTGAACTGAGGGGCCTAGAACTGGGCACAACCCAAACTGTTCTGTGATTAGAGAAATGTATTAGAAAATTGTAGAAGAATCATACAATGATCAAGAATACCCAGCTGCTAAGCAGCACCGCTTCATCCTGTTTGTTGACTCTTTAATAATAAATACCATTACATAATAGTAAAGAGAGTTCGTGCTGAGAGCTACATGCATAAAAGTTGATTTCAGAGTATAACTATTAAGTTGATTTAGAAAACAGTCTGCATAGATTGCTTTTCTGTCTTTTATCATGATATTTGGGGCTAATATGCAGTTAAGAGAATTTGTTTAAATATAACCAAACTGGAAGTTTCTTAGAATTCTAGGATTTCTAACAATATTAGAAGAAAGAGTAATTTTTTGTTTCAAACTTGACTGACATTCATGTTTAATCAAAATAATATATATGAGAGTGTAGTGGCTGGTTCCCCCCATCCCCTGGCACCACCTCCCTTGTTTGGAGTCTTAGTGCAAAAGGTGAATTTTTTTTCTTGGTGCCGTTTGTTTCAGTTGTAGAGCTGGCAATGGAAAACATTTTATACAATACTAAGTATAGTTATGAGGGCAGGAATTTTTATGAAGTATAAATACAAAATACCAGTGCAATAATTTGACAGTAAGCTTTCAGAACTCATTACAAGAAATCCAAACGTTCTTTCTTGAAGGTGCACTTAAAGTTATATGTTATTTGAACTCCATTCAGTTGAGCATAACAATGGAGAATTTAGATATTTTCACTGGGCATTAATTTAAACTTTTTGTTTAGATAATAGACTGTTCGGTACTAACCATGCACATAACTTTATAAATGCATTGAGGCCAAAATAAGAATTAGAAAATAAAAGAATACTAGTTCAGCTCAGTAGATCACTTACAGTAGCTAGCAACCTTAAGTACTTGTTTCTACTTGCATTTAAAAATAAAACACATTTCAGTCAAGTATCAATAACATTTAGAATTATGTGTAAGGACTTCAATGAGTCAATTCTGTGTTTGTTTAAAAATAGCTTATATTGCTAAGATAATCAGGTTTAATTAGAAGGGCTTCACTGAAAGAAGAGCGGTTGCTTTAATGTCGCAGTCCTTGGACAGCTGCTATTTTGCTGCATGAATGTTGTCAGATGAAATAAAACAGAACAAAGTGTTGGAATATTTTATTTTTCCTTTCCCCCCCCCCCCCCCCCCCCAGGCTGTTTATCTTGAAAAGTCAGACACAAAATAGCTACTAGTAATCTTTCCCAACTGTTTATATGACTGTGCAAGAAACTATCGTTGCTTATTCAGGTTCGCTTCATCTTGACAAATCAAACATTGGTGCAGAGTCAAGCGAACCAGGGAGAGGTGTCATGGGTTGAGCTCTCTGGCGGCCTGCGCCCTGCGGTCCATGCCCGCGGCCCTCACACAGCCCTCAGCAGAGCCCAGAGGCTCCCTGCGAGCTCTCCTGCGACCTGCCCTTCCCGTTGCGGGTCTCTAGCGTTGGGTGAGCAGGTGGCTGCGCTCCTGCTGCTGTAGGCAACGGGTACAGGCCCTCCCCGCTCAGCGAACGGCTGGCAGACGCAGGCAGTTGCGGCCGACAGAAGTAAAAGGTGGCTGGTGCCAGCTATCGCTGTCAGCAGCGGGCCACCAGGAGTTCCTAAAAGCTCCTTAAGTAATTTCCTCCCAAAGCTCCCTGAAGAAGCAACCTGGTTAACTGCTGCAACAGTTGCACTGCCTCTGTCGGCTGCCTTGTTTGCTGTGCTGTCATAGGCAGGCTCAGAAAGCTGTGAAATGGTTTGTGGAGCCACGTTATGTATGTGACTGTCACCTGTTTTCAGTTTCATTTTAAAAGAGAGGATTTTGTAATTAGTGTTCCTTTCGCTGTTTCTTACAGTATATAACTAGGGGTAAGAAATTATTCTTTATGCTCAACTGAAGTATAATTTTTGTTTTTCAGACTATTATTTTCTCCTTCCTTCCTTGTAGAGAAAGATAAGGAGCACAAAATCAGGAGGTAGGTCTGTTACCAAGTGGCATATCTAGATAATAACACTGAAAAGATTAGAAAGTGCTGTCCTGAAATCCTGGTATGTGAGCTACTGTTACGTGATAATAGTTAGAAGTTAATTTCCCTCTTACCATCCTCAGTGGTGGTATTTACCAAGCTAACTGCAGGACACTCCTGTGTCATCAGTCTTGGAAAAAACTCTTCAGGATTATCCCATGAATGTCTAGGTCACTTAAAAGTGTGATACTGATTCTCATTTCACTTAATGAATAGGGACTTAGATGGAAAGAGCACTTCTCACCTGGTTCTCGTGTAATAAAGTATATTCAGGCGTTCTTCACTGAAGGGAAAATATCTCAGAGGAAAAATCAGGATGCAGAGGGAAGATAAACTTTTTTCTCAGGCACCTACTCAGGTATGTAATTACTGGAGATGAAGGCAATTTCAGGACATGTTAGTGTCACAGGCACCTCAGTGAAATGACTATGTAAACTTTCTGGAACATTTTCTGTTTTCAGTTGTTTCTGTCCTTTGCACACAGACTACTGTTATAGCATCTGTAATTCAATCTGTGGGCATCTGCACCTCCAAGTGATTCTAGATGGTGTGTCTGCAGAGAGGAGTTGGAAGACCCAAACCCAGTTCTTCATAGTGCTTTATAGCACCTCAATAACGTAGAGGCTTCAGGTGGATTAGAAAAGGATGCAGCATCAAAAATTGTCTGGCTCATAGTGATTTTAAAAAGCGTTAGTTCAGTAAAAGGTACACATCTTAATCTAGTATACCTGTTAAACTGGCTCGCTTCCCTGGGGAAAAAGGTTTTGGTGCTTTGGCCATTCTGACAACGGAGCTATTTTTTCACAGCTGGCTCGCTGTCTCCTATAGAAAATGAACTTCTCAGGAGCCTCTGTTGGTGTTAATGAAACAAAACAAGAGATTTACTGCAAGGCAATGTTCTTCCCTTTATTTTTTCATCCTACTGGACCATGATTTTATTGGATACTTTAAGTTGGAGGGAAAAAGTAACAGAGGAATTCAGTAGCTGTTTACATAGTTCAAGTACGAAGAGACCAATTAATACAGTTCTTAGTGGCAAGTCCCACTTAGTGTTCAGTCATGTGAGGCCCAGCATCTTTCTCACCTGGAGTTGCCAGTGTAGGATAACTGTCTTTTAGTATTAGAATGTCTTTTACTATTCGAGTGTCTGATGTCTTTAAAGCAATGACGGTGAGAATTTGAGACAGATAAATAAAAAATAACAGTTTTTATTTCACACTCTTGATTTTAATGGATTAGTCTGCCACAGGGATGTTCAGACACTTCTTTCCTCTTCCTTCCTCTTAAAGTCTGGTCAAAGCAATTCTTTGTCAGTGATATTATTTCGGCACACAAGTTTTGCTGCTTTAAAGACCTGCTCGAGAAGTGTCTTGAAAGAGACTGTGCTGCTGCACTTCACTGGTCATTCCAGTAGCATAATTTCTAAAATGACACTATTTTTTCTTGTCCCTTCTTGGTACATGAGGAAAAGGGTGGTAATATAAATATACATTCATACTTTCATGAATTCTAAATGCGTTTCTTCACTGTGAAGTATCTAAGCATTTTGTGCATAAGTAGTGCATAGGTGAATGAAAAGATTAGCTTGACAGACATGAAGGAAAAAATTTGGACGCATAATTCTGTGCAGGAATACTTGTTGCAGATACAAAGTTTTAAATATGACCAGGGAAGATAACCAAGTGATTCTCAGGAAACAAACCTTAAAAATTCCAGTTGTTCAGCTTAGAGAGGTGAAACGGAGAACAGGATACAAATAACCACAAAAGTAGGTAATGGTGCTTACTCTGTTCACAGAACGCTAGACTAGGTAGTGGCCACGTGACGTATTACTGGATAGCGCTATTTCTCCTAATAATGTTTGGAAACTGGGGGCCTGATGTTTGTAGTACGAGGAGCCCTAGCGCACAATTAGGTTTGTAAGACTGTAGAGCAAAATGCAATTCTTGTGAGTCCTTAAACATAAATTATGCTACCATGTGAAGAAATGCTTTGTAAAGGCCCCCCGCTCCCCCCAGTCTGAATCACTTTCTTGAGAATTGCTATAGGAAGCCTACTTACACATATATTTATGGATTTAATTCAGTTTTCTTGTTTGTAAGCTGCAATGAAAAGGGTATATCGACACTGTTGCCAGCAATGATGTAATGCATTGTCTTTTTAGCTCAGTGTTAAAAATTACCTGATTATCAAATGACTGGATAAATAGGGCACAGATCTATTGTGTGGTTCAAAATTAGGGGAAATAGAATGTTTAACACCTTATTTTTGAGTACATACAACAAAAAAAGTAAAAAATGGGCTTTTGAATACCTGAAATACTGCAAATAATTTTTATACTTCTTCATGTTAATGTTCTGATTTTTTTTGCAGCTATCCTTAGAAATGGAGTTTTTGTTTGATAGAGCCAGATAGTAATTTCTGTAAAAAGCATACTAGTGAAATTTGATTACTTGTAATTTATTTTCCGTGCTTCTTCAACACTTCCTGATTTTCAAAGTATTGTTGGCTTTCTAATGTGGGTTCCTGTTAGCTATTTCAGAGCTACCCTAAGAAGGAATTTTTGCAGTATGTTTAAAAAATATTGTATTGAGCATAAGTATGCAAATACTGAGTAATACTTGATGATTTAAAAAATTACAGAGGTAGTTAGAGATACAGTTTGCTCAGTGCCCTCGCAAACTTCAGTAATAGTACAGAATGCTTCTGTAGAATAAGATGTAGTAGCACTAGAGTCTAGTGCAGATGAACCAAGTATCGAAGTCTCATAATCAGGATATGAAAAAAATAGTTATGTGGGGAATGAAAGATTGGCTTTTACACAGAAAATGGAAACATGTTTTTAATCTGTTTAAACTGTCATGCACAAAAATATAATCGTTAAAAGCTGCTACTCATCCCAAGTCAATATGAAATATTGCAGTGATGAATTTTTTTAATTTTTTCTTAGTACGGAAAGGTTTGTGAAATGTCAGTTGTGAAATGATGAAACGTTTGTTTCAGTTTGGGTCAGAATCTGGCAGAATTGCCTCTTTTGGACACTTGTCAAACTGATACCAGAGAATCCTTGCGTTTGAATGTTCTTCAGATACTATTATTCCAGTCTCTGCAGTCATGGCAGAGTCCAGGCTCTGCATCAGTTTTAGGTAGTGCCAATACTTACTTGCTGTGTAGGATCTGCTTAGAAGTGTTGGAATACAGACTTGTAGTCACGTCATCTCCACTCCATGAGCTATGTCTCTGTGAGCCTTGATGTTATCTCCACAGAATTGCATTGTACCATTGTCATTCTGCTATCTAAAGCACAAGTGGTCATCATCTTGAGCGGAGAGAATTGTACAGCTTTTCTGTTGCCAAAATTCAGTCCTGTGATGGGGTCCTTTTCTTGTCACCTGATTGAAATTTGCAGTGCTGCAAGGAGTGGTTCATGCAGATTAATTGCACTAGCAGACTGCTTTTGTAGGATAAGCATTGCTGATTGAAGGTGTTTACATCTCTGTAAGAAGTTATCTGCACTAATCTGGTTTTGTGTTTTGAGCATGGTGGTGTCAGCTTTTCCTGTCATGTAAGTGAGAACACGAGAAGGTGAAGGGGTGCTTATTTGAAATAAAAGTGGTGATTGCTAAACATACATGTATAAAATTGATAACCTCATACAGAATAACAAATAATATGGATAGATTTGCCATTCTTATTTATTTAAACTAGACTCTGGGTTTGAAATGTTTGTTTTAAATAGACTTGGGTCACTTCAACAGTAAGTGACACCCTGCGGTGCTGCATTGCTTGATGGGTACCTGGTACGGCCATTCACTTTTTGTGGTACAAATTGGATAGATTGTGTTTCTTGCCCAGTGTTATGCAGCTTTGAGGAATATATTCTGAGATTTATCCAGAAGCAAGGACCATGGAGGATTGTAATTTAAGCTGACCTGTGTGCCCCTACTCCCTCCGTGGAATCTAAAGCTACCGAATTATAATGCCCTCTGTGATTTGTATGTATTCTTCCTTTACCGTAATCATGCAGATCATGAAATGTGTGAATGCAGGAGTATTTGAAGTGAGGTTTATTTCTAATAACACAATTACTGGTAAAATAGGAGAAAATAAGATTTTGAGTCGCAACTTAATTTGCATGTCTCAATGGTGAGTTTATATTGTCTATCAGATAGAGTCAAAACAGATGCATTTTTAAAAATGTCATATTTTATCCTGAGTCTATTTAAAACAGCCATGGCATGTAATCAGGTAGTAGAATGGCAATTGATTCTCTTCTCTGTTTCTATTTTTGCCAGGCCAGACCTAACTTGGTTATGCCAAGCTTAAGACTTGGATGTGCTTTTACGTGGCTTTTAGTGAGTCACCTTATGTGGGTGAAGACTGTTAAACATTTGTGGAATTGTGATGTGATATATTTGTGATTTTATGAATATGCTATGGATTCCGATGCAATAAACAGTGAGGTTTTGTACCAGTGATTGAATCTGGCCTGGTATTGGAAAGGGGAGGGCTATAAAGGCTTTAGAGCATAATGTAGCAATGTGCTGTGTGCCTCACATAGCGTAACTGTAATATATTAAGGTTATTTGTGGATAGAAGTGTCTTTGCAGTTGGTATGATATCTGTGAAACACAAGCCAATCTTCCTGTTGATTTACTAAGAAGAGTTTTATTGTAATGGTTGATTTAGTAAAAAAAGTTTTATTGTGGTGGCGTTTTTATCTAAAGTGCTTAGAGTATTGACATAATTACAGTGAAGTTCTGCAAAACTTGGAATATTTTGCACTTAACGTGGCCGTTAAGGCTTGTACAGCATTCAAGACATACAAAGTGAATCTCATTCATTATGTTGACACTTGTATTTGAGTTTGAAGATCTCAGATATGTAAAACGTTGTAGCAGTAGTAGGCTGCCTGTTGGAAGGTCTGTGACCAGACCTGGTCACTAGAGCAGGGAGCATTGCTGGGAGCCTGGGGTGTTCATAGCTTGTCTGTAAAGAACCGCACCCGTTCCTGTGGGGTTTTGGCCAGAGTACTTGCTTGTTTTGTGTGTTTTTTGGCACATCACTGCTTTTACACCCACTCCTTCTTGGTTCTGCAGCCCCTGTGGCATCGCTGTGCAGAACCCAGGGGTGCCACTTTGCTTGCTGGGTTGCCCAGAGACTCTGGCGTGCTTCCCTTCAGCAGCCGTACGATCTTCAGCATCAGAGCACTCATATTGACTGAAAAAGAAGCTACAGACTGACAGCGTTATGATACAATGCGATTAAATACCTTGCTGTAAGGCAAGAGAACACCAAATGGTATAGGACTCTTCTCCAGTTCACTTGTCAAATAGTTGTTAGAAATTTCACTTGGTCATTGAAGAAGACTGAAGTGTGTTTTTACTCTTGGGCTTTCAGCTTTTTTCAACTAGAGGTAATCACTGAAATAATGAAGCAATACATGGGAGTGTAGAGCTTAAACTGGAAGTTGGAGGTAAGTCTACTGTTTAGATTTTTTTCAAGACCCACTTTATAGTATTCACACATCTTAAATTGACAGGATACTGTTCTATCCATGATAGTATCATGTGAAGGGAGTTATTTGTTAATACCTAGCAAAGATTTTGAGCATGGGATTGGTAGGTAATTTAGTTTTAAAGAAATTTCATCTTGTTAAATGTGAAAAGAATTTGATTGTTGTTTCCGTTGGTAAACCTTTACCTATTTTTTAGTGTTCTTATTTTTATTAAACATTAGTACCCCCCCACACCTTTTTTTTTTTTTTTTTGGAGAAAAGACAACACTTTCCTTGTGTAAAGCAGCACATAATTCCCCTTTGTTCCTTTTTAATGAGAGATTGCTTTCTGTTTTCATTGGGTTCGCTTGCATTCATGATTATTCACTATGGAAAAGTCTGGGAAAATAACTGGACTTTCAGGCAAAGCATTGAGAGGAACTGACACAAATCACTGCACCTGGAAAATAAAGTGTGTCAGGTTTTTTTTTTTTGATAGTTTTACTTACTCTGTTTCTCTTTTACAAATATGAGAGTTTAAAAAGCAGTCATAAAGTTCATTGTAAGTGTTGACTGGCAAAATACACTAAAAGGGAACAAATGTCTAATTTATACTTGAGGTTAGAAAGAATATAGATCTGCTGTAACTGGTATGGACTTTTTTAGTCACAGAATGTGTTTAGGTTTACAGTGTAATTCTTGCTGATCCTGACTAATGACTGTTTCGGGGATTATCTCTTCTGGAGTTAGCCATCTGCTGTGGTTAAAGTAATTAACTAAACATAAAATTAAGGGTTGACTTAGTTTGAAAGCAAGAGTATGTATGTCTCTAGGAGAAGAATATAATTTCTTCAGTTCAAAATCATTCAGAAATATCAATATTCCAGTTTTCTATTAATGACATTAAACAAGGAGCTGAATTAAAGGTTGAAACCCCTCCAAAAACACTGCCCAACCCTCTGCAAACTGAAACAGAACGAGAGGGGAGAGGGGGAGGAAGGAGGGGAGCCTTAAAAGGGCAGTTTATTACTCTTCTCTCAGTTCTTATTTGATGCTATATTACCAGTTCAAACAGATGGCTTCCGTTGGTTAAAAGCTTGCAAGCGTAGCTAAATTTACATTTCTGTATTAAAAAAAGTATTGATTTACCAGGATATCTTCCCATTTGTGACATAAATGCAGATTGCTTATAGGTGGTTCTTAACTGTGCTTATTTATAAAATACATTAGATGGTAAAGACTTTAATGCTATATTATTACACACAGCACGACACCAATTTTTTTTTTTAGAAATTGGAGAGTTCTGGATGTTTTTGTCAGGAAACATAAGTAAAATACCGATTTTCAATCTTGAGTTTTGAATGCAGTGCATTAAAGCTTAGAAATACCTTCCCTTTTGCAGGCGATTTACTGTAATAATACCATTATGATGTGTTTCTAATTTCCCTTATGCCGTCTGTCTATACAGTAAATTCACTGTGGCCATGCGTACAACAGTGAATACCAAAATGCAACAAAGCCATAGGTGCAAGGACTGCCTGTTGGCCTCACCTAAGTTCAATCATTCATAGTGTCTAAAATGTACTTTGTTATATTCATTTATGTCTGTCTACTGATCTCTATATATTAAAGATTTTTTGTAGCATGAAATAATGCATCTGTTTGCAATGCTACAGACTTAAATCTGTAGATACAGACTTAAATCATAATCCCTTATGAAAGGGATTTCTAACAATTGTTATCCTTAGGAATAATTGTAAAATTTAATGAACATAATATAACATTTGAACTCTACAGTACATACAGTATTTTTTGGTGGCCTGCTTCCACTGAGTAGCAGTTTAGCTGAATTATGTTCACAGATTACTAAAACTCAATGAAGTATTTTTAACTGTGGACAGAAAATGTTTAATTGGAGAAAAGTATGGATTTAGGAGTCTTGAATTAAAAATGTAAAATGTTTAATAATATTTTGCCTTGATGAAGTCTCTGAAGTAAAACAGTTTTTGTGATTGCTACTGTTGTTCTGAAAGAAAAGTTGATAGCCCTCAATTCAATATAGTAATAGATACATTGATATGGTACAAAAAAGTAAGTAGTTGATTTTTCTGTATTTGCAGAAAAAAATAGTTTTCTTCTGCATGCATGAAAATCATGTGTGATAAATTGGACTGTAAAGAATAAAAGCTATGAAGTCTTTCAATGCTTTTTTCTGCAGAGTGGTTGGTTGCAGTTTGTGTGAAGGGTAGGCAGTTCTGTATGATATTCTACAGTTCCCTTGTTAGCAGAATTTTCACTTTGGGGAACTGGTATCTTTTCTTCTGCTAGCTAGGAAGTCTAGAGACTTTATCCGCTACATAGAAATTGCCATGTATAAAAATTATTAGTTAAAAGGAATTAATGGTTTAGTTGGCATAGTGTATGTTCCAGATATGTTGTGTGTTTCTTCATGACTTTCGCTTTTGTATTTTCTTTGGCTTTTTAAGATTAATTTTTACTGACTGAGAGGATACAAGGATGCTGCATCTTTCTGGAGAACTAGATAACAGCTTTTATAGGCTGGCTTTCCAAATGAGTGTTTGGGAAGTCTGTTTAACATTGAATCAGAATTTCTGTTTTACACATCAGTTTTCAAATTGATTAAAATAGAATTTGGAAAAGCGTCTCTCTTGTGTACTTGGCATTCTTTTTTACAGAGACTGGGAGTGATGTTTTACAGCAGCTGTTTGACTTACATGTAGTACTGGGCCTCGTCACGTTGCCCGAAAAAGGGTACTGCCTCTGCAGCTGAACGAGACTCTAGGACCGGAACCAGTTTCTCAGGAGTTTCCCTGTTAGGAGTTGACTGCGCTTAGTCTCCTTGCTTTTGTAATAATAAATGGACTCTGAAAAGATTTCTCCCCACCTTATTTATACTCTGACCCTGACGCACCATCAGCTGCAGTTCTGGCAGATTGAGTCAGATCAGTCTTTTGACTCTGCTACTGCTGTGCTTAGACATCATTTGCTTGGCCACAGTTTTTAAGGATTTGAGAAACAACTTCTGAACAAGTGGTATTTTTAATGATAATTTTACGGTGTGATTTTCTTAAAATATACGTGCTTGTTCAGTGACACGAAAGTTTTCGTTTAGGCAATTCGTGGCACAAATAAGAATGACTTAATTTATATGAAAAGCTCACCAGGAAAAAGAAAAAAGCCAGCAACTTACAGGAGTTCTTCTATTTATACTATCTACCAATAATTGCTGGGTCTTCCCCTAAATTGAGCGACTAGATATGGACCTTTTGGCATGCATTACAGGTTCCTTAAAGCTGGGATCTGTCAGGGAGCAGCAGGAACAGGGCTGCTCTGCCAGGAGGGACAAGCTGGCGGTCCAGGATGACACAGGCAGTGCTTTTCCGGACCCTGGCACAGTCCCACAGGATCTGAACCCTGTGCTGGTCACAGGGTCCAGGTGAAAGAAAGGAGTCTGTTGGGCCCAGGGTCCGTCCGTCTGATCATCAGCAGCAGAAGGTAGGGGCTGATGCTGGCCCAAAGGGAGGCTATAACATGAGACATGGGATCTAGCCAGCAGGCATGGGTGCGGACCAAGCTGCAGAGCTGTGACCTGACTCAGGCAAGGGCTGAAGGTGCCTGCCTGAGGCCAGATGGAGCTCCTGAGCAGAGGGTGTGGGTGGTGGTCCCAGGCGAGGCTGTTGGCATCCAGATCGAAATGTGATGTCGCTCTCAACAGCACTACCCAGTTCCCTTACTGTTGCCGTTGTGCTGGGTCCCCCTGATGACTGAGTGCTGTTCATGTGACGTACCTCTGCTGTGAAGGTCTTGTAGGAGCCACTCAAGAATTGAGTGCGGATCCTGGAACATGGTCAGCACAGACACTTCTGTAGTTCCCTTGTGATCTCATTTGCTGCCATAGAGGACAGATGTTTATCTTCCCTCTTACAGATATGGAGTCTGGAGAGCGGTTAACGTCGTCGTCAGTCTCCTCTACTGCTGCTGCTTCGACTCCAGTGTCTTCTACACCATCTGTAGCTTCAGCAATATCGAAAGGTGGCCTTCCCGCTGGAGCTGCATCACTGAGTTCCACGATCAACACATGTGGTAAAAATTACTTAATTATATATTGCAATGTGATTTTAGTGTTTGTCAACACGGGTAATTATTACTACAGGTCAAATAATAAGGTTGCACAGATGCATTGAAGAAAAAGAGGGGGTTTTTTGCTAAGCAAAATTTATATCATGTGAATGCATTTTACATAGTGCTTGTTTATTGAAGGAATGAAATTGATTTAAAATTGCCGATTTCAAATGTGAAAGAAATTTTCAGTTTGCAAAGCTGCCTTGGAAGCAAGGGTCAAATTAAGGATTGATGTAGCAAATATTGTGCCACTTTCAAATTAAGATCTGATAACTAGCTTCTTGGATATACATTGTGTTCCCAGCATTCAAGCTCAATCCATATTGTATTTTTATATCTGGAGGAATAGTGTCTCCTAAGGGAACTTGAGATTGAAAAGGTGAATTTCAAAATGTCATAGTCTTAGATAGTCTTGACTAGTGAAGCATCTTGGCTTGAATCACAAAGTTATATGGAAGATTTCTCCATGCAAGAATCTCATTTTTATGAATGAAACTTGTATTTCAACTGAATAATGCGTATGTCATCAACAGAAGAAGAAATAGTGAATAACTTTTCCTTGCCGTTCTGTCTTCAGTTTGGAGAACAGATCATATACTTCTTTTTTGTAGACCTGAGTACTACTGATTCTTATATACAGCAAATAGGAAGTTTTTCAGCTTAAATTCATGGTAATCCACTACTTCACAACAAACTTGGTTCTTGCAGTGGAGTGAGGAAGTGTGTATTCTCCAAATTGGAAAACTCTTCTGCCCTGATACTGTACAACCGGTAGATTGAGTGCCCTACTACAGCGTGCATTGGTTCATTTGCAGCTTCCTTGAGAAGAAAAATAGAAACCAGGATGTCTGCATACCTAGAATTATGTCTCAATTGTTTATTTTAATTACGCTAAAATCAACCAGAAAAGTTCTTAACTAAAACTAATCTGGAACAAATAACAGTGTGTTTTATTTTTCAGTACCCCACTACAAAGTCAACTCCAAAAGACTTCTGTGTCTTTCGTTCATTAGCCTGTGCCATTTGAAGTGGTTCTCTGTGATGGTTCCCAGAATGTAGTAGGAGTTCATTTACATACGGCTATAAATGTGCAGTCCCAAACTGAGGATTTATGTGACTCGTTTACTTCTCCTTGCTGCTTTTGCTTTACAGATATATAGGTTATATATTTGGTCTGTCTGTAGTAAGCAGATGAATAATGTAATAAAGATACTAAACTGTAAGTGTCTGTCTTCCTTAGAGTCCAGGTAGTCCTTTTCTTAAGTAGGTTTTAAAATTTTGTTCTCAACTTTTATTTAAAAAAAAAAAAAAAAAGTTTCTGTCTGATAGCTGATAGGTTCAAAGACTGGTAGTAGTTCCCAGTATTCACGGATTGTTTCCTTTTAGGTTTTTTTTTTTAATGGCCATATCCTTTGCCCAGCTGCAACTGATCTTTAAGAATGTGTATATTTTCTCAAGGACACTTTGTATTCCTAAAACCAGGCTGGAATATAGTTTACTATTATTACTGTCCTATCAGTTATATTTATGAGTATATCCATTTCTCTACCTGACACAGTACACTATGGTTACTGTGACATCCACTCTGTAAAGGTATACACTGTCCTAGAGAAACTTCACAGAAGTGTTCATCCTGTCAACCAGACAAAGACTGTTTTCCCATGAATGACCTATGGCTGGAATGGCAATTCCATAGAGTCAAAACTTTCTTGAATTTTCAAGATATGCTGTAGTCAAGATTGACTAGTATCCTACCCTGTCCCTGAACTGAGATGTTACTCACTTCTGTGATATTTAAAAAAAAGTTATGACAATGTCTCAACCTGATAATTAAATTATCATCACGTTTAAGAATACATTGCTCTACTATCTATAAAATAATTGTTTAAGAATGATCAATTATTCTTACTAAGAAAAGGTAAAGGCATCTTAATCTATGCGTTAAATTAGAGAGGTTCTTTTCATTCCAATTAATCTATTTATTTTCTTTGAAGCAATCAATAGTCTGTTAAGTAGTCTCCACAATAAACTTGATTGCGTACCCTGTCAGGTCTCCGCGATGCATGGTGAGTTAGGACTGGGAGTCTTTATGATTTGCCAGGGAGATTACACTAGAAATAAATTATTTTGGCATATTCCCAGGTCAAATAGACAAAGCACCTGTGTGAAACCGTTATGGAACATATCACATACTGTTAGTTTAATTGGTTAATACAGCACTAGTTCCTGAATAAATGAAGCATTCCAGTCAAATAAACAGATACTTTACTTGCTTTCTTCTTAATTACCCTTTGTTGAAAATAAGAAGGTGCTTTGGAAAAGAAAACTGACTCTGGAAAGAGGTTTAAATTCATCCTGATGACAACATTAGCAACTTTGGAAGAATATAAATTAACAGCCTTCTCTCACATGACTAAATGATATCACAATTCAGTGTTTTGTCTTTATGAGGGGCATTAATACCAGCATGTGAAACTGTTCAAAGCTAAACAATTAAGTCTTGCTCTTTTGATATTATCAGACCTGAAGGGTTCTTTATTTTTAATTTTCAAGAAAGGATGTTCATTAACTTTTTATTAAAAAAAAGAAAAAGAAAAAGAAAAAAAAATTTTCTCCAAACCAGAAGCTGCTTATATCGAAGCAAAAATCTTTAGTCTTTTTTGGAGTACACTATTTATCCTTAAATGAGACCCAGAAGAATTTTTTAATTGTGGACATAAATGCACAAAGTCACAGAATTGTTTTAATTGGAAAAGTCTTTCTTTAATTTTCTACTTGATTTTTATGATTTCTAGTAACAATGACTTTTTTTTTTAACACCAGCTTTTTTTTTTTTGTCTCAGTCTTTGTATAAAAATTACAGTGTGGCTCCTGAAATAAATGTTGAGAAAGATGAGGTTTAGTGCCTAAAATGTAAAACCATATAAACAAATTCCTTTTGTGGTGTTTTTTATAGTCCTTGGTTCTGTCAAAAGTTTCATCTGGGGCTTGTAGGTATTTCTTGACTTCTTGAGATTTTAAGGATTCTGAATGCCAAGTAACAGTAGCAAAATTGAAATGGATATGTAAAAACAGCGGTGATTCACAGTTTGTGGAGTGTACAACAGTTTCAAATTTTGAGGGAGAATGTGATGGTAATAGTTAAAGCGATGCAGATGCTTGAAGTACAAGGATGTGAACAGTAGTAGAGTACAATTTCCAGTTCTGATACTAATGGTGTGCCCGTAGTGTTATACAGTCGACATCACAAGTTCCCAAGTTTTGGAAATCAATGTTAAGAAGGTGAGAAAATTTCAATTTTAGTGTCTTATATACGTATCGTTAAGAAGCAGACTGTAGTTTTGTTATTGTCAATAATTCTTTCAACACGATACCAGCCTTGTTTAGGCTTCCTGTGTTTTAAAATTCTATCTCATCTGATACTTGCTATAAGGACTACACAGATGAGTGAACAATTTTGAGTATTGTTTGGACATGGAATTTTACCTTTGTCAGGAAAGGACTTAGTAGAAACATCATTGAAAGAAAAACAATTTCATCCATTGCTTTTTGGATGTTGAAGATTAAATGAAACCATTGTATTCGAGCACCTAAATAATATCATTGAAAACCACATCAAGCACCTCGTAGTTCTCATGTTAAAGCAAGCATCATTGAGAGTTGCCATGTGATTGATACTGTTTAAAATATGGCTTTGTAGGTCTGTGCTCTGTGTATGTTCCTTGTATTCTTACTCAGCAATTGTGCCTAAGTTGTGTATCAGCTTCTCAGTAGAGTTCAATCCCTTTTGAAATTTATGTATTTTTTTAGAAAATTAGTCCACTATTAGCTTCTTTTAACCTATGATTCAGGAAGGAAAGTTAAAGATATGAGAGTCCTTGCAATTGCATTCATGTTTGTTACCTGTGCACTTGCTTCTGTGAGACCATATTCAGAGTTTATTAAAATGCTATGTTTTTTTTAAATGCTTTAATGAGGTAGCCAGTGCTTTGCTCTCAATTTAGATTAACAGATATTTTTGACGTTTCTCTGTTCAGATGAGGGGTTTTGTTTTTTAAACCAATGATAAGAGTGGATGACTGTTACTTATGTATATATAAACAATTTCTAGCCTTTTCTGTGCTTTCCAGCTTTTTACATTGAGGAACATTCACCAGTACCATGAGTCATGCTTACAAGTAGTTTGGAATCAGGCATATAAGGAGTTTGGAAGACTGGTGTTGGGAGCCATGTAGAAGGCAAACTTTCCTAGCGCTGTAATGATTAAAGAACAACACAGAAAGGAGGAAAATACACAGTAATTTCTGTCACCCTAAGAGTTCTCTAGATTTGCTGTGTGAGTTGAAATGCCCTTAGCATTGTTAGAAATACCACATTATTTTTGTATTTCTGCTGGTTGAGGCATTGATGCTTTGTATTTTAAGGCATTATTTAAGTATTTATTCCTTTTCAGCTCTTTTGAAAACCCTATATTGCACCGTGAAGTTCATTAATATTAACAAAGGCCTTCACAGTTGCCGTTCCTTGTTACTAAGAGACCAGCATTGCTGAAATGTATGTTGCCCTTTGGAGTAATGCTTTCAATCATTTATCTGTGTAGTGGCTAGTAGAATTTCAAAAGCTGTGCTCAAAAATATTTAACCTGTTTGAAGTAAGTCAAGAATGTTAAGGAGTACACTTTAATATGATTGATTGAAGGCCAGGACAATTTTGATGGGAAGAAACGTATTGGCTGAGTTCCTCAGCAGTAGTGTTTTCACAGTAGTCTTGTAAGAAACAAAGTAGTGCTTGAGATCCTTTCTATTCTTTCCATCACAAGGTAACATCCTTCTTCGTTAAGTGGGTGTGTTGATTGCAAAACCACAGTTCTTGAAAGAACTCAGCTGGTAATAAGGTGGACTTGTTTTCCCTCATAAATGTGCTTTTTTGTCTGTTAGACCTCATAGGGGAAGTTCTATCCAAACTTGGTCAAGGAAATTTCATTTGACTTTTTGTGAGCTCAATGATTTTTTTTTTCTTTCTCCATTTTCCCCCAGTTTACATCTATACTGTGCTGTGACAGGGAAATAAGTGTAACTCTGGAAAGTGGGGTGGCCTGACCCTATAAGCATCAGTGTGGAACTGTATCTGAACTGCTCCTAATAAAAGATATGTCATCTTAGTTTGAATGCAGTTCTTCCTCGATGTGAGTGTTCTTCTCTTGTGGTGCTGTAGCTCAGTGGACAATGCTGTATTGCAAAATACACCTTAGGTAAACAGATGTTTTTTTTCTCAAAAAGCAAATAGTAGATTGTAGAAAGCCGGAGGAATTTAAAAACGTTGTACTATTACAGACATATCATTTGTCTGTAATAGGATTGTCCAGCATGATCTTAATTCTTACTTTATTTTATTCATAATTAAAGGAAGTTTTTTTGGTGGTGTCTTGTAAAGTCAGTAGTCTCCTGTCCTTTAAAATGCCAACATATTGCACAAGAGAGATAAATACAGAATGGTGCATCTGACTTCCACCGTTGTCAGTTACTCAGCCGGTGTTTTCCAGTCTTGCATTCTGTCAATCTTGCATCTGAGAACAAAGCTTTCTAAAGTAAGTTAAATACTGTAAGGCATTCTCCAAAGCATGCAGTAAGTCAAGATGCTTCTTAATTCACTTTTTCTGTAGTTTGAAGAAAAGGTATTCCTGCCAGAAAGTGAATATCTTGGAGACCTCCCCTTTCCTTGGCTGGCCAGGCCCTGCATGTCCCCTTCCCCCCTGGCAGAATTTAGGATTGTGAGGTCCCACCACCAGTAGAGTTTTAGGAGTGCAGGATCAGGTACTGGTAAAAAACTTCAGCAAATATTGCAAAGAGATCTTTATTTGATATAAATAGAGAATTTTGTTGTAGTTACTAATGCCAGAGGAGTAAAAGCAGAGCTTTGATTACTGGGAGGATAATGAAATACTATAAACACACCTACGTAAAGAAGAAATGCATGACACTGAAAGAAATGCGTGTAGAGGTGGTGTAAGGAAGGGTAGAATACTTCAAAAAGCAGTGAATACCGATTCGTTTGTAATGTTCTTACTGAGTGGTTGTTTTTTGGGATGTTGTTTTTTTTTTTTATTATATGAAAAGATTCATTCAGTTGTAAGAGCCATCTGATGCGTGTTAGCGCAGCATGGTTAACGTGTACTTGCTTTAAGCATTGCTGTAAGGGGTGGTAGTTGTCCATGGTTTCCATTGACATTGTTCCAATTTGCAGGAGAAACTTCCTTTCACTGAGAATATTTTATTTTTGCTGAAGTAGGAATGAAAGAGCTCTGCATCTGACCTTAGACAATTTTCTGACCTTCTGAGGGGTTCTTAAAAGTTGCAACTAAAAATTGAGACACTCATGTCTGTAAAGATAGGATTTTGGTATTCGTGTATCTGGGTAAGTAAGCATGGTGGGGGGTGGGGGGGGGGTGTGATCTTAAAATTTTGGTTTTGCTGACTCACTGAAGGGCAGTATTTTCCATAGATCTCGATAATATGATAAATAGCTTGAAAGTTATCTTAAGCAGTCTAGCTGTATGTAGTTGTTACAATCTTGCTTAAGCCTTTGTATGGCACATTTGTCCTTAATTTAGTAGCAATTTGTCTGCATGTGTACTGGTTTACATATATTGGCCAGTGGCTGTTGTTCATACACTTCTTGGTTAGTACATTCCAAGGCAATGGTTCTGTAACTTTGTGGGACCACTCAGAATACATACAAAATTACTGGGTATCACTATGCTCAAATTCCAAATTTAAGATAATAGAATAACGTGACGTTTTTTGCAGATCTATTACAGTCTGCTTATCATACCACAGTGAAAGTTTTTGAATTGTTGCTGTATTGTCCAGTCTTCTGTTTTCATCGCTGGTCTTCTAGCAATGTAGAATCTTTCATTTATAACATTTTAAAATCACTGATGATGATACTGAAATACTGGATCAATAACTCTCTAACACAAATTTGTAGGTATTAGAAAGCAAGGCATTCTTTTATTGAAGTGCTGGGCACACACACAAATCATTTTGCAAAAGTGAGCTTTTTGGTTGCATGGTTACAGCCTTTATAGACCTTTCTCATTATACATTTATTATCTTTCCCCAAAAAGGCGGTGTTATTCTAATGATTTCCCAGAAATTTTTTACATAGGTTCCTTCCCCCTTGCACATGCTCTGTCAAGCAGAACTAAATGAGTCGGTGGTCTTTTGAGGGTCTCTAGTGGTTGTCCATAGTCTTCCTCACGATGTCCTCTAGTTGAATCCTCCTTCTTGAGCACAAGCCAGGGCCCCTTTTCTGATGCAACCTCTTGTTTGTTCTGCAAGCCTAACAATCAGTCCTGGAGGTGTTTGCTAGGTGTCTTCTTAACATCTGGCATGTGTAGATAGCTTTGTCTCCTTGATGTCTCCTTAGTATCTGGAGATAGCTTTGAGGGAGCTCCTGTGGTTCCTGCAGTTTCCGTACATTCCTCTTTCATCAGCAAACAGGCTATGCAGAGTTTCGCGACTCAAAGTTTCACATAGTTTCACAACCCCTAATTCAAATGTTAGCAGAACCAAAATTCATCCAAAAGTAGAAAATTTTACTTCGTGAATGTATGTTCCTACAATTTCAGTGTCTGTTGACACTGGCAGGTTAAAATTTGTTTATTAGCATTGTTCAAGCTTAATTTATGTATTCATTAAAAGTCTTACTTACTGTGTATTTAACATCCTTATACTTACTTAGCTATTTGTTACTTTCCTTACCTTAATGTGTTTTATAGCAATATAAAATAACTGTATGAAAATACATTAGGCTAAACCCTGCTCCACTATATGGTTTAATTCTTTTAATCACACTGGTGGTGTACGTGTATAAGATAGCAGAATTTATATACTTAGAGCACAGTTCTTGTCCTTGTAATGTACAAAACTTTTTTTTTTTTAAATTTTAAGTAATAAAGAATGCCAGTGAGAGCAAAATCTGTGTTTTGGCCTTCTCAGGTGTTCACAGGGATGGATATTATGCAAAACTGTTTCTGTCCTGAATGTATGCCACAACTTAATCTATGCTTCAGGGGTAAAAAAAAAAAAAATCATAGTTGCACTTAAGCCCTAAAGAAATAATGTTTAAGGAGAGGAAAAGCAGGCAGTCACAGAAGTCCAAAAAGACTTGCTTGCCATCTACTCCGTCCTGTTACTTCTGTAGATCGTGTCTTCCAGTGTATTTCTAGTGTTTAGTTTTACGTAATAAAGTTTTCACTATAAGACTGGAAAGTGTTCTCACAAATCTGATATTTTAAGCATAAAAAGGGCAAAAAAGCGCACTATTTTAAGAACTTTTTTGTACAAGTCAGCTGTACTAAAATACTCACCGTTGCTGCCTTTTAAACACCTTCACAGAGTTGTATGGGCAGTATAGGACCTAGCCAAGAGATAACCATCTCTCCCATGACTTTAATTATTTTATGTGCACTTGCTTGTTAGGTTTAGGTTTTATGTAGACCAAACCTCTGTTTCTAACCCTTGTGACAATGGCATTTGTGTGTCATGTTTCTGATTCTTGTGCTTCTTGTAATGTGGTGTTTTGTGTTGATTGGTGGTAGGTGGGGAGAGTTAGTTTTAAGAGAAGTTTTTAAGAAGAGATTTTCTTTCCTGACAAAATATTACTGCATTTTTTTCCGAACACATGCATTCTCTCTCTCACATATATAATTTTTAACATAGGATCTTCTTTCAAAAGTTTCTTTCAGTTCAGAGGGATTTGAAAGGTGGTTCTTTAATCACACTTTGTGTTTCTTCAGTTGTTGACTAATAAATGTGTTACAACATGTTTTTATAGCTACTGCAACAGCTGTTACAAAAGACAGCCCTACAAGTTTTAAGTAATTCCTCTATGGAAATCTGCACGCCGTTTCTGGGCTCCTGTTTAAGCACAGAAAACTATGACAAGAGCAGTGCACTGGATATTTGCATCTTACATAGTTGATTAGGCTTAGCAGTGCCTTACACAAAAAATAAGTCAATTTGGTCTTGCATAGTTTCAAGAACCTGCGGAAAATAATTATATACGGGTTGCATAAATATTCTGAATAGTTGCTGCTATAATAAAGAATTTTAAACATTGGAAGTTGTAGGGACCGTATCAACTCATTTGAAGTTCATTTTCCTGGAAAACAAAAATCACTAACTCTTTAAGAGGAAAGTTTAGAACAGCAACAAAACCAAAAATAATATTAGATTGTTTTTAAAGTAAGAAATCTTTATTCCTTGCTCAACCACTTCAATGTATGTAACAAGCAGCACAGAGCAGCCCTGTTTCTGCTTGTGAAACAACCATTTTAATAGGGATGTTACAGGTAAAAATAAGAGACTGCTTTGTTCTGATCCAGTGTCAAACTCCAGAGTAGAAACCTCTTGGAGTGTGTATAGAGTTACTGTAGAGTAGCTAGGGATTCCTATGTTAAACAGGTAATTTCACAGGGAACTGCTTCAGGTGTGGTTTTGTGGTTGGAGGCCTTGCAGTACAACACAGATTGCGGAGGTGACTTAAAACTGTTGTGCTTTGCCATAATTCCGATGTAGGAACAATGCTGAGGTAATAATGAATGTTCAAGAGCAGTTCTGTTTTGGGGTGATCAGCGTCACGTAGCTTTCTATTAAGTATGTATTTTCAGAATGCATTTAAGTAAAACTGCATTAAAAGCTTTACCGGAATGGCTTTAATGACTTCAGACCAGAACTGCTGCAGGACATTCATGCCATTTAAGAAGTTGTGTTTTCTTCTTATTTCCAGGTTTAGTAAATCTGCTCTAGGCTATGCACAGCAACGTGCTTACAGAAATATTTAAATATATTGCTAGAATGACTAAAGTTTGTTTTTATTTCCTTTGCGGTGCAGAATGGTGGCGAACTGCGGACACGCACTCTCGTCCCGGAACAGCTTTTTTCCCACCACTCTTGGGAATTCCCCCACTGTTTGCACCTCCTGCACAGAATCATGATTCCGCTTCATTCCACTCCAGAGGTACAGGAAAAAATAGTCGGAGTAGTACAGAAAAAGGTAATGGCTAAAGCTGTAGAGGGAGTAATCATATCAAACATCTGCACGTGCAGAAAGATGTGGAATTTGATCGTTACCTCTCATCATACTTGCCATTCCCAAACAGTTCTATAAAAATTGATCCTGTTAGATAAGCATGAGACATACAAGTATGGGCTTTCAATAATGAAATACTCTTTCTACTAATATCTGCCCCCCCGTCCCCCCTCTTTTCCTTAGGTAGTTTTTCTGGGACTGAGTGGCAGCGAAGAGTTTTCTTTTAAAGCTTGTGTTTTGATTTAGGAGGCCTTGTACTTCTGTTGTGAATACCTTTCCTCTGCATATAAGAAGCAGGCATCAGTAGTTTGTGGGGGGGTGGCAACGGCTACAGGATCTCAGTGGAAATAGCCCAGTGACATTAGACATTGGAACGTTTTCTTGCGTTTCAAACCAGTATATTACGTATTGGTGTCACGTGCCTTTTGAAGAGGTGAGGTGTCTTTGTTCGATGTTTGATAGGAGGTTTGCTCAGCTTAGAGGAGAGGAGCCTGAGGGGTGGCCTCAGGGTTGCTGCCTGTGGCTTCCTTGTGAGGGGGAGTGGAGAGGGAGGTGCTCTTGCCTCTGGCATCCTGTGGCAGGGGATGGCTTACAGCTGCACCATGGGAAGGTCATGTTGCCTGTTAGACAAATGATGTAAACTGGAGGGTGAGCAAGCTTGCCAGGGAAGTGGTCATGGCCCCAGGCCTGTCTGTGTTCAAGAAGCTTTTGGACAGTGCTTTTAAATCTGTTGTTTAATATTTTAAATTTGTCCTGTGTGGAGTCAGGAGTTGGACTTGGTGATCCTTGTGGATCCCTTCCAACTCGGGGATATTCTGTTCTGTGATTCAGTGGTGTACAAAGCTACTTTTTTCAAGTTTTGGTAGGTTTACCACCTGATTTTAGAATCAATCTGATAATAGTCCTGGGATTGCAGAGTAACAAGTTTGTGTGGTTAGGGCTATTTTTTTAGAAAACAACAGTTGTCTTGACAGATAAGTAAGGAGGCTTGAATGTGGACGTTATTTCAAATAGCTTTCCCAAACACACCCCCCCCCCCCGCCCCATTTTACACATTGCAAAACTCATAGAATACCATAGAATATGTTGGGCTTCATGCGGTTTTCTTTGGACCTGATTGATACTTCAAAATTGTAAACAAATTATGCAATGAGATATATACTGAAATGTATATTTTTGTGTCTGTCTGTCTTCACAATCTTATTTTTCTGCCCCTGACTAAACTGAAGGATGGTTTGGGCTTAAAAATGGACAATTTCAGATATTGCCCCCCAGTGTTAAATGTGTTTATCCTTTAAATTGTGAGTGCTCTGCATGTTTTAATGAAAATCACTCCAAGAGCAAGTCAAAGTGACTCTTGGATGGCAAATTTTTCGTGTGTTGGGAGTAACCTGTGAATAGTCTAGTATCTTGTTACGTGTTTATGGAAGCTAGGTTACTGTGACTGGAACAGCTCAAAGAAAGTATCTGCTACTTCAGATTTTTTTTTAAGTGTCACTTTGTGTAACTGTCATCTTAAGGTATAAATGGATCACTGAATGGGAACAGTACCACTGCAGTATCTGGTATCAGCACATCTGTACTATCCACTAGCATTGCTGCATCACCAGGGCAAGGGAAAGCTGTAACCTCAGGAGCAGGAGTCCGCAAGTACAACCAGGAGCAAAGCAAAGTTCAGCTTTTGGACACCAGAGCTGACAAAATCAAAGACAAGGTAAATATACAGAAAAAAACTTAAGATTCAGACAAAAAAATGACATGGTAAGTGTTCTGATTGTGCACACAGCAAAATTTTAAGTGTTCTCTCCCAGTAAAAAATGTTTTGGGTTTTTCTTACAATTTATTGTATATATACAGCAAGATCTGTACCATTGTATCTGTGTGGAGTCTGTTTGTGTTTGGTGTTTTTTGACATATGTATAAACCAAAAACTACCGTTAGCACTAATTCCACTAGTTAATGGCTGTATGAGATAACATTTATTTTTAATTTATGTAATTATAAAAATAAAGTATATTATTTTTAGCACAAGTATTTGACATTATTATATTACATTATAAATTACAACCTATTATAAATTATATGTTTATTATGTTTTCATGTAACTTAAAATATAAAAAATTTCAGAAACAAAATGAAATTTTTGGACATTAAAAGAAAAATGCATTTCTGGGAGTAATTTCCTATTTATCAGCAGAAGGAAGTATTATTGTTGGCTGTAATTCAGCAAAAAACTTAGCCATCTAATATGAAAGATGTGAGTAGTCTCAGTGAGTTAGTACACCTCCTTATATACTGACCCAAGTACTCCTTAAGAACTTTGCTACTCTTGGAATCAAAACCACTTAGTCAAAACGCAGGAAATACGGGATACTGGGAAATTGGTTACTGTCAGAATAGAAGCTAAGGGAGTCATTCCCTACTGGCAGCTATCTAGGCTAAAACTACTTTTATTTCTTGATATTTATATTTTTGATATGTGAGTGAATTCGACCTGTTGCTTGCTTTCTCAGTTACTGCGTTACATTGAGCTCCCAAATCTAAGTGCTCTTGGGTGAGCGGTTGTCATTTTCAAAGGACAGTTGGTGTTTGCATGTAGCAGTTAGCACTAAAATGGTTAATTATATTTGTGTAGTGATACAGTGTTTAATATAGTGACAACAGGGAAATTATTAGCATTTTCCCCTCAAAACATTCTTCATGTATTCAACAGTCGACAACTTTTGATGATATTAAGGGTTTCTTTAAGCCCTTTTCAGGCTTAAATACTAGAAATAGCTCTTTGATTTCTGAAATTCTGCTTTTATCCTGGATATTTATGCACAAAGCGTAAGCTTTGTGTCTATGGTGCAGAGCTAAAGCTTTTTTCCAGATGACATCTCTGCATTTCTGACTATTTCTGCAGTTATGCAGAGTACCAGATAAATGACTTATCTTTTACTATCTCCAAATACCTTCCCAGAAGTTTATATTGTAATTAAATGAACAGACTCTTTTCTGTTCTCTTCTTGATTCTTTGCCTTATTCAGAAAACTGAGCTGGTGAAGTTAGTTGTTAATACGAGTATCACTGAGTATTTCACCTCTTTTTGCCTTTTTTTCAAATTTCAGTCAGGATGTTTGTCAGCATTGTTATCTTCTCCTTTGTATTACCATTTGTTTTTAAGTATAAGTTCTGTATCCTTGATAGATTTTCTTTTGGTGTGGGTGCTGTTTCAAACTCTGTTTCAATTTGCTGAATACTGAGTTGCTGTAAACAGTGTACTCGATCAATTAGTGTACCTCCTTCCTTAACTTTGTTTAGTTTTGTATCTTAGCATTTAAATAGTCTATCTAATGTAGATAAATTTCAGGTTGTCAGCAGTTTTGCGTCCTCAGTTTTTTAGTGATTTTTCTAATACTGAAGTGGAGTTTGTTGTTCCTGGTCCTACTCAATATGCTGGCATTCTAGACATTCCTCTAATCCTTACTCTTAACTTCTTTTCCTCTGAAACTTTGAGTTTTGAGTCAATGGTTTGAGCAACCTTTCCAGTCAAAACATACAGACTACTCTAAATGAGAACTCCAACAGGCAGAGAAGATAGAGGTTTGATTTAAAAAAATTTAAAAAATAAAAAATAAAAAATCAGTATTTTTATTTTGGTATGTTAGAACAAAGCCACAACTGGAACTGTAGGCAGAGGAGTAAGCAGGGGGCAGTAGGCAGATGGATTATTTTGTGCTGGGCTTTGTACAAGTGATGTTATGTTTTTAAATTTCAAAATGTAACAACACTTGTCTCTTTTTTGAAAGAGCACGGTTTATTTTAAAACATTTTAGTTATATTTCTCTAAATGCTCCTTTCTTTAGAGTTTTATTTTTTCAATATTCATCTGCTGTTTTCTTCAATCATATCCTTAGTTGTAATTTTCTTTTGAGGTTGGTATTTAATTTTTTTTTTTTTTTTTTTAAAAGGAAGTGAAAAGGCAAAGCTGGTACTAAGCTGTGTTTGCAGTTGATGAAAAATCTGAAGAGTTACTTTTGGTGCAATGTGTTCTTCCTGGTTTAATTCCAGTTCTATTGTCCTACTATCTTAGGGAATCCTAAAGTGCAGTCTGATAGTAACTTGTATAAATTTTTTTTTGCCTGTAGCGTGTGAAAAACAACTTCTGAGTTGATAGAAGCATCTGATGTTCAAAGCTGTTGTTGTTAGAAGTTCTCATCCAGTTCCTTTTGTCTAGGGTGTGTGTTTGACCATTCAGAGAGCTATACATATTGAGCAATGATAAACGAGAATCACAGAATCTTAGGGGTGGGAAGGGACCTCGGAAGACCATCTAGTCCAACCCCCTGCCAGAGCAGGACCACCTAGAGCAGGTCATACAGGAACGCGTCCAGGCGGGTTTTGAATGTCTCCAGAGAAGGGGACTCCACAACCTCTCTGGGCAGCCTCTTCCAGTGCTCTGGCACCCTCTGAAACATGAGTATAAAGTTGTGCCAAATCCCCACTCATTGCTGTATATTTGTGGCCTATCATGTTATGTCTGTTGAGCATAATGATGTGGTACTGAAGGAAGATGTCATCATGAGGTGATACACTGTCCATGACTTATTTGGTAACTGCGTTACCTGTTACTTTGCTGGGTTAGTCACTGTGTTGATCACTTCAGCATGCTTTGTCATCTTTTACATCTGCGCAGTTTGTGGCCAAGATGAAACTGAATAAGCGGATACACTTTATAAATAATCATTCATCGGAATGTGCTGCTTCAGCCTCACAAAAGAAGTGTAAAAATGACTTGCCCCTCTGATGATTGCATTAGAGAATTTCTAGGATGAGGGAGGTCAGCAAGATCTTTACATTGATAAAGCAACAGTCTCTGGGAAAAGAAGGCATAACTCGGGAACTTGAGTCTCATTTGGCTTAGAGAAAGTCTGCTACTGTTATGGGCAGCCAGTGAGATGGGAATCCCCTCCAAGATCTTGCGTTGGGGGCTTTTACTTAACCTGGATTCCAGAATTAGCATCAGGACGCTGGGTTATTAATTAGTCACATCCTTTACATTTAATACCTCTTCTTGGCAGTTGCCATGTTGTGTTTCCTTTATAAACTTGAGTACATGACTAAAATATTTCTGAACTATCACTTTAGTGACCTTTTTATGGGACTACCCCATTGGGTCATTAAGGTCGAGCAACTTTTCTTGGTGCTCATATTCAGTCTAGATTGTGGCTTTCTGAACAATGGACTTTTTCAATTAGCAAATCTGCTGGATGATTATGCTAAAGTCAGTGAACCAAAATCAAATAGGAAATTTATCTTAATTGAACCCACTCTTGCTTCGACTTTCATGACTGTATTGTTGCCAATAGAGGAACGAGTTGAATTGAGATTTGCTCTTTTAATATAACTTAAATTTTTTATTGAGTGTATTTCTTGAAGTGTCTTTTAGTATTTTTTTCTAAATAATATGGTTTTTAATATTCTATAAATATCTGCCTGTCTTACATGTATCTTCAGAAGTCTAATGCTCTCTTTTTTTCTTTCTAGTATATTTCAAAGGAAGTAAAACAGTACGCACTTTTTGGTCTGTACTTTTCCTTCTCTCTTTTGACTATTTTCTCTCGTGTCAGCAAGCTTTTATAGTTTCTTTCCAGTAATTTTTGTTGTTCTAAATGTCTTTACAGAGAGATTTTTCTTAATGGTTTCCTTATTTTCCTTCTGGCTTAAGTTATTTGATCTAGTCTGAATTATTTCTTCCCTGTGCAGTTTACTGGTGGCTGGCCGCCCGCCCCCCCCCCCCCCCCCCAGCTGCTCTGCCTTTTGTGGTGGATTTGATAGAAGCTTCTCAATCAAGATTGATCCTTTTATATCCGCTAAATGCACAAGTTTAAATTTTCCCTCTCATTACGTTTTCTTTAAGCTACTAATTTACCATCCCTTCTTGTGGAATCCTACTAAGCCAACTTCTTTGTATTGGTTTTGTCAGTGTCAAAAGATTCTATTTGTTTATGAAGTAAAAACTCCGAGGGAAGCAATTGTGTTTCACACTGTAGTTAAGTGCCTGATTTGGTTTGAAGCATTTGATTGCTTACAAGTTATACTAAATTTTATGTCAAAATTGTCTGTCTCTTGCCTTTCTTGAGGTGGTTCTTTGTGAATCAGACTTAAGTATTGGATGTTGCTTGGTGCTTGCCACCTCCTTTTTCACAAGAATATTATGACTTCTTTTTTGGTACGGTAATTCTCTTGTGTTCTTGGCTGCAATATGAAAAGATAGATTTGTAAGATGCAGCAGCTAACACATTTTGTAAAGGTAGATGGGCAGCAAAGTTTTAAAATGTTGATGAGGGGAAGCAAACACTGTGAGCTAAGTACGCCCGTTGACATACTCTTCTTTTTCCAGACTGTTACATGCATCTCTTAAGAAGCTGATGTTACAAATCAGTATTTCATCAGCATTGTGAATAAACTGGATACTATCGGTTTTAGTATTATTGCAGTGTTTTGGGTATTTCCATTTCCACATATAGAGTTAAATAGAGAACCATGAAGGGGAAAAACTAAAATAGGATCCTAGAGGTGTGATTCCAGGAGGCATTGTTACTTTTGTTGCTTCAGATCATGGTCTTGTCCTTCATTTTATGGTCTTAACCTTCATGAAGAAATACTCTGCATCTGTGCCAAGTATTACACAGGAAGATACTCAAATGTGATGGAAAGGACACCAGCAATGAAACCTATAGGACCTACCATAGACTGGCATGGTTATTTAGATTTGTTACTTTTTAACCGTCTGCCTGCATTCAGATTGTTGTCCCTCACGTGAAGTATCAACAGATTTCTGAGTTGAGCAGAGAAACAATAAAGCAAAATAAATACACTTAAATTCTCAAGATTTCCCAGCCATGCATGTGACAGTATGCAGAAGGTATGATGGTATTAAGTATTACTGTGTTCATCACAGGAGTGGATAAAGAGAAGCTAGGTTAAAAAAAATGATATGGATATCAGCCAACTGACAAATAGATGAGACTTGATCTACCTGCAGCTCCCACATTTCATAGCTATTTCACAAAGTAAACTGAATCCCATTGTTGTGGTTTAACGCGGGTGGGCAGCTCAGCCCCACGCAGCCACTCGCTCACTCCCTCCCAGTGGGACGGGGAGAGAATTGAAGGCAGACTCGCGGGTTGAGACAAAGGCAATTGAACAGAGAAAGCACGAGCTGTGTGTGCAAGCAAGGCAAAAGGAGGAAGAATTCATTCCCTGCTTCCCATCAGCAGGCAGGTGTTCGACCATTTCCAGGAAAGCAGGGCTCCATCGCGCGTAACGGTGGCCTGGAAAGGCAAATGCCCTAAGTCTGAACGACCGCCCCTTCCTCCTCCTTTTGAGCAGCTGTTAGTGCTGAGCACGATGCCGTATGGCGTGGAATATCCTTGGGTCGGTCAGGGTCAGCTGTCCCCACTTTCGGTGCCCCCCAGCCTGCTCCTGGTGGGGGTGTGGGGAGCAGAACAGCCCCTGGCACTGTGCAAGCGCTGCTCAGCAGAAACTAACCCATCCCTGGGGGATCAATGCCACTTTGGTATCAAATCCAAAATACAGCACCAGGGGAGCTAGTATGAAACATTAACTCTGACCCATCCAAAAGCAGTGCAGGCACTTATAAGAATGTTCATATGTTCTCCCTCAAGAATCTTTGACATAAAATTGCTCTTTCTTTGTAGCCTCTTGTTTTATAATATACCTGCCATAATAAAATAGATTTGAAAAATAAACTTTTGGGTAAAGTTTTGTTAAGAGGGCATATATTTTTAAAGCACTATTTCTCTGATGCTCCTGTCTGCACTGTTATCTAGAATTGCAACTTTTTTGCCCTCCAGTCACCTACTTTTGCTGTCCATGTATCTTCCTTTTGACTAAGCTTAACCTTACAGTTCCCTCAGTGACTCCACATGCCCTGTTTAGGTGCCACATAACAATCTGCTGCTGCTGCTTGACATCTGTAATAGTGCTTCACGTGTGTCTCTATCTTCCAGCATCATTCTGTGAACTCTCTTCAATGATTAAATACGCTTTAATGCAGTCATACGTACTTTCAAGTCTCTTCTCACAGGCTACCATCATAACACTCAAGTCCATGAGCACCTCCTTCAGATGTGTTTGTGAAATACACATGTTCATTTTAGTTGACTCCCCGAAAAGCTAGCTTTCATAGAATCATAGACTGGTTTGAGTTGGAAGGGACCTTAAAGCTCATCCAGTTCCACCCTCCCCGCCACGGGCAGGGACACCTCCCACCAGAGCAAGTTGCTCCCAGCCCCATCCAGCCTGGCCTTGAGCACTGCCAGGGAGGGGGCAGCCACAGCTTCTCTGGGCAACCTGCTAACTGTCCTCATCTACTGCCCTTTACAAGGTGGTCTTGCAGTGTCAACATTTTGGAGCTCCTGTGGTTTTTGCACCTTTCTTCTTCTTCGGCATTCTTGTGTGCTGCTGCTTTTACTTTCCCGTTCTGGTCTGCAAATTTGTTCTTTCCGAGAATTTAAACATGATATAGTTGTCAGAGTATTTCAGCAGATTTTGGTCCATTTTTCAGAAGCAAATCCCAGAAGCAATTTGATGAGCATATTCTTTTCAGTCCTTAAAACCTTACGTTGCTGAACAGCACATACTTTGAAATTACAAGTTAATTACTGTTTTTTGTTTTAAAGATTATATGTAATAATATGATGATAAACAGATTAAAACTGAACCATTAATAGAGCATTCATCTTCCTGGTAGAAGCCCAGAAAAAAAGCAGTGGAAAGCTCTAGTAACAGCGACAGCGATTCGGGCTCCTCTTCAGACACCTCAAGTGAAGGCATAAGTAGTAGTGACTCTGATGATCTAGAGGAGGATGAAGAGGAGGAGGAGGATCAGAGTGCTGAAGAGAGTGAAGATGATGAATCTGATTCAGAAAATGAAGCACATCACAAAACCAAGAACAAGGTATCACATGTCACTCTGCTGCTCACAGTCTTGTCACAAAGAAAGTGCTGTGTGCTGATAACGTATTGGAAATATATCCTTCTATGGATATTGCTTTGGCACTTGTTTTTTTCCTAGTAGAGTGGTTACTTTTCCTGGTAGCCAATAGAAGAACAAGATTGGAATCTTGGATAGTCTGTTAATTTACAATCAAAAACACATTTAAAAACAGCCATGGCTTAGTACTCCTCTACTAAGCATTGTCTTCACATGCTGAAACTATATGGGGAAAAAAACCACCTAAACAACAAATATGTGACAAGATTGATTTAAAAATTATTATTGTACATCCTCTGCCAAGAACAGTACAATTGTTTCATGGGACTGATGATGTAGTTGTTGGGGTTTTTTTTAAAGGATCCTTACCTGCTCTAATACGAACAGTCAAAAATACATGTTTTGCAGGTGCTAATGCATAGTGGCGTAACAGATATGAAAACTGATGGACAAAAACCACACGAAAAGTCCCAAGAAAAAAGAACACACCAGCAGATACCTCTTGTGTCTGATTCGCAGACTCACTCATCATTCCAGTCCCAGCAGAAGCAGCCTCAGGTTTTGTCACAGCAGCTTCCGTTTATTTTCCAAAGCTCTCAGGCAAAGGAGGAATCTGTGAACAAACACACAAGTGTAATACAGTCTACGGGATTGGTTCCCAATGTGAAACCTTTGTCTTTGGTACATCAAGCCAAAAAGGAAACCTATTTAAAACTCATAGTTCCTTCCCCTGATCTACTCAAAGCAGGGAATAAAAATACCTCTGAAGAATCTGTCTCTTTGACCAGCGATGTAAGATCAAAACGGGTGAGTGAAAAATCACTGTGTTTTTGATTGTTTGTAACCTGCATTGCCTGCTTAACAAGTTGCAACATGGTACTATCAAGCTCTTTTAAATATGGTATTTTAAAATAATATTTTTATTTATTTTCATACCATCTGTTTTTGACATGTTTTTAGAGTTGATACAGATTTATGAATGATGTGATTAATCAAAATTGTGTGGGTAGTATGTGCTCCTAACTGCGGTGGTTGGTTTTTTTCGGGTGGGTTTTTTTTGGTGGTGTGGTGGGGTTTTTTTTGTTTTGTTTTGTTTTGTTTTCAAAAAGCAGCAAATAGTTATGCTTCTGTGTACATTACAAGTGTCCTGAACTATTCCATGACTATCTCAGAGAAACGTAATCTACTTGGTGATGCATTTGCATGTATGCGTACCCTAATGTATCCCTGGTGTAATCATACACACAACTTACTGTCACATAATGCCAAACATGAGTTTCATGCTCGTCACATAGTGGAACTTCACAGCTCTGCTGGAAAGCAGTCAATGTGCTGGTGAGGGTAATGGGCAAAGGATTTTATCATGCATCTCTTAAGGACAGTGAGCGGCTAAAATCAGTATCAAAATAAAAACAGTAGCATGGGTAAATTGTGTGGCCTGGATATTCTTCCTGTGCTTCTCCTCATTTCTATCAGCGTGCCGATTAATATTTTTCCATTCTACTATGTAAGAATGGATTTGCTTTCTTTCAAGTTGGATGGTTTTAAGTCAAAATAGTTAAAATTACCTATTTTAATCATGATTTTAAACAAAGTAGCTGAAAGCCTTTTTTAAAAAAAGTTGGATTTAATCTTGGGTTTTGTTTGCTCTTGAAAAGACAGAACAATACTCATGCACTGATAGCTATTAAAACTCGTTATGGCAATTGCAATACATTGATCTTCCTTTTTACTGGTCAGGGCTCTACAGTATGTTTACATGTGTCTGTCGTAGCAGTTCTGTACCGTACAAAAATTCTTTGTAGATTTTCAGTTTGCTTATTTTGTTAATAGTGATTATGGTGAGTAGTGATGAATTTTCATAATTTCTGTTCAGTTCGATTTGAATGAGAATTAGAAGGAAATAAAAATTCCCATTTGAGGAATGGTGAGGCTTGAGATAGGTATATATATTTATAGGGGGATGTGTGTATGTATATATATATATTAAGAGGTACATTTACCAAGGTAAGTTTTATTATAAAAAACAAACTTTGTTTTAAACCTAAGTAGCGTTGGAGAAGAGTAAACTGAACTATGATTTGCAGCTAACGCGGAGTCCTCATTGAGGACTGAAAAATATTTTTATCACATAGTTTTTATTCCTAGACCAGAAGAGAGAAACTGTTTTTCCTTTGAAGTCCCAGTTAGTTCATAAAGTTCAAATTAGCCAGTCATTTACCTGAAAAGTTAAATAAGTTATAATTATGAAAACATATGTCTTTGCCATTGGAAGAGGCTTCTGCTGTCAAATTTAGATTATGAGACTTTAGCTGATGATACATCACCCATTCAGTGGTTTGATTTATTTAAAACTTTTACTGGGAACATGCACCATATGAATATTTATTTTATAGGTTTTTGTAATTTCACATTCAGTTTTAAATATTAGTAACTTCAAGAATGTATTGTGTTGATTAAAAGTTGATTTGAAATGTACCATCTTTATCCATTCTGTCATTTTTTTCTTCCATCAAAGAGGATGTGTTTTCTTTTTTCCTTGGAAGAGTCTTGAGACTAAAGACAGTGCATTACATGCATTTCTGAGCCACTACTGGTTAAGGTTTACCTGAAGAACTTGCAAGTACTACTTTTTCAGAGTTAAAAAACTAGCGTATCACAGTACTTCTGAGTAATACCTTTTTTCCCATGTATTTTTTTTCTTAAAAATTTTGGTATGCCAAGAGCCTTCTCTTGGTTTTCTGCTAATTTTGTAGCCATTAGTATGTTGTATTTACCTTGTGCTTGAAAATGAACAAATTACTGAACTAGTTTTACATCCACTAATGAGATTTTTAGATGCTGAAATGAGTAAAAAGGGGGAGTTTTCCTATGCCAGTACATAAGAGTAATCTCTTTTTGAAAGTGTCTTTTTTCAAGATGCTGAATATCTTTATGAAAACCACTGTCTAGAGTGAAAAAGCCTCCCTACATAATTTAGATCAGCTTCCTCTTGAGTTCAATTTGTCTTTTCCAAATTGATTTACAGTGAAAATCAGAAGAGAGACTTATGTAACTTGTAGTTACTCCTCTCTTCTGATGTAGCTAGCACTACTTTTGACCTACTAAAAATAGCTTAGCAGATGTTTAAGACTTCATAGAGTTCACCTGCCTGAATACTAAAAAATAAATAAATTTTAAAAAATTTCCACATTTTATTCCTCTGTTTCTTATTTCTTTAGGAACAAAACAAACAGACTTTCCCAACAGCACAGCTAAAGAAACAGGAATCATCTAAGAACCTGAAGAAGGTTATTGCAGCTTTGTCAAGCCCCAAACCAACATCTAGTTCACCAGCTCATCAAAAACTCACATCCCTGGAAAACAACCATTCTAATCCATTCCTGACAAATGCACTTTTAGGTAATCACCAACCCAATGGAGTTATTCAGAGCGTCATCCAGGAGGCTCCTCTTGCACTTACTACGAAACTGAAATCCCAGACCAAGATCAATGAAAGTGTAGCGATTTCTAGTAGTGCCCCCTTTTCTTTGCCAGTAAACTTGAGTGCATGTGGGAAAAAACCAGCTGGTAACCGGACACCTGTTATGCCCTCTACCTCTCCTGTGTTACCTGGTTCAGGAAAGGATAAAGCAGTCAGCAATAATGCAGTAAATGCAGTAAAAACACAACACCGCCATCATTCTGCAAAACTGGTGGTGGAGCAGTTCAGAGGGGTAGACTCAGATGCCCCCAGCAGTAAGGACTCTGACGACTCAAATGATGATGATGACGACGATGAAGATGAAGATGAGGACGATGAAGATGATGATTCTGATGATAGCCAATCAGGTGGTTTAACCTTTTTAATAGGAAAAGCAGAAACTTTATTTTTTGAGTATTGAAAACATGCATTTACCACCATATTTTAAAATAGGGGTAAGAAGTTTTGGGGCAGCATGACTCACACAGTGTCCTACAGAAACCCGCACGTCTTCCAGTCCCCCATTATATCATAGCCAAAATCATGTTTTGGGTATTCTCATCCTTGGTCACATGGCAAATGTGCTTTCAGCTGTCCTGGTAAGATGGCTCCACAGCCTTCTAGAAAGGCTGTCAGAGACTACTTTCCAGATCAGTCACCCAGCCTGCAGTTCATGTACTGCTCATGTGGCAAGGTGCCCAGGAGGGGGATGGAGGGAATAGGCTAGTTGATGGTTGATTTTTCTGGCAGGCAGAACCCATCTGCAGAACAGATGAGGGAATAAACAAAGGCCTTCAAATTGTCAAGAGTGGCAAGAAAGCACGTTTCTGTGCTTCGTTCAGGAGCATGGTAGTCAATAAACAAGATTAGACAAAAGTACCAGGACAGTTGTAAGGCCTGTAGTGTTCATAGTGTTCAGACTACTATTTTAAAGGCTGTTAAGCAATTAAAAAAGACAAGGGCTGTTTTAAAGAGTTGGTTGTGCTGATATCCCTTGGGTCCAGCTCCACCTTCATCATTCTTTTCCCCCCCCTCTTGTCCACAAACCCTATACTAATCCTTTTTTTCTCACAGCTGTAGCCTATCTTCAGTTCTTTGTTCTGTCTGCCCTTTACCTCTGACTCTTCCTTTGCCCAGATTGCCACACTTCCAATTCTGACACCTTTCAGTCTGTACCCAGGTCCATCGTTTGCTCCCTCTTCATGCTAGATTTCACAACCTGTGGAGTGCCCTTCCTGTGGCAATGTTCAACCACTGCCTGGGTCACAGGGGATGTCTTAACTGTGTCTCATTCTAGGGTAAACAATCTCTTAAAGTACTGCAGCTTCTGTCTCTCATCTCCTCATGGAAAACCAAAGAATTCTGTCCAAAACAACAGTGCATTATCGTGCAGAATTACTTTATGCTGTCATATTTTGGTAATTTTAAAGTTTAGGTGGTTAATTGTAACCTTCTATTTATACTCAAGAGATGTTATTAAAAAAATTGAGGTCAGAAAAGCTGCTTATTTAATAAGACAAAAGACTTTGCCAGTGTTAGAACTTAAATGTATTTGCTATTAGTTATCAAGTCATAATGTGCCTTTTGCCACACTTTTTTTAAAACAGAGTCTGACAGTAATTCTGAGTCAGATACAGAAGGGTCTGAGGATGAAGATGATGAGGATGATAAAGATCAAGATGAGTCGGATACAGACACTGAGGGAGAAAAATCTCCGCTGAAATTGAATAAAACTTCATCCTCCGTGAAGAGCTCTTCCATTGCTCTTGCAGCTCATTCTACCCCGCTTAACCTCCAAGTAGCAAAGACCCCAAGCTCTGCACCAGCTGCCTTATGTCCTGAGTCCCAGCCTGCGGTTTTTCTTGGGACAGCACCATCTACTCTTACACCAAGTACACACTGTGGTATCTGAATGTCTTTTGTTATAGTACAATGTAATATCTAAGTGGCATGTGTTGTAAAAGTAGTTACAAAATTAGTTTAGACACGGGTATCAAATGATACCTTGATATAAGAAATTTTTTACAGTAAGAAAAATCATTCACTGGAACAACCTCCCCAGGGATGTGTGGAGTCCCCGTCACTGGAGGTTTTCAAGATGCAGTTGGACAGGGTGCTAGATAATCTCATCTAGGCTCCCTTTCCCATGAAAGGTTGGACCAGATGATGTTTTGAAATCCCTTTCAACCTGGGCTGTTCTGTGGTCCTTTCACAGGTGTTTGCAACAGACATTAATATCAGTCAGCAGAATTGCAAGTTCTCAAGACCTGAACATTACACTTAGTCCAGAACATTTCAGGTCCTGTAGTTATTTGAGAGAAGATAGGATGAAATAACCAGAGTTCATATTTATTACATTAAAACTCTTCATTATTTAGTCTTTGTTATTTACAATTTTTATTTATTTACAATTCTTATTTATTTTTAATTTCTACACATGATAATTTCCATTCTGAATCTTCTGTTTCTGCCCCTTCCTCAACAAATTTAATGACTGTATTTAGTTAAATTATAACTTTATTTATTATTCTTTCAAAATTCTCAGTAGAATCTGTGGACTAGGTGCAAGGAATTATTTTTAAAATATGGAAAGTACATTTAGCATTTGCCTGATGTTATATAGTGTTTATTATCCTTACTTTGGTGAGTAATTTGTTAGATTTAGTAATAATACTGCTACAGAGAAGAATGTTTTTCTGAAAGTCACACTTCTCAATTTGCATGATAACCATTAAACAAAATAGCATATTTACTACTTTGAATTAGACACTTGATAGTTAATTAACATGCAAGTAAGTAGATTTTAAATGGGGATGTTGGCTCATAAATTTTTTTTTTATATTTGGATTCAGTAGACCAGGAATTTCGTTCCCTGTCATCAAGAGCATTAACTTTGAAGCACTGTTATGTGATCTACTTCATATTTTTTTCCCAGAAACAGACCTATTCATCGCACAGTTTGTAAAAGTTTTCCCATGCATTAGGAGTAATCCAAATTGTTAAAATACAAAGTTAATTTTTTTGCTCAGGAATCTGTGTTGATTTATGATGCTTTGAAAAGGCTGATAGATTTTTGGTTTTTTTTTTTTTGGTCTGTTTACAGAGGTGGAAGGTAGAATAAATTAATTTAATATCCTTGTTTTCGGTGTAGTACTTTTTTCCTAATACAAGTCACAGTAATACAATTAAAATATTTTTGTACCCATTTTACCTAAAGCTGGTCAGTTGATGAAGAGGTCTTGTGTCTCATCTCTGTATCTGTTTTTCACTGGACAACTCATTTTTCTCAGTTCACTTGTATTTGGACAAGCAATCTCCCTCCCTCCACTGTGACACTTAGAAGTAACGTAATAGTCAGTCCTGTTAGTTTAAGACTGCAGACCGGTGTCCGAGAAGTTTGGCATTCAAGCACGGGCAGTTCCTCAGTGCTTTCTGTAGAGGACTCTTAGCGGTTGCTTCCAGATCATGCAGGTATCTGATATGGAAATCTGCACCATGACACCGTACGACACTCCTGGCTGTAGGAGGTTGGAGCAAGTTTCAGGGGTTCAGCCTGATAACGATACTCTCTCACGTCCATTTCCACAGGGAGGAGAATCTGTCACATTCTTTACACAAGGTCCAAACTTCCTTTTTGAGAAATGCCTGTGTACATAGTTCATGTCCTACAGTTCTCCCAGAGGCCTGAGAAAATTATCAGCCTTCGGCATTCCATAAAACACGTTTGGCAATCGTCTCTCTCATATCATTGATTCAGTCTCCTGACTAGTGCCAAACACAGCATCTGTTTGAACTTTGAAAAGCTGGAATAATCCTGAAAGTTTTCCGCACTTGGCAGCGGACCACAATTCACAGTGCTCCTTGAAGGCTGAGCCTATTGTGTATGAATTTTTAAAGTACAGAGTGTTTTCATTTTCATCTTCTGTACTGAAAAAAATTTAAATGTGGTCTAGTATAGAAAAACAGGTGTGCAAGGAATTATTTTAGCAGTATCTGAGAGAACCTAACAAGGCAAGCAGTTCAGTATACCATAATTGGGTTTTCTTCTGTTCACAGTGTTAGAAGAAGAGGTTAAAGTAAACTTAGTGGAAAATTTATTTCAAAAGGAGGATAGTTATATTAATTTTCTTGCTACGTGAAGTGTGTCATGGCTAGAATGCCAAAATGCTTTGTCTTTTCATTAAGGGATATAAGGCTAAAAAGTGTATTTTAAGAACATGTTTTCATTTTGTAAATTATCTTAGGTGTTAATCAGAAATTCTGTTCTAGGTATTTCAAAAAGACGAAGAGTGACAGATGAACGGGAGCTGCGTGTTCCTCTTGAATACGGGTAAGTTATAGGTTGATATTCCTTAAAAGGAGATAATACCTTCAGAAGTCATTTGATAAAGAAACGACAGTTTAGAATTTTTTGAGGCTGAATAATAGAGAAGGGGCTTCAACAATTTAGATTATCAACTCACAGTGACTGGATCTCTTGGAAAAAAAAGCGTCGACATTTAATGTTAATTTTTGTGTATCAAATTTGCCCTTTTGCAAACATGACTTGTTTAGCAGTTTTGCCACTGGAAATTAATCCCAATGGCTAGATCTGAGCCAGTTCAGACGCCAAATAACTCCTCGAAATAACAGTTCTAAGCTGTTTAAAAACTGGTAATATGCATGTAGCTTGATATAAATAAATCCGTATATAGTCAGAGTTTGGACTATCAACATAATAACAGTTTCTGGTTTTGCCTATTTGATTTGTGATACACTTGTCACAGCTAGATATGTGCCTTTTTCCTTTCGTATAAAAGTCTTAAATTGACATAAATGACTTGTTTTTTAAAAAGTGTATTGTTGTATGCAATTATTTCATATTCCTCTAGCTGGCAGAGAGAAACCCGCATAAGAAACTTCGGTGGTCGTCTTCAAGGAGAAGTGGCATATTTTGCACCTTGTGGGAAGAAGCTGCGACAGTATCCTGAAGTAGTAAAGGTACACCCCTTTTTTTAACTGTTGTGTTCTAATGTTACTAAGCATGCTTGCAGTTTAAAAATGCCGGTTTTTTCCCTCCAATAAAGATACTTATTTCAAAATACCTGTGATATGAGGCGTAATGTATCTCAGTCTGTTACTGATTTGATCTCCTATAAATGCATATCCCTTTAATAGAATATGCAAAACATTACACTCACAAAGTTAGCTGTACATCAAAGCTGGGTTGTAATTATTTACAAGCTGAAGTGGAAAAATATGTGATTTTTTCAGTATCTCAGCAGAAATGGAATAATGGATATCTCAAGGGACAATTTCAGCTTCAGTGCAAAAATAGGAGTGGGTGACTTCTATGAAGCCAGAGATGGACCGCAGGTATCCGCTTTTTAAAAAGTAAAGTCTTTGATCCAAGGAACATTAACTTAAATTTAGGTGAAGTAATTTTCACTACAATCTGAAGCGTTGCCTGTTTTTAGCTAATTCTTTCTAAACATTGTGCGTGTTTCTTAATAGTAGTTACATTGAGATGCTGAGAGCTTGATCCTGGGCAGTGTTGAAAACTGCTCCTCTTAGTAATTTTATTAGGAGGTTGCAGGAGTTCGGCATGCCTTATGATCAGCTCTGAGCCTGGATTTGCCTAGTATGAAAGAACTCTGAGCTACGCATTTTATCTTTGTCAGATGTTTCTGACTGGAACCCTATTTCTTCCTTTACTTTATAAACTTAATATTGATAGTAATTTATGTGTATGCGTTAAATCACACTCTTCTCATCTATTCATGTGCATAATTTACATAAAATACGTGTTTAAATGCAAGTGTTTCCTGTATCGAGAATGCTGTCTGAGCTTCCCGAAGCATGAGATTTTTACAGGTAGAACTCTTAGACTTTGTGTAGACAAAGTGCACAAGAATAAGTAAAATCAGAATTTTAAGGAAATTAATGCTATGTTTGTGCCATACTGTGTTATTGCATTTTGGTCACGTTGCCATTTCTTCAGGATGTGCGTGAAAGTTTCTGACTTTTGTCAGTGAATATATTTACTTCTTCAAAAGATAAGTATCCTGAACGTGTTACTACAGGAATGTGCACAGACACCACACTCTTAGTCTTGAACTCAGGTTCTAGTTAGGCCTTATGTCCTTGTGATACCCTGTAGAAACACTTCATGTTTACATAGTGTAAATTTGAAAGCAATAAAGACTGAGTTCATAGTGAGCAGCAGCTTCTAAGTGGTGCTTCCTGGTTCCTGGCTTGCAGGGTAAAACATTGCTAAACCCTCTTCATGTTTGGCCTTCATAAAACAACAATTACAAGTTCATGTAGTTGTGAACTTCATTACATACCTGAATGGCTTGATGGAAATAATTCCTTATAATGTGAACGTAATGCAATGTCAAGGTATCTGCTCTGTTTTTACCTTTTGTGTCTGTTGCCCATATTATTTCATTAATCTTGTCCGCTTTTCTAGTTATCTCTTTCTTCTCCCTTTAATTCTTGAGATGATTTACAGATTTTGTCCTCCTTTGATACTACAATGCTTCATAATGAAGGCATTGGGGAGGGCAGGTTTCTGTAGGCAGGGTTGGCAATATGAATAGTAAGTTGCTGTACATCTTACTGTAGTTTCTACTTGTATCATTTGTGGTAGGTTCCGTTGAGACTTGGTTAGACAAAGGAAAAGTTTTCTTGTAAGTAAAAAAAAAAAAAAAAAGGACCGAGGGCAGCTGTTTCAGATGTGCTAAAATGTATTTGCATTTTACGTATGAGATTTTGAATTAGAAGATTATAAACAGTTGAGCTACACTCAGGCTGATAATATGCACTTAGCAAAACAGTGTGTGATACTGATACTTCATGAAGAGAATTTGCACCTTTTTTTACTAATATTTTTTTGATTATCCAGCCTATGGTTACTCTTCCTTTTCTTTGTTACATATTTCTGTCATCTTTTCAGACATGCAGCGTGCATCCAAAGTGATAGGGTAAGTTTCAGAAAGCTCAAAGACAGAACAAGATGTGAAGAAAATTATCTAAGGGCTATATCAGTTATATTGAAGAATTACATATAGCAAGCCAAAAATGCATGGATTACCTGCTTCTGATAGCACCTGTGTTTGTCTCTTCTGGTGCACAAGCAACCAAATGTTATGGGTCATTCAAAGTGGTGATTAACTACTTTAACAGAGAAGTGTGTCTGGCAGAAGTGGGCCATGAAATAGTAGGGTTAGAGGAATGTTTGAAGTCTGGCAAATGTGGAAATTCAGTGGCGAGACCCAGGGGCTTTAAACCGCTATGGTTTAGAAAGATTAGTGTGAATGTGATTTGAGGTGATGGAGAGGGCATGGGTCCTTATGAGTTCAAGTAATATGGATAGGAATACTACATCAAGTAGTAGGTGGAAGAGGGAGTTGTGGAGTGATACTGAGCTGCGCCTTAAGATTGCATCATGCTGGCTTTGATTAATATATAACAGCAGGAGCATCCATTGCAGGATCACAGAATGGCTGAGGTCGGAAGGGACCTCTGGAGATCACCTTGTCGAAGCCCCCCTGCTCAAAAAGGGTCACCTAGAGCCAGTTACCCAGGACCATGTCCAGACAGCCGTTGAAAATCTCTGTGGGAGACCCCATCACCTCCCTGGGCCACCTGTGTCAGTGCTCAGTCACCACTGTGGTGACAAAGTGTTGCCTGGTGCTCAGAGGAACCTCCTGGGTTTCAGTTTGTGCCATTGCCTCTGGTCCTGTCACTGGGCCCCTCTGAGAGGAGCCTGGGTCTGTCGCCTCTGCACCCTCCTTCCAGGTATTTGCACACATCGATGAGATTCCCCTGAGCCTCCTCTTCTCCAGGCTGAACAGTCCCAGCGCTCTCAGCCCTCCCCTTCACAGAGTCATTATGTAGTTAGAGAAAACTTGACCCTTCATGCAGCTCAGTTTGGATCCATTTTAGTTGAATGTGAAATACCAGTAAGGGCAAAATACAGATGTTTTAACCTGGATATAGTTCTCTGTGAGTAATTGTTAAGTCACGGTAAGCATGGCATGCGCTTTTTTTCCCCAGTAAGATTTTGCATAAAGCTGTGAGAATAATGCTTTGATTTCTGCCCCTCCCCTTCTCCCTCCACCCCCACCCCCACCCACCCCCCCCCGCCACGAGTCTCAATGCTTGCCTAGGAATTCGGGAATGGGAAAGGATGAAAGTGCTTAAAGTACTTTTTCCTGTCTCCTTAGTGAATAGTAACTCCTATGTACATTGGTATTTCTGAGGGTACTTGTTTATGGTGCTGCCTCAGAACAAATACAGCATCTTTATAAGCTGTGAAGTCTACCTCTTAAGCTTACTGTTGTTTCCTTAAGAGACTTACTCTGTGAATAGGTATTTGGAAGTCTAATAAAATGTTTATTACAGATACAATAGAAATACCGTACAGAACAGCCGACTATATAATCAGCTGTCGTATGCATTTGTAATGTAGTAGTAATTATTTGCTTCCTTTTCTAGAAACTGGAATTGAAAATGTTCTATGCTGAATTCTGCAATTAAGTTTAGAAAGCTTTGTTGTTAATTTTTTCTCACAAATCTTAAGTTGAAATTAATGAGGACGTCTCCTTCTTGCAAAATGCTTGTGGTTTTGTTCGTTAGTTTGGTTAACGGTCTTTGAGCTTGATTCTGCTTCCACGCATAGTTATCTGGTGCCTTTCTGGCAAATGGCCTGATTACAGAACAGTATTGCGATAGAAGGTGGATTCCTGAAGGTGAGAAATAGAGCCAAGTCCTTGCTTTGATGAGTTTCAACAATGAAATACAACATTTCACGGTGTTATTCCTGGTTTTATTCGAATGTTTGCGTAGTGAAGTTTGGATTTTATGGAAGCCTCTGATTCTCCTATGTTGGGGCACAACCCTCATTTTTTTTCTTTGGAGTATTGAAAATCCACAGAATATCAGATTGTACATTCTTTTATTAGAAATTTATTTTGGGTCAGATTTTAAGATATCTGAGCAAATAATATAGATGGTCAATTAGCACCTGCTTAACCCTTAATGGGTCTTTTCTGGACTATTTTTGTCTTGTCTTCTCTTAAACTTGTGGGAACTTGTTGCATCCACAGTGTCCTTTGGCAGGACATTAAACAGTCTTCTCCTTGTTCCTTGAAACGCCAGCTCCTTTTGCTTATTGAACATTCTACTAGCTTCATTTGGTGGCATCTAGTTTCTCTTGCGGGAGACGTTAGGAAAATGTAATATACATCCATGGTCTCTGTGGCACTAATGATCTTGACAACATCTATCTTTTCTGCATATTTGTTGTCATTAGTATCATTAATCACAGAAAATAATAACACAGAGCAAGAGCAGTCTCCATTGCAGGATCTAAGTTACTTCTTGAACTATGGCTGCTTCTCTTCCTTTTCTTTGAATTCTACTTTGACTTCCCCCATGCCACCCCACCCAGGGTCTTGCAGTTTTTGAGGTAAGATTTCCTAGATTGGAGGTTGGTGTAAGTGATAAGTACGGTATTAAATCTAGCTTACATTGCTCAACAGACTGAACCTGTGGTAAATCGTTAAGTCAGGTGCTAGACAGTGAAATGAAAGTGCATGCCGAAGTAGTACTCTTAAAGATAGAAAATTAATTAACTTCTCTTTAAGTGATAGAGGTAACTATTTTGGATTGAAAAGTCCTTCGAGATGATGCATTGTACACATAGTGATACGATCATGATGCTGAACAGGTGGTTTTCAGGATCATAGCTAATAACAAAGCCCTTTGGAATGTCTGTGTGTGAGATGTACTTTGGGGGTGGTCTTAACTGGGAGTGATTCAGACTTCAAAAAAAGGTGTCTTTGCAGATACTGACAGCTTCCTTGGAATCTGAACGTTTCATTAGCAAAAATGGCATTTCTCTTGTCAAATCTTATATTAAATGTTTGTAATTATGACACATGAGCAGAAAGAAGGTAAATTGTCAGAATGAGCAAATAAAAATGTGTTTTATGGTACAGCAAATTTGATTTCAGTGTTTATGTACTATAATTGTGAAAACTTTGATAATGTAAATTATTTTTTCTGAACAGATATTTAACTAATGTGTTTTATAAGTTACCAACTTTCATTCTTGCCTTTGCAGACATTTTCAAAATCTTTTACAAACCTTTTTAAGGCAGATTATGGAGTAGTCCCTAAGGGTACTTAGCTTACATTTTCCCCCCACATTTTTCAAAAACTTGGAAAAGTGTTAAAAGATCTTACAATTTTTAAATACTCATGTTCAATCAAATGGGATCGGATAGACCATGCTCCTGTTCTGCTCAGTAGATGCAATAAACTCTACTTTTTATCAGTTAAAGTAAAGCTGTTTCTGTGTGAGGACTAACTTGGGTATTTGTATTAACAAAGTGTTTCACTATTTGTTTTTGAGATTTCATGAAAAACCAGTCATAGTAGTGAAAGACTGTGTTGAATGTATTGCTGCATTTGTTTAGTTTGAGAATATAGTTAATACAACTTCTGGTTCAGATAGATGGATTCTTAAAAGTTACCAACTTCCAATTGCTTCAAGTTGACGCAGAAATTAATTTGCTTGCAGTGGATGAGGGGAGAAATAAATTGTACTAAATAAAACTTCAAGATTAAAATGAGTTTGTTTTTTCAACTTTGTTTACATCTACAACACCCCAGAAAGCAATATTTGAAAATACGTTACTGCATTTGCTTGTCATGTATGTCAAAAACTCGGCAAACGCTAACAGTTGGAAGACAGTGACTCGTAGCTTGACGTGTTTTCTCATTCACGTTGAGCAGTGGATTATGTGAGAGCAGAGTAGTTATTTTTGAGTTTACGTAATAAGGAAGAATCCATTAGTCCTTTTAAAAAGGGTTGAGCAATAAGTGATTTGGTCAGAAATAATTAAAAATAACATGGTAGTGGTATACCTGCTAGGTAATACCTGTGTGTCACTGCATAGTCTTCAAAATCTTGCATAGTAATGATAAGTGTTCAATATATAGCTTCTATGCGTCATCAAAATGTTGTACTACCCAAGTAGTGCATCACAGCTCTTGCATATTTTGTATATATAACTTACTTAGGAAAAAAAAAACAACCACGACATCTCTTGCTGTTCATGTTCTCAATTGTCATAGATTTATTTTTCCTTTTTTTAGTCTGTGCTTGTAATACCTGTCTCTGAAATGTGTCAATTAAAAGGGTGTGCAGTGGTGTCTTCTGAAGGAAGAGGAAGTCATTCCCCGTATCAGAGCTATGGAAGGGCGTAGAGGACGACCACCAAATCCCGACAGACAGCACTCTAGAGAGGAGTCAAGAATGAGACGACGCAAAGGCCGACCTCCAAATGTTGGTAGCACTGAGTTTCTAGACAACACTGATGCAAAGCTTTTAAGAAAGCTCCAGGCTCAAGGTAGGTAGTATGTTGCTGTTTTCATGAACAGAGGGTGTCAGTATATAGAGAGTTAATACTTTTTCTGAAGAGGAGTGATATGTGTCACTAGGATATTACTATACAACATTTTGTTTTGGAAATTTGTCACATGCTTTTATTAAAGCCTTTTTCAAGATCAGTAGAGTATATATGATTCAAAGGAAGAAGTGTGTGTGTAAATGCGTGTGTAAGAGCTTACTCTACAGTTGCTTTATTTAGATTTATAAAATTTAAAAAAGCAGACATCCAATAGTCTGGTTACCACTGATGTAATTTTTTTAAATTGGCAAAAATGAACAGATCTTTGTTTTCTCCTGTATCAGCTCAAACAACAGTGGACATAGAGATTGAAATTGTGATCTGAAGTTAGCATTTCTGTGAAGCTTTTGGCTTCACAGTGAAAATGCTATTCTTGTAAAATCTCTGATAGTGACAAGATTTAAATGCCCATAAGGTTGAATAGGCTCCTGTAATAAGGAGTACCAATGTTGACAGTGGAACTTCCATGGTGTCAGGTACTACTATATATAAAAAGCATGAGGACCTGATTTTAATTAACACCAGGTATGTAATTTTCGAATTTCAGTTCTTCAGTCCATAACCGTATCGTATTTTCTGAATGCATCTAATCCAGTATGAAAAACTCTTACAGGATGTTTGTTTTAACTTAGGACTTCACTGTTCTTTCATATGCTGACTGTGGACATGTTTGGGGAGCAACATTGTGTTTTGCATAGTGTCCTTGCTAACAGTACGTGTGCCGTTAATACCTGCCTTGGTGCGATTCTTTGCATCTTTTTCCCTTGTTGCCTGCAAAGAGTACTGTTCTATACAGAAATGTTTAAGGTATGCAGCCAAATAAGGTAATTCTTTGGACCCATGGACAGAGAGAAAGCAGTTTTATAAATACCTTAATTTGTGGTATGTCTTGTAGTGTTGCACAGCTATTTTACCTGTGTTAAGGTCACCGCCACCTTTGGTTCGGTCATGAGAATTAGGAAACTGTAAGTGTCAGCTGAGAATTAGGAAACTGTGTCAACTGCTGAAGCATCGTAGCATTTGCTGAGAGGCTGTGTGTTTATTGTTGAGGCACAGTGACTAATTCCAGAAGTCTTTTCTTCTCAGTGGGAAAAGATAAGCCCTAGTCACTAAGCCATTTTGTTTCACTTTGCAACTTCTCTTTCCCTGTATTGGTCGCTGTAAGGGGTGGAGGAGAAGTATTTAGGTACGTTCTCCCATGTCTGTTTTCCCACCATGCACTGTAGCATTTAGTAAAATGAACAAAAACGTGGTCTATAGATACAAGAAGATTCAGGATGTATAATATTTCATGTTAGTTTATTCATATCTACCCTGCTTTTTTCCCCTCATGAGAACATTAGAAATGTCTCAGTGGCTCAGCCCAGCAGTTCATCTAGTGCAGAACACTGTCTCCCATAGTGGCCATGGGAGAAAGCATGTGAACCTGATCACTTCTTGGTCCATTTATTTCCTCGTACTGTGGCATCCTGAGTTGTTTTATGAGTGATGTTGTAGAGTACATTTTTTTTCTTGTTCCATTTATTTTCAGTTTATAGAACTGCTGCACGTGAATTAGTCTGTTGTTTGTTTTTTAACCTCCTGACAACGTTTGCTCTATCAGCCTCTGGTGGCAACAGGTTCCAGAAGTCTGCTAACTACTGTACCATTTTAGTTTTTAAAAAATGACCTTCTGTTACCATTGGTGGGTGTTCCTGCAGGGTTTGGAGAGTAACGGTTCTCCAAATTGCTATCCACCACTTTAATGATTTTGCATACCTTAATCCTCTCTGTTCTTAGTCTTCTCCTCTCCAAACTGAAAAACCTCAAGTATTTTCAGGTTTTTTTCTCAGAAGATTGTTCCATCCCTTTGATCCTCTTGTGTGTCCTCTAATTTCAGTATTTCTTTTCTAGGTGTGTTACCTTACATTTACCTATGATGAAGCTCTTCTGCTACCTTTGCCCACTGTTTTTCAGGGCTCTTCCAGAGTTTCTTGCTGTCAGCACAGCCTTGGATTTTCCAGAGTGCTTAATATTGTCTTCACATTTTGGAATTTAACTTTGCAGTCCCCTTTCCAGGTTCCGCTGATGAAAAAGTATTAAATAAAGCTGGTTGTAATACTGATTTGTGAAGAAACTCTCTGCTAACTCTTCTTCATCACAAAAGGTGACTGCTGAGCTCTGCCTTTTGTTTGCTATCATTTAAAGAGCTTTCAGTCTGTGAAGCTTGCCTTCAATGACATAACAGCTTAGTTTTACTAATAACGTTTGACTTAGAACCTAGTAAAATACTTTCTGAAATTCCAAATACATTATATCTATTAGATTGTCTTTATCTCCCTGTTACTGACGCTCTCGTTGAAACCTGAAATTAGGCAGAAATTTCCCTTTGTAGAAGCCATGCCGCCTGTCTGAACTGATAGTGTTTTATAATGTACTCAGTAAGTATATATAAGATATCATATGTGCAATAAGATCCTACCACCTCAAACAGGAAAGGAAAATCAGACTAACTGATCTGCAGTTCCCAAGACTTCTGCTAGAGCCCTTTTTTTGTTGTTGATGAGAGTTGCCAATCCTATGACACAGTGGCTATTGTTAATAATACAGTAAACAGCCAGATGTCTCTGTGGTTTCACGTTAGTGTTCCTTCAGATTTCTCAGCTTAATCTGTCACGTCCTAGTCATCTGTTAACATCTGACTTACCTTCTTGATGTAATGCTTCTTTTGTATTTACCTCAAATTCATGTAGTTCTTCTGACTTGTCTGCTGTAGATGACGCTCCGAGTAGGGGAATCTGCCCGGCATCTTCAGCAGTAGAGACTGGCACAAGTAATTCATTAAGCTTTTTTTCCTAAGGCTCTATTTTTTATCCTGTTCACCGTTAGGTCCCACTGATTGTATTTCTGACTTCCTGTTGTGATGTATGTAAAGATCTTTTACAATCTGCTCAGGCGTCCTTTGCAAGGTGCTCTTCAAATTCTTTTTTAGCCTTTCTCACTCATTCTTTAAGTTTGGTCTGTCATAGGCTTTTCTGTTCTTACTTGAACACGCTTCTAGTTTTTTACATGCTTACTGTTTTCCTATGACAGCCTCCTTTTCTAAAGAACGACACATGGACTACCTTTTTCCGTTTTTAAACGGCTCAGTATTTAGCTGGACAAGCATATGTTTTTTTTGAACTGCCTGTAGATTGCTCACTTGAAGTATGCGTGCGTGAAGACTGCTTTTGTATAGCTTCTTTTAGGGTTCCACCAAATGGACTACACAGATGTTTCTTCATTCATCATTTTTACACTATGTGACTTGATACTGCACTTTGCATAGAAAGCACGTCTTCTGCCTTACATCTCATTCTGATATTCCTGTAACGTTCGTACTTGGTAACAACATGTATTATTAATTATCCTTCTACTGTGTCTGTGATACGTCCGTTACATCTGAGTTGTCATTTGGTACCAGGAATTCTAGTTTCCCTAATTTCTTTTTACATTTCTTGGCTTGATTTACAAGGCCTTACATTTTGCTCAATACAGCACGTACTAGTTGAATGGAAATACAAGTGGTCTGATTTGTCATCCCTGTTTTTTGCACTATAGGTGTTTCTTTCCCATCTGTCCTTTTCAAACGCATGCCGAATATTAATTGCATCCTCCTTGTGGATTGTGTCAATTCAGACTAAGCGGTCTTCTGCATCTGTTGGCCTTTCCATAGTTCATAGTTTAATTTCTCCTCTGTGATGTAAATTCTGATTTCCAGCTACTGGTTCTGTTTCGATTAAGGTGTAACTTCTTCTGTATGGTTTCTCCTTGGCCCTGAAGGTTTCACTGTTGTTGTGTACCTATTTACACTACCCTTGCTATCTATGGCATCATCTTACCTGTACGTGGATTTTCCATGCGTCTGCCTGCATCTTGGTCATTGCACAAGAAGCTGACAGTATTTTGGAGGATGCTGTCGGAGACATTCTGGACATCAGTCCTTTGAATAGCATGCTGTCCTACAGCTGTCTTACATCAGTGTGGCCGTGCACAGTTCATGCAAATCCCATAAATATTCTTACTTAAAATAGTGGAATGCTTCAGGAAGTGACTAATTAGTGGAAGAGTGGCTGGCTGTAGGTAGCCACAGTACAGAGAGGTGTGACCCAGATGAGTCTTGTGTGCTCTTACTGCATTCGTAAAAAATTCGTAATTACAGGAGGTGACTTCTAAAGAAGACAGTAATTCCATGCTTTCTGAATAAAATGTTGATTTAGTACTCTGAGAAAAATGGGTTTTGCTTTAAAAAGAAAGAAGAAATCAATTTTTAAGTGAAGCAGCATTATTGGCCCAATGCTGTCACTTAATAGGTATTTTTTTCCTCCAAAAATAGTATTTTCTTTTAAGTAGAAAACATCCATGTTCATTTGCGCTGTTGATGTACTTACTGATACATGAGAGACCACTAAAAGTAGTTTATAGTGAAAAGTTGTCAAGATAAAGATAGAGAAAACAGTGGATCTGTTTTGCACATATTTAACTCATGAAAATGTCTGGAATATGAGCTATATCTTTATTGTTGGACAGCACTGGTTTTATGACATTAATATTTTCTTTTTGTTACAGAAATAGCTAGGCAAGCAGCACAAATAAAGCTACTGAGAAAGCTCCAGAAGCAGGAACAAGCTCGAGCTGCCAAAGAAGCAAAAAAACAGCAAGGTAGGTATTACTTGTGAAACTTTGGGCATGCTAGCAGATTATTTTGAAAAGTATTAGTGAAAAGTTAGCTATCTCTTGTCATGTTCTGCTGATACTAATTTTTTTGTTTGCTTTTGTCCTTTAGCTATTATGGCAGCTGAAGAAAAACGAAAGCAAAAGGAGCAGATAAAGATAATGAAGCAGCAGGTAAACTTATGTGATTGCTAAATGAGCTCCTTAAATTATGTTTTGAATTACTGAATTAGGGGAATTTTTAATTAGTAAATTATTAAGTATGCTGATTACAAAGTGAATGTTTGAAATCTAGTTTTAAAGAGCACACAATGTATATTATTTAGAATTCTAAACTCTGTAGTAGCTGTTCGTATTGTCAGGACATAGCAATTTTGTCTGTTGATTTAAGCGACCCAGCATATGTAATTGCTTGCCAATATTGGTAAGAAATTAAAAAACTGCTACTGAAGTAGTGTGATGTGGTCTTCCTTTATTTGGTTCTAAATACTGGAGTAGTGTTCGTCAGTGATTCTGGCTGGCTAATAATTTGCATCCAAAAATGTATATGTGTGTATGGTTGGCTTTTTATATTCATTCTGTTCAGTATGAAACTTAGAGTACAGAAATTAAATACTTCATCTCGCAGCAATCAAAGGACAAGTTTTTTTAGCTTTCAGTGAGAAGACATTTTTGTGTTCAGTACCATTACTGCTTAAGATTTTTACCCTCTTAACAGTGGCAGCAAATAAGAATATAGAACCTTACAAAAGGAGAAAAAGTTGACTTCAGTTGGCCAGTTCAACCTGTACGACTGCTGAATTAGTATGTGTGTGCATAGTACAGACAGTACATTCAATTATTTTTAAAAAGAAAGTCTAAATATTGTTGGAATTATGTTCCCTGTTCATGTTCTTACTACAGTATTATTTATAGAGGCTTAAATTAAAGGGATATATGGAGATGGAAATGATGAACATTTACTATTATAACCAATAACTTATTTGTGATACAAACTTTCACTGAAATTTCCATGAAGTTCTATAAATATTTGGACTTGATGATATGCTACTTTGTAATGTAATGTGTATTTTTAGCTCTAAATAGAATTTTGAATTTGGACATGGGAGGAGAGGATTCCAGGTTTGACTTCCTGCATCAGCTTGGGGCTGATTTAAAATACCTTGTGCCTTTCATACAGGGTAGAGCTGAAGTCAGTTGCAGGGAAAATCTTTCTTCAGTGGTGCAGTGTATTCACTGTAGTCTCAAGACTGGTTTCTATTTATATTGTACTTCACTTGTGTTTTTTCTAGAGATGGTTCAATTGTAATTTTTTTGAGCTCTAGTTACATGTTTTCAACCTGTTGTGTTAGGTGCTGTAGAGTAATTTTATTTTGCAGCTAAGTTGCATTTAGATCCCCAGAGAAGCTTCACATCTAGCATTCAGATTCAGAAATCAGCAAATCAAAACGTGTCTATATTTGATTTATTTTGTTTGTGGCTTTTTAAATCTCAGAGAACAATTAGTATGAAATAATAGAATCACAGAATCATTTAGGTTGGAAAGGACCTTCAAGATCATGGAGTCCAACCATTAACCCAGCACTGCCAAGCCCAAAACTAAACCCTGTCCCAAAGCACCATGTGTACCTGTTTTTAAATCCCTCCAAGGATGGTGACTCCACCAGTTCTCTGGGCAGCCTTTTCCAGTGCTTGACAGCCCTTTCAGTAAAGAAATTTTTCCTGATGTCCGATCTCAACCTCCCCTGGTGCAACTTCAGGCCATTTCCTCTCATCCTATCACTTGTTACTTGGGAGAAGAGACCGACCCCCACCTCACCACAACCTCCTTTCAGGCCGTTGCAGAGAGCAATGAGGTCTCCCCTCAGCCTCATCTTCTCCAGGCTGAACAACCCCAGTTCCCTCAGCTGCTCCTGGTAAGACCTGTTCTTGAGACCGTTCACCAGCTTCGTTGCCCTTCTCTGCACACGCTCCAGCACCTCAATGTCTTTGTATGATCTTATCATCCCACCACTTAGAAAATAATACTGGTAAAACAGATCTCTCATGATTTTGCCTATAAGCGGCATCCTGAGGTGTTAAGAACACCAATGAAAATATCAAAGCCTTTTGCATCTTTGAAATCCAGACATTAAACGTAACATACTTTTTTTTTTGGTAAGTACTTAACCAAAATTGTTGTTACTGCTGACTGCCTTAAATATCCCAGGAATAGATAACAATTAATCCTTGTCAGTAACTGTTTAGATTTTTCGATGAAAAAAAGTGCTCAGTATAGTAGACACTGGGCTAGAAGTTGTCACTCTGCCATCTCTGAGCTAAACTAGGAAGGGCTGAGAGCGCTGGGACTGTTCAGCCTGAAGAAGAGGAGGCTCAGGGGAATCGATGGTCCTTTCCAACCTAAATGATTCTGTGATTCTATTATTTCATACTAATTGTTCTCTGAGATTTAAAAATCGATGTGTGCAAATACTTGGAGGGAGAGTGCAGAGAGGACAGACCCAGGCTCCTCTCAGAGGGGCCCAGTGACAGGACCAGAGGCAATGGGCACAAACTGAAACCCAGGAGGTTCCTCTGAGCACCAGGCAACACTTTGTCACCACAGTGGTGACTGAGCACTGACACAGGTGGCCCAGGGAGGTGATGGGGTCTCCCACAGAGATTTTCAACGGCTGTCTGGACATGGTCCTGGGTAACTGGCTCTAGGTGACCCTTTTTGAGCAGGGGGGCTTGGAGAAGGTGATCTCCAGAGGTCTCTTCCGGCCTCAGCCATTCTGAACTTTTGTAGATTGTGACAGCTTCAAAGTTTCCACTTCTGAAGGCAACCCTTACTTGTTAAGGAAGGACAAATAATGCAGGCTTTTTTTTTTTTTTTTTTTTTTTTCTTTTCAGAGCGTTGGACTTGTATCCATTCACATCACCCTATGATTATAAAGTAGTCCTTATATTCCTAAGTGTTCAGGACGCAAGAATTGCTTAATCAAATCCAGACCTTGTTTATCGCCACCATATTCCTTCTTGATGTATAAACTGATAAAATTTTCATTATTCCAATGTGTAGAATATTTCTTTTCTTCTCCGAGATACTTCTTTTCTCTCTTTTCTGCTGAAAAATTTGTTCTGTATTAACTCTGACCTTTGTTAAATTGAGAGAGTATAGTGCATGCTCTCAACTTTTGTACAGTTTTGTTTGTAAAGTATAATGGGGGATAACAGAGACTTAAGGTCCATGCCATGAGCTTTGCATGTTGAAAATAAAAGTTCAACACTGTATTATCAAGGGCCCTGAATGAATTTGCTGGATAAGGTAGTCTTATGTTGAACTTCTCGACAGTTAAAGAGCTGGTAACATTTGCCTGAAGTTTGTAAGACCTCATGAGGTCTTCTTGTATTGGAGCTCTATTCTTCAGGAAATTTTGTATGCCTTTCTTCTGTGATTGCTCATTTTCTCTTAAATATTTTATATTGCCTTTTGTTGGAGGCTTGGTTTTGGCTTCAGTTATTTTTTTGATAAAGTATATATATTACTATGTGTTCTCTAGAAAGTAAAATTTTGGAGTAGTGCATATTCTAGAGTCTCAGACCAGCTCACAAGAAGACAGTGTCTTCACTACAGGTGGGCTTTACACTCACTGTTGGGACATCTGCTGTTCCAGAGAAGAGCATTGAGCTCCATTTCAGGCTTCTGATTTAGGCCTCCCAGCTTGCAGGGCTTTTTCGTGGCCTCGGTTTTGCTGTTAAAACTTAACAGCAAGTCCAGCTGAATGTATTCCTACACTGCTTGTCATAATGGTCCCTTCCTAGCCCCTGTGGCTTAAGCAGCTTTTTTTGAGATCAGGAAACCACGAATAATGTGCTAAGAAATTTTTGATATGAACTTGGGTTGCTGCTATTTAAGAGCCAAAACCCATGCAGCACACGAAATGTGAACTAATACCAAAGTTCGCAATGATTGCATTTCTAAAACAATGTAATAAGATTATTATAGATTTTAGGAACTAATTCCTGAAAAAGAATAAATTAGAATATGGTTACATAGCACCCATCTGTGGAGTGCATAGCGTGATCATTTTCTTCTTACCACGATGAAACATGCTGAAATGTGTCATACTGCCTGTGGCTGCTGTTTCAGTTACTTTTTTTGTTATTCAGCTCTTCAGCATGTGTAAAACTGTCCCCTACACTACATATTAAGGCATCCAAACTGATTGTCAATTACCTGAATGCTTTAAAAATCTGGGGAAACTGAAGTGTACTTAACTGTGAAAATAATACCCAAATTGCATGTGGGTAACTTACTGGCTGACAGAGTGTGTGCTTTGATTTTCACAGTACTCAGGTTTTCCATGTTGCCCGTGGTACCATAATGAACTGAAAGGCTGCTAGAACTAAGGGAGAAAGTAGTGGTTTGACAGAACCCCATGTTTCTTATTCAGGGAAATACCATCAAAACATGGTGGGTTTTATGCCATAGCTGCCATTTCCATTCATTCCTAAATAACTCCACCGTTGCAAAGCTAGAATTTGAGTGCTGCTAGCTTGATGACATTGTCATTAATCTGGTCCCCTTAAAGCTGTTAAAAAAATAAATACTATGATGACTTAAACATGAGCACCTATGCATAGTGTTGGTTCATTCCGGGATATACCAGACATCATCTAGTGCTAGTAAAAATGCTGAAGGTGCATTGTCATGTGGCAGCAATTGACTACAATGGGTGTGAGGCTTGGTAACAAAATGTATCTGTGCATAGACTTGGTCATTTTTAAAAATGTAAACGTAAATTTACTTTCTCAGTTTTTTTTTTAAAAAGAAATAACTTTTTTTCCTCTTGTAGGAAAAAATTAAGCGAATCCAGCAAATCAGAATGGAGAAAGAACTTCGAGCTCAGCAAATTTTAGAGGTAAAAATAGTGGCTCAAATACAATTCCTTGTGTTGCCATTTTAAACAGCGTTGTATTTTAATAGTCACACATGCAGTTGGGAATGCAACTAAATATAACAGCTCTAACAACCTGGACTTCCAAAGGCCAGTTCAAAAACATGTCTTAAAATGTTTTTCTTAAAAAATCTGTGTTAACTGCGACCCAGATCTCGCAAAGTTAACAGCTTAACTATTCCTTTAGAAATAGTTAGAAAACAAGTTTGCAATTAATAGAACATTGCAGCAGTATCACTTTACTCTGTATGAGGTGCAGTGGATTTAAAATCCTAAGTTTATGTATATGCCAGAATATACCTCTATACCATACTAGTCTGCTACTATATTACCAAAGATAATTTGTTAGTTTTCACGTGTCCATTAATGGAAAAATTAATGGTAATCTTGTTGCCATTTATGTTTTATTGCTTATTTGTATACTTACTTCCTTAGCTATAATAGCCAGGTGAAGCAAATTTGATTTGGACTTGAAATTCTGGCTTAATTTTTAAAAAGTTAATGAATTGTGAGTTCATTGATTGTGAAAGCTGCGTTGGAGAAGGAATCTGTTGCAATGATACACGATGATGTTTTCAACTTTTAAAGGCATGTAACTATTTCTAGTCAGATTATTTCCAAGTTGTAATGATGCTATTGTGTGGAATGTGTTTCACATGCACAGGCAAAAAAGAAAAAGAAGGAAGAAGCAGCAAATGCCAAATTATTGGAGGCCGAAAAACGAATAAAGGTTGGTTTAGAGGAGCTCTAAGACCAAGAACTGTGTTATTGTGCGTATGTGTTGATGTGTAAGAGCAGTAAATTTGGAAGAATATTCATTGATAATGGAACTGTCAATAGAGATGGCGTGTGAATACTGCATACGTATGAAATGCATGAAGCGTATGCTGAAAGTTGGTGTATATGTGACATACACAAACACAGGTGCACATACGTACATTCGTACATACTACACACGTGAGTATAGAGAGAGATGGTAAGCTTTTGCGTGCCATTACCATGAGTTTTGCTTACATGATGCTTGGTTTGCATAACTTAAAATGCCCATGTAGTAACATTCACAGTATTGTTTTCAGCACACTGTGTCAAAAGACTGTTGCTTCTCAACAAGCATAGTCTTTCTAGGTTGTAAGTATACAAGGCTACAGAACTCTTTTACAAACAATGAAAAATACTGTTTATATATGTGCTTCTATTTCTGCTTTGGCATTCTTGCTGTATTTTAACGTGGAACTCCCAACTCAATAGACCTGCTGTCACGTATACCATGTATACTTCTCTGCGGTCAGTTTATGGGGAGTGGGGAAGTAAGAATTTAGTTCAGATCTACTGCTTTAGCATGGCAAAAATCTGCAACTTGGTAGGTAAATTCTGATAGGTATTTTAAATACATTTTTGTTCTTTTGTTTAAGGAAAAAGAGATGCGAAGGCAGCAAGCTGTTCTTCTGAAACACCAGGTTGGTATACATTCAGTTGACCAAACAGGCAGAATGCCAGTTGCGATCTGCTACTACTTAAGCTATAGGGGGGGGGGGGGGGGGGCGGCAAATCTTCAAAATATGACCTTTTTAAATTTCCCGGTTTGATTTCTGCACAAATTTTCTTTCACCTTACGATTTGTTGCTTTGCTTTGGTATTGGGGTCTTTTGGGGGATTATGAAGTGGTTTTATGACTTTGTGATTTCTGTTTCATAATATTGTGCCAACTCTTTCTACCAGGAGTTGGAGAGGCATAGACTAGATATGGTATGGGTATGTTTATTTTTGTACATCTAACACCGCATTGTGATTTGGTTGTGATATGGTTGTCATAGCAATGCATAAAATGTAGCACTGGCTGCTGTCATATTACATACTGCTGCATGGCTTTACAGCACAGTGCATTGCATACATCTGCTTGTCTTGTCTGTTAAGGAAAAAAAAATGACGTCTTGAACATGGCAATAAATAAATGAGATTTTTAACCAGAAATCCATGTTACTGATGTCCCAGTAGAAATTGGACTACTGTATAAAATCAGGGATTAATTAATGCAAAATTATAGGTAGTCACTTGGATAATTTTTGCAAGCCTTGTCCCATGTATGGGAGTGAATCCAGACATTTTAAATACAATTTGAATTAATCTGTTTTAGAAATCGGGATGATGTCTTTTCGAAGTTTATAAGGTGATGAGGAAATTAGCTTTCAGTTGGTGGTAAATACATAAAGTTATAAGTACAGAACGAAACATTAGAATGTAATCCTACCCTCACTGAATTAGATGATAAAATTTCCATAGCCTTTACTGGGGCAAGAATTACTCTACAACTTTTAAGACAAAACCCTCATACTTAATGCTCTAGAATACTGCTCCTTAGTGCATTTGAAGTTACTGACATAATTTGTTGAGGGACAGGCATCGCTAAATGCAAGTGTCATTGCGTACGTATATGCACCACCACTAGTTTGATTAAAACTGATCTAGAGCCGAGAAAATTAATCATATTAATTTGTTGTTTGGTTACAAAAATGTTAATGTTTGCAATACTTGAAAATGAGCAGTTTAAAATTTCTGCTTAATTGGCTATTGAGGAAGTAAATTGCAAGTTCCATAATAGCAGATGTAAGGTAACTGACCTGTTCCAGCCAACCATTATGCTTTTTGTTCTGCCAGCTTATGAAGGAGCATCACAACTGACCATAAGTAAATCTGTATGCTTCTTTTTTACACTGTCTCCATGTTCATTGCTTTACCTTTTTGCTTTTGATTGTTCTGTATTTGCTTTCTAAACCTGAACTAAAACATGCACAGACTTGGCCATTCTTGTCCTATATTTAGTATTTACTGTGACTTGTCTATTAATGCTAAATTTGTTACTCAGCTTTTTTACTGATTTGAAAATGTGGATTAGTTTTGTTCTAATCTTACCTGCTTCAATAGGAACGAGAAAGGAGAAGACAGCATATGATGCTTATGAAAGCCATGGAAGCACGTAAAAAAGCAGAAGTGAGTATTAACCCCTGAAAGTTTGAAGTTTTTCTGGTTTTCGTTCTGCAGTGATCTGTGGAAGAGCAGTGTCTTTGATGTACCTGTATGTATAATTTTGTTTGTATACATGGCAGTGGCAGGACAAGAAACGACAGGCACAAATTGAAATACCGGAAATTCTGTTTAAACTGAAGAAGAAATTTTTATTTTGAGGCTGATGGTTGAACACTGTCACAGATTGCCCAGCTAGGTTGTTGAGTTGCAACCTGCTGTAGCTGATACCGCTGGGAGGGACGGATGATGGCAGGGACAGAACACACACGGGGATGGGGATGGGGACTGGATGATGTCAAGAGATCCCTTCCATCCTCAGTGATTCTGAACAAGAAGCCAATAATTGCACAGTCACTTCAGAGACCTTAGTATTTCCTGGGAAGGAAGCTTTATTTTCTCCTCTTCGTGTTGTTCATGAGCATAAGAAGAGTAAGGACTTCATTATACTGACTTGTCAGACTTGCTGGACAGGCTTTCCTCAATGCTTATCCAGGGGTAAAAGCACGCATCTTATTCCAGTCCAGGTGTCTTAGAACTTGTGGATTTTGTAGATGACTCTAGATTTGGAGCATGATGAAACCAAGCAAATAGGATTATTATGCCTTAATAATTTTATTTTTTCTCCTTCAGTAGAGTGTACTGCTGCACTACAGAGAATAGGTGCTTCATTTGTCATTTTATTTTACTAAAAATGTCAGAAATTCTGAACCAAGAGGTAGAGAAGCCTAGAGTCTTAAACGCATATGTGTCATTTAGTGTACAATTGTTTTACATTGTCCATCTCTGAATCTAGATATTTAACTTGTTTTCTTTTTTGAACACAGTGACATTAAGCTGATAACAAAAACCTGACTGATTTCAGTTTCCAAAATTTCAGGCTTTGTTGATGCTGATCATCTAAACATCTACATTATTTTGTTCTGTCCTGTTTCTGAAAATAAGATTATTTTCAAAATAGCTGCACTTCCTTATGATGTGTGCTTCTTATTCTGGTGACTGCTTTCATTTATATAAATCTGGTATAGATCTAATAATCTAGAGGATTATTAGGATCTAATAATACTTGCTTATTGTGAGGATTAATGCTAAAGATTAGATAGACATTCTGTGCTATTAAATCGGGTGTTTGTTGGGCAACTGAATTAAACTGTTCCTTTTAAAATACTGCAAGATGGAAATGTTTTTCGTAGTTCAAACAATTACTTTGCTTACAAATTAAGGAACTCTAGCTAATTTACTTAGAGGGGAAAAAAATATTCAAGAAATACTGGTAGTCCTTATTGGCACAGCCTTACCCCAAATCCTTCAAAATATTTTCGTTGAGTTGACTAATCAGGCCTTTAACTAGTGAAGTTTTACTCTTAGCCTTACTATCACATGAAAGACACTGAAGTTCCCCTGCTATTAAGCTAATATAATAGTGGTTTTGTAATAGAACTTCTTCTTATAAGCAATTGAGAGGTAGCAATTTCTTTAGAAGGTTGTGGAAGGAGATGAGGGCAAAGGTCTTTAGCTTTGCCTTGAAAAGGAGTATTAACCTCATTGCTTATGTTCATGACTGAGGTAGCTTGAGAGGAAGCCTCTCTTAACACGAATACCATGTCCTGCTTATTCAGGTTACACTGCAGTAAATAAAATGTCACTAGCAACATTTTTAGCTTCATTGGTTTGAAATAATACAGTAGTTTATGTTGCATTATAGGTGGTTAAAAAAAAAAATCTAAACAAAAGTACATGGTGGAATAGCATTGATGATAAAACTAGAGCTGTACAGTGTGATTGATGAAACTTTTGTTAGACCGTATCTAATTTACATCTTAATCCTGAGGCTGTCTTCAGTTTTAACTCTGATGTTATCTTAAGGGAGGACTATCAATGCTAAAACATAATGGCTAACTTTTTTATTTTACTTTTTATATATTTCTCTATAACCTGAGACTTTAATGAATAAAGTACAGATAGCTAAGAGATTGAGGTAAAATAACCATCATTATGGCATCTGGTTGTCAAAGAAATTGATAAAAATTTTCTCTTAAGTATGTTTCTAAATTTAAATGAAAGTGACAGACCAAAGGAAAATTGAATTATACTTCAGTGCAAGGAAGTAAAAAACTGGCTGGGCAGCCAAGCACAGAGGGTGGTGATGAATGGAGTTAAATCCAGCTGGCAGTCGCTCACAAGCAGTGTCCCCCAGGGCTCAGTATTGGGGCCAGTCTTGTTTAACGCCTTTATGGATGATCTGGATAAGGGGATTGCGTGCCTCCTCAGTAACTTAGCAGACGACACCAAGCTGGGTGGGAGTGTTGACCTGCCCGAGGGCAGGAAGGCTCTGCAGAGGGACCTGGACAGGCTGGATCGATGGGCTGAGGCCAATGCCATGAGGTTCAACAGTCCAAGTGCCGGGTCCTGCCCTTGGGTCACACCAACCCCATGCAGCGCTACAGGCTGGGGAGGAGCGGCTGGAAAGTGCCCGGTGGGAAAGGAGCTGGAGGTGCTGGTCGGCAGTTGGCTGAAAGTGAGCCGGCCGTGTGCCCGAGTGGGCAAGGCGGCCAACAGCATCCTGGCCTGTGTCAGCCACGGTGTGGCCAGCAGGAGCAGGGAGGCGATTGTGCCCCTGGACTGGGCACTGGTGAGGCTGCCCCTCGAATGCTGGGTGCAGTTTTGGGCCCCTCACTGCAAGACAGACACTGAGGTGCTGGAGTGTGTCCAGAGAAGGGCAACGAAGCTGGTGAAGGGTGATAGGACAAGAGGAAATGGCCTCAAGTTGTGGCAGAGTAGGTTTAGATTGGACATTAGGAAAAATTTCTTCACTGAAAGGGTTGTTAAGCACTGGCACAGGCTGCCCAGGGAAGTGGTGGAGTCACTGTCCCTGGAGGTGTTCAGAAAACATGTAGATGTGGCACTCTGGGATATGGTTTAGTGGGCATGGTGGTGTTTTGTAGATGGTTGGACTTGATAATCTTAGAGGTCTTTTCCAACCTAATGATTCTGTGATTCTGCGAAGAATTTCAGGGTTAACTTTTAAGCCAACTGGGAAAGGTGTCCTCCTGGGTTTCTTATATGTATATGGAGGGACTCGTGGGTGAAATGGTGATTGGTGGCTGTCTTGGTCACAGTGACCATTAACTAGTTGAGTTTCAAATCGTTGGTGATAGGAGAAAAACTGCCAGCAAAGTTTCAACCCTGGATATGGGAAGAGCAGACTTGGGGCTGTTGAAGGAGCTAGTTAGTAAGGTCCCCTGGGAATCTGCTTTTGAAGGTATTTGGGTCCATGAATGCTGGTTACTTTTTAAGAGCTGTCTCTTAAAAGCACAGGAGGAGGCAATTCCAAAGTGTGGGAAGCCAAGCAAGCAGGGCAGAATGCCGGCTTGGCTGACCGGAACTAGAACTTGGGTGGAAAAGGAAAGTGTATTGGAAGCAAGGACAGGCAATATGGGAGGACTATTGGGGAGCTATTCACCACTGTAGGGAGAAAATTCGTGCAGCCAAAGCTCGATTAGAGTTCAAGCTGGCAAGTACTGTGAAGGTCAACAAAAGGGCTTTTTAAAATATGTTAGCAGCAGAAGGAAGATCAGAGATAACATTGGTTTGTTACTTGATGAGGTCAGTCACCTCACCAATAGCGATGTAGAAAAAGTGAAGACCTTTAATGCCTTCTTTGCCTTTGTCTTTAACACTGATGATGGGCCCTGGGACGCCCAGAGCCCTGTGCTAGAAGACTGACTGGGGGTATGATGAACTCCCAGACGACTCTGAATGTGTTGGAGACTTGCTGCTCCAGCTGGGTGCCCAAAAGGCGATGGGGCCTGATGGGATTAATCCCAGGGTACTGCAAGAGCTGGCTGACATTATCGTGGGACCTCTCTCCATTATTTTTCAATGGCCTTGGGAATCTGGAGAGGTTCCAGTCGACTGGAAGCTGGCAAATGTTGTCCCAGTTTTCAAGAAGGGAAAGAAGGAAGAGCCTGGCAATTACAGGCCTGTCAGTCTCACTTCAGTGCCTGGTAAAATTATGGAAAAGTTTATTCTGGGAGTTATTGAGAAACATTTGAGAGACAATGCAGTTCTTGGTCATAGCCAGCATGGGTTCAAAGTCCTGCTTTTTTCTTTTATAAAAGTCCAACGTGATTTCCTTTTATGACAAGGTCACACATCTAGTGGACCAAAGGAAGCCAGTAGATGTGAGGTTTTAATATTTTAGCAAAGCTTTTGGTACTGTCTCACAGTATCTTTCTCAAAACCGTGTCCAGCATACAGCTAGACAAGCGCATAATATGTTCAGTGAACAGCTGGCTGATGGGTCGGGCTCAAAGAGTTTTAATAAATAGAGTCACATCGGGCTGGCAGCCAGGCACCGGTGAAGTTCCTCAGGGCTCAGTTTTAGGGACAGTGTTCTTTATTTATAAAAACATTAATCTGGATGCGGGACTAGTGAATGTACATAAAGTAAGTTTGCCAGTGATACTAAACTAGGAGGAGCTGTGGACTCCCTCGAGGACAGAGTGTTACAGAGAGGTCTGGACAGGCTAGAGAGCTGGGCAGTCACCAACTGCATGAAGTTTAACAAGAGTCAAATTCTCCACCTGGGACGGGGCAGTCCTCATTGTACATACAAACTGGGGGACGAGAGACTGGACAGCAGTCTTGTGGAAAGATATCTGGTTGATGGCAAGTTAAATATGAGTCAACAGTGTGCCCTGGCAGCCAAAAGAGCCAACCATGTCCTGGGTTGCATCAAGCACAGCATTGCTAGCTGGTCGAGGCGGGTGGATGATTGTTGCACTCTACACTGCACTGGAGCAGCCCCACCCTGAGTACAGTGTGCAGTTTTGGGCTCCTCAGTGTAAGAAGGACATCAGACTATTAGAGCGTGTCTAGAGAAGAGCAGCCAAGATGGGAAGGCTCTCAAAGGCAAGACTTAAGAGGAGCAGCTGAGGTCACTTGGTTTGTTCAGCTTGGAGAAGAGAAGACTGAGCGGTGCCATCATTTGCAGTTTGCAAGTTCCTCAGGGGGGGTGACGGAGGGGGAGGTGCTGATCTCCTGGAGCTCTGATGACCAGCGACAGGACATGTGGAAGTGGAATGAAGCTGCATCAGGGGAAGTGCAGATTGGACATAAGGAAAAGGTTCTTCACTGAGAGGGTGGTTGGTCACTAGAACAGGCTCCGCAGGGAAGCGGCCATGGCACCAAGCCTGTCAGAGTTCAAGGAGTGTCTGGACGATGGTCTTAGTGATATGGTTCAGTGTTAGGTAGTCCTGCCAGGAGCAGGGGGCTGGACTTGATGATCCTTATGAGTCCCTTCCCTCGAGATATTACATGATAAATCTTTGTTAAAAAGTTAGATTAAGTTGTTTCTGATCTTCCTACTAGTATCCCATAATACAAACTAGAAAAGAAAATAATGGCAGTTTTGTTGATAATATTTTCATAAACTAAAATCAGGAAATCTGTTTCTGACCTATATCATGCTGGTAAGTTAAAATTGTGCAAATAAAGCTACTGAGAGCTGAGTATTCTGAAGATGTTTTTTCCACAGCAGCTGTAAATAAGAATAGAATTCAAAAAACCAGTATGTTCCATTTTTAAAACTGTGTTGTCCTCTCCATGTTCTCCACATCCTTGAGGTGGAGGACTCAAAACTGGACATTATTCCAGATGCTGTTTCATCATCACTGAGTAGAGGAAGATCATACCCTGAGCACCAGGTCCATTGTTGGAAATCAGGATGCTAGGCTAAATGGTTGTATGGTCTGATCCAGTGCTGTAATTGTATTCTTACTCTCAAGGAAATAGAATAGCAAATGTTTATTGCAGCCAGAAAAAGTAATCTCTAAATACATTCATGAAACTTAGCATGCTTAAGGTTTGCATTTTTAATCATAACTGCAAATTAATATGTTTCCACCTAAATATCCATATGTACTTCTCTTGTTTTCTGTTGACATAGAATGTTTTTAGTTGTCAAAAACAACTTGTAGGAAATGCCAGTTGGCTTTGAGACCTTGCCATAGGTTAAGATAAAAGACAGTGAACCATTTAAAAAAGTAAGTCAGGGAGTATTTTCCATTTTAAAATAAAATTATTGATTTTGTGTGCTGCTTTAGTGTATTGTGATTTTTCCATACAAGATGTATGCTGTTAAAGGGAGAAAACCATGAATAAGCGACGTATCCCTTATGAAATCGTCACGGATATGAGGGCCTGCGTTGTCAATACAGAGGATGCTGACACCGCTGCAAAGCAGCAGTTGGACAGATGGGTAGTTCTATATGTGACTGCCTTTTATCTGCCAGTATAAGGTTGCTAGTCCAACCCGTTCTTTGTGTCCAACTCTGACCTCTGTCTTGCCTAAAATCCACTGAAGACTGTAGTAGTAGAGGTCAGCTGCTTTGTGCAGTCATCGTGTTATCACCAGTGGTGTAGTAATACTCAGTACAGAATCAAAACAAGGAATAAACAGCCATGGGGCCTGACAGAACTATGTCGTGAAGTCAGCAGTTAATGCTGTTCTACAAATGCAGCCAGGTCCTGAATTACAGTTATAGCCCATGCCTTTATTTATGCAAAATTTGTTAGCGGTACGCTGAAGAGACTAGAGCGGTTTCTTAAACTGACAGAATAATGGGGAGTGATTCTTAATTATATGAATCAGCTTATCTTGGTTCTTTAGCCTGTCTGCGTCCACAGGTGAAAAGCACGTATAATGTCTTCAGCTTTGTGTCGTGTCAGGGTCTTACGTTGTCACGTGCACATGCGTGTGTGTATAAGCACGCAGTTCTGTGATCTAAAGAGGTAGCACTGGTATATGGCAGATTCCACGCATGGTTTCTTACTCAGTATTTGCCTTCAATATCAGCTGGACAGAGGTGTGTAATGGGTTGTGTAGGCAGACCAGCATATCGATGCTGGGCCTGTGCTAGCAGAACCCCTAGAGTTGGGGATGGGAAAGGCAATTGGAGCTCCAAATTCAGAGCTTGTCTTAGCAGGTTGGAGAGAGAGTATAATATTCTGTGTGAGATCAATGCAGAGGGTGTTGGAAGAGAAAAATAATTGAGGGTCTGGCTTCCTACTTGATTATCCCTGTGATCATGTTGTACCGAATAAGATGCTAAGACTGTTCAGTTTTCAGATTGGATGATGCTATGTACACGGTAATTCAAGGCCAGAAGCTATATGTGTTGAAAAGATCAGTTGTGGTTTGTAAGCTATTTGTATCCAGGTTATGTATTATGGGCTTTTTTAAACCATGTGTTGTCCAGAGATGTTTTCCCACCTACCTCTTTCTTGAGCAGTCTCTGCTTTAGCAGATGCATATTGATGATAGCAGCATGTAAGCAGGGCCTTTAAAATCAGATGCCTTGCCTGTATGGCAGTTCTTTGCTATGTTTTCAGTCAGTCAGCTTTCTGAAATGTTACTCCAAAGATCTCTCAATGTAAACAAACTCAATACCCATGGCCATGTGGACAGAAGAGAAAAAAAGTGAATCTTAGATTTGCTAACAAATTCAATGGTTTTGTTCTATTTCTGTAGTTTCTCCCTTACCTTTAGTTGAATGCACGTTCCTTAATTGCTGTGGTAATTATTAAGATTACGTAAGTGGTGCTCTTCAAATTCTTAGATTGTTCCATTGTAAGCATAATACCTGGGGTTTATTTTCTGCCTTTTGATTCTATTTAAGGAAAAAGAGCGGTTAAAGCAAGAGAAGCGTGATGAAAAAAGGTTAAATAAAGAACGTAAACTGGAACAGCGAAGATTGGAATTAGAAATGGCAAAGGAGCTAAAGAAGCCTAATGAAGATATGTGCTTAGCAGACCAGAAGGTAATCATAATAATGTAAATTTATTTTTCTGGCTCTTGTTTCTGTATTTTGCCATTGTGACAATAACATTTTTCTTGCAGCCACTCCCAAAGCATTGAAGTTTTGGCCTAGAAAATTAGATAACTATTTGAGATATGTACAAATACAGGTGCTACAAACACTAAAGTAGCGTATGTTTAGTTATGAAGAGCGTTTTGTTTAAAAGTGGCCTGCTTCACAAAAAGCATTTGCGTGATTTTTTTTTTCAGTTACTCTTTAGTTATTTATATAGCTGGAACGTGCATCCTGTCTCAGTACACAGACCGTAGATAGAACTTTTCTCTTATGTGTAACTATTCTAAAAACTACTCAAAAAAATTACTCTCCCGGTCTTCTCTTTTCTTAGTTCCTGTCCTTCAGGGCTTAACATACCTCAGGTTCAGGCTCCCTCTGTTCCAGAGAATTTCCCTCCCTGTGTCCCCCAAATATTTTTATACCACCGTTTATAGTATTTTGCTCAGAATAGAGCCTGAGAGCATCTCCTGAACAAAAAGTGAGTATTTATTGATCTCTTGCCTCCTATAATATGTGAAAAGGTAAATATGTTTCAGCTTTAAATTAAATTTACTAGATGGAATGGGGGGGGGAGGAGGGCGGGCGGGCAGCTTCCCAGTAGGCTTTAGCTTCTGTCATTGTCATGCTGTAGGCCGTATGGAAGCATCAGCCAATTTCCTAGCTAGTATCAAAAAAGTTTTCTTTTGAAGTATACCTCTGAATCTTTCATTGTTTTTCTTTACTTTTCAGCCATTGCCAGAGTTGCCTCGCATCCCAGGCCTTGTTCTCGATGGAAGCACGTTTTCAGATTCTCTCATGGTAGTGCAGTTCCTGCGTAACTTTGGTAAAGTTCTTGGCTTTGATGTAAATGTGGATGTCCCTTCCCTGAGTGTTCTTCAAGAGGGCTTGCTAAACATAGGGGACAGCATGGGAGAAGTACAAGACTTGCTTGTAAAGCTTGTCTCTGCAGCTGTTTGTGATCCAGGACTTGTTACAGGATACAAGGTAAAAAAAAAAAAAAATTAGGATTTTTTAAATTTATGAATGCATTCTTCATAATGTGTCTTTGTCACCTCTCTGATTTGAGTTCTCTTTCCTGATTCTTTTTGGTGTCACTGTTCTAATGTTACTGGGCATTTTCTCTACCCTCCCCAGTTTTTTATTTGGACCTCTTATATAGGGCACTATCATATCTGTGGCCATGTCTTTTAACTCCTTTTTTTTCCCCCCTTTTCATTCTTACCCTCATGTATACTCTTGCCATTTCTTTCTCCAAAGTCTGCTCTTACGTCAGTGCATCAGAACTGTTTCATTCATGGTTCTTTCCTATTATCCTTTTTCAAGCCAACATAGCTCTTCTCTACTCTAGAACTGTCGCAAGTTTGTACAAAACAGTATCCATCCAGTTTCAGTTGGACCATGTATTTTTTCATTTAACCTACTTCATTAATACTATCTCTGCTCTTAAAAACTTAGAGGTGAAGACATTCTAATTTGTTACTCTATTCAAGATTCACATTTGAATAGTTTTAAAGAAAAATCCTGATTAAAGTCCTTAGGTAAAAATGCAAACAAATGCACCCACCCTACTGTTTTATGAACAACAGTATAGCCTGCAGAGGAAAATAGTATTTTTAATTGTGATTGTTTGAAACTTCTTTGTCCTTTTTAGGCTAAAACTATTCTTGGGGAACACTTACTGAATGTTGGTATCAATAGAGATAACGTTTCCGAGATTCTACAGATTTTCATGGAGGCTCACTGTGGGCAAACTGAGCTGACGGAGAGCTTGAAGACAAAAGCTTTTCAGGCACATACTCCAGCTCAGAAAGCATCAGTACTTGCGTTCCTTGTCAATGAGTTAGCATGCAGCAAAAGTGTAGTAAGGTAAGACTTTTCTCAAACAGGTCTGCAAAAATAAATTTATAAAAATGTTAATAGTTCAAAAATACTGTACACACTGTTCTGCCACAGGAGGGTTCTTGATGTTTCAATAGTGAAAGATGAAATTTTCTGTGTTACTGCTTCTTACCTTTATATACTTCTGATATGATGGAAGAGTAGAACTTTTCAATGTTTGATTTGTAAGTTTGTTTTCAAAGCTTCCACCAATATTTCTGCAGCTATTTTTGGAGTAAAAGATGAGGTTTAATACAAAGAAATTTATTAGGTATTCTAGGGAATAATGTAGAAGATTCATATAAGGCTTCTGTAGTACTGTTTTCCCTTTTTTCCTTTTGTTTTTTTAAGACCTCTTTTGTCCAGATACTTTAACTAGGGCCATAAACTGAGGTGGCAAGCCTGATTTATCATGGTAGTAATTCAAGGAAGTGTGTACTTCATTTGTGGTCAGTAATGTATAGCATTCTATAATTAAAAACCCTCTATGTTAAACAACATTTTAGAACCCAACAACATGCAATAAAAACTTAGGAAATGCCAAGGAAACTTGAGATACCTCTACCTTCGCATACTTACTTTTGTTTTATTACCTAATTGAGTGCTGTTGTGTTCCCTGGTGAGTTCTGCTGCTTTTGATGTTGCATGCTGCAAAAATGAATCGGGGTTGTGTAAGGCAAGAATGAAAGAGATGCTTCATTTTTTCCAAAGCTGAAAAACAGCAGAAGTGGGCAGTGCAAGTGCTGTGCGTGTACTGTGCAAGAGAGTTCATGTCTATTAATCAAATTCGTCATCGTAAGAAATTTTATCATATTGCAGATGATGAACTGTTAAGTCAGATTTGTAGAAATAATCATTCAGAACTTGAGTTTCTATATTTCGATCATAGAAACTAGTATAACCTGCTAAGTTGTTGAGACTGGAATGTCTCAGAAGTGGGCTTGCAGACAGTCACTGTACTGCAGCGCTTTTTCTGGTTCTTCAGTTTCTACAATGAAAAGTGAACATTAGTTTTTAGATCACGTGGATCCTAGTTAGAATACTGTAGATATACCAGTGATAACTTGCTTTCAGCGCAGGGCTGGATGCTTTGTGGCAAATACATCTGGAGGCTTGACATTGAATTAGAACTATGGAAAGAAATGTCAAATGCTTTGAATGATACACTTCTTACAGAAAGAAAGCTTACTGATACTGTAAATAAAGACTGCCTGACACAGGTACAGCAGTACGCTACATTGGTGTTCCTAGCATTGGAATTTCCTAGCTTTAAAATTATTTATTTTGATTTTTAAACATTTCTCCAAGATAGTTATTTGAGACAAAGTATCTGTACGTAAATGTCTTGTCAGAAAAAGATCTGTACGCTCACAGTTAATGGGTTATTTTGTCTTTGACAGTGAAATTGATAAAAACATTGATTATATGTCAAACTTAAGGAGAGATAAATGGATGGTTGAAGGCAAACTTCGGAAGTAAGTTTTGTTTCCTTAAATATTACAATATATTGCTTTTTTGCATTTGCACAGATATGCTGCTATATAGGCAATCGATTCTAAGGACGGACTACAGGTTTACCAAGAAGTCAGTAGCTGAACTGCTTGATTTAGATGGAAGTGGATTTAGAATGGGGCGGCACCAGTCTTTTACAGTCCATTAAAGATGCATGAGATTCAGAGGGTTACTGTCTCAAAAATGAAGCAAAGTCAAGTCCATTTTGCATTCTTTGGAAGAAAGTAAAAAAATTTTTATTGGAGTATTACAGGAGCTGTCAAATCGCTATGGACGTTACCAAAGTTTATTTGGACCTACCATAATTACCAGTGTTCATCCTGAAAGGCGTTTTAAGAAGAGATGGTTTTCGTACAACAATTACCAATTGAATTTTGTTAGTTTATATTATGTTATCTTAGCATTTCCCATCTGTCAGTTCAGTTGTTCCCTATAGCTAGGGATCATATGTCGAATGCAAACTCTGAGGTTTTTAATATTTTTATTTAAGGTAAAATTGGAACTTTTTAACGGTTGTGAGTTTCATATCCACTGTTCTCCCATCCTACAAGACAAAATTCCATACAGCAAGCGTAACGGCTCCAACTACCAGGAAGCTAGAAGGCATAAAGTTCATGAATCACAGGGGGTAAAAATACATGGCCAGACTCTACTTTATGGTTTTTGGTTTTGTTTGGTTGTTTATTTGTTTTTTTTGTGTTTTTTGTTTTTTTTTTTTTTCTGTCATCTTTGCCTCTTACTAGGAATGGTGAATCCTTTCTTAGTCCTTGCTTTAGGTATTTGTGTTTCTAATCTTATGTCTCCCTTTTTTCCCTTTAATGTATCTCAGAAGGAAGAAGGAAAGAAGTGAAGAAGAAGGACGAGAGGGAGGTAGAGGAAAAAATTAGACCAATAAAAAAAATTTCTCTACTAAAACTGCGGATCCAGTCTGCACAGTGTTAATATATTTTCTCTTTTAGGACAATCCAAATACATTTTCATGTCTTCATCTGTAATCCCCTCTAGGGTTATAGTTTAAAAAGTGTTTCTGAAGTTCTGATGTAGCCAACGGTCTATTAGTGGAATGGGACCCTTACCTGTCCTTGTCTCCTTAGGGATGCTTAGTCTTTCTCTCCCTCCATCGAACTGTAAGTACTTGTAGTTGTAGGAGCCTTCCTTTTTGTCATGATCTCTGTCTTCTTCCCTTTCAAATAGTAGGCGTAATACCCTGAAGTCTCAAGCCCTTCTTCCTTTCTACAATCATTTTCTCTCTTTCTTGTGTTTGCCCCTCATGTGTGGATTTCAGGTTCCAGTAGTGCTGTCCCTGTTTTCAAGCGTAAGTATGGTGGGAATGCTCAGAAACGATCTTCCGCTTCTTTAAATTTACTAGATTCGATGCATCTCTCTCACCTTTGGTTCAAAATCTTTGGATTTTCCACTGTTTTTCTGATGAACTCTTAAGAAGCTGTTTAGAAGACCCTTCTTTGATCACTTTTAAACAACATTTTCTTCTTTATTATGTTAGTTGGTGTTTTTCATAAGCTCTTAGAACTGCTCTGGGGCTTCTCTGAAAAGAAATCTGTCCATTTCAGCCGTCTGTTTGGTCTTTTTTTTCTGCTTCCAGGCTTCATTCTTATGTATGTTATCATCCCCATCCATTCCAAAGCACAGTCTAGGTTTTAAGCATCCCAGTCCCAAACAGTTTCGCATAGGAATATCTGTTTTCTTGCCTGTTTGCCATGTGATCGAGAGATGTGTAATCTTTTCATAGCATACAGGCCTTTACGTGACCCTCAACACAAGCCCATCGTATGTGGAAGTTGTGTAGTGATAGAATAACGGATGCTGAGGAAAGGGTTTATTTCATCTCAGCCTGATTCACCAGTGTTTGTGGTGGTAAATCTTCATACCACTATGTCCAGACTGCCTTGAATTGTATCCAAGTGGGATGAGAAAAGATTGTACCTGTGATCACTACGTGATTTTTCTCTGCTTACGTGCTCACTTTTTATGTAGAGTAGCTCCTCAGCTGGATACTGGCATTGGGGGAGCATAAAAAAAAAACAAACAGGAAAACCTGTGTTTGTAAGATACAAAAAAGCAACATTAAAATCCCAGGTTGGAAAAAGGAATCATTGTATAAAAGCCTTGCCTGGACTGTTTCTGCTGGGCTGATGGTTAGTGAGAGGTTGCACCTAATTCCTTCTCTGTCACACTTAGATGTGAATCTTGGTACTAATCGCCCTTTTTGTAAAGGTACCCGTCTCATACAGTCAGTTCATCTTTCTTTGTGCTTTCTGTATCATGACTGTACTCAGGAAACTGTCTCACCTGAGATGATTCAGCTATTTTTTAACAAGATAATCGCAATCTCAGCATTTCCTTTTCCATTACATGTGTTCTCCGTGGCATCTCTTTTGTAGTTTTATAAATATGAAAAGGAATAAAATTAAAATGGAGCTACTTGAGGGATTAGGTAATACCTGTTTCTTCACAAGACTTCAAATGCTGAAGAACAAGGTTTTTCACTGCAACGATGTTGGTTTTTTTTTAACATGTCAGTTTTTTGGCATACTCCTTGTAAGTTAATTTCCGACAAGGCCATCTCCACTGTAAATGATGCTAGTGTTTCAAAAGCAGTATTACATGAGGGGAGATACTGCACCCTGAGTTTGGGTGGGAGGTGGTAGTGCTGATTTGGGAAGCTTCCATTTTTTTGTGAATATGCTGAAGTATGTTAAAAGTGCATTAAAAGTGCGATGTTAAGAAATTCTTTGCCTTGCTGCTACTTAATAGGCATGAAAATTAAGTCAAAAGGTGAATTTTCCTTCTGTGCTCTGGTAAAGATTACAGATCAGATTAGAGCAGCCTTAAATCAAAGGTCTGATTATCTGATGGGCCACTTGCTCTTTTTATAGGTCAGTAAACTTTATATCAACAGTGCAGGTGTCATTTTGGTATATACCTGAAAGTGAGTAAGATGAAACAGTTTTCTAAGTGAAGGTTTTCTTCTCTCAGTGAGCCATATGTCTAGGTAGCAACAGAAAATTATGCTATCTCTTCAGGTACCTGAACATTTCATAAGTTATGCTTTCTTTGATTTCTGCTTCTACACTACTTCAGACACAGACTCCTGCCTTCTTATGCTTATGGTGCTGTTAGGAGAGCATCTTTGATTCATTTCCATCCTTATAATTTGTAGCATCATGCAGGCTTCCTTTAGTGCGTGACAACACTTTATTTCTATTTTTGATTTCAGCAAAAGTAGCCTTTTTTTGCTGCTTCTCATTTCTTTTAGGTATATGAAAGAGGTGTTTGCTGGTGATTGATCTTCCTGCCAGCTTTATTATTGATTTGTCTTCAAGATTATCTTAGTCTAACTTGTCTCTAAAATTGTCCAGTCATGCAGCAGTCAATCCAGTCATTGACTAGTGGCTTTGTTTGATAGTTAATTCCTTTGTACGGGCAGGAACTTCCAGTCCAGATGAAGAGAATTTCATGGTTTGAAGTTGTCTTCATAAAAAGGAATTTTTTTTTTCTAAAAACCTTCACTCCGTGGAGGCCTGAGTAGTATTGGTACTCAATGAGACTAAGGCTTTTTGCACCAGACCTGAAAACGTTACTTGCTTCCAAATTCATTGGGAAGCTTGAGAAATTTTTTTATCAAAAAATATTTCAAATCATTAAAATAGCTAAATATCCATTTGTATCGCAAAAATAAAAAGTGTAAAACTTTCTGAATTCTCCAGTGGATTAATTCCTGCGTTTAAAAAAAAAAAAAATCCAAAACCCACCACACACAAAAATCAACACCCAACTGTTTTCAAGCAAACAGAAGTCCCCTTGATGATTTCTTGCTAATGGTCTTTTTAAAAAGTGCTGCTACCAGTTGAGCAGTGACAGCTTCATTTAAATCTGTGCTGTTGAGTACTGGCTTTGTTATCAGTGTTTTAGAAGGCTGATGCATCTGTCAGTGTGCCCAGAAGCTGGTACCTCTACAACACTCATACTTGTAGCCACTTGCTGTATGGAATATTGTTTTGTAGGATGGGAAGAGAGAGAAGTATGACAAGGAAAAATTACGTACTGGTAATTGTGTTTGTCGTTACCGTTCTACTTTTCCCATCCTACCTTCTTCAGTCATCTCTTAAAAAAATCTTTGTCTTTTCTACACGTGTTTATGAATCTCTTCTGAGTCAGTTGCATTTTTGGTCTGCATTAGAAGGGAGTCGTTAGGCCTGGCTATTTATACCTCCTGTGATTCAGCATGTTTGCCTGCTAGCTCCCTGGTAGGTGGAACTATAATTTCTGCTGTGTGGAATCTTGTCTTATAGGGTTTTTATAGAAGAAGAAGGTCTACTACAACCATAATTACTGGTATGTAAGTTTCCATTTTCTTTCATAAAAGGAAAAATGAGAGTTTGATTGAGTAATCTCCTAGTAGTTTAGGTAGCTAAGATTTCTCAGAAAAGAAAGTATGTCCTAGCTGAAGGACTGAAGTCAAATAATAATATATAATAAATTAAAAATGCTTAAAAATCTGAAATGAAAAAGAAAAAGTTAAACCAACCTTGCTGTCGCCATGCGAATGTGAATAATTTCATACCTCCAACTGAGAATTTTTGCCAGCCCCTCCCCTTCAGACACAGGTATTTTATGATCATATTCTTAAATGCATGAAACAGAAGATAAAGATGTTGAAATGGATCTTTATTCTAATTGTCTTTCCTGACTTTTCAGAATCTCTCTTGTATTTCATTTCTTCAAAATAGTTACGCAATAAAATTCACCTAGGAGAAACTAGTTCATAACTGAATAAGAGGCTTAAGACTTTTATAACCTTAATTTTTCTTGTTGATTAATGGCAAGAAATATTGAGAAAATGCAATGTCATATTAGAACAGAAGAGCTAATTTGAATCTAAAGTGTATGATTTACTTTGAGTCACCTAGGAAGAAAGGTATGTTGGTGCTACAGCCATACTCCATAATTTCAACCCTTGTCATATGTTTCAAGGCTTAGAATCATTCATGCCAAGAAAACTGGCAAAAGAGATGCTACAGGAGGTGGTGATGTAGGAGAGGAACAGCACTCTTTGGAAACACCAACACCAGGCCGCAAACGCAGACGAAAGGCAGGGGACAGTGATTACGATGATGACGACGATGATGACAGTGATGATCAGGCAGATGAGGATGAAGAGGATGAAGAGGACAAAGAAGATAAAAAAGGAAAGAAGGCAGAAGTTTGTGAGGATGAGGTGGGAGATTTTAACTAAGTTAAAACTAAGAATTAACTAAGTTAAAACTTGTTTTCCTTCTGTTTCTGTGCAATATGGTACTGCTTCCCCAAAATCTCACAATAAAAAGGAAAGAAGAATAACTTCCCTCCAATATTTTTAAATTTTTGGAGTAAGTTTATTTTCTGGAGTATTTTTTTTTCTTTTCTTTTTTTTTTATAGCTATCTTAATAGGGTTTGGTGGGGGTTTTTGGTTGGTTGGTTTGGTTTGGTTTAGGTTTGGTGGGGTTTTTTTTTTGGTTGGGTTGTTTTGTTTTGGTTTTTTATTTCCTGCTTACTTGTTTTGATTTAGTCTTAATTTTTCTGAAATTCTGAAGGATTGTACCAGATCCAGAGAATTGCAGCTTTGCTAGCGAATGAGCCTAACTGTAATTTTCTTTTAGGGGAGAATAAAGATTATTTATTAGTTAACAAAATAATAAAGAAGTGTAAAGTTATATTTAACGTTATATGTTGCAAAGCTTGCCTGTGACCTTCCTGTGTGTTTTTTTCATAACTTTTCTAGGGTGGTCACTGCCTGACTGTATTTGATCACAAGATGATAAATATTACTAGTCAATATCAGCTAAGATACAGGGAGGATTACTGAAACATTTTTAGCATGTTGAGCTGAATCGTATCTAAAACAGTAAAAAGGTTTTTTTACTGGAAGTGCCACAGGCCTGTAAGATTCACTGTAGAACTCTCGAATTCTCTACTAGATGAAACCTGATAAAGACAAGCAGTATCGATTACTACATTTTAGCACACTAGGTGTTGCACTGTTTGCCAGAAAGCGATCTATTTGTGCAAGGTTATTGAAGTTCAGAGTAAGGTTTTATGGGTGCTGTGGATATGGCCACTTGAGCAATGCGTGTGTACAACGTACGTGACCTCAAATCTTTGCAAACACTCTTCATTAGAAACCCGGATAGTTTCTAGGGTAGGATCAGCCCTTTGTGCTTTTATTCTGGATTTATTTCAAGTAGTAAAACATGTATGAATTTGAGAGCATACCTTAGAGGCATAGCAGCATAGCACAAAATTCTTACAAATTAATACTTCGGAATTAAAAATAAGTAGTACTTAGGTATCTGATCTCACATCCATCCCTTAATCTTTTTCCTTTAGTACAAGCTCCTGTTTTGGCGCAGTGGGCATTGCATAGACAAAAGTCCTGTAACTCCTGTAGAGAGATTAATATGTTAACAGAAGTTCCATTGCATTCGTGCTATATGTGGTATTTCAGAAGGCTTCACTCTGGTATATTTTTACAGAGCCAGGAAATACAAGACCAGTATCCTACGGTGCAGGTGATTGGGAGCTCCTAGGATATTGGTTGTATTCTTTTGGAAACTTACTGCTATGCCCAGAGACTTTCTTGAACTAAATTAAAACTCTCTTTATGGAAATGACTTTCATTTTTAAACTGTGTCAAGAAGGGAACCCTGCACTTAATCGTGTGTGCATTCCTCTTCAAAAATCAGCAAGATTGATACTGGAACTTTTATAGCAGACCTACAATTTGTTGTAAACATTGAAGTAAAATGGAAGTGTGCACTGATGAAGAACTGATAAGATTTCGTCAAATTCCATTATTTCATGCATGAAAAACACTTAGAAATTAATTTGAATATCCAAAAAGCTTCCTAGAAATGAAGATTAAATTCTGTAGTCTTAAGTGTTCATGCACAAACTGAATTATTTCTTCCAGTAAAAGAATGTTTTCAGTGCACATTTGGCCACAAGCTTTCTCCTTCATGTGCCTCTGGGTTGGTTTGAAAAGGTTCAGGATAGATCTTTTTCCAGTTGTGTTGTTCCTAGTCAAATATATTGAACAAGCACAAAATTTGAACTTTTTTACCCTTAGAATTTGCTTCTATGTTTTCTGTTACATCTTTTTACTGTAATGTTAGTAAGACATGGTAGCATGATTTTATGCTGAAATAAATTTGGTGTGACAGTATATTTGGTGATTACAGGATGATGGAGACCAGACAGCAAGTGTTGAAGAACTAGAGAAGCAGATTGAAAAACTGACAAAGGTGAGAGGTTGTTTGTCTTTGTTACACTACAAATTTGATCACTGGATATCATGGGTTAGAATGTTAACTATCGTTTTCAGTGCTCTAACTTAATATAACTTGAAATAAGGATAAGCTTTTGTTTCATGAAAATATGAACGATGCTACTGTTCATGACACCTGAATTGTGAGTTCAGTCAAGCAGCTCTAAGCCAATATGACTCAAAAGATAGTTAGAAAGCTGTTGATAATATATTTGCACATCTCAGAATAAAAAGTAATATAATTTTTATCTGGGCCTAATATATATATACTTCAGTTTGTTGATGTTAGAAAATGATGATAAATTTTGTGTACGAGAAGCAATGACTTTTCCATTTTACAAACGATTGCAGTTCTCATTCCCTCCTGCCGCTGGCTAACTTCTGCAGCTGTGTTCCAAGCCAATACAGAGAGCTGTCTTTGCTTCAGTTTTTGAACGGAAAAACAATGGAATAGGAAGAGAACCGTAAATGAGAAAGATAGAATGCTGTAGATAATACTCATGGCCCACGTTTTTATTCTTTGTATTAGAAAATTCATCCTTTAAGACTTTACCTCTTGGTTTCTCTCACGTTCCAAATTGCAGTAAGTTAGTAGTCCAGAAATGCATCTGTCTTCCAGCAGTGTCAATTTAGCAGAGGAAGAATTGAATAAATAAACTCAAATTCTTGTTGGCCCCCTCAGAGAACAGTTTGTGTTCAAATACAGGATTTATTTTCAGACATTATTGTTCTCATTCTTTTATGAAGCAGTTAAAATATCTCATTCATTTCCCATCAGGAGCTGCAGTAGTAGCTATCTTCAGTGCTCTGTTTACCATTTGCTCTTACTGTATAATTGATAGGATTTCAGCTGTTCTTGTGCAATGAAATCTTTGGTCCTATTGTTCTCTGAGTCAGTTTAAAAAGAAAGGACCTACCATTGCAAAATGTGTTTTTAAAGGAAGACTGATAGACTTAACCTGAACTAGAAAGGGATTGAATTGATTTTCTTTTCAAAGGGAGCTCTGTAAGTAAAACCATCAAGGTGGCAACTGTGAGTAGAATATCGCAAACGAACACACAGAATCTCTTAAGAGAGCCTTCTCATGTGACCCTTGAACTTCTACTCAGTCTGGCAGCCAGTAGATGTTTTCTGTTATAACTAATTTTTTTCCCCTGTTGACTTACAATGCTTTCCCTTTTTAAAACAGCAACAAAGCCAGTACAGAAAGAAGTTATTTGAAGCCTCACACTGTTTGCGTTCAATGATGTTTGGTCAAGATCGTTACAGGCGCCGATACTGGATTCTCCCCCAGTGTGGTGGTATTTTTGTGGAAGGCATGGAAAGTGGTGAAGGTGAGAAACATAAAGGAATAACGTCACACCAAGGCATGCTATGCCAAGATATACTGCCCATCTCTGTAGGCTATAATGTTGTGCAGCAAGGTCTTTAGGCTTCACCTTCAACCAGAGGCTAAACAGGCTACTGTTAGTAGACCTCTCTATTCACACGGTGCTCTCTGGTACTTTCTGGTTATGAAATATCAGTCAGTATTTTTCAAAGTGAGGATTAGTATTTTGGAAGTTTTCAGTCGTTACAGTTCTATATGTTTTGCTTTTACAGATTTATCTATGTGAGATATTTTTTGGCTCTTTTTGAACTATTTCACATTTCCCTATGGCAGTGAACTCTGCATATGAAAACTAGGATGACCATAGAAAGCAAAAAAATTCCTTTTCATGTTCAGTTTTTACGTTTTGTGTAAATACACAGACTGTTCTGTGCTTTGAGATTTGATATGTGTCTGCAAAAATATGAAAACTTTTCACACAGCGAAGTACTGTATTTTCTAATCAACAATATGATACAGTCTCTGTATTTTACCAACTGATCTTTCTTCCAATCCAGCAAATGCTGAAGTTTTTTTTGCTAAAATTAAAATGTAATTTTGTGGTTGTGACAGTTGTATGCTGTGATCGAATTTATCACACACTTTAGATGGGTTAGATGCAGAAAATAGGTATTAATCTAACCTTTTTGTGTTACTAGAATTTTTAATTAGAAGCCTTCATTTTGATCACAGAAAAATCCTTTCTAATTCTGATACAGATGAAGCAAACCCCCATTAATCTCACAATTTCCCCCCCTAAAAATAACAACAAAAAAAATCTCTGATACACATCAGAATTGCATGATCTCATGAGGATTGCATCATTCTGGAAGAGCTATTTAATGAAAGTAACTGTAACATTAAAGCATGGTATGAAATGTGACCCCTGTTTTGGCCCCAAAAATAAGCCATAGAACTTTTCCTAAATCTAATTTTGATCTTAAAGTTACCTTTCTAAAATGGGTAGCATAAAAAATAATTTCTCTGTGTCTCCTGTTCTGCATTATTTTATGCTCTGTGTTAGGAACTGTTTTGCACATGAGTAGCTGAGTACAGAAGGTAAACTGTCATATGCTGTACTGCTTGCATTTCTTTTGTTCACTGCATTTTATTTATTGTATTTTAACCAGATGAGTCCTCAATTGCTTCGTAAACTTGTACACAAAGAAAAATCATTGAAATACACCTACCTGTCTTAAAGACAGTAAAAACAAACGAAAAAAAACACATGAAAGTTTTAGCCAAGAACTGTAGAGCAAACCTGTATTTTTTAAATTATTGTCTTAATGAAAGTTTATCTCCCTGAATAGCGTAATGGACAATGTTCTTAAATTCTCAACTTCTTCCTCTTCCCCTCAGCTCTTAGTTTGCTGTTTCAGTAAATTCTATAGTTTATCCACTCCTGATTCCTTTATCTAAACATTGGAAATGTGAGACACAAACTGTTGAATGATCTGTCCATTTAAAAAATACCTCTTCCCTCTTTGTGTAGTCATTTTGGTTCTTATGCTGATCCTCAAGTTGTTTATATCTTGACATACACCATAGCTGTGGACACATTTTGAAGTTTTAATGGCAGGGGATATTATTTTCTTTAATGGATTATCTTTGTAGAAATTATGATTTTCCAGAATGAGCAAGTAAACTTTTGTGGATGTTCTGGCCATAAATCATAAGCAAGACCTTTCGTCTATTTACGATTGCAGTATCTGATGGAAATAATTTAAGAAGTTGGAATGTTGGATTTTCTACTTCCCCCCCTTTTCCTGACATTTTTCCATCCCATTTTATACTTTTTAAGACTTTTCATCTAAGCTGATACATCAGTGTAAGTGTAGAAGAGACATCATAGAATCACAGACTGGTTTGGCTTGGAAGGGACCTCAAAGATCATCCAGTTCCAACCCCCCTGCCATGGCAGGGACACCTCCTACTAGGCCAGGTTGCTCAAGGCTTCATCCAGCCTGGCCTTGAGCACTGCCGGGGATGGAGCATCCACGACTTAGGAGAGCAAAGAGGACAGAAAAATGTTGTTCCTTCTCATAAAAGATAGATATTTTGCACCTCATATGTTGAAGAAGCTGGTTTTTGCAATGAACTTCTGCTTGTTGTACTTTAAATTGCTCAGATGCAATCAGACAGCATAGCTTCTGTCTGCCTAGCTGTGTGTAGAGTCCCAGTCGTCACGGGGGTGGCTTTTGAAAGAGTTTTAAACTTTAAATAACGTTGACATTGTTTCACAAAGTTGTTAATGATTTTTAAAGAAAGAGGTAAAATATTTAATGTTGTGTTTCAATATTTGGGGAATATTTGATTTCACAGAGGGAATTTTGGTCCTCCTTTTTTGTTGTTGGCTGTGAGTTTAATGAAATCGTCTTTTGTAAAAATAAGCTTTAGGGCCGTAAACATTGTACCCTCTTGATATAAACAGGAATTTTTTCCATAAAGCATGGAGAGTCCTGCAAAAAAGAAAGCTGCCAAAAATTTGTCCCTTTCAAAGACTTTATACTGGCAAACAGCTTCATATATACATGCATCTTAAGGGAGAATACTACAGCAGGTTAACTATGTTGAGGTTATTTTTCCTTCAGGTGCTTAGCAGGGTTTAAATCTGGGTGCACAGAAGCTTGTTTCCTTCTGCAAAGTGTTCTGTAATGTGAGAAATGATTTCATTAAAAAAAGAGGAAAAGACATTGTGATCTAGCCAAAAATGAAGTAATTTTTTATTTAACTATGATGATAAAAATGGTCTGAATTAGTTGGTCTGTTATATTCCATCTATGTTTCTTGTACATTTTTAGGCCTAGAAGAAATTGCAAAAGAAAAGGAGAAGTTAAAAAAGGTGGAAAGCATGCATATCAAAGAAGAATTTGAGACAGAAGAAAAATTACACTGCTTAAATACAGTTCACTGTGAGCAAAAGGAAGATCTGAAAGAAAAGGACAACACTAATTTGTTTTTACAAAAGCCCGGGTCATTTTCAAAACTAAGCAAACTGTTAGAGGTAGCAAAAATGCCACCTGAATCTGACATTATGTCCCCAAAACCTAACGGCAGTGCAGGAAATGGCTGTACGTTATCTTACCCAAGTAACTCAAAAAACTCCCTCTGCAGTCTTCAGCCCACTGTATCACAAAGCAGCATTGAGAAGTCTGATTCTAACAATCTTTTCAGTCCTAATGCAAGTGGGACAGGAAAGTTTTACAGTTCTCCACTAATTCCAAATGACCAGTTGTTAAAGACTCTTACTGAAAAGAGCAGACAGTGGTTCAGCCTTTTACCGAGAGTACCCTGTGATGACATGTCTGTTACCCATATAGATACACTGGCTACTACAACTTCACTTGCTCCTCAGTCACATCCACCATCAAAGTCACCTTCACCTGTTCCATCACCACTTCTGGGCTCAACCTCTGCACAGAGTCCAATGGGATTAAGTCCTTTTGCATTGTCACCACTGCAGGTAAATAAATGAATTTTTGAATAGTCTGAATTTGCTGTGCTTATGTGGGCAGAATTTTGGTTTAGAAAAATTGTTTCACAGAAGTGGCATCATTATATCTTCATTTCTTCATTTTTTTTCCTGTTTCTAAGTGTTAATAACTAATTCCATGTTACAGATGTTTTATAATACCAGAAGGTTTTTTGATAAAAAATTATTAGGATAGGTAAAATTAGGTATGCCAGTGTATGATATTTTTGTACGTGTATTTCAGTAATTTAATTTGGCTTTTAGGAGGTTGGCCCAGTGGTATTAAATGAAAATAAATAAGTGAAATAAATAAAAACTGCTTCTCAGAAATTTGACATATCACACCCTCACTTTAAAAGCTGTTTTTTAAGCGTTAGCAGAGCCCCAATAAGGAGTATTACAGCTTAGTTCACCTTAGTTTTTCTTAAACTAGTCAAAGAACGGAGCAAAGGCCTCCTTTATGTTTTGATTATTGTTTGACAAGCAGCATGCCACTTGTAACTCTGTTTTCTTGGTTTATAAAGGTAGTTGTGCTTGTGTTAACAATATGTTCTGTGTAGCAGATGAAGACTGGACTGCCTGTAATGGGACTTCAGTTTTGTGGGTGGCCTACAGGAGTTCTTACTTCGAACGTTCCGTTTTCATCTCCTTTACCTGCTCTTGGATCAGGGTTGGGATTGTCAGAAGTGAATGGTAACTCATTCTTGGCATCTAGTGTTCCTGCAAGTAAAAGCGAATCAGCAGCACTACAGACTGAAAAAATAGCTTCTGCCCCTTCTACAGCAGTTGAAGTGGCCAAGCCAGTAGATTATCCTAACCCAAAACCTATACCGGAAGGTAAGTATAATACAACAATACGATGGATCTATGTGAAGGACAATGTCTACGTGCCACTATGACATTACAATTTATTTCTTTTTATCATTTGCCTATTGAATTTGGCTAGATGATTTTTGTAAACTGATTGTGTGTGATCGCGTAAAAATGCCTGCAAAGTGTTTATACGTTTGTCTCAATTTAGAAATGCAGTATGGGTGGTGGAGGATTACTGATCCGGAGGACCTAAAATCTTTGCTTAAAGTGCTGCATCTCAGGGGAATAAGAGAAAAGGCCTTACAAAAGCAAATACAGAAACACATGGATTATATCACTCTGGCCTGCATCAAAAATAAGGATGGTATGTGATGGATATTTACATTATGCATGGTGGTGGGGCGTAAGATGACTGGCATAGAGTTCTGTGAGATGTGTTTAGATAGAGAGTTAGAGTAGTGGCTGGAGAAAAAAAGGTAAAGGACTCGTCTATAGTTGCCTTTTCACTAGCCTTACTCTGGAAGGTTACAGGATTGGAGAAATCCCATTTAATATAAACTGCTGTAGTGGCATAAATGTCAGTAACCTTTTTAAGCTCTTTCCATCTCTAACACTCTAGCTCAGCCTCTCCTTCCCCTTCTTGCCTTTAAATTGCAAATTTGAAAGCCTGCAGAGTTTGTTGTCCATATTTGGTATCTTAAGAGTAGTACACTTTTGCAACAGTTCTTCAGTATTGGACTGGAGTGACACGTGAATCAGCTTGAATTTACTCAGAGAAGTTATAATACTAATTAAAATAATAAAAATGTGATTCTCAAATACAGTTGCAATTATTGATATCAATGAAAATGAAGATAACCAGGTAACTCGGGATGTTGTGGAAAACTGGTCAGTAGAAGAACAAGCAATGGAGATGGATCTTGCTATTCTTCAGCAGGTGGAAGATCTAGAGAGGAGAGTTGCATCAGCTAGTTTACAAGTTAAGGTAAAACCACCTTTTAGTAAAATGTATCTTTAAAATAAATGGTAAGAATTTGAAGTAGATAGTAGCAGTCCTTTTGCTGTTGGTAAGTGCCTTCCTATTCCATCTCTAATGGTCTGCAAATGAAACAAATCCACTCCAGCAGTATCATGGATATTTGTGTTTGAAGCATTTTATTGCAGTGAAATCTTCAGCTGAACAGCAGTTCCTGGAGAGTATTCTTGCACACTGTGTAGTTCCCTACGCATTTTGTTAACCTTATATGAATGCAAAGGTTTTATTTGGTATAGACTGCTTAATGATAGCGAGTTTTGCCACAGTTCTGCCTCACTTGGATGATTGTTGCTGTTAATGCTTTCAGAAAAGCCTAATACTTCGCTCGAGTATTGTAGAGTCACAGAGAACGTGTGATGGTTGTGAGTGTGAAAGAATTAAGAATTCACTGGCTGTTGTTACAATTTGGAATTTTTCCAAGGTGGGTGTAAGGATATCAAATTGCATATGTTTGGTTATAGTACAGATGTCGTTTTTGGGATCCAGCTTGTTCTAGGGGTCGACGTTATTTCTGTGTGACCAATTGATACTGTCTGCTGAACCTGTTGGACAGATATAGATCTATTCTGGTATTTCGGCCGGTAGAACAGGGTACTGCAAAAGGAGATAAGAAAGCAGACTGTTGCAGAAAGGTCCCTTCAGAAAGTCTGGTAATGCTTGTGTTTTTTGATTAATTATTTTAGTTCTCTGGATATTTTGGAAACTGTCTCTACAGATGGATTACAAGTAACCAAGATCTACTGGAAACAGCGCTTCAGTTACTTAGTTTGATTCCATAAAACAGTTCCTCTGTTACGCACTAAGTTAACAGCAACCAATAAATGCACAAACCTTTCTATTAACATAGGGTTGGCTGTGTCCTGAACCGGCATCAGAGAGAGACGACTTGGTATATCGTGAACATAAGTCAATTACTAGATTGCACAAGAAGCACGATGGAGATTGTGCTGGAGGTGGAGAAGGCAATACCAGCTCTCTAGAGCGGAAGAGTGACAACCCTCTAGATATAGCTGTAACCAGGCTTGCTGACTTGGAGCGGAACATAGAGCGAAGGTATCTGAAGAGCCCCTTAAGTACCACCATTCAGATCAAACTGGATAATGTGGGCACAGTTACTGTCCCTGCTCCTGCACCATCCATTAGTGGTGATGGTGACGGGTAGGTTATTGAGATTAACTTGAAAAATTATTGTGCTTCTTTGCTAATTGGAGCCTATTTTCTTATTGCCTGTTATCTATGTACTTTCTTGTATGTCTGTGATCCATATGGATCATGTTATTCTGCATGGTGCTTTGTAAAGATATTTTTTGTTATGTTTGTTGATAATCTTGCAAAGTTATCTTACATTTAACTGGTTGTGACTAAGCTTTGAGGCACGTAGCCACAGTCTGTGCACTACATGAAATTTAGTTGCTTAAACCTTATACTTATTGGCTGTGTATGTTTTGTCATTGCTTGGCTTTCAATGTGATAATGATTGTTCCACATTTAAACATAAGCAAACACGGATGTGACCTACTTAATTTCTATATATTTCAATGCAGAACTGAAGAGGATATTGCTCCAGGGCTAAGGGTATGGAGAAGGGCATTGTCAGAAGCGCGCAGTGCTGCACAGGTAGCTCTGTGCATTCAGCAGTTACAGAAATCAATAGCATGGGAAAAATCTATTATGAAAGTTGTAAGTGGTTTTAATTTTTTTTTTTAAAATACTATAGCTAAACTATTTTTCCTCTGTCTTATTTTCCCACTTTAAGCAGTTTAAAATACCATGGTTAATAATGCATTTCTTACTACTGCGTGTAAAACTTTAAATACAGTTAAACTGTCCATTGTGCACAGATAAATATAAGCCTAATGGAAAAGATTGTCTCTTGCTTGCCAAATTCGGCATCCTGACGTTTCTAAGATAAAAAGCCCCTGTAATGGGTTGCTTTATTTAAGACGGTAATTACTCTGTGTTGTTAACATTTAGATAAAAAAAGAGTAATTTCTGGCTCTATCTGATGGAAGATACTCTATCTGATGAATATTTCTGATCTCATCCGTGACATAAGCTTTGTGGAGGTTCAGCATCACATATCCCAATTTAAGGACTTCATTTTTCAGAAAGTTGAGATGCTCCAAACGTGTGGCTTCTTTGCATGCACACTTCTCACAACTGAACATACAAATTGGGCAAGTGTGTGAGCAAATAGCCTGAAATACCTGTTTCCTTGTAGACTTAACAAGTAGATCTGTGTTAAAGGCAGCATGCAAAATGCATGTGTCAAAATTTGCATGGACCTTTGAACCTCCAGTTTCTGAAAACAAAACTATTACTACAGCAATAGTGATTATGATGGGATTAAGTATCACATTAAGTATGGCCAGTGCTATGTAGTGGATAGCAAAGGTGATTCTTTTATTAGTGGTCTTTTACCCAATTTTTTTAATTTCTGCCAGTCCTACGCAGTTTCTAATTATGTCTGGACAATTAAAGGATGATTTAAATAAAAACTATAGAATCATAGAATTATTAAGGTTGGAAAAGACCTCTAAGATCATCAAGTCTGTTCCAATGTTTGACCACTCTTTCAGTGAAGAAATTTTCCCTCATGTCCAATCTAAAGCTCCCCTGACACAACTTGAGGCCATTTCCTCTCGTCCTGTCGCTTGTTACTTTGGAGAAGAGACTGACCCCCACCTCACCACAACCCCCTCTCAGGCAGTTGCAGAGAGCGGTGAGGTCTCCCCTCAGCCTCTTCTTCTCCAGGCTGAACAACCCCAGTTCCCTCAGCCGCTCCCCATCAGACCTGTTCTCCAGACCCCTCATCAGCTCTGCTCCCCTTCTTTGGACACGCTCCAGCACCTCAATGCCCTCTTGCAGTGAGGGGCCCAAAACTGCACCCAGCATTCGAGGGGCAGCCTCACCAGTTGCCCAGTCCAGGGGCACGATCACCTCCCTGCTCCTGCTGGCCACACCATGGCTGACACAGGCCAGGATGCTGTTGGCCGCCTTGCCCACCCGGGCACACAGCCAGCTCACCTTCAGCCGACTGCCGACCAGCACCCCCAGCTCCTTTCCCGCTGGGCGCTTTCCAGCCACTCCTCCCCAGCCTGTAGCACTGCATGGGGTTGGTGTGACCCAAGGGCAGGACCCGGCACTTGGACTGTTGAACCTCATGGCATTGGCCTCAGCCCATCGTTCCAGCCTGTCCAGGTCCCTCTGCAGAGCTTTCCTGCCCTCGGGCAGGTTAACACTCCCACCCAATGTAGTGTCATGTGCTGTGTCAGATTGAGTTTATATAGCTATAAATTTAAAGCTATATCTTTAGAGCAAAAAGTCTACGAATTTTAGTAGGAGCATCTGAAAAGGCATTTGAATATTTCAAGATGTAGTAATTTATTATCCAGAAAAAAATGCATAGTATCTTTCTCAATTTGATTGAAATGGTCTATGTGTATAATTACACAGTAAATGTCGGTATTTGGTGAAAACACGTGGAGGTCTTTTAAGTTCCTGAAAAAGAAGTCCAGATATAGGAGAGTATCAGAATCACACAATGTATGTAAGAAAATTGACAGTACATTTAGGTATTTTTAGTTAGTGTGAATTTTAGGAAGTGCTAGGATTATTTGTGTTGCCTTACTGAATTTGTTCGTGGCGGGTTTTGGATCAGATCCTTACTGATTATTATTTGAAAATACTGTCATAAAATCTAAATTATTTTTATGAAATACTAACTTACATATGCAGTAGGAGCATAAATGAAGAGAAGATTACTAAGGTAGTATGTGTGGGCCAAGTGATTTTCATGGGTATAAGATACCTTTACTTCTTGTGGACATTAATGAAATATAAAAAGCATTCATAGCTTTCTGTGCTGTAGGACACCTATCTTACAATGAATGACTTTTCAAATGTGTTCCCAAGTGTAGCCTTTATATTAGTTCCTCCCATACTGCATATATTCTTTTACAAATGTGATCATTAGTAGACTCTGATCATGGTAAAATGAAAGGAAAATAATTTTGAGAGTGAATTTGTGTGTTTGGAGGGGAAGGGTAATTCAAGTACTTCCTGTGCTTCAAATTTTAAAAATTGAATTAAAGCCATTTTCCATGTATTATAGTACTGCCAAATTTGTCGAAAGGGAGATAATGAGGAACTGCTGCTCCTTTGTGATGGCTGCGATAAAGGCTGTCATACCTACTGCCACAGACCCAAGATCACTACCATACCAGATGGTGACTGGTTTTGTCCTGCTTGCATAGCAAAGGTAATACTAACCATAAAGGTGAAGGGACTTGTAGCGGCCTTTTTACACATGGTAGAGTTACAGGTCTACCAGTGCTTTTTTCAATGAAAATATTGGTCTATATGTTTTATGTCAGGGTGCCATTAAATAATTAATGGTTTTATTTAACATGGATTTTAGTGGCAGTAAAGGTTACAGTTTTATTTATTTTAAACTATTTTTCTTTAATGTAAGTACAGAATTTTCTTGCTGATTCAATACTGCAGTTTTTTATTTCTCTTCTAGAATTTTCTTCAGTATTTGTTTTTCGAGCTTCATTGTTAAGTGTTGACAGACCAATGTCTTAGATTCTGTTTGAAAAGAAAAATTTGAGAAAATACTTAGTAAATATTTTTTGTCATTTTTGTACAGCATATTTTAGTTTTACTTTTTTGATATACAGTACCTTTGAGAGAGAGGCTATGTATGTTTCCTATGTGAGGTTTGGGGTTTTTTCCCCTCCCAAGAAAAACAGTCTAAATAAAACTTTAGGATAGTTCTATTCAAGTGACTGAATTAGCAGTTAGTATTGTTTAAAAGTCCACAACTTTCACATCCCTAGTTAGTCCTAAAATTAAATGTGTTTTTTGCTGACCTTGTTTTCTACCATTACGTGTGAATACTGTAACTGAAGAAGTAGCTTTACAGTAAATACTCAGGTTTGTATTTTCTTTGGGTATTGTCAATGTGATCCTTTTTTTTCTGTGCATCTTTCACAAAGTAATAAGGAAGACAAACTTTTTTAAATGATTACGTGCAATAGAAGTAATAAAAACAGGTTACTGTTGAGAATCAATTGTGTAGTAGTTTATAAGAGGTAACTTTTGTCATTATCATGGTTATATCACAACTTGTTATCAAGATAGAAATTACCCTGTCATGCTATAACTTCTCATGATGTTCTGCACCCTGTTATGTCAACCCCTGCCCCCAGCTACTGGACTTAGTACAGGAAGACTTTTCTTTCTCAGGTTTTTTTCCATCCCAAATTTGGCTGAAAAGCTGGAGATCTAAAGGTAGCAGAAGTTAAAGGTGAAATTCCAGTAGAACTTTAGAACATGTTGAATATTGATTCAAAATTCTGCAAAACATAGAAACAGTTTTGTTGAAGACTAGGTATAAACTATGCCGTCCTAATTTAACTCAGCTTTAATTTTTTTTCTTGTCTAAAACAATAAAAATGGCAGGTGCCATTCCCACCTACTCAGAATTAACATTCACAGAACATCTCAAAGTCAGGCCTTAGGTGGTGACAGTTGATCTTTTCTCATTGCCTTACATTGTGTTTTTAACTAAGTGGCTGAAAATCAACATTCCTCTTCAATTGCCATGTGAACAGACCATACTTGACTTTCTGTCCTTGGACCAAGGACATAATCATCATATAGAGTAGTGTTAAGACAGTACAATTATTTACAAATCCTTCTAGTGTTCTGTGTTAAGCAAAGGGAATTCTATATACAGCATATATTTTTCCGCATTCATGCATGTATTCATCATTTGATTTGTACAAACTGGCTTACGTTTTTCACCATGGTAGTTACAATCAGTGCCAAATGCTCAAGAAGGTTATTTATGACATTCATGGAATAAAGGAATTGTGTTGTAGTGATTTTGTAGTAGGTAGGAAAATCTGAGTATTTTTAATTCTGAAAAAATATATTATAAAAATACAGGTTTAGACAACTTTAAAACCAAATAGTATTTTGATAGGACAGTATAAAAGTTATAGTTTAAAAATGGTTCAAACTATCTAAAGTAGTCTTAGTAGAACAGGCAGAGTTTAATACTTTTGATGCTGGCTGTCTGTCTTTATGAAAGTAGTTTTCTATCTTTTCATTCTGTCAGTGAGTCTTCTCAATGACGTCATGTGCTTGACTTGAGATTCTGCAAAGTTCGTATTCTAACAGGAATGGACTTCAAACTGTGCTGCGTTATGATGCTGCCAATACGCATAATAACTTACTATTTCATCTTAAATATACCCCTTAGTTTCATTAAACTGTCTATAAATAGTTCTGTATTAAATAGTGTTCCTTTTCTCCCCAGTTTGTGGCATTCTTGTATTGTCATACTCCTTCTATGTTCTCCTGTAGTTGTCTTGTAGTCAAGCCATCTATATCTTTCATATCTAGCTTTTAATCTTTAAATAATTTTAATCCTGCCCCTGACTTTTTAAAAACTCTTTTTCCAGTTTTACATATCTTGCAAATAACAATGGTTGCTTGAAATTGAGTCTACTATTCCAGCTGTGGTTACATCAGTCTTTGAGGAATAGACAAATACTTGTCTATATCTGTGCCAGCCTGGTTTGTTAGGAGGTACTGATTTGCCAGTCTGAAGGTCAGGTGCTTTTATATTGTCACAAGTTGAGAACCTAAATCACTAGTTTACAGCCTTACTTGCCTTTAGAGAAGAGCAAAAAGCAAATAATCTCTGATATTAAATATTTCAGTTGTTTTGGTGCTTCTGTTTGTCTCATCTTCATTGCTGTCTATCAGTAGTAACAGAGGTTTCTGTAATGTCTCGGTTATTGCTTATTTCAGTTCTCTCTATTGTAGGCAAGTGGTCAAACTCTAAAAGTAAAAAAACTTCAAGTCAAAGGGAAAAAAATTAATGAACAAAAGAGAAGCAGGAAATTAGCAGGAGATACAGAGGATGAAGATTCTGCGACTACAAGCACCTCTTTAAAAAGAGGAAAAACAGACCCTAAAAAAAGAAAAATGGATGAAAATGTTTCTGTGAGCCAATTAAAGCAAGAAAATACCACTGCTATGAAGAAGCCTAAAAGAGATGACTCCAAGGACCTGGCTATATGCAGGTAAAGTGACAAATTCTAAACTTGGGTAAGTCTTGTCGAAACAAGTAGTGCCTGGTTCTTTTTATCTGTGTTCTGGGGAACAAGAACTCTATTCTTTGTCATGTATCCCATACAGGTTGTGATAATTTGAGTGTACGTGTAAAGGATTTAATGTGTCATGCTGGGGGTAGCTGTTGCATTTGGTAATGAAGCCTGAGAGGAAAGCACCTAATGTTAGAATGTGGTCTGTGAAATCTACTCCTCCGTACCCTTCCAAGGACGGGAAGAGAGAACCCTGACAGCAGTGGTACCAACAGCTTTCTCAAGGGTAGCAAAGGTGATTCCCCACTCTGTCCGAAAGGCCTTGCATTACAGAGGAGGAGACAGTAATAGGAATGCGTCTTCTTTCGTAGTATTGCTGGTCAGTCAAAAGTGACATGGTTTAGCCTTGTCACAGTTTTGGGAAGCCAGTATTAGCACCCCTTTTACTGATTTGCAAATGGTTCACATTGAGGTTGGAAGTATTGAAGTTGCAGGGCTGTGTTTTTCTTTTAGAATGTGGATCACTAGAATTTCACCTTGCATAGGTTGCCTGGAGAGAACTTCATGCTATTTTAAATGCTCAATTAAGATGTCTGCCTTTATTGTTCTCAGCCTTGCAAAGAGCACAGAATAAAGTGCTTCCCTTTTATAAAGTGAATATGTTGGCAGTACCTGATGCATTTCTGGAACGGTGAAAAACCTCTGTAAATATATGAACAGCTTAAAAATACTGATTTAATACCTCACTTTATTCAGCATGATTCTCTCGGAATTGGAAACTCATGAAGATGCCTGGCCTTTCTTACTTCCTGTAAACTTGAAACTTGTTCCTGGTTATAAGAAAGTTATTAAAAAGCCTATGGACTTTTCCACCATTAGAGACAAGCTGAGCAGTGGACAGTAAGTAAACCTATTGTAAATTTTACTTTACATTTTAAAAGTATTTAAACATTGAAGTACAGTACTTTTTAAAATATCAGTTAAACTGTTTTGATCTGCCTGCTCTGGCACCTCTGAGATTGCTTTTACAGTCAAAACAAAAATTCTGAACTTGTATACTTCTGTCTTTGCTGTATCAAAGTGAAATAGTGTGTCAGGTGGGAGAACCTGTGGAACTGGGTGAAAAACAATAAAACTGCCAGAATCAATCAACAGGAAAAACTTTTTTCCTCATCTTTTCTCAGTGAGACATCTTAGTGTTGTCACATGTAAGCAGGAACCGCTTGTGTGGGCATTAAGCTAATGGAGTGCCTGTAAATTATGTTGTAGCTGTGGAGTGAATTGGTACCCCTGTTGTGGGAAGCTAGGTAACATTCCAGTAGTGGTGGTTAATCATTTTATAGTCCTAGAAGGAGACTGCACAACTTCCTAAAAAAGAGGACGACACTATATGGCTCTGTTCCCCTTCCCTCCTTGTTACATCCCTGTGCTCTAGTGACTCGCCCCCACCAAAGAAAACTTGGTCATCTGTAAACATTGACCCTCTTCAGTGTCTCTCAGCTCCACACAAAGCAAGTTTCCTGGGATAACACAAGGGGCTTTTTAGCCTCTTCAGGCTTTTTCTACCTTGAATCTCAGATCTAAACACTCCACACGTGCTCATTGGTATCAGTAGACTTCTGACTTTTACTGCCTTATTGGAGAGCTATTCAGGCCATGTATGATCAGGCTAATAAAAAGAATATTACAGACAATGTTACAGGATTGGTCTGGGCAGCCCTTTTTTGTACCCGGCTGCTCCTGTTTTAAGTAAATGCATCTGTACTCAGCACTTACTTCGAAAGGACTTGAGCCCAAGAATAGATGAGTAAATGGAAAAGAGACAAGCGTTTTAACTAGAAAGCCACTGAAGGGAAGGGGGAAGTTAATTTTTAAAGAGTTGGTTTTCCAGTACAGGCTTGAAATTCTGCCTTGCAGAGTCTTTGAGGAAAATAACAAATACAATGACAAGAGAGCATTTCCTTCCACTGATGTTCATTTTCTTGTTAATATTAAATCAGAATTAAAAAATTGAAAGTATAATTAACTTGTAAAGCATTCATTGAATATTCTGTGGCTGGTTGTAAATTCACACCTGATGTTAAGGTAGTTGTTTCTCATGTAGTTGAAGTGGTTTTCCCCTTTGATTCTCCATGTGCCAAAAATCATTCACCTTTTTCTTCTTTCAGGTACCCTAATCTTGAAGCATTTTCGCTAGATGTCAGGCTTGTTTTTGACAACTGTGAAACCTTTAATGAAGATGATTCTGACATAGGCAGGGCTGGCCACAACATGAGGAAGTATTTTGAAAAAAAATGGACAGAGATTTTCAAAGTGAGCTGAAGTTGCCAGAACTCTTTTCTTTTTCTTTTTTTCATTAAATGAGGACTGATGAGACCAGCAATGTGAACTGTATTTATATGAACGTGCAAGGCACATGCGTAACTAATGACTGTTTTTTTCCTTTAAAATATCACGGAGTTGTGATACTAGTTCTAAAGGCTTCACTCCTACAACAACCGTGGCCCCTTGGTTATTGGTTTGTGTGTTTTAACAAACTAATTTAGGTAGAACAGGGAAGCACACCCAAAGAATTTCAAAGGGGTGTTATAGTGCAATAGCAATTTAAAATATATCAAAACGCACTGAATATTCAACCACCAGAGCTCTACTCGGGGAAATGGTTCTCTTTTCCCTTTCAATAAATATCTATTTTTCATTTTTTTTACTTTGTAGTTTATTTTTTAGTGAATGTATTTAATTTTATGAATTATTTATGATTATACAGCATTCAGAATCTTCGTTTTCTGTGAAAAGGAAGAATTAGAAAATTGCTTTAAATCTTGAAAATACAACAAGGAATGTTTTAAAATATAAAACAAAGCCAAGTAAAACTGTTTACACTGATGTGCTGTAAAAGCACTAAAAATTAAACTTTACTGTAGAGTTACAAGTACATTTATATATATGTTGCTGCATCTCTTGTGTAGTTAAATTGTATTTCAAGACAGTGAAGAAAAATTGAAACATGTATATACTGTTCATTATTGTTTATATTAAGTCTTGTTTTAAATATGTATGATGTGTACATATTGTTTGCAGACATTATTGTTTATGCCTTAGGAGGACGGTAGCATTTTATTTTAGTCTTAAGGTAATTATAGCTATATGGCTTGTACAGTAATTATCCTCTACCAACACTGTGGAGTCTCCTTAATCTTGGTAGTGCCTGCCTTTAAAACAGGGTGTAGGGGATATTAGTTTTCCATTTTTCTATTTTGTTATATAATTTCAAGCCACCACGGCCTCAAATTCAAGTATAATCATTTGTATCCATGTGGAATAAAATTGTGACGATTTCCTACGCACACAGTATTTTTTCATAGAAACATTTCCCTCCATTTGCCTTGCCACAGAAATAACAAAAAAGACATTTGTAACCACTGTGTTTTATCTACTGTGTGTTGTGGTGGCCTGTTGGGGCAGATAGATCAGAATTTTTTTTGTACTAACGTAAGAGTACTTGAAGTTTTATTTAAAAGAAATGTTGTGGAAAGGTAGCATTCTCTTTCTTTTCCTTTTTTAGGAGTGTTATTTTTCACTAGTATGTGTGGCACGGATACAATAAAAGACTGTTTTGCAAACCAGATTTTCTTGGCGATTTTAATACTTCAGATCCTGTGTATACAGGAGTTTTTTTAATAATATCTTGGGAGTCTTGCATTTAACATTTAGTTCTTACTGTGATGCATCTAATTCTCCTGGCCTTTCAGTGGCAGTTCAGAAAGGAGCAGTCGCCAGGCAGTCAGGGCGCAGTTCAACCGCCTGTTCGAATGGGCGTGAGTGCTGTTTGCTGGGGCTGTGGGTGAAACCCTTGGACTGCCTGGCGTGTGACCTGCTTCTGCCAGTTCTGTTCACCATTGTCACTGTGTTAATGCACGTGGTAATGTAAATACATGCCACGCGCAATGTCCCTTAAATCCACGGTCTCTTTTTGTCCTTTTTTGGTCTGTAGAAGGGCATGAGTCGTAATCCTTGTTCTGACTGAAGAAGACAGAGGAATTACAAATGAACATTGTGGAACCCCAATACCTATAGCTTCCTGACCGAGTAATGTTTTGGGCTTTCTTCAGGGGGGCGAGGGAGGTGTGTGTTCTTTTTTGCTTTCAAACTAGGCCTTGGAGTCTTAGAGCCTTGTTTTATACTTGCTTGACTTTGTATTTCTTCCCTCAGCTGAGAAAGAACAGTCAGTGCCTGGTTTTTAATAAAATTTTTGTTTCCATTGCCTTCCCCAAAACATCTTGTTCAAGAATATTTTTCTTTTCTAGAGTCCTGTTAGAATAACTTGTGTTACCTAGAATAAAAAACTCACATTTGGGTGTCAGGCAGTCTTGCGTTCTAACATGAGCTCCACCGCTGACTGCTTCATGCCTTTCGTTTTCGTTTCTGAAGTCTTCAGTAGAAAGGTTTTCTGACATAGAACCACAGAATGGTTTGGGTTGGAAGGGACCTTAAAGCTCATCCAGTTCCAACCCCCTGCCCTGGGCTGGGACACCTTCCACCAGACCAGGTTGCTCCCAGCCCCATCCAGCTTGGCCTTGAGCACTGCCAGGGAGGGGGCAGCCACAGCCTCTCTGCGCAACCTGTGCCAGTGTCTCACCACCCTCACGGTGAAGAATTTCTTCCCTCCTCTGGACCCACTCGAGCAGATCCATGTCTGTCCTGTGCTGGGGGCCCCAGAGCTGGACGCAGCACTACGGGTGGGGTCTCACGAGGGCAGACCAGAGGGGGATGTTGCAGAGAAGTGAAGGTTAATCAGTGTTTTGAATATCGGATGGTAGGCCTTAGAAGTTTGCTTGGATTATTGGGAAAACTGTTCCTTTGATTCAAAACAATTGGCTTTTTCTCAGATTCTGTACTGGTTAATGCTTTGTCTGCCATGCTAGATCTAGTATTAGTTTTCTGAAAAGTCAGAATGTTACTAGCTACAGTGCGTACATATTTGCATTCTTCAGCTTGTATCCTAATTCAGCTGAACAGCTGGGAACGTTAAGGCAGTAATGGCTGGTACAGCTATGACAGCGAGACAAGCATCACCTCTCTTGGCTTGACAGTACCAATGTATTGCTTTGCTCACTAGCAGCCAGTGTCTTGATTACTATTTCAGTAAAACTAAATTTACAGGAATTATTATGTTTGAATGGCAAGCTTGAATCATACACATGCCATTATATTTTTCTGTAGAAAAGAGCAGGGGTTTAACTGCTAGAAAAATGTGCTTAACCTTTCTTCTTTGCTAACTTTCTCTCCTGTCTGTCTGTTTTCTTGGAGGAAAAGTTTTCCCATGTGCTCTCTTCCTTTTTAAATCAAGTATGCTGGTCTTAGTTTAGAGAATTTATTGACAAGCTTTCAAACTTGTATTTTAAAGGACTGTTAATGGTGCTCAAGGAAGAGTGTTCTGGTTGTGAGTGTGAGTTCTCTCTAGTCTCTTGGCATCTCTTTGAAAAAAATCAGATGATATAAAAGCAGCTGAAAACCAGGAGTTGTAGTTGTCTTGGTCAAAATATGTATCTTTAAAAAGAGGTCTAAAAGCTTTGTCTTTAATCTTTTTATATGATTTCTGTAGTTTCCTAATGACAATTGGAAGGGTGGAGGTGCTCTGTTAAGTGTGAATGGGCACAGATGTCTGACGAACATATATAATATGCTGAATGGGGGCCTTGGAGACTTTGTTTATTGAACTTGTATCATTCCTAGATGTCTTAGATTTACCCAAACGTGCCTGCAAACTGAGGGCTAGAGACCAAAACCAGGAACACCACAATTTCGCTATTTGATTATGTAACTGGTTTTGAACTACCTTGAGCTTAGAACTTCAAATTTAACCAGAAATTTTATAGCTAGTATGTACATTCAGAAAAATGAATGTTATCTTCTATTCCATCAATTTCTATTGCTTGTACTGTCCAAACTAACCATCATTACTAGAACTGATAGTAGCTAAATTTCTGGGCATGTTACTGATTCATCAGCGTCTTATTTAGCAAGTAATTTCAAGTTTCCCATCTGCCAAGAGGTCGGAGCTGATGATCTCAAAGGTCTTTTCCAACCTGAATTATTTCTACGAAAATACTATGGAACAGCCTTTAAATGTATGGGTGTGGTATTCACAGTGCACACAATTTGAGTGTGTGGTATTCACAATCGACTGTCTGCTCTCCTCCTCAGTAAGGACATCTCTGACAATTGAGGCAAAGTTCTTTTCAGGCCACGAGGTGTTTTATTTAGTAACATACAATCTCACGCATTGCTACATCCGTGCAGCACACACGAAATAGACTGGAGGCTAGCCCTCACCTAGGGCCGTCATCAGCCAGTGAATCAAACGGAGTGCAATCAAGTAGCGTAGTATAAAACAGCATGCAGGATCATGCAGGTTCAGACAGGGACGGTGAGACCTTTTACATAAAAGGGAATGTTTCCTGAGCACAGAGTGACTCCAAGACTATGCCTTTGTTTTTTGTCACACATTCTCTTGCGCTCTCGCCCCTGGTTCGCCGGCTGGGCCGCAGCTGGGGGCAAGCCCTGCCCTTCTGCTCTGGAGCAGGGGCCCACGCGCCTCCTGGTGGCAGCCGGGCGGCGCAGAGACAGGCACCCATGTCGCCATGCCCGCTGGTTCCTCCGGCCGTGGGCGCAGTCCTGCAGCCCTGGGTGACGTACCCACCTGGCGCTGAAGCATGTGGCCCCGCAGCGACGGGAGGTTCGGCACGTCGCGGAGCCCATCCGCCCCGCGGCGGCCTGCGCCGGCCCCAGCGGCCCCTTTCCCCCCTCTGGGCCTGCGGCTCTCGCCGCCGGTACCGGCCCCCTTCCAGCGCCCGCCCGCGGAGGTCACACCGCCACACAGCGCACCCCAGCAGCGAAAACCACCGCGGGCATCCGGCGGATCTGAGCGGTGGAAAGGGCTTGGACGGGAGTCGTGGGCGCGGCCGGACGAAAGCACCACCCAGGCCGACGCAGCTCCAGTGAGGGGAACGACGGAGGCGGGAAGTAGCGAGTCGGTCACCGCGGTGACACCGCCCCCCCTTCCGGCCTTCCCGTCGTCCTGCAGCCCAGGCCCGGGGAAGCCGCTTTGCGCGTGCGTAGCGATGCTGACCTGCGCAGCGGGAGGGCTCCGGGGCGGGACGGCTGGCAGAGGGTCTGCGGCGGGCGGGGTCCTCCCGCCGGGGGGTTACGGAGGGCGGGCGGCGGGCCGCCCCGGGCGTGCTCATGCTACGGGAGGCGGCCGGCCGGGCTCCGTCGCTGCGGCCTCCCTCCCTAAGTCCGGTCGGCCCCTCTCCCTGAGGCCTCCCTCCCTAAGGCCGCCTCTCCGCGCCGGGCGGGCGGGCGTGACCTGTCGCTGCCGTTGCGGCAGGGCTGCGGAGGCCTTGCGGGCCGCCGCGGGCAGCTGCAGCAGGGCCCTTCCCGGGCGATTCCCTGGAACCCGCCTTGAGTTCGGGGTGAGGTCGCGGCCGTCCTCCCGAGGCGTTTCCCTGGCCGCGCCTCCGGTGCGGCGGCGTTAGATGGTGACGGGCTGCAGGCGGCGGCGACGGGAAAGGGGGTCTCGGGGGTGCCTAGAATTGCTGCAGTCTTTTGTGTGAGCAGCTGCCGGTGGCTTATGGGTCAGGAGAGAATGGTGGTTGCTCGAGAAGGTAGTGCTGGTGCTGAACGTCTCTTTGGTGACTGGTGCCGGAGTCTCGTTGCGCCCTCAGCGAGTCTAAACTACCGATACCCAAACCGTCTGGTTCCTAGATGTGCTGTTCTGCGGTGAGCTCCTAAAGATCTCAGATAACGAGGTGAAGTTGCCTTCTTCAGCCTCATCTTTACAGATGTGGAGCTTTGTCTGACTCTCCAGTTTCTCACAGTTGGAGGAAGTATGTTGATTTTCCCTCTACAGATAAAGAGATGTTGATATTATGTAATCTGTTTAATGGTTTTAAAGAGCATAGTAGTAAAACTGGGAGAATCCTGAAGCTAGAGTATTCAAAGGTCTGATCTTTAACTAAAGTGGTGTGCCGTATGCTGCCTGAAGTGAACAGTTGTTTGCCCCTACATATACCTTTATCTGCATATATATATATTACCTCTTAACTCTGAAATTATTGTTCAGAATGAAGCACATCTGCTGTTTTAAGTTAACTGAATATAGATAGCATTGCTGCTTCTGTTGAGCATAAACAACATTCAAGAGTTTTAGGCACTTCCTTTTGGCTCTGTGCTTCCTTATTCTCACAAAGCTTGCCTGTGATCAGCATGGGGAGGAACTGGTTGGAATGCACCTTTTTTTTTTTTTTTTAGGGGCTTTCCCAGTCATCAGCCGTGTTAATCACTTGTTAGATGCTGAGATCTAAATTGGTCCCTGCAGACTTAAGTACTGGGATAATGTGTATGGAGTTCATATTTTCTTGTGTTGTTTTATGTAGCAGCAGATGCAATTTCTGGAGAGGTTCAGATTCTGATCCCCCTCATAGTATTCACATTTTGACTTGGACTTAAATGTGTCACTTGGTATGGGATGTTTGATTTACATGTTATTTGGGCCAAATCTCTTGACTGGCAACACAGGCCTGTTGCTGGTACTACCCTGATGTGTTGGCGTTACCGTGATGTTTTTGCTGTCATAGAATCACAGGCTTGTTCAGGTTGGAAAAGGCCTTTAAGGTTATTGAGTCCAACCGTAACACTAATGCTGCTGCCTAACTGAAAGGTAGCAGAATTTTTGAAAGGAGCATATCAGCTGTTGAATCTGCAAAACTGCAAGGTATAAACATATTTCAACAAGCTTCAGATTAGAATAATTTCCAGGAATCTTTTTGATACTGCTTCCTGATTAATTTTTTTTGGGGTCAGTGATGACACACAAACGTACTTTTTTGGAGTTGTAAGTGGGAAGAGAAAGATTGCTGAGTACATGTGGTTATAGTTGCTGAAAGTGTCTGTATAAAAGTGTAAGATGATTTTTTGAATACTCTTGGTATAGCTGAAGCATTGCTTTTGGGTCTATACTGTACTAATTGTTTTCTGTTAGAGTGAAGGATAGTTGAGGACCTGTCTTACAATAATGGATCAAGGCGAATAAAGAGTGAACAGTGTCTTTGCTTCTGTAGGACTCTCCTAATGTTTATATTTTACTTTAAAACATTTTGAACAGGCAACCCTTGATTCTGTGCTCAGTTATTCTATTTTTTTGTCTCTACTTGCTTCTTTTTAGGTAACTTTGTAAGTTTGTTGGTACAAGACTTCTTTTCTCTGTGTTACATTAAAAACAGTGGGGTCTCATCCTGGTTGCACCCTCTATGCGCTGTAGTGCATACAAATGACAGAGCTTCTTGGCAGTACAAAGAAGGCACTGTGCTTACACCCACCTGAAATTTTATCCAGCTGTCAGTTCATGTTTTCTGTCATAATGTTTTTAGTCTTTGTAAGTCTTCTGCAGTACTCTGATCAGCTCTGTTCCCGCCTGCCCCCTGCTCAGTAGTTTAGATTCCCATCTCTGTATGTGTCCCTCTCCTGCTCCTCTCTGTCTCCCTCTGGATCCTTGCTTCTCGCTGTGCATAAAAATGAGTACTGCTTATTTCCTCTTTTCCTTGTTACCACCGAGAAAAAAGAGAAGGGGTGGGGAGTTAAGAAGGAACAGAATAACCTCCCCATGGCAGGAGGGTTGGAACTAGATGATCTCTGAAAGTCCCTTGAACTCAAACCGTTCTATGATTCCGCATTTGTGGTGCAACCCTACTTAATGCTTTGACTGTCTTCATCAGTGCCCATTTACTCCGTTCTGTCTAGTGTAGATGCAAATAATAACAAATGTGAACAGGAACTTCGTAGCATAAATTAGGTAACTAAAATAGCTCGTTTTGCCACTGCTTTAAGACCAAGTATCTGCTCTGCGATCTTGCATGTGGTACTGCAAAATTGCAAGTTGACATTAAATGTTTAGATAAGTTAATTCCAACCAAGTCATAAACCCCTCATCTCATTGCTGTGGTTGATCTCTGATTTAAGTAATAGATAAACAATGCTCAGATTAAAAATCTGCCTCTACAAATGAATTTACTACTTTTTTCCCGGAGAACGTCTTGTTAAGGTGGTATGTTTCATTTACAAAATAGGAGAGATAAGTCTTAACTGTCAAACTTTCTTTCAGATTTTTTTATTGAAAGTAGATAAAATGGCGACGTTAATTCACACTTTAGCAGACCATAGCGATGATGTCAACTACTGTGCCTTCTCATCGTCATGCTTGGCTACTTGTTCCTTGGATAAAACGGTTCGCGTTTATTCTTTAAAGAACTTTGCCGAGCTCCCCTACTCGCCTTTAAAAGGTCATACATATGCTGTCCACTGCTGCTGCTTCTCTCCGTCGGGACACGCTTTGGCTTCATGTTCGACAGACGGCACTACCGTGGTCTGGGACACTCGCGATGGTCGGATGCTGGCGGCGCTAGAGCAGCCCAGCGGCAGTCCTGTGAGAGTCTGCCGCTTTTCTCCTGAGTCCACGTATCTGGTGTCGGGGGCAGCGGATGGGAGTGTAGTTCTTTGGAACATGCAGTCTTTGAAACTGTACAGGTGAGTGCCAGATACTTTTTGACAGCCTCGTTTGCAATGATAAGAGTATAATTTAAGTAGTACGCTGTGCTGTGTACAAGACTTGCAGGCTTACACCACTGGTTGGTATCGTGAAGAAACAGGAATAGGATTTGGAAGACCAAAAGATTATCAATAGGAGAGGGAGAAGTGCTGAGTCTTTTTTTTTTTTTTTTTTTTTAAAGTTAAACAGTGCAAAAGCCAGAGGCTTTAAGTGTCGCTAAGTTATCTTTCATCTGAATCCTGATTTTGTTTAAGTTCATAGAAGTGTTTTCCTTGGTTTGACATGAAAACGGGATGTATTGCATACCGCGTGCATCTGGATTCTAAACAGTGGATCAGCAAACTGATATGTAATACACAGTTAGTGCAGGCTGACCATGCTGTGTGCCTTGTATTGCATTATACGTAGTGGGTTTTAATTAAGTATTTAATTAGAAGGCTATTTGGAGTCCAGGAAGGTCTTAGAAGATGGATAGTAATCCAGCAATCATGGAGTTTGGAAACTACTGATGTATCCTGAAACCATACAGCTTAAGACATAACAGTGGCAGACAAGAGTATCAGAGCTGAGTGTGCTAAGTGTGATGGTCAGTGGTTCACGTGGGTTTCCAATAAATATTTGAAACAAAGCAAGTGAGCATTTTTAGTGATGTTGCACTGTTAAAGGCATGAACCTCAGGGTGATCTTCCAAGTCCTCCTCTGCAGCTCTGTATGTCAGTAAAGTCTTCAGGCCAGTCATACTCTGAACTTAGGCAAGACATTATTTCGGTTTTAGAGCAGCAATTACACAACGTCTCTCTAAAGTTAGGGGAGAAGTTAAGAACTGGAGAGAATTGATGAGATGTTTCACTTGGGATGAGGGAGCGGCCGTTTCTGAAAGCCAAACTTGGCTTGATTTTGGTAATCCCCTGGCAGACATGTTACTGCTTTTGTGGCCCTTGCCTCCCACAGCAGTGATTTAGACGGTAATGGTAACGCTTTTCAAAATGATTGGTTATAGTTATCTGAAATCATGTAAATCTGGAAACCTGTCCATAAACTGATAGAATTCTAATAGACTTTTGCCACCTTGTTGTTTGTAATGCATACAGAAACACTGAAATGGTTGTTTTGTTTGCAGAGAATAGAGAGGTATTGATTACATATAATTTCTTAGTTTTATCTTTAAGAAAAATAGGGATTTCAGTCATTAGTATTCTGAAGTCTTAAGTGTTTTATCTATTTTGAGCTATTACTAGTGAAGAGTGGTTTGGTTTGGTTTGGTTTTGGTTTTTGTTCAGAATACTTATTACTGATAGGGTAAAACCCAGAAACACTAAAAAGTAATTTCTTACAAGTATATGCTATTAATATATGCAGTGATGCGTATTTTAGACCTACATCCTTAATTTCCTCCTAGTTGAATGGTGGATATATAATGACTATGTAGAAACTATATTGTTGTTTTAAGCAGAAATTACTCTACTTTGGTGTTTCCACTGTAAACAAACAAGAAAGAACTTGAACATTCCAATACTGTCCCCTTCACTTCGCTTTTAAAAGTTCCTTTCAAAGTGTTAATGTGTCAGCAGTAGTTGGCTTAACTTTAATTGTATGTATTTTGGGATGTGTGTGTGTGTATGTATTTTCAGCTGATGAATTTTTATTATTGTCATTTGTAATTGCAGATAGAAAAGTGCACCTGTCCTGTTTTCCTAAAGCTGAGATCAATATTACTTAAGAATTATCAAGGTACTTAAAAGTTTTATGTCAGAGGATTTTAGTTAACCATCTAATGTCAGTCTGTGGTCCTCTGTTTCTTCTGCAACAGTTGATTGTGTGGGTGCTAAAAAAGAGAACACCTTTTACCGCACTACTGTGTCGCCTGACTCAGTGTATGGAGGGCAATTACAACAAAGGTACCCGGTTACTCCTCCTCACCTCAGCTGTTGTAACTGACTGTTCAAATTGAGAAGTCAGATGGCTATTTAAATCAGCTCTATGATGGATGTGAACAACATGACAGCAAGTTAATATGTATGTTTCTTAAAGTGTTCTCTGTTTCCTGTTCAGTAGTTATGATACTGATACCTGGCCTGAAAGTCTTAAATGCATACTCTGAACACGTACAGTGCTATTTATTTTACTGTTACGTTTTCAGAGCAGAATCTGCAGCTCTTTTTATGAAAGGAAAATGTCAAAAGCTACACTAAGGAAAAAGAATTGTACATATAAAACTAGGAAGCAGTGTAGTGTATTTGATAGTATTCTTAATGATAGAATTAAGGGAGTTAATGCTTTTTTGAAGGTCCTGGGTCTGATTAGAGAGGCTCTCAGGAAAGTTTATTGACTTGTCTTCTGTGGCATCAAGTTTGACACCTCTGGCAGTAAATAAAATATCTATCAGCAAAAGAGAATGAGCAGCTGTTCTACACAGTACAATGACAGACTAAATAAGACTGACATTTCTTGCTGTATGGCTGTTGCTTATGGCTCTGATTTTTTTCCCACACTTAAAGATTAAACTCTGCGTGCCGGGGCAGTGTCCATTAAAAGGAGTGAAACACCTTCAATTGACTGTAGGTTACTGTCAGATAACCTAAAGGCTGTTAGATTGACCCCGCTTCCTTCCCAAGGATTGACCACACTTCCATGTCTGCCAGGACTTTTCTTTTATGATCAGTTTTACAAAGTGCTTTGGCCAACTTAGTTAAAATATAGAAACCAATTTTTTTACATTGCTGTCTTTTATGTACGAGTAGTCCAAAATTAACCTATATTATAAATCACAAAGTATTCTGCACAGCTACATCTTATCTTGTGGGTTAGTAGGTGCACTGTTTTGTCCTTAAAAACAGAAGAGAGAAATTGTTGGAGTCTGTCTGTCTTCCCCCCCCCCCATTTGTATACGTGTAAATGTGTGATATTATTGTGTTGTGTATTTATCTTTGACTTTTAACACTTATCCTGCCGTATAATTTTAACAGTGCATTTCAAATGGTAAGTCCGTACAAATCGTCTTTAATTTGAAAATTATTTTATCACTCAGTCAAAATTATTGCCTTGGGGTGCCATCTCATTTTTTTTCCTCCTGCAGTCCACAAGCAGGTCCTGGTTCCTGCAGCTGTGCTTATTTTGCATCTCTTTCCACACCTGGTGTGAGTTTTTCTCCCTTCTGTTAACGAGCTCCAAAGTGCAAAACTTAGAACAGTTTGGCTTATTGTATCAGATTGCATTTTAGAGGTCACTTCTTCAGAGCATTACTTATTCTAAATTCACATCCTGTGTACTCTTGCTTTTCAGATCTGGGAATGTTGAAGATGGTTCTTTGGTGGCCTGTGCATTTTCTCCTAATGGAAATTTCTTTGTCACTGGATCATCGTGCGGTGATTTAACCATTTGGGATGATAAAATGAGATGCCTGTATAATGAAAAAGCACATGACCTTGGCGTTACCTGCTGTGATATTTCTTCACAGTCAGTTTCTGGTTAGTTATTGACTTGTCAGGGGAGGAATATGAAAAAAAAGGGGTTACTTTTTTTCTTTCTAGCTCTTGTTTTCGTATTCTTTTTGTCATCGATGCTAAAGATATAAATGACATGGGGAAGAGCTGATTTGTTAAAATATTCTGAATGTTCTTGAGTAAACATTGTGGTCAGGTTAATGACAAGGAGCGTACTAGGTCAGCAGCAAGGTGATTAGCATGCTTATGATAGCTTTCAGCAGCCAGTTATCATGTCAGAGTTTTGGAAAATGTTTGGGCAGTGCCTGTAAGTGAAGCCTATCCCTGGGGCCGAGAAGGGTGTTAGGAGCTGCAGTACCTGATTACCTTTCCCACTTTACTCTTTCATACTTTGGTTCCCCAAGGAGCAGGACTGGACTGAAGCAGTGCGGAAGTGTAAACCTGATAAGCTGAATGCTTGAGCTGTGGGATATGAATAGGTAGACTGTTTTCGTGAACCTGACTTTCTCAGTTGGAGGAATCTGGGGGAGCAGTGAGCCCAGAATCTCATGTGTCCCACTAAGATGTGGTACTGTGGTACAGCTGTTTTAGCTGACCTCTCGCTGTACGTTGCATTTCAATTTTGTCGTTATGCGCTTCTTCACAGTTGTAATGGGTAAGAACTTAGTTTTTTCTTTTGAGAATGAAATCTGATATTCTTGTATGTTTGGTTATAGAGATCAAAAACATAAGGCATACATAGCCTAGGCCTTTCTCTGGGCTGATTTGCTTATTATGTTCAGTTTTCATTCGTTTCACATTTGTAAGACTTTCTGTGGAACTAAAATAATTAGAACCTAGATTTCTCTATATGCAAAAACATGTATACTGAAAATTGCATGTTTAAACTTCCAGCTGTCTCAGGGGAAGCTTTGTGTTTGTGTGTACAGGCTTTTAAAATTATTGTTGTGGTTTGACGCGGGTGGGCAGCTTAGCCCCATGCAGCCGCTCGCTCACTCCCCCCCAGTGGGACGGGGAGAGAATCGAAGGCAGACTCGTGGGTTGAGACAAAGGCAGTTGAACAGAGAAAGCACGAGCTGCGTGTGCAAGCAAGGCAAAAGGAGGAAGAATTCATTCCCTGCTTCCCGTCAGCAGGCAGGTGTTCGACCATTTCCAGGAAAGCAGGGCTCCATCGCGCGTAACGGTGGCCTGGAAAGGCAAATGCCCTAAGTCTGAACGACCGCCCCTTCCTCCTCCTTTTGAGCAGCTGTTAGTGCTGAGCACGATGCCGTATGGCGTGGAATATCCTTGGGTCGGTCAGGGTCAGCTGTCCCCACTTTCGGTGCCCCCCAGCCTGCTCCTGGTGGGGGTGTGGGGAGCAGAACAGCCCCTGGCACTGTGCAAGCGCTGCTCAGCAGAAGCTAACCCATCCCTGGGGGATCAACGCCACTTTGGTATCAAATCCAAAATACAGCACCAGGGGAGCTACTGTCCCCGTTAAAACCAGTACAACTATGTCACAACACAGACTTTTTGTATAGTTGTGTGGGAATACTGAAGAGTTGCTTGTCTAAACTTACATAGCTTATATAGTGGGAAGCAACATTTATACAAACAAGAACTTCTATTTCAAATATCTTGGTAGAAATTAATTGCAGTACAGGGAAGTGTCATAGCTGAACAACCAAATAATGTAAATTCTGAAATATTTGCAAGAGGTTGAAAAGCTGAAAGGTTAATTTATATAAATTTTTGTCAGGTAAAAGTGTGTAATAAAGAGAAAATAATGTAGTCATCTGCTTTTGATGGAGGTTGGGAAATTGGACAGAAGCCTCATTGTCAGATGTAGGAAGTAATGCTGTAACTTGTCTTAACAAACTTGTAGGTATACATTTGGGCTTTTCAGATCTACTACAGAGACAAAGTGGTCTCCGTAAAGAGACGTAGGCTTCTGTTTTCAGAGTACACGTGAGTTGCTCTTTCAAAGGTACCAAAAATTGTAACTGAGCAGCCACTGGCATCTTTCAGTGCTAAACACAGCACTAAGTACTGCTCTCTGTGTACCACCTTGTCTAAGAAGGTGGCACAGAGCAGGAAGAAAGCCGGCGAAAAAAAGCAGGACAGAAGCAGGAGAAAGCTGAGGAAGTAGGATGTGGGCATGTACTGAAGTACAGAGTTAGTGACTGAAAGTACCAAATCAGTCAAATGTGCGTCCACTGAAAGGTGTAGGGACAGCATTGAATTAATCTGTCGCAATAGAAAGGGGATTAATCTTTAAATAGCACCTCTAGATCTTTCTTGGTGAAAATACTACCCAAAAAACTCCACGTGAACTGAGCTGCATCTGAGGGCAAAGGAACACGTTGAAGCTGAAACAGATCAGTGTGATTGCTGCTGCTCCATTTCCTGTGGAGATTATTTTCTTGGTTTAAAAAAGTATGTTACCAGCCCTTTGGCCTTCTGCCAAGACAGAGAGAAATAGGCAAGAATGCAAGCATTTCCTACACTGTGGAGTTTTTTAGCTGATTTATGATCGTTCTTAATTTTATTTAAGCCATGTGCTATTGAAAGTCAACATTTTTCCTTTTTGTGTGTTTCTTTTTAATCATCAAGGATTGAAACTTCTGGGATTGCTGGCAGATTTAACACATCACAAAATCCATACAAGTAGTGCTTATCTAGTACAAGACAGTTTTAGATTGAGACTCTCTTTACCTGCTTAATTCAGAGCAAGTCAGAACCGGAGTTTCTCATTGGTTCTCAGTGCTTCAGACTATTTGTAACAGATGATTCTCCTACACTTCAAGTGGATTCAGCCACGGTGGCGTAGACACTCGTTGGATCTAGAGCAGTTGTACTGCTGTGCGGGCTTCCCCATCTGCTGCAAAGTTTCAGTACTGCCCTCCTCCTGAATAAGCAGACTTCAGTGAAATGACCTAGTGGTACTGGTAAAAAATGGACAGATCTTGCTAAAATTTTCTCGTGAACCTCAGTGGAAGACTGTGTAGTCCTCCTCCAGGTTATCCCAACAAGCTCTGCGTGTACAATGCTGTAACAGCCCATTAACAAGTTTGCAAGTTGGTGACTTGTAAGAAGGTGTCACGGTCTGTGCATCATGCTGTTAGTTACCAAGAAACATGTGTCTTTACAACATGATAGCTAATGTGTGCTACTGATCTCAGACCCAAATCTTACACTGTAAAATCCTAGCAAAAATGATGCACTTTGATGCTTTAATGTTTAATAGATTTGAGGTAAGTCCTAAGATCTGCCACAATCATAGCAGATCTGATTGTTCCTGTGAACAAACAGGTCTGTGTATACGAGGATTTTATTGTGATGACCGTATGAAATTAAAATCCACTGTATGTGGTGGAAAAATGGAGAAAAAATCTTTGGGGTTACTTTTATAAGGCACTTGACAGTAAACATTTTGACATTTCTGGTAACTACAGAGCTGGAAAGATGAGCCCTTAAATGTCTGTTACAATTTTCTGGTTTCCAGCCTTAATCCTGGTGATTCTTGTAGGAATTCTGACTTGGTACTGGCAGAGGTAATGGCATTGAAGGATTGTTATGGTGACTTGTGTCAAGCAGGTATGGCAGCTCAGTGCAGTAGAACAGCAGAACTAGTTTGGCACAGGACTTAAGAATAATTTAAAAAAAAAATTATAATGGACTGAAACAACACATTTGAAATGGAACGTGGTAACTCAGAAATGTTGATAGCTACTGAACAGAGAGGGGAGAGCTGTAAAACTATTACTGTTGAATTTCATCTTTAATGCAGTATGTCTCAAGTGGTTGGCTGGTCTGCAGTCATGAAATATCACTTAGTTTATAAAAATGAAAAGTTGAACATTTGAAATTATGAACATACTGTGTCAGATACTCTCAAATTTTGTACATGCATATGTGGTTAAGTTTGAGAACTACTGTAGAGGAAATGGGTATAAGCACATAACTTAGGTTGAAAGACTAATATCGTTGCACTCGCTAGATAGAGGAATCAAGTATTTACCATCAAGGAAACTTAGAATATGAACCCAGTTTTGGTCTTTATCTGCTTGTACAGAAAACAGTATAACGGTGATACCTATTTCTTCCGTCTAAATGGTTTTAGAACTTCTGCAGTTGTTATTATGTACACTTTTTAGAAGTAGTACTGAGATAAAGGAAATGTACCAAATTCCAATGTAAGAATACTGATGTAGTTTACTGATATGCTGTATATACTGATATACTGATTTTCAGTGCTTCTGATTTCCATTAATATATTTGAATTTTGTCAGATGGTGAACATGGATTCAGATACTTCCAGTTGGCTTCTTGTGGTCAAGATAATCAAATCAAACTCTGGCTTATTTTGTGTGCAGATTTTTTAGGTGTGTATTGTGATGGTTTTTTCATACTCCAATGTCTTAAGTCTTTAGTGACAGTTTACATCTAAGATCAAATTTATACTGCTGTCATGGATTCACAGCCAAACTAACCACAAATTGAAATTTTCCTTTTAATTGTTTAGCAGGAGAGCAGCTAAAGCATGCAGCACTTCGTGAGGTTGTGCCCTGTAGATTTTATTTAGCAATCTATTTATTGATAATTGTAAAAATAAAGATTTGAAAAAAAAATTTCCCCCAATTCCCTCAAGCTTAATGTTATGATAAACATTTGGTTTTAATTAGTATTTCTGTCTTTTGATAACTAGCAACATTTCTACTGTGGCCTTTGAGCAGGTTGATAGGTTGAAACCTCTTACTCTGCCAGGCCAGAGGGAGGTTTCCTTTCATCTTTCAGTACATCTTGGCCCTTGAGCAAGAGCCAGAGACATTAAAACCATGTTGGCTCCTGCTAAAAAAGCAATGTAGATATGTAACTGCTATGTAGAGACTAGGCAGATGGCCAAAGACATGTTCAGTGGGTATTTTTTTGTAATCTCTCTTATGTAGAATTCTGTAAGGATGAATATTTTGTGTACAGATACACATTTAATTATCTGAAACGCTGTTAGACGTGCTAAGATTACAAAGTGAGAAAGTCAGAGATGTTTAAATTGTCTTTGTGATCTTTTATGTCCTTTTTTTGTAGACAGTATGTTAGAGTCAGATCTTTGGTGCACCTTTACGCTTACAAAAGCAACTTGTCTTATACCTTGTCAAATATGTCCATAGGTAATAATTTTCTTTTTGTATTTTTAGGTGTTGAATTAAAATATAAATGCACATTGAATGGACATTCTGCCCCAGTTCTGGCTTGTGCATTCTCTTATGATGGGCAGATGTTAGTTTCAGGGTAAGCAGTATCTTGTTTAAATGTCATGCAGATGGCTGTCCAGGTTCACACTTCAGTAACACAGAAAGTTCAAAAGAATTGGAGATTTCAAAATACATTTCCAGTAATTAAGGACTAGTTCTGTGACCTCCAGAACTATTGAAGTGTCTTTCAGATTGGTCTGTGTCTTGTGGGTGATGGAGTTTGAAATCTAGGATGTTGTGAGCTCTCTTCTCTTGAGTACTGTAATGAGATTCATGATTTCCTTTTGGGGGGCATTTATGTGGTCTTCCGTGGGGATCCTCTAGCATCAATTAGAAACACAATTCTACATTGCAGTCTTACTGTCTCTTTGGGACACCATTTAGGATTTCTTTCTCACTCATGCACTTTCAAGAACTTTTTAGGAAGTTAACTATCTTGAGATTTTTTGTCTTTGATAGATTTGGTTTAAATTAAAATTTTTTTCACTGATCCACACCCAGACTATGGCAACATAAGCACTTTTTTCCTAAAAAGTGCATGATTGAGATAACTGTAGACCTGTGTGTTTGATGTCAGCCCTACAGAATAATGGTTAAGACCCAAATTAATCATGGACCATCAGTTAGAGACTAGTATTATTATTAGTCTTTGTTGGAGGGTGTTAAGGGAGTTGCCAGTGCCATTGCAAAGTCACTCTATTATGTTTGAAGGGCCCAGGAAGGTGGAGGTGATGGGAAGATTCCTGATGACTGGAAAGATGCAGAAGTCCCACTTAACCCCAAGAAGGGCAAGGTAGAGGATCTGGGGAGCTACAGGCCAGTCAGCCTAACTCCAGTCTCTGGGAAGGGTGTGGAGCAAATCCTTCCAGTGGGCTTGGAAGCCATTTCCAAGCACAGTGTGTTTGGAGAAGGCAGCAGGAATTGAACGAGGGCAGTGCCTGCCTTCTGTGGTGAGGAGGCTGGCTGTGTGAACACGGGGAGAGCAGCGTGCATGTTACACCCCAACTTCAGCGAGGCTTTTGACATGGTCTCCCAGTGTAGTCTTATAGCCAAATTGGGGAGATGCAGATCAGAAACGTGGACGGTAAGTTGTGTGGAAAAATGATGGGACCGTCAGGCTCAAATGGTTGTTGGTGATCAGCAACACAAAGATAAACTGGCAGCTGGTTACCATTGACTTTCCTTAGGGATCAAGCTGTTGAAAGAGGAGATTATGAATAAGGTAGATGTAATCATTTATGTTTTTATGAATATTAATGACTGTATGCTTTTATTCTGCACTTTTCATGAAAAGTGCTTGATCACTTCTAAAACAGTGCTTAATCGCTTGTCTAAGTGACAACTTGAAATAGCAAATAAAATGGTTCAACTCTAATTGTCTTTTTTACAAAGACTTTCTAAACTGAAACAGGAAAACTGATGTCTTGCAAAGAAAAAAGACTACAGGAGCCAGCAAATAAATTTAAAGCTATACAAACCCCCAGAGACAATAACTTGCTTTGACATTTTGCTTTGTATTCTTTTTAAGGGAGTCTTTTTCAGTGTTTGAAGATGGTTACGAATGTTTGTGATCTAGGGTTATTTTCCATTAGATGTACGGATTATTGTTTTTGCTTAAATTGTCAGAAGTGAAATGTCTATCCCATAAGTCTTTCAGGAAACACTGCTGTCATGGTAAATAGCTGTGCAATTTGTATTTCATTAAATATTTTATGTATTGGTTGCATTGCACCACTGTATTTTATGCGTTGCATTGCACTTCTTCCTCTAGCTTGCTTTGCAGATGAAGAAGTTTCAAAAATAAATAGAAGTGCTTAGAATAGATTGTGAATAGACAGATTCTGTGGATCTGCTTTACAGGTACTGCTTGCAAAGACATAAAGTAGATAGGGTGCAGACAGTGGGGAGCAGTGGGAGTAGGGGCCCAGTTTGTGTGGGCACTGTGCAAATGTTCTACATCAGAAATTCTCATGGAAGTGCAGGGTTTACGTATTGAACTACTGTTCTTTACATCCTGGAGGAACAGCTGATCAGTGGTGGTGTTTTATGGTGGACATGGGTGGAGGGGATTAGATACCTAAGCTTTTCAGGAAGTGGTGTTAAGAAATCTGATGGCTCTTATTTTGTTTTTGGAAAAGGGTTTTTTCTTCCTCCTTAATTAAAGATTGTTTCCTTTTTCCTTTCTGCATCATTTTAATGGGATGTGTTTTTTTAAAAGGTCTGTGGACAAGTGTGTCATCATATATGAAACTGTAAGTATAGTGTAGTGCAACATTATTCATTGGATTGTGGTCTTTAAATATCAGCAACTGCTTCTGTGCAGTGTCTTATCAACGTAAAGAAATACTAAAGAATAGAACCTATATAAACCTAAAATATTTACTGTGCATTTGGGGAGGGTGGGGAGGAGTTTGAGGAAAAATGTGTCTCGAGAACTGATCACACTTTCACACTTTTTATTTACATTTTTTTGATGGGTTTGTTACTTTATTTCTCTACAGTAGCATATTATTCAATGAATTCCATACTTACATGTTACCTTCATATTGAAGTAGAAGGATTCTTTGTTATCCTAAATTTATCTTAGCTTCCAAAGCAAGAAAGACTGTAGCTTTTGACATAAAATCGGGAATGGTGATCATAGAAATTCTTTAGTTAATTATATATAAAGTGAGCAAAAAATAGAAGCATAATAAAGAATTCCAGAGATTTTTTGTTAAATACAATGTCTTTTCTTTAAAACATATGTTTAGGGATTTTCTGTAGTACTGTTCTTACATCCTTCGTGGTTCATCGTAAGTGGTATTTACCTTTAGTACTTTATAGTATTAAAAATAATAATAATTTTTCTGAAAATGAAGGATGAACGAATTTTAAGCTGCTCCAGCTTGCTCCACACATACTATTGTACCAATACAATTTTTCAATTAGGGTTGAAGTTTTGATACCTTTCCAATTTTTGGCCCAATAATTTTAGTAGTTTGAAGCTTAGACAGGTACATAAGAACTTCCCTAGATTTTTGGAACCCCAGGAAACTGGAAGAAGCAGAAAACTACAGCGTAAGTATTTCTCAATACTATTTGACACCTTTTGTGGCCTTAGGTTTTTACCAAATGGGACAGTAACTTTTATAGCTGTTGAGGAGAAGTAGGGACAATAAACCTTCATGGGAAGGAGAGAGATTTCAGCCTAAAACAGGGAACTTTCCTCATCATGGACAGCTCAAAACTGGAGTGCTGACCGATCAATTAGGGATTCAGAAGACTTTGCTCTTCATCTTTCTAATCTGTCTGTACCTGTCAAAGCAATAGTATCTGTCGTAAGAAGGAAATGTTTCAAATCGTAAGTTAAAACTATGCGGAAATTCAGGAATTTGTTTTTTGGCATCTAGTGGCCACCTAGGAGAACCACAAGTGGGGTTAATTACCGCCCCCATTGAAGGGCTGTAGCACGGATTCCATTTGAATTTCAGTTACCTCTTCACTGCTGGTCATGTCTAATCCGAGATGGGCAGAAGAAATGTTTTTATGCCCATGAGCAACCAGCCAATATGGATGTAATTAATGTGGCTGGTGTTTCTGGCCCTGGTCTGCTGAAAGGTCCGTGCTGGCTGGTTGTTGAAGGATAGCAGTGTTCCAGTGAATTGAACAGAGGGCTTCAAGTGGAAATTCAAGTTGCATTTCTGACTGCTGCTGATCGGCTTTGGCAAGGTTGTGTAACTTCTCTGAAGGTAACTTCTGTCGTCTTCCAAGAAGCGATATTATTCCGTGTTTTGAAAGAAGGTATACAAACGAATGAACATTCTTCTTATTCTTTAGGATTTAAAATCACAAATCTTCTTTTACAGAGTACTGGCAATACCCTTCATACTTTGTCTCAGCATACCAGGTGAGAATTCAGTATGATTATCCTGTTTTATTGTTAATAAATAAAAGAAATGAAATAATTTTCTTGTGAATTGTCACACATTTATCTGTATTTGTAGGTATGTTACAACTTGTGCTTTTGCACCATGTAGTCCCTTACTTGCCACAGGTTCAATGGATAAAACTGTGAACATATGGCAGTTTGACTGTAAGCAACCCTGTGCAGGTTAGTGTGTGCAGTATTTGTAACCTGTTCTCTAAATTTAAAGCACAACACTGTTGAACACCTTCAGAAGATGTGCAAAACCCCACTTTTTCTTACATGCAGTTAGTTTGTAACCTAAGGATTATGTGCACGTTATTTATCTTTTCTCTGAACTGATCTTATTAATGTCCTACAGAGGTGTTATCTTTGTTTTTTTAAAGAAAAGCTATAGTAGGAGTATTTTAATTTTATTAATCTGCTATATCTTCTTTTCTGATATTTGCTGTTTCTTACTCTCTGGACAGCATTTAAGAGATGAATATTATTCCCAGAATGCTGAAAAACATTTTGGATAAGTATCATTGGTGAAGAGTTAAACAGAAAATAGGCTAATTTTAAGCATAATTGCCAGCAAGAAATGCAGCTTACCGGTTGTTATAGGTTAAAAAACCAGGGTAATTAATCTTACAAAATATCGCAGCACCTAAAATGTGTGGAACAAACGTACGTAGATCTTTGTTCAAAGCACAAGAGTAAGTCTGGACTTTGGTCTGCTTTTCTAAGGAGGTGTGAGACTTGGGTTTAGTGTCTGCTGATGCTTTTCTTTTAGTTCAGATTTGACAGAAGTGTAGGCATCTGAGAGATTAAATTCCTCTAAACTTTGAAAAATTTTAGGTAAAGGACAAACCCAACTTATTGCCCCCCACTGAAGTAATGTCTAATAAGCATTTCTTTTATCAGATGTTGGGGAATGTGTAGTACTGAGAACACTTGACAAACAGCTTTCACTGCTGGCTTTGTTCTTAGAACTGGAGAGTTTTGTTTTGTTTTGTTTTTCGGGGGGAGGCGGGGAGGGAGTGAGAGTGTTGTTTGTGGGTTTTTTAAATCTGTCTTTTATCTTTCCTTTCCAAAGGGAATATTGTAGAAAATGAATCTAAGGTGGCTGTTGAGGACTGGTCAGAGGATGATGTTTCAGCCTGGCTTTGTGCACAAGACTTAACAGACTTCGTTGGGCTTTTCAAAACAAATAACATTGATGGAAAGGAGCTACTGAATCTTACTAAAGAAAGTCTGACTAATGAATTAAAAATTGGTAAGAGTACAGAAATCCAAATAGCTTTTAATCTTTTAGAGTACGTGTGATATGCTGGGATGAAAGCGAGTTAGGAGTTACGTGGGGGGGGGGGGGGGTGTGTTTCGCTGAAATGCATTCAGAATCTTTTTTTTTTTTTTTTTTTTTGGTGTATGTGTGTGTGTTGCTTCCACCAACCATGCTGTGTTAAGTGGTCTTACCTGCTTTTGTTTCTATTTTCCTTTTTAGATCTTGTATCATTAAGCTGTGGAAAAGGAATTTCAGCTTTTATGTAGACCTAATGATTCTGACTTTGGTAAATAGGGTACTCTCTAGTTTTCCCTATCAGTCTGCAAAAGTGACATGTTTATAATACTATATGGTCAACTACCTTGAATTAAGCAGGGAAATTCTTCAGTATGCTGTTACCGTAATAGAAAAACAGAGGGTGTGTTTTAGTTTTTACTTTGGAGATGAAGCATTTGATGGTGACCTTTAGTAAGGATCATACAAAGCTTGCCTGGCTCAGACACTTTATAATTCGTCAGGTGTCCTAGTTAATACATTATCTTGTCACTTTATTGCAAAACTGTGATTACATTTTAGAAGAATCACAAGGAAGTGCCGTATTAATAGTGATTCCACAGTGGTAGTTCTGAAATAAGAAATTTAAGGATAGTGAACTGCACTGGAACTTTCTGGATATAAGTTCTCTGATCACTTTGATGGCTAGATTTAGGTGTAACTTAGGTGCTGGTGTGTTTGCCAAAGTGAGATCAAGTATAGCAAAAGGCTGAATGAGTTAAGAAAGCTTTTAAAAAGTGCAGGTTTATTTTTGAAAGTTAGTATTCTTCATTGTAGGAAGACTGCTCCCTTCCTTTTTTGTTTCATGTGTGTATGTGGTACCAGTCTATATCACATCATGGCACTCTGTGTATCGACTAGCTTTGTTGAATTCTAGAAATCAGCAGAGATGCTGGGAATCTGTCAGAAATTGTCATCCCTGAAAGACACTCGGCTTAATCAGTTTCTGCACACGTGTTCTTGAACATTGGAGTAGCCTAAAGCTCTGTTGCAGCAATCACCTGCTGAGGCTAATCAGATAATGCTGACCAGAAAGTTATATGGGGATTGCATGATGAGAACCGACCTGCTGAGTGTAGCATTCTCGATGGGGGGAAACCCAACAACGGCGTGTGTTGCCTGATAGGTTTGTAATGATGCTGTCAAACTCAAATAACAAAATAAAATCTGAGCCCATGGTGAGGCAGGCTGTAAGAGGCAAAGGGTGGATGTGGCTTTAGACAGAGCGCACGTAGAATACTGGCTGATTCTGGGACGCTGTTGCGTTCTGGCTCTTTAATTTGCTCTAGAAGGATGCCGTAAGGATTGATTGTACACATGAGCTGAAGTAGCTTCAGTATGTTCTTTCCCATTATCAGGTAAAATGCTCATTGCTCAGTAGTCTCTGTTCTCAAGACTTTGGTCTTTTACTTTTTCTTCGGTAGGTACTTTAACACCCATCATAAGATTGTAGGAGTCAGATTTTCACAGGTATCAGGCAGCTGTAAGAAATTTTTTTTAAAACTCTAACTGAAATCACTTGCTTTCTTAAACATAAGCTACTCCACAAACATGAACCAGCAGATATACGATGTGAAGCAATGAGTTCCGCTTTAATGGTTATATGAAAGAGGTTTTTAAAACAAAACAATGAGATATACTATTGAAAGTAAATGCTTCTGATTCTGCTTCTAAGTATCAGTCTACAGCTGTAATTGACACAGAATAGAAATCACAGCCTGATATGTTTGACTTGAGGAATTGCTGTCTGTGTGCCATGGCTCACACATTTACGAAATAGGAAAATACTGTCTGCCTAAAACTTAGCAGCTTTTCAGCGTTAGTCAGATTCCAGTTTAACTAAATTTTACGAGTCTGTCGCTGTACAGGTACTTGAATGAGCACGTCCTTTCTCTCCTTGGTAACCTGTTTTCTTTGCTTGAAAAATGCAACATTTACGAGTTCCATAAAGTCTTGCCAAAGAACTCTTGAGGTTTTTTACAGTCTTTGCAAAGGGAGTTTTTTTTAGACTTTTTTGGTTGATGATCGATAGGATGGGAGCTTTTTCTTCTGTTATTTTTTATTAGTCCTGTTAGTCTTTGCTTCAGCTCTGATTTGCATTTAATAAAAAGGATATTCTCATGCCTTTGAAGGCGTTTGATCTAAGAGAAAGTGATCAGCAAGTGGTTCACATGACATTTCATTAGCTGCTTTGATTGTTTTGACAGCTTTTTGAAAGAAAGCTTCATTACCATGCAAATGGAACTAGCCTCTTTCCAGCCTAATTGTCATATAACATAAATAACACCGTATTGAACTCTGTAAGGTGTTGAGCAAAAGTAAAGTGACAGTTATGTACATTTTGTCTGAAAAGCTTGTGTACATCCAACAGAGTTCAGGATTTCTCATTCTTACAGACACAACGACTCATTCATTGCAATTCTGTGATGGGGTTGAGTCAGGATAAAAGGAATACACTTCCTCTCCCAATTCAGAATAGAAGGTGCGGTACGTTGTTCCATGCCTGCATGCTCTTCTTCCTGTCGGGCTAACTGAATTTGTTAATGTAAGGTGAATTTTGACTTCGTTTTGCTTGCAGAAGATCGGCAGGAGGTGAGACTAGGTCTAATTTTCTGAAAACCAAACCTTCAGTTCAGGGGTTAGTGCCAATTTTGTACTGTAATACCAGAAATGGTAAAGGAAGTTGGAGGCATTCCAAATACTTCCCCTTCTTCTGCAGCACATTGAGAAGGCTTCTTTTCATGTGACTCTATCCTGATCTGGGGTAGGTATGTAAAGAGAACAGATACTCTTAAAAACAGTTCAGCCCTTTCCTCACTTACTGCAGGGTGTCCTTAGAACATAAACCAAGGATGAATATGCATATGAACTGAATTTTGAGATCTCTAATCAGGCTGACTTTGTCTGCTCTTCATCAGCAATGTGCTATCAAAGACATGGGGTTTTTGTCGTCTTCTTTTGTATGAGGACGTTCTTTCCTGTTTCACGTCTTTATCAAGAAACTCTGTGTGTGAGAATAAGCTTGAACACAACATTTTGGAGCAGAATTTAAATCACTTGTGATTCACCATGCCTTACATTATAAGGGAAAACTTCCCTGTGAGGGTGCCAGAGCACTGGAACAGGCTGCCTGGGGAGGTTGTAGAGTCTCCTCCTCTGGAAACATTCAAAACCTGCCTGGACGTGTTCCTGTGTGACCTGTTCTGGCAGGGGTTTGGACTAGGTGATCTTTCGAGGTCCCTTCCCACCCCTGACATTCTGTGATTCTGTGATAAGTGTGATGCACTTTTTCTCAGGAGAGGAATACCAGTGTTACCACTTACGGTGGTGGTGAATGCATGTATTAATGGTGGCCTGAATTCAAGAAGTAGGAACGTGGTTCTGGATCTCCAGTAACAGAGTCACAAGAACCCAAAAGGCCTGGATGCAAAGTGTCAGAACCTCTGTGCAAGTCTAATTGTGTCAAAGGTAGAAGATTAAACATATGCTGGTAAGCTTATACTTGAGCAAATGGTTCCACTTCGTGTGGTTTTTCTGCAGTTATGCAGTGCAAAGAGAGTCAGGAACAGGGACCAGAACCTCTTAATGGAGTCTTGTGATCCTGCTACAGTGTCAGTGAATTTTCCTTGGTGTGATATTCTACTAGAATAGTGGTTGATGTGTACGCTTGGGAAGTGAGAGGTGGACTGGATGCTGCACAGCCCGAGGCACACTGGAATCCAGGCTGCCAGGTGCCTGGGCATGGTGCTAAACCCCCAAGCTGTTACACAGAGGGCTGAAAGTGGAGTAAATACCGTCCTTCTCATCTTGTTTTGTGTAATGCTGCACCAATGGCAGAGTCCTTATGTTGTGTGCTCAGCCTTACTGGAATTAGACTTTTTGGGAGATCAAGCAACATCTAAATGCCTCCCTACTGATCTGTGATAAACTTATGTCCGTAATGATGACATGAATATGACCCTGTGCCAAACTGCAGGGCGAACCTGGTCCGAGGGTAGTGAGTCCTCGCTCAGGTGCTTTGGTGTTAGGTAGTGTTCTGTTTGGAGGTGATGGCACTTGTGCACTCTTGTACCTTCATGCTGTTATTTATATGGTCCAGTTTCAAGGGAGAAACACTGCTGTCTTCCACTCTGTCCCAGTTTTACCTACAGTTAGCTTTGCATGTGCAGCAGCATGTGCAGTTCTATGATGCATCAACTGAAACGCTGTCCTGCCAGGTAGCCGTGTCTTTGCAGCAGTTGTGCACTAGCACTTGCTTGACTTGTTTTCATTACTCCACAAAGTTACTGCTAGCCAGCAGGAGTGACCTGCTGCAGTTGAGCTGGTTGTGGCAGCCAGGGGTGTCTGCAGCTCTTCTGTGTTAGGTGAGGGTGGCGAGATGGAGCTGTGTCTGCTGTAACACAGCTGCTAGTCAGTGCAAGACCTGACCTCTTTGCCTTGCGTGTCTGTGTTGTCCACTTACGTACGAATAACTTTTCAGAGTCTCTAGGCCTGCGCAGTAAAATCCTCCAGAAGATCGAAGAACTGAGGATGAAAATGACCCGTGTTACTGTCCCTGATGAGTTTTTGTGTCCTATAACAAGGGAGCTTATGAAGGATCCTGTCATTGCAGCAGGTATGTCTTTAAATGGTGTTGACTAAAATGAATTACTTAAGGGTAAAGACAGGTGTGGGCACACAAAAATGGGCATATCTTCTTAGTTGTAGAAAGATAAACTGTTCTAAATAGCTGTTGCAACAAAATAGAGCTGTGGTAAATATTTAATTTGCCAAATTACATCTCTGGTATGGAGCAAAATACTGTATCAAGCAATTTGCGTAGTGTCAGCTCTGCTGATAAGGCTGTATGCAATTTTTTTTTTTAATATTCCTTCCTTTATGTTCTTTTTCAAATATAATTACAGTCCTAGTTTCAGAGTTGTCTCAGTAAGTGCAAAATGAAATTGTGGACATGGGGAGGGACAAAACAAACCCCAGGTTCGTTTCTGCTCCTGGCACACCTTGTATGTGGCACTTATGTAAAGGTTGCATAGAACAAGATTAATCTAAATTCAACAGGACCTTGGAACTGAGATGTGCAAGGCTCAGAAGATGTTAGGTGGTTAAAACATTTTATGAAGAACTAGTGTTTTATAGTTCTAATCCTGGGGGTGGGGCACATGCTCATCAAAAGCCCAGTGTATCTCTGTGCTCTGTACAGTTCTGAGGTGTCAGGCCAGACTTTTAGGAATTAAAGCATTCAAAATACAAAAACATTTGCTAACTGCTGGAGTGGTTAAGCACTGCACTTAACAGCTTCTAAACACTAGCAGTAGGAGGACAGCCTTGCTTATCACTTTTTTAATATAATTTTGAAATAAGGATACATAGGTTTAGAGCAGGATAGTGTTGAAAAGGTGAACATTACTGCCAGTCTTTATTCACATGTATATTACAAAATCAAATTGGCATTTTTAGGAGAAACTGTTGACCTTTTAAAATAAAATGTTCACAGTGTGTATGTGATCAGTTACAGAATTTACTGTCTAATAAATATTGCTTGTGTGCCATTCAGCGTTCGTGTGTCCTGAAACATGGGATTCCTCTGCCTTTCAGAACACAGGGTGGGTGTATCTGGGAGTTCCTCACACAGCAGTTTATTTTATAGGAGCTGATGAGTAATAATGGAAATGTTGGCGATTGCAGCAGGAGGAGGGCTGGTTTGTGGCAAGACAGGGGGAGGAAAGTATAGTTTTGTGTTTGGAAACTTCGGTATTCGCTAGCTGCGTCACTGCCCGGCACTGTGGAACTGCAGCTCCTGCAGAGGGTGAGCATGGCTGACTGTAAGGTGTGGGCAGTTTTGCAGTCAAACTGGAGCAATTAGGTATTTCTGAAATTGGAAAGTAACTGAAGTGAGCTGGGTAGTTTGTTCAGTTCAGTAAGCGAAGTAAAAGTTGAGTAAAACTCTTATGCCTCGGTGCGGTGTAGAATTTAAGGGAAAGCACAAAGGCAGGATGCCGAACTGCCTGTTCCCTTTACTCAGGTGACCAGCTGAGATGGATTTTTTTTTTTTTTCCCCATGTTGAGTGGCTCAGTTGATAAAGGCAAAGGAAACGGCGTGTAGCCATGTGTTGGAGGGGGGGAGGGCATGGGTTTGTGCTTCCTCGGATGGAGGTGCTCCAGGGTGAGGGCGTGAATAGCAGGTGGGGGCTGTGGTTTATGCCTCTGGCTCAGCTGTTCTTTAGGGAACACCTTGGTTCGGTGCCGACTGCAGTCCTGGAACTAGACCGGTGTCGAGGGCTGCGTGCGTGCCCGAGTCGGGGCTCGGCAGCCACCCGCTGCCAGCAGCAGCGCCAGGCCTTGCGTTAGCGTTGGGTGTTGACGAGCTGTTACTTCACACGGTGGAGTGTGCAAACTTGGAAAGAAAGTCTCATTTAACATGGGCGGCATGTATTTTGGTGCTTTGCAGTCAGAACAGAAACATGAAACTAGCCTGAGCTGTTCATGTTCATGGTCACCTTTCATTATGTTTTTTGGGCTGGGTTTTTTTGGGGGGTTGTGTTGTTTTTGTGTTGTGTGGTTTGTTTTTTTTTTTTTTTTTCTTAACTAGGAAGGGTACCTGAAGTGAAAATTCTTTTTTAAGAAGTTGCTCAAAAGAACTTTAGATCCAGCTAAATGGAAATGTTTGCTTAAGTTGTGATTAAGGCATGCACTAACTTTAACACCAATATGCCATTTATGTTTTTTTTTTTTTTGTTGGTAAAGTACAGCTTTGTTTTGGGACTGTTTTTGTTTGGGTTGGTTTTTTTTCCCCTCTGGCAGGGAGAACTTTCCCCCCCTTAGGCACACTTTTAACTGGTTTTTTGTTTTGTTTTGTTTTTTTAACTGACATGCTGGTTATTACCAGCTGTGTTTCAGGTAGTGATGGTTCAGTACTCTTTGTTTCCGTTCCCATTGTCCTTAACAAACAAACACAACCATGGTGACACATTTCTGTAAGGATTGGGGTGGGGAGAATATAACTTGCAGATGCTTGGTGAGGCTCGACAAGGTCGAGCATGGTGTCTGTGAGTAATTTAGAACTGAGCATCATGAACTGAGCTAAGCAACTGCATTTGCAGCAACTTGGTGAGCATCATCTGATTTTCTTTCTTTGAAGGCACTTTTTTTAAAGGTCCCCCTGTAAGGGCTGTTGTTCCAGGTGCCAGTGGTTTCCTGGCTTGTCACCTCACTGTTTCTGGGGTTTTTGCTCTTTTGGAAATACCGATTCCCTTACATCCCTTTATGACTGGCCAAAATCTGTAGTGTAACAGGGCCCAGGCCCCCGTAAAGTAAGTGTTTGATGATGGTTTCTTTGCAGATGGTTATTCCTATGAAAAGGAAGCAATGGAAAACTGGATCAGCAATAAAAGACGATCTAGCCCCATGACGAATCTTCCTCTCCACTCTCTGCTGCTCACACCAAACAGGACACTAAAAATGGCTATCAGTCGCTGGCTGGAGACTCAGCAGAAATATAGTTAAACCAGTTAGTTTTGAAGTTGTTAAAATTAATTGAAATGAAATTGTAGGTAGCTAAAGGAAATAACTGTATCAGAAACAACTGGGAAGGAAAAATTGTGGATCTGTTCTAATCTGTGGCTGTCATGTAAATATTTGCTAGAAAGAAAATCCTCACTGTTGGAAGCTCCTAGAAAATTAGTGAAAAACTTCTAAGTTATTGGTAATTCTACTTCGTGGTATTTCTGTTTAAGAAATTAAGTATTCAGATTCAGTTTTTCAAATAAAGTTTTCTTAAAATTTTCACTACATTTGTGAGAAGTTTTGCGTCTTGATCTTGCCAAGTTAGTCTTTCAGAAGATAAGAAATAGCAAAGTACGTAATCCCTATTTCTAATTTAAGAAACAAAAATGTGTCTTTCTCTGTTCCCTGTTATGGAGCATGTAGTTGGAAAAGTTGAGAGAGAGTTTCTCCTGTAACCACCAGTGACTGCATCTCATCCCACAGGTATATTAATTACCTTTATTTTGTACGGAAAAAATACAGTAGCTGTGCAAAAATAGAACTACAGGACAAGACTAATATAGGACTTGTACAAAATATCAGAGAAACAGTAAACAATAAATAAGCTAAAGCGTAATGATGCCAACTCAGAATTTGTAAAAATGGGTATGGCTGTTTACAATGTACATAAAACACTGCAGACGAACAAGAACATGAAACGTGACCACGTAACATTGACCACTCCAGCCTAATTGCACTCGTAGGAATGTCATACAGCTGTTTATTTTTAGAACGTTCTTGCCAATATAAAACCTTATTTCCTCTGAAAACCTTCACAACTTCATCCTGGCGTGCAACTGCACATACATACACTTTTCCTCAAACTTTCATCTTCATCAATTTCTTGGGTTTCCCATAAAAACACTTACTAAACATTTCATTGCTGTACCTTTTTTCTTGGACAAACAATAAATCATTTTGCTTTAAGATAGCACCCAAAGGTGTTATATAGATAAACTACATAAAGTGCGATTATTGTTAACATGCCATAATATTGTGTTCTTCAGTGCAATAACCAATATGGTCAAAGCCTTTCAATACACATGCAAATGTCACTGTTTATTTGATTTCTTCTAGTTACTAAAAATAGTTATATTTACATGTCAAAGCATGGCTGCTTATAGCTTACTCATACACAAATTATTTATGCTTCCTAAATGTACATCATGCAACCCAGATTAGATCCCACTAGAAAAGTGATAAAATTCTTTGATTTTTTAAAAAAACGCATACATATACAGATCTGACTAGTTTGCAGCAGACGGGTATCTTTCTTAACACTGTTCTGAGAAGTAAGCACTTACTTAAGCATTATAGAGGCACGATTATGATGCAAGGGGTGAGATGTAACCAAAGGCCACAATTAAAGCCCTACGTAAAAGGAAAGTCTTATTTAATGGCAAAATGTAATGGGCAGGGTTTCTCTGCTTGAGGTCCTGTTCTGGTGGAGTGATCGTTCTAATTGACTGTTTCTACACAAATCTGCTGTTCCAGTTACTGTAACTGCCCTGTGATGGTGGGAACAGTTTAAAGTGGTTGCATCCCATTGAGTACTGGCCAGTCCGTGTTCGTGTAGCAGTAACACCCTACGATGAGGGAGCCAAGTTGTACAACCCCATAAAGACACCAAACAGTATTTATACATTTGATTCAATGAACGAGCGCTTTGGTTTTGTAGACGTGACATGACTTAAGTGGCCTTCCTTACCGACCTGCGACTGCTGGTGTGACGCAGCAGCTGGGTATAAACGCGAGGCTTGGTTCGGTGCTCTGTTGTCTTGACAGTGGGTGGACGTTTGGCACTTAAACTCCTCGCGTTCTTTAGCTTGTACGCCATTCTGGTTGCTCTCTCCTGGGGCAGCACTGGCAGAGGACAGTTTAGTTTGGTAGTGTTTGACTGAGAACTGCTCAAAATTTGAGGACAGAATGCCCCCAGAAGCAACACTCGTTGACAATCCATCCGATGCCTGCGAGTGCCAAGTGCGACTGGATTGAGTACTCTGCTGCTGAAACCTGGCAGTCTTATCCATGATTCCCATAAACGGGGTATGGCGAGGTCTGTGCTCAGCACCAGTGCCCTGAACTTGGTTGTTAATGCTGTTGTCCTTGAGGCGCACGTCAGGGCCTAGCCCCTTAGGGCTATCAGAAAGACTACCCGCTGAAGTTAAGCTGCTGGTTGAGCTGGCAAGAATCATACTACTGGATGGAGACCCAGAGGAGACCCTGCTGGTTGCAGGACTCTGCTGCCTTGCTTCACTGAAACTCGCTGGAGGAGGGGCTGTGAACCTGTCTGGGGGTTTAGACTTACTTGGGAAAGAATGAGAAGGGAGATGCTCGTTATGCTGCGAGTGGGAACAGGGGCCGGACGGAAACTTCTCATTGTACAGTTCAGAACTAGGGCCCGTGGAAGCACTTCCAGATGACAATGTGCTTATCCCATCCATGTGCTGGATTTTAGAGTGCCGGCCCGGCAGGGGACTTTGGGGAAGATGCTGAAAAGATGACTGTGTCTTTGTATTACAGTGACCACCTCCCACTTTCGGTCCAGGCTGGATGGTGTTCAGGTGCTGATTAGTTTTTACAATCTGTGCCTGCTTTGTGGGCTGCACAATCAAGCCTGGCTCTCTCAAGTATTTATTGCCTGTTCTGCTTTGAGGGGACACAGATCTACCTTTCTGCTGAACGCCTTCTTGAAGGGTCCTGCTGTACGATGAAGCAGCTAAGGAATGCTGCAGCCTTTGTGGAGAGGCAATGGATTCGTCGGGCTGTGGCAGCTCATCCTCCTCTTGAAGATGAAAATTATCATTCACACCTTGTATAATGGCCTCCTCCTCGTTATCAGAGTTGTTAATTTGCTGTAGTAGCTGTGGAGACTGATGCTTCTGTTGCTGTGTTTTCTGGAACTGTTTGCATTCCTCTTCTACTCGAGCCAGGAGACGTTTTATCTCTTGATTGCTAGGACACAGCTGTGTGGCTTCACGCAAGTCAGCAAGAGCAGCAAGTAGTTTCCTGTTTAGGAAGGAAAAAAAAGAAAAGGCAAGCTGCTTAAAAACCTGGGGCAGATCTGAGTCTCAGCATTGCCCACTACTAATCCACCTCCACCACTTTCAGAGAAATAGTCTGATTTGTCATCTCCTGCTGCAGGTGGTGACAATGTCAGGACTGGACATTCCCCAACCCAGGAAATTCTTTCCTACAGTGAAAGCGCAAACCCAGCCCCAAACCCTTCCCCCTGTAGTAGCAGCTTTTTCAGGCAGACAGCTGATAGCACTAGGAACTGACGCTTTGCCTCACAAGCCCTTTACTGTTACCCTCAGAGTGGGTGACTTGCTGAACTGTGCTTGGTGACCATTTATTGTTCTGCTTAGAAAAGCCATGGTGAATCAAGAAGGCACCTCTCCCTCCACTTCAACTATACCACTACAGTCTGGTATTTTGCCAGCTTGAAGAAATGGTTCCTCCCTCTCCCCTTGTTTCCACCTTGAACTGCTGATGATTCAACACACCCTGTCCTGTAAAGCACCCAGTTGCTCTCGGTAATAACTAACGTGGTGCTGGAGTTTGTGGCACACTGCTGACAGCGTTCTTCTCAGTCACACGAAGCAGCAGTCCTATTCACTCTTACACGTAAAATAATCCCTCTTCATATCAATTTGTTCCTTTCTGGACTGCCTGATAATTACCTGAATAGAGTATTCAATACTGCTTTTGGGGTTTGGTTGGCTTTAACAGATACAGAGACCTAATACAGATGGAAAGTGCACAAGGAAAGTAACTTTTTCTTTGCAAATTCCAAATACGACTAGCAGAAAGAAAAGAAAAAAAGTTACTGAAGTGTTAGGAAGTTAAAAACATCTGTGCAGACAGATGCACAGAATCAAACAGTACCTGCTGTTCCGCTTGGCTCGTGCTCTAGCATAATAGGCTTCGTAAGACTTGGGTTTCAGATCCAACGCTTTGGTAGCAAACTCCTCAGCCATACCGAAGTCCTGGTAATTTAAACACATGGACTCACTATACGTTGACAGTGAAAGAAAGCTGCATGCGCTTTGCTCATGGGGCTGCTTCAAAACTGCAGCTAGCTTATACAGCAGGTATTTCCTGAATGACTGGGCACAGACTCATCTTGCTAACCTTGTCTCTCGTGTCTGAGGGAAACTGACTCCAAGCTGGCTGAAGAGCAATGCTAATACAGGTAAGGAATGTTTATTTTCAACCCAAAGATGTTAAAACGCTAGACGGCGCTGCATGTTTAACAAGATAGATAATGACCACCTCGGACAGCAAGGCTTCAGAATGTGTTTTGAAAAAAAAGGCCAGTTAAAGACCTAGGGATGTAAAGAACAAGAAAAATGAGAAAATGGGTTGGACTAGTCCAGAGCGTGCTTCGATAGGGGATGTGAAACTTTTAGAATAGCATTTAGTAGGTTTTGCTGTATGGTAACACAGGGTAGTGGTGGTGGCACTTTCCATTTAGTCTTTTTAAAGTACCAAACCCAAAAGTTCCAAAATAACTGGATTAGACCAGAACAGCTGTAATAGGTCCCCCATGCAACATGCCCCCTCATCTTATGGACTGTCCCCATTTGTTGACACCACAAGGCCCAAAATCAGGATACAGTGAAAAGGATTCTAAACCAGCAAAAAACAGACGTCCACGTACAAACGCAGTAATGTGGCAGAACGGAAATCTGAGATTCCCAATGCCAGAGAGGCAACAGATTGACAGCAAGAGCTTACGTTTGTTTTTCGGCGACATCGTGATAAATTCAGGTACAATGAAACTCTCAGCTCATTGAACGCCTTCATTTCTTCTCCAAACCCTTCCCTCGGAAACTTCCTCAGGGCGTACTGGTAGCGCTGTGCGGCTTCCTTCATCTTACCCTTCTACAAATGCAGCGAACAAGAGGCTTTTCAGAAACTCTTAATATTGCAATACTGGTGCAGAAAAGCACATTTCTATCTGACATTACCAACAGGGGATCTTCCAGCGGAACACGGAGAGCCAGATTTTTGAAAAGATCAATATATACAGTATGACTTACACTTCCAGACACCATGGGAGAATCTGCGTGTTAACCACAGTCTGTGTGTGTTTCCAAACTCGTACCTTTAATGGCATTTCACCAGGACAGCATCTACATTATTGCATACTACTGGCACCAGAAAATGTCATGCCTGTACAATTCACGTATGATACCATTCTTTCTTTGTTTTTTCAAACAGAGCAGTCAAAGATCTGATGATGTAGCTGACAAAAACCAAAAGGCCCAGGTGCTCCAAGGACAGCCCATCCTCCGTTGGGCATGGTGTACGTTCAATCAGGTGGCAATGCTGCAGGACGAGCTCTGGCACCGGGGGGCTGGTTGGGTGAGGGACAAGGAGCCCACCCAGCGTTCAGACCGGCAGCCCAGCGACTGCCCGGCCCAGCCAGGTGTCCCAGCCATGGTGCGCTGGGTGACAGAAGGGATGGCTGGGAAGTTGTCACAGGTCTCGCTCTTGCTGCTCGGCAGAGGCTGAGTTGCCTCCCTAGGGCAACCGAACAATCCGCCCTTGCACTGAAAATACTCGGACCCTCTGAGAGACGCTTGGAGAACGTCTCCGCAATAAACTGCAGATCAGAAACAGTTTTGCTATAAAACACTGAAATCCTCGTGCAAGAAGAAAAGAAAATCTTTTAGTTGCCAGATGAAGAAATTTTTCTCTTTAGGGATATTTTACAAGTTAATTTCTTTTCATAAACATTGGGCAGGTTTTATTACTTAATTCATCTTATCACTCAAAGTGGTCAAAATTTACTGCTGAAACTGACAAAGGAAATAAGGTTCATCTTGTTTTATTCAGCTCAAGAGCTGAAAAGTTGTTACTGTATACTGTGAGCACACTCCAATACGTGTTACTCTGCAAAATAACTCTCCATTTAAAACACTGTGGCAAATAAATAAATCAGAGTATACTGGAAAAAGTTTAAACAAGCTAACTGACATACTATAGCTTTAGCAAGTCCACTCAAATTACTGTAATAAAATTAAGCACTCTAAAAATAGGTACCAGCAGGGAATTCAGCCTCTTGTAAAAAGTTGTAAAACATGTTAGAGTGCCAAGTCCTGCCATGTTACTGTGTGGTCTGAGAGTCCAGGTGGGGTTCAACCTGTAAAGCAACTTGAGGAGAAACTGAAGAAAATTAATTAGTGCTGATGACACGGTGGCACCTCTCTCCCGGAACGCCCAGCGAGTCGCATCAGCACACCACTGGAGAAGCGTGACACAGGAGAGGCTTCCCAGGGATGGCAGAACTGCCTTCGTAGCATAAAATCTGTTATCCTTGAGGCTGAAAGATGTCCCATGCTTAAAGGCACCTGCTTGCACATAAAGCGCTGAACCCACTTCAGGGTCAGTAAACTTGATAAATTATCCAGATGTATTCACAAGACTCCTGTACTGAATTTGGGGGGAATCTAAGCAGGTCCACCCCGATCCATGACAGCAAAGACTCAAGGGTCTCTCTTCTGTACTATGCAAAGCCATTTGATACAGAACAAAGATCAGATGTAAGGTGGCAGATATTTGAGGGCCCTTGTAAAAAAGCCCTACAAATCACAGGTCGTGTAGCCAGGGCAGACTTTGAGTGATGCTTGTATCGGCCGTGCAGCACTAGGGAACGCAGCCGTACCACACCAGAATAACGCCGGTCTCTCTTCTGAGCAAGGTATCGTCACGAGTAAAAAGAATGTTATCGGAAGAGCTGTCACTTTCCTCATTATATATTTAAATAGCACACAAAAGAACATTATCCTACAGAAAAGGATATGCCTAAATGTCACTGAATGCAACAAGGCGAACGAGCACCATCATTCTGAGTTGCTCTTAGGAAGCAACTGACTGCTACAAACGTTCACAGAATGAATTGCTCAACATAAAGGAAATGTACTTATCCACCTTTAACTTCTTGTTTATCTATTTTACACAGGAGTTTTCAATGATTCTTTCCCAGGGTTCTCAAGAGTTCTTGGTCCCATTGCCAACATGGAGAGGATGTGCAAGTACGCATCTTGTTTGAACAGGAAAGGAGGTTGAAAGAACTTTAATCTGCCTTCAGACCAAAGTCCAACTATAATGTTCTGCTATCAGAAAAAATAAAAATCGACCTACTTTGTACAGTATATTTCCTTCTTCCATCAGTTTCTGCAGCAGAATAAGGAGAATATCGGGTTTTGAGGTGGCCATTGCCCATGCTGCATTCCCTGCAAGTTAAATTTTAAAGATCTCTGACAAAAGGGAAGGAAGTGTGTCTCTGATACCTATTCACACGAGAAAGCCTAACCTTACTTCAGTAGATATTCCACCTGCATGGAACTACTATTATCCATGTGTGCACATGTATTTAAAACGCATGCATACCCCTGCCGCCCCACACTGAGAGCAGCCAGGTATTAAATGGTCCGATTCATTTCACCCCTGCTCTAGAGCCAGTGTAGGACAGTGTGAAAGTCATGGTGAAGTTCAGGCCTAAGTCAGGATCTGAACTTGATCATTCTTAGCACCCAAATAATAACGAATGATGATTTAAAGGTACTACAGATGCAGTGATCTGCGCCACCTGCTTGCCTGCTGATAATGCAGCAGTACATGGACATACATTTTTTGCTCACCCTTTGCAAAAATGTATGATTCTGTGATTTATTAAAAGAATGTTACTTAAGTGTAAAACTTACTAATCTGAATCATTAATAGTGTCAGAATTAAGTATCACTAATACATAATCATCCGTTTCTTGTTTGATTGAGCATATCATGATTGAGTAACCACGTAGAGGCTGACTCCTCCAGACCTTCTCATCAACACACGTCAAAGAAAGGAACAGAATAGAACTACTTCCATTCCCTCACTTCTGAAGTGAGTCTTGAGTGTCTGCCTTTAAAAAGAAAGAGATTGATTCCTTTGGCATCTGAAACCACAAAACCTACAAAAAACCTAGTGTATTTCAAGATTTATTTATTTAATCTACTTTGCAGAACCGACAGTAATTCTAACAGCAGATACTCGGTTGGTTCTCTGGAGTATGGGATAGTTCTACTAACCTAGTTTAGCTCCTTTTCTCAGCAGCATAACCACTACTGATGTATTACGACAGCCGATGGCTCTGTCCAGTGGCCGCATGCCGCTGTGGTCAACGTGCTCAATCATCGCTCCTTTCTCTACCAAATACTGCACCTGTGGAAGGAAACAAGACAAGCCTTGTAACGTTATTGTTGGCAGAAGAGGCAGAACAGGGAAATATTTAAGCTACCACCTCATCTTCCCTTAAGTGTACGAGTACACACTCCGGAGTATCCTAAAGCCATTTTAAACCCATTGAACTGAGCCCACTGCAGTCAACACGGGAACACCATCGAACTGCACTGAAGAGCCGCAGTTATGGAATTACAGAAAACCAACACCCAGATTCCTGGAAGTACCGGTGTCAGAAAAACACCAAGACCAACACAGTATGCTTGTTCCCTCCCCTGTTCATGTTCCACACGCCAACATGCAGGCAGGGCAATGCCAGCCTAAGGGCAGTAAGCTCAGCTGAAAACAGCAGCCATGCGGGCCCTGTGGTTTCAGCCCCAAGTGCTCCGCAACACTACCCTGACAAGCGCCAAGCGCGGTACCAGAACATGCTTCTGGTGTAGGACACCGTGCTGTGCAAGTACAGTAAGCAGAAAACACCAGGCTACTAGCACGTAACGTGAGACATTTAAAACATTCTAGTTAATAGAAATACAAGTTACAGTGCTGAGGGACCACTCCTTGCTCTATACAAAGAAAAACATACTTGTGATTTTACTAATTTCTTAACTATGTATTACAGCAGTCTAATGCTGCAGCTTGACATAAACGGAGCAAAGGCAAGTAGGACACTTTAAGCAGGCAAAGTAAGTATGCCAGAGACCATCAGCTTCAACCAAGCAATCACCAAGCATCCAGAGCATGGAGTAATTCTGGTAACTGTCCATCAGCAATGCTAATTAAAACTGCAATACCCAGGAAATGACAGCGATGGTGGGTTTGACGTAAGCAACAGTTCTTTCACATAACCACTGCTTGCCCAAATGTGATGGGCAGCAAGCTCGTCAGGAAAGCAGTATTAACAACCCTTCCCGCTGACAGGCTGCCAAGACCCACAGCTGCTGGCCTGTGGATCTCTTCACGAGTACTGCTCCACCGGTGTCTGCTGCCGTAGCGCAAAGACTGGGCTGTTCCGCCCTGCGAACCGCCAACGTGGCCAGTCTATCCGGTGAACTGGCAGCCTGTACTACTGCAACGCAGCAGCCTACGGTAAAAGCATGGACAGGAGCCTGGCTATCCCTCATTCCCAAGCAGGAAAGAAGCCCCTCTCCAGTACCCAGCATCAACCAGAAACACTCGCAGCGGCAGGAACATTTATTATAGAGGAAGAAGGAAGTACGTGAGAAAGGTACAGGACCAAAAAACGAACTTCAGTTGTTCTACTTCTGAAACGACCTGTGGAACAAACTGAGACAAACTGAATTTAGACCTCAGGCCTTGTATTTCCACTTTATAGACTGGACAGTAACACTAAGATGAGCTCAGTGCCATCTTCACAAGATGGAAACCGTAAGGATTTCCAACAGTTGTTCCGTCATGCAAAGCATGTAAGATACCTATCAAAGACAAGCAATGCGGCCTTAAGATGGAGAAGCAGAATCTTTCTGCATTTCATCTATTCTGGCAATATTATTATTCTTCCTAAACCTCTAACTTGGGGGTTCTGTTCCACTAGGGCACCCAATGGACTGGGACCCTGTCAGGTTACCCTGATGGGTTTGCAGAGGCTGAAAAAGGGTATTTTCCTTTCATGTCCCACAGGCTTTTTTATTGTTATTATTCCAGTTCACCCAACACAGAAATTGTACATGCTACTTTTTATTGAGATTTAAAACACTCACAATGAAGTACAACAGCACGCTGTAAAACATAATGGCATCATGCTGGGTTCTATCACAGCCACCTTGGTACTAAAACCTTATCTAGAACATGCTTTTCTGAGTAACCACATGCACTGCAGTCAAGATGCTAGCAGTGTAAGCGTCTTGGCTACTTCATCAAATTTCCTTTCTATTTTGGTTGGCAGTATTTTTTCTAAGTAATTTTGCTTCGTGTTACGAAAATTCAATATATGCTCATTTTTTCTACTTACAATATCAGCATCTCCATAAAAAGCTGCCAGGTCTAGGGGCGTTCGGCCATTTTTGTCTGTCTGATCAGTTGTTGCACCTTTCTCAACTAAGTACTGAACCACTTCCCTGTGGCCTTTTAGACATGCCCAGCTCAAAGCTGTCAGTCCTTCTTTGTCCAGAGATGAAATAGCTGCACCTGTAAAACAAAAATCAACTTTGTTATATGGTTGTCCTGTTTAATAAGCAAAACTACCTAACTCGCAGAGAGGCAGTCTCTGGTACAGCTGTGCAGCCTTGAACTGCTATTCGTTTTCTACCTTTGGAAAGCAGAAATTCCACAGTGCTCAGATGTCCTTCACAAGAAGCCACCATAAGTGGAGTTCGGCCCTGCTTGTCGCTTAAATTCACATCAGACCCATGCTCCACCAGAAGTTTAGCAATCTGAAACAGAAAATAGCAATTTAAAAAGAAATCGGCAGATTCAAGTTTTAGCTGTAACAGCATGAACTTTTAAAGAAGAGGGCCAAGGCATTGTTTACAGCAGTCACTGAGAAATCCTGTGCAACTCCAGTCTTAACTGTTCGCAGTTCAAGGCCTTCTCCTGACAGGAGTGGCCAGCATGAGGGGGGCTCCTGACTCTTAAGGGTCTCTCTCCATTGATACAGGAGCAGTATAGAGGATCTGAAATTGCCTCTGTTCTTGGTCTAGGAAACAAAACGTCTTAACTCCCGTATATAAATTTTCAGGTATCTCATAACTAAGGTTGTCACACAGCTGATACACTTTGAGCCTTTTGTACCACTTTAAGTAGCTTAAAAAAGGAGCGTCTGAACACGTCCCTTTGAAGTTGATGCAGATGCGTATTAGCAAATTGATGCTAATTTATTACGGGACTAAAGATAAGGGGAGTCAAGTACTGCCTCCTAAAGGAATCCATTTAATTCGCGAAGATGCGTCAGACCTGCCAGTGCCCCTGCCGTACTGCACAGAAAAGTGGAGGAATCCCCCTCCTGTTAGCTCTCGTCACAACTGCTCCATGTTGAAGAAGTAATTCACAGACCTCCAGTTTTCCTCTTCCTGCAGCAGCTGTCAGGGCTAAAGAAAGCATTTTCATCAGCATCATCTCTTAGCTGTTTTACCACATCTTTTGACCCATGCACATTATGGGATTGTTACTGAATCCCCAATATTTTTTTCAACTCAGTGGCTCCGTAAGATTTTCATAACTATTTTCAGACTCAAACAAATTAGTCAGAATCAGGTTAAGTCAATACACCACGCACATTCCCTGGTAAATAAAATAGTGGCTCTCAAAGATAATAAATGTATCACGTGCCTAGCTTGTAGGTTGAAAGGAATCTTTATGAAAGTTTTGGATAAACCCACCAGCCTGAGGCAGTTCTAGTTCCTTTCTCATTAACCATTTTTTTCATGACAAGAACGCTTCATCTCTTTCCATCAGGCCTTTCCCAAAGGTGCAGATGATAACAGTTCTGGGATTCGACAAATCTCAAGTTTCAGGAAGTACTGTTTACTCGATCCCTAGCAGTGATCTATTACCAAATGTCACGTATTTAGATCTCTGCACAAAGCCTGTATCTTGGACAATTTAGCTTCATTCTGCAATAGTTAGAATTGTCTTCCCTGTTTTTCATGGTGAAAACCACAGTAGGTTATCGACCAATAGTTCCAATTCCTTTGCATTAACCCTTGCTCTAGACTTCAAGGGATCACTGTACATCCTTCAGCACACAGGAGACATCAACGTTCTACTTCACTTCAAAGTCTTTTTTGAACGGAGCAGTGTATGTTGTCAAGAGCGAGCGCTCCTGGCCTCCAGTTAAAACGCAGTGATGGTGCTGCTGCTTCCCGCAGGGGGTCACGACTGCCAGGAGGCGCCGTCCGCACGCCCACGCTGGGCACGGAGCAGGCCAACACGACCAAGTGCCACGTGTGTCCAGAGAGCACAATAACCATTGGTTACGACCTGTGCTGTAGACTTCGATAAGGTACAAATTACTGCACGTCTGTGTTCACAGTAGGGGGCTTATGAGCAAGCAGGTAATTTGCAAACACTCGGCACTAATATTTTGTGACTCTACTCAGTACCACAACACCGAGGCGCTGCTGTAAGGCTATACATGTAAACAACTTGCCACCTTCTCCTACAGCTTATTATACTGCTGCTTTTCACTATGACACTCATAGAAGCATGACAATAAAACATTTTTCCCATCATGATTTTTCCCCCCTCTTTCACTTAGCTCGCATCAACTTATTGTGTGTTTTAAATGGAGCTTGAAATTAAAATGTTTTTGTTGTTCTTGGTGTTGAAGCATCATCAGTAACGTTAACACCATTTAGAAAATGGGTTCATGTGCTGACTTCTGCAAAAATCAGAAAGGACTGGCCCCTCCATTTTCTAAATCCTAAAGCCATATATTTTCCAGTAAGAAGTGAGTCAAATTGTGAATGTCTTGTTACTCGTTTTTTAGCATTTTCAAACATGGTAAAGTACAATTTTTAAGAACTCCAATGGATGCTAACAGTAAATGAAATTACAAACACTGCAGGAAGTAGTAAATTCATTATTTTTTTAACAACAACATCTAACCTGTTCACTTTTCCCTCACTGACACTTCTCTGTGTTACAGTTACATCAACTGTTCAGATCAGACAACTGCAAAGTAACTGTTACAGACATCGACATCAAAGACAAAACAAACTACCGTGTTCAAAAACATCACATTTTTTATTCTGTCAGTACCTGCATTTTAGCTCACGGTGTAGCTCACATCACCACAACCATATAACTCTCTATACCTCATCCATGTGTAAGACGACTAAACAATTCCTCCAGTCTGCTTAAACAACATCGGACTAAACCCTGCTCAGGAATTCCAGCTATTCTACTCAAAAGGATCACCTCTAGTCTGCCTATGGGTACCCTGCAAAAGTTGAGAGCAGACAAAACGATGCTAGTTTCTATCACTTTTACTAGCTGGTAAGTAATGCTCAAAATCGGCTAATCTGTATAGAATGTATGAGGCTGGAAAAACGTCTCACTGATGTCTTTAACCTAAGATCGTCTTTTCCAACTAAGACATAGTAATACTGATTTTGAAAAGGGTAAACTAAGGAAATTTAGAAAACAGGCTTAAGAGTCTCCCATTCCTACATCCTCTCATATCACGTGTTATGTGGCTTTTTTTTCTGCCCCACTTTAATTTGCTATTTAACTTGCCATGAACCTGCACTTCAAACATGGCCTTCAGCTATGTTAATGTGATAAAATATCGGGAATGGCAATGATGATCTTAAGCTGTCTTTCCCTCTAAAAGATTCACAATACAAAATGCTACTGAAACAGCCCCCATAATGAGCAGAACCAACTCATGATTCAAGCAGATAATGGCAGTACAAACATATGAACAGAAACAAGCTGTTCCTGTACGAAAAGGAACGATCTGTAAGGTTGTTCTATGCTGTATCAAGGTGTGATGGATTTCCCTTTTCAAAACAGGGACTCACAAAACACGCTGCTCCTCGCTCCGTCTGCCTCATGAAACTCTAAGTTTTATCACTACCCAGTTCCATATCATGATCCCATTTACACAATAGATGGCAAAGAACCACGCAGGACAGTGCAAATGTAAGTTCACCCACACATGCAAAACACTGAAGATTCCAGCAGCACGTAAATCCGCATCCTTTCCACGTAAGTTTTTTTACATTCAGTAACTGAAGAGTAATATTTCCTGTAAAACTCATCCTGTGGCTATCCTGACTCGCTCTACAACATGTTTTTCTTGTCCCAGACTTACTACTCTATCTCAGAGAGCACAAAATTACCACAGGCAACTGCTCGTAGCTCTCTGGACTCGGACCTTCACCTCCACCACAAGCTGGGACTGCACAAGGAAGGACGCGCTTAATGAGCAGAGACTCCTGACACATAAAGCAAGAATATCAATACAAAATGTTGACAAGGAAATATTAAAGGAAAATTAACTTAGAAACAGCGGTATGCTTTTTGGAATTCATTGGATTTGCAACAGGAGGTTTGTACGCATGGGAATAAAGAACATTTGCGTCTCCAGTATGTGGAGGAGGCTACTGACAATCACTAGAGACTGTTTTCCCCACCTGCTTGTGCAGTCTTGGCTGTTTAAATGAAATCCAGATGCTACTCATATGGTAAAACAGGAAAACTTTCAGCTGCAAGCTGCAATTTGCAGTCTGTCTTTAAAAAAATATTGGGCATTTCCCATATACACAAAGGCATGTCTTTTTACCCACTGCCTAATTACAACAAATGAAGCAGTTGCCTAGCATTTCCTGCAAACACATGAGATCAAAAAAAAAGTTCTCAAACAGATAATCCTATGAAATCCTACACTAGAGCTTGAAGCTTTGTATTTCCACAGAGAATTTTCCATTTAATTAGAAAGTCAGTAATTTACAGTAATTTTAATACAAATTAACTCTTCCTTTCAATACATGAGATGAGTTTAAGAAGTTAAAAACTCTATACTGCATTTTATTAATAAAACTGTTTTTTTTCCCCGTGACTTTTATCACCCCCCAAAAAAATATTTAAAAATCAAAATGAAAACCCCTTACTTCTCAACTCTAATTAGGGAAAACATGAGAAAGGAAATACCTGTTTCTCCCCACAAGGCATCGGTATCATTGATGTCTACATCATGGTCCTTTTCAGTTGTCAAGATGTAACAAACCACCTGTCAACAGCAGTTGGCAGAGATGTAGTGAGTCACAAAAACCATCGGCTGTTACTTGCAAGATACAGCAACCCGTCAAAGATTTCAAACAGTGAAAGTGCTTCTCCCTCAATCCGTATGAACCAAAGAAAATTAATATTGCTCATAATCCATCAAAGCAAGTCCAGTATGACTTTTAGTATGCCTTGAAGATGACTGAGCATTGCTGAAAAGTTTAAAAAAAGCCCAGTGCCCTTCTGTGAATTGGTTCAGGGTGTTTTACGTGATTATGATTCAATGAGCTCCTGTGTGACCTACATATACCAGAATAATCAAGACAAACAATGCCAAAACCAAAAATAAAGCATCCCAGTTCAGCGAGGAAATTCCATATTGTCTGAAACCAAGGGGAAAAAAGAGAATATTTACATACATCTTGTAAAATGGCGATTCCTATGTTTTTCCTTTTACATTGTTTATATCTTGGCTGTTTTTCAAAATTTCTTCACAGAATGGTTTAACTGTACATTGTTAAACACTAATTTTTAAACTTGAGATGAGTTATAAATTAAGTTTTGCTGTGTTTTTAGTTTATTAAGGAAATCTATATTTTGTAACCACAAGCTAATAAAAGATTAGTAAATTAAAATCTCTTCTAATGGCTATTTTAAACAGATTTTCTAATGGGGGACATGGTCATTGAGACTGCAGCAAGCAGGTAAGGGAGTAGAACCACACCAACTGACATTTTTGATGTTATGGGAAAAGCAAAGGTAGGAAAGGAGAAAGTATATGGATATTCTCAGGCTGTATGAGAAGTGTTGTACACAATGTATAGAAACCCCTGAAATTCAAAATGCTAGAACATAATTTATTTTAAATTCACGGAATGCACAGGTCTTTTTTCTAGCTAAGAAGAATTAAGCTTCTTATTGTCCTAAAAATAGAGAAAGATGGACATTGGTAAGAGTAAGTATTCATGATTAATGTGATCTATTTTGCTGATATTCAGGAGCTGCCTGCTGTCATTTAATCAGGGGATAGCAAACAAGAACTTTTATGAAAGTGAAGGAATTATCCATTAATTCAAGTTACCAATTAATTCAGGTTAGTTCAAAATCCTCAAATTTACATTGTGAGAAAGTGATGGCTTACGTATCATAAAATAAATTATTTGTGCATAGACATTTCTATGTTTGAATCATGGAAACAACTTTAAAGATCAGATACTTGATCTTATAGCAACTAAAAAAATAGATTTAAAAGAAGTAAATATTGAAATGGTTTTATTGGAGAGATTTTAAGTTTCCACTTTTGGCACATCACTTATAATACACTGGAGATGCCATCGGCCTAGTGTGATCTTCATTCAAGTATCTTTACTTACTGATTACTTTACATCTAGGTTAAGATTTATTTTCCCAATGAACAGAAGACATACTCATATTACCCAAATACCTAAAGCATTTTGAGTATTTCTTATGTGTTTACTTTTAGAGTTTCTTTTACTGAATACTCCTGAATGCTGACAAACACTTCTTTCATCACATATATAGGTAAACCCCCAAATTTCTGTCTTAAGTGACATTAAGCTGAAGTCTGTAACTTGATGTGCATCAGGTTAAAAAGTTAAGCATGTGCAAGTATGTGCAACTTAAAATTTGTTACACTATGAAAAACAAAAATTTCAACCTGAAGTAGAAACATACTGGGTGGATCACTGATACAGTATAACATTATTAACACTAGAGATTTAGGACAACCTCCAAGAACAGAGAGGAAAAAGCAGACAGAAAATTAGAAATCCTGAAGGAAATAGTATTATTGGATAATTAACTACAAGCATCTAAAATAGCTGCTAGAATCCATACTGCTATAAACATCAGAAGTTTCAATAGTTCTGCTTTCCAAACCTCTTTTAAAAATAGCCGCAGGCACTGTTGCACAATTCTCACAAATTGAAACAGATTTGGAAATACTTGAACGATCAGCCTACCTGACAGTGTCCCATACTGGAAGCTGCTGTTAGAGCTTGTTGCAGTGCCTGGCTTTTTCTTAGGGAATTTTGCTCTTGGGAAGGAGTTACCCAAACAACATTGAGCAAGTATTCAAGGATATCACAATGCCCTCGCAATGCACTATGGACCAAAGCACACTGGCCTTTCTTGTCTACGTAGTCAGCCTGCATTGGGAAAAAAATGTTTGCAGTTAAAAACTGTAGTGAAAAGCCACAGGGAGGAGAAGCTCCTGCGCACTGAAAAAGAGCGAATGTCACTCCTGTCTTCAAGAAGAGCAAGAAGGAAGATCTGGGGAGTTACAGGCCAAAGAGCCTCACCTCAGTTGCTGGGAAGGTGGTGGAAAAACTAATACTGGAAACCACTTCCAGACACATGAAGGACAAGAAATGATCGGGAGTAGTCAGCATGGGTTTACCAAGGGGAAATCATGCTTAACCAACCTGACAGCCTTCTACAATGAGATGACTGGCTTGGTGGATGTTGCTGTTGGGAGAGCTGTGGATGCTGTCTACCTTGACTTTAGTAAGGCTTCTGACACTGTCTTCCGTAACACCATCATGGCCAAGCTGATGAAGTACAGGTTACACAAGTGAACAGTGGGGTGGACCCAAAACTGGCTGAACAGATAGGCCAGAGGGTTGTGATCAGCGGCACACACAGAAAATGTTCCATGAAAGTCTGCACAGACATTCTGGACCCCCTCGCTGCTCCGCCCCAAGGCTTTGTGTGTTAATTAGGTACTTCCGTAATCAATAACAGCTTTCTTAGGCCTTTGCGTTACTTTTTTGGCTGCAAACATTGCAAACTCTGTGCATCAGCTTACCTTTGCACCTTTTTTGCAGAGCAGTGAAACAATGTTCATGTGACCTGCAGCAGCTGCATAACTAAGTGCTGTCATCCCATTTTCTGAAGCTCCATCAATAGCAGCTCCGAATTCCAGTAAAAGAGTGACCACTTCTTCATGTCCAAGGTGCGACTGAACACACAGCACTGGAGCATTATTTAGTACTTCAGTCCTATAATTCACATTTGCTCCTGCCAAGATCAGCAGCCGACTCACCTAAAATTTCATTTAATCAAAACAATTTTTTCCTCAGATTTGTCTGAATTTATTAAGAGACTTTGACATCTTGATTCAGATACTCCTATGTTACTCCCTAATTTTGATGCAGATTTTATTGGCAGACATTGACTTTATCACATATACAGCGACATGAAAGTTTAAAATAATCTGTTAGCAAATAGATTATTGTTTTACTGAACTATGTACTCCTAATAGAAGACTTGCCTCTCCCTTGAAACTCACTACTCTCTTAGCACAATTTCATCTGAGTGAGGTGCTACTACTCTGCAGATTTATGTAACTGACTCCATTAACAGAGAACCAGATTGCATAAAAAGCAATCTCAAAAAAATGAGCAAAGCACATGTGTGTGTGCGCGTGCACACCCAAACTTCCAAATAAAAGGCTCCAAAGTTGGCTAAAATTGCAACTTGTCAACTTGGATTTCCCTATCCATAATCCAGGGATTCAAAGAATAGTGCAAGGTTCTGGGATTTTATAACGTTTCACTCTCAGAGTATATCCCCTTTCACAATTCCCTTGATACTTTCCCATACAAGAAAACATGGCTGGAGTCTGCCCAGCACATCAGGCTGGTACATCTGACCCCCTGAAAATGCATCCACACACTTATCAATGCTACAGAGTGCGGCTACATCAGAATCAGGGTGAAATCCTTCTTTCCATCAAAACTATCAAGGAAAACTGAACTGGAATTTAACAACAGCTTAAAGAAGTACATGAAGACTTGTTACAAAGGAGTTCAGTTACAGCTGCATAGTGGTAGCTTTTTGTCAACAGACAGCAACAGTGGCAGATGAAGCACTGACTGTAAATGATCGCTGATTTTCTTACCTTCACATTGGGTGTATACATGTTTCTCAGAGAAGCAAGGGCTGCAGACAGTCCATCAGTACTGTAACCAATCCACAACGCCTGAAGATGACTGGAAGAAATCCCAGTCCTTTTACTGAGACCCTAACAGAAACGATACAACAGGAAATCTCTCTGTAGGATTAGAAATACTATTTATATCTACACCTCATCAGTATAAAGAGAAGTAACAACTTTGTTTGTTAGCACTAGCAAGTATTTTGCATAAGCTTCTAACAAATTATTAAATAAACTCAGAGGACAATCAGACAATCTCTAAGACACATCCATATGAACAGATCATACAACCTATTAAGCTGTAAGCCTTACCTTAAAAATGTGAGCTTTAAGTATATGATGACCAAGTTCCATAGTCTGTTGGCGGTTTAACTTTCCCTCTTGTCGAGAAAACATGAAAGCCAGTAGAGCGTGTCCATTCCTAGTAAAAAGGATTAAGAGAGAACTGCTTTTATAACTATACTTTCAGTAAATACCCTAACACATCTGCATGCCTGTCGTAACAGCTCAACTTTCTCTGTCAGACTACTGAAACATACCATTACATCTAAACAAAATTCTTCCATGCTCCCCTTTTGTGTTGTTTCATCTCACAGTCAGAAACTGCAGGTACTTCAGATAAAACCCAATCCTTTTAGAAGCAGATGATCTGAATCCTTTTGAAATTTGAGATAAAATGTGCATTTAGTAACTCTGCATCTACATTAGGCAGTGGTCAGTGTTCTAGGAAACAGTTGAAATGGAATAACCCTGAGAAAACAAGGTTATTATACACTATACATTGATCAGACTATATACTGGAGCTGGACAATTAACCATATGCTAATCAGACTATTCATCTGGGCAATGAAGTTGCAGGGGGCTTCTCACCCCACCTTCACAAATTTCTGAACAGAACCTTTCAAAAATGGAAGCTTGAAGACTAGGCAAGACTCCATCTTCTGTTGAGGCATGCACTGCCCATCAGTACTGAGCAGGCCCAGGGTGCAGCTTGCAACGCTGAAACACAGCAGGGGCCAAACAGTCTGCGACCCTGGTAATTCCACCTGCTGAACTGGTTTTGCTATATCCACTTGAAAGCACAGAGAAGTCTTGGGTCAGTGATAAGTTTAAGTGCCAGTATTATTTATTTGTTTGTAAAACCAAAAAACCTAAACCCCTGAAGAACATGAACAACGCGGGAGATGCAGACTGCGAGAGTGGGCACGTACAACCATCACTTACTGTCTCCGATTTAATTGCTTCATGCTCTTCAAGTCAAAGAAGATGACATAGAACAAACTGAAACAATGCCATGAGGATATAATTATAGAATGAAATGTCTTAACATTTTTATGTTTAAAGGAGCCCAAATGATCTGTTCTTTTTGTTCCTGTACTCTGAACAGACAAGGTGCTGCTGCACATAATTCTCAGCAATCTTGCTGTACTAGTAACTGTCATTTCTCCATGAAGGCAACAAATTCAAATACAAATCTGCAAATTCCACAAAGTCAATTATGCATTGTAACCTCCGATACTTCTGGTCAAGTCTACCTCTAAACATAATAAAAGTTTTAATTTTGGAAAAAATTAGGCATGCTTGTGTTTTAACATTACTCTTTCACCTAACAAATTGTTGCAACCAATTATAGAAAACACAATGGCATTTATTTGAACATGATTTACCGCAAGTTTCATTTACCTTGGCTCACACAAGAAGTCAGTATTTTCCCCGTCTGCTCTCCAAACAAGCCATTCCCTGAAGGAAGGATGGCAGAACATACGTGTTTTGTCACGTCTTTTTATCAGAAAACATGAAAGGGTTTCCATCCTTTGGCTGAAGTCTTCCCATTGTTGTTCACCGTTTATTTGGCCGGCATGAATAGCTTGGAAAATCTGGTCATCTGTCATGGGATGTAGGGATGCCAGTGCCACATTTAATATCGGCAGGGCTCGCTCAAAAGCAGAGTTTGTCATGAACTTCATATTGCACTGAAGTAAGTACAGTTCTGATAGAGACACTGGAACAACCTTGTAGCTTGCACTTTTGATTACTAAGTGACCTTTTTGGAAAAGATCCAGCGTGAGTTTCAAATAGAGGTAAGATCCTAGGCTTCTCATGATCAGGTGGTTACTCACTTTCCCAATAATAGCTGCATCAGCTTTGCCATTTAAAGAGATGTTGTTTATAATTTCCTGGCTGTTATTAATTCTGTACTGAATATAAGCATCCAAGTCATCATGAATTTCCTTGTTGTCTGGAAAATTGTCCAGGGATATTGCAATAAAGGGCAGTGAACTTACTACTTCCTATGAGGGTGCAAGGGAAAAAAAAGGAAAAAAATCACCACAGAGGCATGACAGTATTCCAGCACTGAAAACTCAACAATGCATTTTTGCTGTATTTCTCTTCTGTAATTAGTATCAGACAAACTAAAGAGAAATTCAGTATATCTGTGATGGCTTTGCAAATATTGTCCCCAATAACAGGTAGAACAGTAATTCTACATTTCATCATTTTTCATAAGAAGGTCTCAAATATTTTACTGACCATCCAGCAAGGGAACTGAAGGGGATAAGCTATAGAAATGATCACGTCAAAATTAAGGGAACAGGAAACAGTCACCAGAATTGGACCCTAAAACAGGCCAGGGGGAGTGGGGAGGTAGAAGGAATGATTTATTAAGAAATATGACCAAAAAAAAAAAAAGAGATAAAAGAATCTCCTCATTGTTACATCTTCCAGTAACAACATGCTAGAAAGGCACCACCCATACACACGCAGCCCCATTTAGTTTAAGGCAAGTACCAAGCGTGGCACAGTCAGACACTTCAACAGGTTTGCCTGAACACATCTGAACGTTTACGTCACACAGAACGCATTTATGTTTATGCAAATGAAGATCCAAAAGACCTAAAATTTCTTACATAGAGGCACCTATCAGAAGCATTTAACAAACTTCTCAACACTGTCACAACACACAAAGGAACTCTCTATTCCACTTCAGTTACATGAATTTCAGAAAGCCAAACTTTTGGGCTAATGAGACGCTTTGATCACAGATGCACACTTCTCCACAGAGGAAACAGTCCCTACTGCAGAAATCCTTTGTTAAAAATAAAAATTTACTTGAGACTAAACTGTTCGGCCAGTTAAATGCTCAAGAGTCCCAGTGGCAAGAACGCAGACATGAAATAACCTCTCAGAAGGCCGTCCTGAAGCACACCTGTGACCTAACACTGTCAAAACAGATGCAGAATCATAGAATAGTTTGGGTTGGAAGGCACCTTTAGAGGTCATGTAGTCCAACCCCATCACACATTGGCAGTGTCTTGCACCTTCTCATCTTGGTGCACAGCCCAACTCTGGAGCCACCTGCCTACTTCTGACCAGACACATTCTCCATTGCTTTAGGAAACAGCTACTATAGAGCTGGACTCAGTCCTCCTTCATGTCTTCTCTGGGGGATGCCTAGTCAAGCAGCAGCACAGAACTGGTAGAGCTGCATCTCAAGCACTGTCAAAACATATAAAGGGTGCTAACTCAGAGATACGGTAAAAGACTAAAACAGATACCCCTTCTTTCTTGAGCTGAAGGTGACTGTCTTAAAACAGCCTGACCAGTGCTGGAAACAAAACCAGAACTTTGTTCGGAACATTGCTGTGCAGCACAGAAAAACAGGAATTCTGTATGGCCTCACTTAAAACACTCTCAGGATTTCTGCAAGTATCTCTTAGCTGCTTAATTCTGACAAAATGCTTTAACCAGAAATTTTGAGGCTGTTTTTTTTTTTTTCCAGGGGCAGCAAACAGACAAAGAGATGCAGAGACATCAAGGGTAACAGGGCCAGAAATCAATCTCACCAACATAGCAGAATTGTGGCTTATCCCTTCCTAAAAAGCAAAAATCTAAGGCTTAATACCAGCAGAAACACACTCCAACAAGTAAACATTAAGGGGAAATTCACTATGGGCTTCTAATTACTTCCTTTTTTTAAGCTTTCAATCCTTCAGTTGCCCATTTCACTCTTGAAGGCCAAGGAAACATACTCTGGTTTCACCACTCCTTGTGTTATCAGTTCTACTAGCATACTCAAGAAAGTGATTCAAACCAAAAAAGGCCTCCAATGTCATACTTGTGCACTGGAAATAAACATGCAATGACAAAGGAAAGAAGGAAAAAAAACCCCAAGAGACTTTAGTTTGACTCCTTTAAAACCAGTGTTTTTCATAATAGTGCAGATGCACCAATAGACAAGATCACTTAATCTTTGAGGGTAAGAAAAAAGTTAAAGGTGTTTTTACCTGGAAGTTAGTTCTTACAGTCACAATGAGCTTCAGCCAGGGAGGAAACTTACAGATTATGTTTGTGATAAATGAAGAAAGTGTGTCACCATAATCAGGTTTATGAAATTCAGCATCATTTAAACCATCTATCAAAATTAGGTAGTCTTCCTCAGGAATTTTCTGCTCTGAAATATGAAAATAAAAAAGGAAAGAATGAACACAAATTCTCCTATTAACTGACATATTTTTATCCCCAAATTTTGAACATGAAGAAACAAAAATGTTATCTTTATGCACAGCAATACATCCTACGGCATTTAAGCAATATTTAGGAGATTAAAAACATTAGGAGATACAAACCGACATCGCTATAAAATGATAAAAAGTAGAAGCAATATTCATTTTGAGCACTTGTTAAGGATGAAAATCTCAGGGGTAAACATAAGATTTGCTAATGGATTTCACAGGAATTTTGTTGACTGTCAACAAAGTTCAAGAACTGCAAACCAGTTTTCACAGGAATGACACATGGTCTGTTCACACACAGGCAAATCTCCTCCCCCGCCTTGCCACAGATCAAGTATGGCATATACTGCTCAAGGTGGCATACACTGTGTGGCCAGCTGTTTTCAAGGAGGAGTTTGCTAGGTTTATTTTAAATACAAAAATCACGCTGTTGCACACTCCCTCAGAAAACTGCCATATCAATTTTAAAAGCAAGCAAAAACCACATCTGCTTGGCAGGTGTTCAGGCACAGAAGAAAATTACAAACAAAAAACTGTGACAAAACTCAAAAGCGTGTGAAAACAAAATCTTCTAATGCAAATCTGCCAGCCTTAACTTCAAGCTACAAAAGTTACCCCTGAGTTTCCTAGCAAAAAAAATAAAATAAAAAAGGTAAAGTTCCCACAATCTTTAATAAGTTTCACAGAATTTTATTTTAAAACATGAAACAACTGTTTAAAACCTATTATTGTTACAAACAACTACCACAATTCAGAAATCCCTTTCTCCAGGATGTTCTGATTTATTTGTTTCTTTTAGAGCATTAGAATACTTAGACTTTTTTTTTCCACTTTTTATGCAGTTTACATTCAGCTTCCAAGTCACGTCCTGCTTAACGTACCTTTCCTGAGGTTTGAAAGTGGTTCCAACACTCCCCTTTTAAAAGCTACTGCTGGATCTTGTACACAAGATCTCAGGCTAAGCATGCTTTGTAAGTGAGGCTCTTTTATTAGAAGATCTCTGTATGCTGTTAATTGATTTGAACGACAAAGTAAAGCTGCAATACTGTGCACGAATTCTGGGACGAGACACGTGTATGTGTTGTCAGCTTGACAGTAGTGATAAGCAACGACCTAGAGAATTTAAAAAAAAAAAAAAAAGTGTTACTGCTTCAGTATTTAAGTTGGTTACTGGTTAGTCCAATTACAACACAGCATTACTACATTTCTCCTTCAACTACAAAGTATTTGCAGTGTTAGAATAATTACCCAACTCCACAACTGCTCTCAGACAGCCTGTGTCAGAGACACAGAGAAGGAAGACACAACACTGATTTTGACCTTGGAGGGCGTGCAAAGAGGAAAAGAAATCCAAATGTCAGGTTCTGGCATGAAAACATAGTAATCTGGGTTTGTGCCATTTGGATACTGTGGGTAAACATCTAAGTAACTAAGTAGCAGAAGAAAAATAACTTGAGGCTCTGATTAACCAACCTATTAGCTAGAATTCAACAACATTGCGTCACACGCTGCAATGACCCAAGGACTAATTTGATCATCAGGCAAAAGCGAAGGACAGACAGCTATTGAAGACATCCTCATATAGCAAACAGAAAGAGGACAACTGGCTTGATTCTGATTATTACAAAGGTGTGTATTACTTAAAAATATAACATAACCTAGGCCATATTTCTTTGGGGGGGAAAAAAAAAATAAATCAAACCACAAGGAAAACATGGTGTTCACAATACATAACAAGTTGGCACTCCAGTGGCTTTCATATCCTTGTTTCCAAATAATACACATCACCTTAAAGACTGCAACAATAACCTCACGTTTTCCTCACAACTATTTGCATAAAGTATGCAATTCAGGCATTAATTATTTTTACTACTTAGGCAAAAAATAAAACACCTATCATAACAATCTAATGCAAAAATAACTTTTAATTACTTATTTCAGACTCTCAGAGTATGGAAAATAGACTACATTCAAACTCAACCTGTACTATGGAATATAGATGGATTTTACACAGATCAAACATTTTACCTTCTTTTTTTTCCAGAATTTTGCTTTTGGAAGGTATATGAGCATCTACCTGTAGAGAGCACATTGCCCCTTTTGCAAGTGAATGTTCCCAACTCCCCATACACACATAGAAAAGACGTGAAATTTATAACACAACTCTTCCTATGACCGAGCAGAATTCAAGCAATAACTTGAAAGGTAGAAAAGGTGGGTAGCTGGTTTCACCAGTGACAAGACGTACACATCTTTTAGAAGTGACCAAGGTACTTACCTGTTCTCCCACCATGGACCACTGGCATGCCCACCAGGCTTTGCAAAGCAGACTGTCTCCCCCCAGGTTAGGGGTTTTCTAACATACTGAAATTCTATCAGTAAGTGAAAACTCACCTTTGAAGCAAGGCGTCTCACAGAATCACCTGTTTGATTTTGGTATTCAGGAGTACCAGGACAATTCAGAGTCTTCATTGTATTGGTACCACTTGTTGAAGGAGCAGATGGGGGTAACTGACTTAAGGGAATCTCCTGACTGGAGTCACCACCTGTTTTTAAAAGGCAACAAATACAAAAGAGACCAAATTTGCTGATAGCCGATTGTTTTACAGGAAAACATCATGGAACATCTTTACTGCTAGGGTAAAAATTAAAACTGAACAATACCATTAGAAGAAGCCTGCTGATAAACTAGTCTGATATATACAGGCACATATTGGCAGCTTTACAATTTTAAAACAATTAACTGACTTAAATCGAAACTACAGAACTTCTGAAAGCAAAACCACGCTGATGTGAAGAGTTTCCTTATGAAAATTACATATGCGATGACCCGTTTAAACTAATAGTTATTACATGACTGAACTCTTGGGAAATGTAAACAATTTATTATTATTAACAATAATAGCATTATTTGAAGTGTCAGCAGGGGACGTAGCAGTAACTACAGTCACACCATCCCTCCACTTAACGGAGGCACTGGACTGGTCAGGTGACAGAATCCTACGGATCCCAGCAGAAGACAGAATGGGTTTCTCCATAGCTTTACTCTTGCCTCGATTGAAATCCTATGGAAAACGCGTGGTACTGAAAAGCTTGTGGTACACAGTGGGGAAGAAACATGTCACTTCTCTCTTCCCAGGCTAATGAGAGAAGAAGTTACTACAGTCACACTACAGAGTTGAGGGTACCCACTGCCTGACAGAAGGAAGAGGTTCTATATATTGCCTCCATTTTACCATCCCTTTCAATGGGCTGAGCCTACGCTACATTATGTGGAAGGTATTGTCAAAGCATACAATTTTAACAATTTAATTCCTCCTTGCTAGAGGAAATAAGTATTTGCCAAGGAATTGATGAGGCCCAACTACCTTAAGCCAAAAAAGCAAACAACATTCGACTCTTGTTATCAGTACAGTAACCCAAACAATTTCTCAGAAAAAGAACATACTTCTGGGGGATGAATTAGGGCTATTTGAAGCTATTTGCCTCATGCGACTTCCATGGCAGCTAAGTGCCACCAGCCGTGAAATTACTGCAGTCTTCCCAAATCCCACATTTCCAGTAATGACTGCTCCCCTGTTCTCTGCTGGATCAGTGTTCTTCAATGTTTCCTCAATCGCATGAAACAGCCATTCTCTTCCAACAAACACCGAGTCTGTTGTTATGCTTGGTATTTCAAACAATAGTGGCTTCAGCAAAATATCTTGAGGCTTATAAGGGATGAAACGAGCTGAGAAGAGGTGGCAGGGAGAAAAGTTTATTAGAAGAAGCTCGACACGCAGTAAAACAGCACTGTTTCAGAAGATCATTTAATTCAGTGACCTTGTTAATAGCGTTCATAATCAGACTTCTTAGAGCTTTCATCATGAAAAAAACAGACTGATTTGCTCAGTTCAGGTCACCTCCATTAATTCCCATGTGAATTAAATTCTAGAGGAGAGAACCTACAAGTATAATTTGAGGAATTTTTTACAATTGAATTCGAGTTGTTGCAGAATCCAAAAGTTTTCTTAAAAATGCATTAATAATTCTATAAATGGGGAAGTGCCAAACATTTTTCAGTTTAGAGTGAACTACACTGCTGAGCACCTCAGTCTCAGGTCATTAGATCTGTAAAGACATTTACAGAGAAACAGGAAAAGATACAGACAATAAATTAATATTTCTGTTTAACACCCCCCCCCCCCCCCCATATTTTTAAAGTAATGTAAAAAGAGATTACTATCCTGTTTTCTGTACTTTTGAAGTCACAAGAACAGAAATCACACAGCACAGCTGAAAGCGTAGTCATGTTTGATTACTTAAATCTATACATTTGGCAAACACCTGACAAACACCTGACCTGAATAATTTGGGTTTGGTTGTATAAAACACGTTAAAATGTACAGAAATAATAATAATGTTCACTAATATAATGCTCTAAGGATTCATTAACAAAGTCTGATGTTACACAAATGCTGTTTCAGCCCTAATCTATGACTATGAAAAATCATAAGTGAAAGAGGACAGCATAACATCTACATACGATCTCAAGATCAGTTTTACCAGGAATTTGCTTAAATGTTTCTGCTTTTAATTGCTACTGGTTGTGATGCATGCACCTGACTCCCTGGCCAAACTCACGGCAGTGTGGTTGAGGCTCCAAAGGAGGTCAGGGCCTGAGCCGTAAGCAGGCCAAGAGCCCTCCAGCTCCAGTCCGTTCTCTGGACACCACGAAGGAGCAGAGTGAGCCAGTGAGTGTCAGTGCGCGTGAGCTCGGCACACTGGTCACGCGGCTAACAGAGGGTGGCTTTCGAAGACTCATTCATCAAGGGACAAAGCAAGCTGTGGGTACAAGGAGTCTCATGCATGTCTTTTCTACCACACGTAATTTCCTCGAGGTTGCTCCTCGAGGCAGAGAGACCTCCCACACGCTGCAGATCTTTTGTCAGTGGACGATATCACATGACACCTTGTGTTATGGTGCACTGAGATTTTGTCTTGGTAACTTTTATTTTTGTCTTGGTAGTTTTGAATCATTGTTACATGCTTTGTGCAGTAAGTGACAAAGTGAACCGTGCCAAACTTTCCAAAGTCGTACTTTTACAACATCATATTTCAATAAAACCACTTTTGCTGATACCTCAGACAGTGGTTCTTTAAGTGGTCTAGATCACCCATTTGTGACATTGGTCTTTGAGTCCACAAATAGCAGGTTTATATTAAATGCAAGTGATGTACGTGATTTTTTGCGTTCTCCTCTTAACTAAGTCATCTGCAGGTCCTGTTAATTGACCAGAGATATCAAAGTATATATTAGCCATAAATAAGTCTAATGGTATTAGATCAGTTTTCTTCCTAAAGCAGAATTCTAATGACAGGCTCTTGAAGATTTTAAATCCAGCAGAGTATTTCTTAAGCTGCAGCACACTCTTATCTGAACGTCACGTGATAAAATCTGGCAGTCAAGAAAACACTGAACACTGGTATTACACAACTTCAATCTGGAGATTCGCATGACCTCCACTGCACCACCCAGGCTCACTTAGATAAGCAATATACCCATTTCTTATTAAGAGCCATCCGTTAAGTTTCTAAACCAGAGGATTATGCAGAAAAAAGTGTAAGCGAACACCTTATTTTCAGACATGTTGAGTGATCTGTCAGGAGCACTCCAAAATCACACTTTGTGGCACAGGGGTGTTTACAAAGATTTCAGAACATCCATGTTACAAAACTACTGAAGAAGAGCCTGACTGTGCCAAGACAGATGCAGATGTAAGTATGTATACCTTTGCTTTCCTGCTGCCCTCTTCCGCCAGCAGTGTTGTGCCAAGGTAAGCGAATTGAAGTGCGTAAAGGAGTATTTCTTTGTCCGTCCAAATAACTCAGGTCTTCAAGTTTGGTTGAACTTGTTGCTAGAGTATTAAAGGATTGAAGCTTATTTTTCTCTCAGCATAAGTTACAAAGAACATTATTAATTACAGTTCTTACCTCTACATAGTACTTAAGAGATAAGTTTTTCTAGACAATGGCAGTGGTTGAAGCCATTCACATTATAACACTTACAAAATGCTCTTCAATCAAGTTCACTAAAGATTTAGTTGGATTTTTGCCCTTTCAGATGGCCCTCACGTCTGCCTTAACTTCCTCACGTGGCAAACAGTTCTCATGTTAATACAGTTTCCTTTTTTACTATGAGAATAAGCATTATCGGTGAGGTCAGAAGTGTTAGGAACAGGTTCAGGTAGTAGCTGCTAGTACACTGTCTGTGAGGAAATATTTACATTCTTTTTGTATCAAACGCTACAGAATTCTGGATAACATCTTTTTATTTTCTTCAATTTTTAAACCAAAGTGATAGCTATACAAAAGAAGAACTGAAAATCCAGAGAACATATTTGCCAAGTTTTATCAGGGACATACACTTTTTCACCAGAAATAAACCAAATTAATATTCACATTATAAAAAGCAGTTTTCAAATTGATATCAAATCCAAACTCTTCTGTCTGTTGGAGGGACACCACAGCAGGGCATAAGCAATTCAGATTTCTGGAGTGGACTGACAACAACTTCCTGACACAGGCGACTGCAAAGCCAAAAAGGAAAGATGCCCTGCTGGACCTGATACAAACAAGGAAGAACTTGTCATAGATGTGAAAGTTGAGGTCAGTCTTGTCTGCAGTGACCATGAGATGGTGGAGTTTAGGATCCTAATATGAGGGAGCAGAGCAAAAAGCAGGAGCACACCACCAGATTTCAGAGGCACAGACTTTAACCCCTTAAGAATTCTGCTTAGAAGAATCCCATGGCATATAGTCCTGGAGAGAAGATGGATCCAAAAGAGCTGGTTGACACTCAAGGATAACCTCCTGTAAACTCAAGAAAGGGTCATACTGACAAGTAGGAAATAAAGCAAACATGGCAGGAGGCCTGCATGGATAAGCAAGGAGCTCTTAATTGAACACAAGCCAGAAGGGGCTTTCAGCAACCTGACCTAGTGAAAGATGTCCTTGTCCACAGCAGGGAGGTTGGAACTAGATGATCTTTAAAGGTCCCTTCCAACCCAAACCATTCTGTAATTCTATGATACTATCAGATGACCGGCTTGGTGGATGGATGCTGTCTATCCTGGAATCACCAACTCCCACGCCCTAACCTCAACCAGTGAAGTTTTCTTCACCCTTCATTTACCAAGTTTTTTAACTTTGAATCTTTAAGTAGCTAAACATATATGGCACCCACACTTCTGAACTCTATCAGAACATTTTTCTTGCAGGGTTATATTTCTGCAAGTGAACGGCTCACTACTGTTAGAATCTGACGGGCTCTACATCAGACATGCGTGTTTAGAGATTCGGAAAAGTAATGGGACGGTCATGTGTATCTATTGCAAGTGAAGAGACTCACATTTTCTGAATGAATGGTTCAACTAGAAGGCAGAATTTCACATACCTCTTTAAAAAGTATATATACGTCACTTGTTCAACAGAGATAAAAGTGTGATTTTGGTCTTGGTGTTAGCCAGATTTACAGATCTGACAAATGTGAGCGTACACAAAAGCAACAACCTCAAGGATTAGTTGACACCAGATACAGTCCTAGAACGACTGATGGACTTTTAAAGTGTTCCAAAAGTCCTGATCTAACCAATACCTAATAAGAAGCGTGACAAAAGCCCTCCGTGTGACAATTTTAAATAACTTGGGTAATGCTCACCTATTCAGTTTAGAACTTGGGCTTTTTTCTTTTTGTTCCATAAAAATACTTTCATACTAACAACATGACTTCAATAGAAACGTCCTGTCATTGAGAACACCCTTTACTCTACCTCAGAACTTTACCTGCAACGGAGTTTGGACGAGGCATTATTAAAGAGCCAGAACTTTGAGCATAAGGAAGGGGACCCTCTCCTGTTGGTACTTCTTTTGGCAAATTCTCAGCAGATCCAACAGCTTCCTCTTCTGCAACTGGTGAACAACTATCTGTTCTTCGATCGTGACTAATCCCTTGATGTTTTCCAGCTCTGAGACTCCCATCCTTGCTCCATTCCAAACTCGATCCACTACGATCGTCATTTTCTGATGAACTTGTTATAGTTGCTGAAACAGACAGAAAAAAAACCCTGAAAACAGCACCCATCAGAGGAAAATGGCACACTCCAGTTAGTATGTGTCTTAATTTTCACACCCAAATGGCATTTTGGGCCAGCAGATATTCAATTATTTCTTCACTAGATATTTTGTTATATTTAAGGAATATTATTTATCTAAAATAGCTGAACAACACAGCTCCTCAGATTGGGAAAAACACCTCAGAAAGGAGGCAAGAAAATGTTCTGAAGAATCCAGAGGTATTTTTAGATTCATGTAATTTGTGCTGAGGGGGGGTAAAAAAAAAAACCAACAAAAAACCCAACCGAAACATTTATACCTTTATAAGAAGAATCTACTACTTCACCAAAACATCTCAACTTCTTCTAAAAATTAAAATTCTGTAATATATAATGACATATATAATGGAAAAGGGAAAAGACAGAAGAAAGTAAGAAATGGAGCAGAAGAGAGGAAATTAGTTATTTTAAAGGCAAACACAGCAAAATTAGAACTGCACCAGGAAAACAAGAGAAATGCACACCTAACAGCAACTGTTATAGCCAAAAAGTACAACTTCAATCTTTTCAAGTACAGAGGATCTGAAATGGGATCCATAGACAGCATAAAATTGAACAGTGACATGAAGCAGCTATCCAAACTCGTACTATTCAAAGAAGACTAATTTCTATTAATTTCATTACTAATTAAGATTCTTACCTATAATTCCACTGTCCTTGCTCTCCAGGGTGGAGCTAGGGCTGCTAATGGTTCCACAGGGACTGCCTTTGCTAGCTGCTGGTTTGCCCACACAGCTATTGAGGGTGGAGCAGGGGCTATCAGTGCTGGGTGACGTAGTGCTGCTTGTGAGGGTAGAACACGGACTCACTCCTTGACTGGCTACTGTACACTGCAACATGAAGAAAAATGAACAGTTATTGCACAGGAGGCTGCACACCACTGTGCTGAAAATTAGAAACATCGAGGTGAAGTAGACCGAGAACAAAGCAAAGAGCTCATTTTTTCAAGCAAAGACTTCAAGAAGCAGAAGCTTTATTTTCATGGGGAACCTTAATGACATGTTTCCAGATTACTCTTAAAAAGTGACTTCTGAAGAACAAAGGGAACTTCACAGCTCAGTGGAAGAGTTGCACTGATGCAGATTCCTTCTCTATTAAACATTTTACAGGATACCACTCCCCTCCACCCCTGGTATTTATTCTTTGGGTTAAAAACATGAGAACTGCAGTCTTACTCACATTTCACTATCAATGAAACCCAAACTGATGCACTAAGATTTACAAGGCCTGGGAATAAAAGTGGAGAGAGGAACGGGAAGAACTTGGTAGTCACTGTGCAGTTTTGGTCAGCAGAGGAGTTTCATATGGATAGTAACTGCTTGCTTCTCGCCAATTGCTCCACCCCCAAATGACAGACTATCAAATGGAAGCAAATATCTCAGCAAAAACCAAACACACACGCCCCAAAAGCATGCTCCTATTCTACAAAACCACTGACATTTTCCATTCTCATAAATCATTTAGAATGGTTGGGAAAAAAGTTCCTCCTAAAATAAGGCAGAGAGAACCTAGAAGCTATTCACATTCATAGTAGGTTAGATTTAACTTTGAGGAATGATGAGGAGTCTATTCTTTTTTTTTTTTTTTTTTTTAAGAATGCAAGATGAACTTGCAATTTCAAAACAAACACACACACACTTGTTATAATTAATTTACAATTCTATTACCATATCTTTATCAAAATTTATTGTATTTTGGTAATATCAAGTAACTGCAGCTAGCAAATAGAGGACATAACATTAGTTCTCTCAGAAATTGGATGAACATGAAATATATTAATTTTCCATTATCTTACCATGACTTCATTTTTCTCTTCTATATGAGCAGAAGTTGGGATCCCTTCTCCCAGTAAAAAACCCAATCTCGTCATCAATTCTTGTGCTGCAGGAGAACAGCTTGAGTCTTTATCAGGCTTTGCTTTGGAGTCGGGGAAAAAAATTGGTGAAGATTAGAGTCTCATATTTGGAAACTGTTAGAAGAGGCAGAAAAAGTACAATCAAATGTAAACACCAGTTCTTCCGTCAGTAATGTATCTAACAGAGAAACTAATGCCATGTAAACCTTTCGTCCATTAGATTCTAAATTGTTGGTAGATCTTGGATACTCTGCATATCTGCACAAATCTAGGGGAGAAAAAACCTCCCTGCCAGTCAAACCAGAAACATTTAAGTGAACCAGTTCATCACAGGACTTACGACTGACGTCATTATTCTCCTAACAGCAGCATTAAACTCAACGCTATCAAAGCTCAGTGGCAGACTGGAATTCTGCTCCAGTAATTTTTTTATAAAGTTTTCTGTAGTGTTAAAAAGGTGAAGAGTAGAGGTTAATAATACAGATGTTTGGTAATCTCACAGGTAGCATGACAACTAATACCACACACTTCTGTTGTGCTCGCTGTGCAAAGGATGTGACACTAGCTCTAAACGTCCCAGCTTTTCTGGTTGCATTTTACCAGTACAGTGCTTTAAAATGCCTTTTGGTGTCCACAGATATAATGAGACAACGTTCAAATGAGGCAACCTCCAGCAAAACCAGTCAGTCACAGATCTGCTCAGGGAAAACACCTGTTGCCAATATAATCTCAGAAAACAGCATCTTCTGCCATTTCCTTTCTCTGATGCCAACGGCTTGGCATCACCTACCAACTTGCAATGCTCTTCCCTAGCAGAAACGTTTATACAGTATTTATTTCTTTTGTCCATCGAAAAGGAATAGTATGTAGGCCTGATATTTGTCCATCCTCAGGTATAAACAGTCATGTTAATTAAAGAGCATCATCTAACCACTCTGAAGAAGAGCTCACAGCAGGAATTCCCAGCTACAGAACTGCTGGCTGCAGCAGCTACCACCTGACTCTGCAAAGAGAGGAAGAGCCAGGAGCGCCTGTACTGCAGCTTCCCACCAGCGCCGTCTGGGCACCGCACTGGGCTTCTGGAAGTCCTCCCCACACAGCGGGAACAGCAGGGACATCCAAACAGTTTTGTCAGCTTAAAATGTGGAGACTTCAGGCAACAAAAAGTTCCTAATTGCTAAGGAACGCCTCAGAGGAAGAGTGAAGAAAGGAGAGAGGTGTAAGTGCATACGACTCCCTGGTGAAGCTAAAGAGGACAGACAAACCTCTCAGCTGCATGACCTTCGACACCATCAACAAGCCGGGGCAGGGTGGAGGAAAAAAAAGGCTGAACTGCCCCTTTTGCCTCTTTTACTGTGACCCTTCCTTTATTGCTTCACTAAGCCAAATGAGCACCAGGCCAGTATTTACTCTTGTGAAAAGCACATGGTATCCAACCACGTAAGATGTAGCTGAAATTCTGTGGTATTTGCAATAAATAGCACATTTCTCCCCAAGCTGCAGACTGTAAGAAAATGGTTTTAACTGAGCAGGTATACCAGTAAGCATCACTTCAACAATGTTTCAATTTTATGAGTGACATGAAACCCACGGGTGGCAAACAGGAGCAGTTTACTAGTCAACCACCCTTTATCTCATTCCAGCTCAATGCCTACTGAACGCACATATTCCTTAATTTTGTGGACAGCTTAGAGGTTTTACTCTGGAAGATTGAATTACGTGATTCTCACTTAATCTCAAGAGGAAGATGTCTATGAAATGGCGTCTTTTTTGAAAGCAGATCTTAGAATATTTGACTGAAAAACATCATTTCTCTGTAAAATTGTCATTTTGAGGATTACACTTGATCTTTAAAATTACAATGCTGGAAATTGCAGAGTTTGTGAAATCAACATCTTCATTCTTCTACTGAAGTTACAAAACCCTATCATTATTATATTTAAATTCTAATCTTTGACAAGTCTGAGTAAACGTTAGGCATAGTACCAAATTCAGTTCAGCAACAGAGATACAAGCCAAGAGTCTAAGGTGTCCAACCCAGCAACCACTGTTTAATCTGTAGTTGTAGTTTTGACCTTCTGCAGTCTGCCTGTCTGGCAGTACAACTCTGCGAAGAGGAGGCTCAGCATGAGATGGTAACCTTCAGATCATGGAAATGAGGACTACAAACTCTCCCAGCTGGATGTAAAATTTTAATGCCAGCACTAAGATAGCTGTGGAGATGGAGGCACGGGGCAGGGAAGAAAGACCAGGGTAACTATAACATAGCAAATAGGGCATACAGAAGATGATGGTGAAAACAATTACTATGAGTTCTATTTTCACCAGTAAGTATCAAAAATAAGGGGCTTTTATAAAAAAGAAAATATTGGCTTTCAAAACTGTAGTTTTCCTTTACAATTGAAGCAAAAGGAAAACAAAAAATTGTTCAGCTTGGGACCTCATCAGTTAGATTCAGTGACTTTTATCAGGTCAACTAAACTGAAAAATTAATCTAAAAATACAGAAGGCATATTAAATCCATGTTACAGTGCCTATAGTCATATACCAACATAGGGGCCATTTGCTTTGACCATGACATTCACTGTCAAAGCCACGCTCTGTTATGCACTAGTCAACTTTAACGAACACAAAACTTTCCAAGAATACCAATTAGCTCTAGGGAGGTAGCTTTTCCCAGCTTTGCCAACACAGGAGTCTACTGTTACTGCTGCCTTATTAAGCAAGCTTTTACAAAGTTTCTAAAATGAAGCATTGTACCCAGTGCAGAGCTGCACACCTGGAATCGATTTACACTAAAAACAAGTTCAAAGAAATTCTAGCAGGCCTTTGAGGTATACAGCAATCAACAGCACTTGGACATGACTTTGCCTGCAGTACATGCACAGCTCCAAGCACTGAGAGTTATAAAGATCACGTTAGTATAATGGCAAGCATCTCCTCCTTGCCACTGGAATGTTAAATCTGCAAAACATTCTTAAAAACGAAGAATGAGATTCTCTTACCATGCAGGCTCCTCTGTATCACTCCGTCTGAAACAACAGCTGCTTGACCAAACAGAGTATCACTGAACAGACTCTTACCATTTTGATGGGGTTCTCCTTGCTCTGATCCTTTTCTCAGCGGTAGGACTGCCTCACCTGGCACTCTAGGACTTTCCACATATTTGGGCTTCCTGACTGGACCTGCAATGGGAATAAGCTGAGTGTATCTAATTTTCTCCAGATGGACCGCAAGCTTCGTATGTACAGTGTCTATCCTCCACGATGCAAAAAAAGTAGAGGAATTATTTCTTACATACACAGCTGCTACCATAAAGACTAGTGAGCTGCTGCATGTACTGTCTTGTGAGAAATAACCACTCTCTTTAGGGTTTTTGGAATGCAAAGCCTGCTGGAAAACAAAACCAATCTGCTTGCTGTGGCAAACCTGACAAGGTTTCCTGTATATGTAAAGTGAGTGACTTTTTCATATTCAAACTCACACAACTTTCAATGGCCCTCCTCAGTTCAGAGCTTTTATTTTCCATTATGATAGGAAGATAACAAAATTATCAGCATCTTTGAAGCTAGGAGAAGATTACTACAGGCAGACAGCTTGCAACACCAACATGCTAAATAATTCAAACCCAAGAGGCTTTATATTACAGTGTACTTTCTCCAAATACTGACACATGCCCTGATCACAAGGAAAGGTGAAGACGAGTTCAAAGAAAGCAAAAAACCGTCAACTAATGGTTTCTGGTTTCCTTAAACAGCAGCATTCCCAGTTCAAGTACATACTAAGTTCAATCACACCACCTTCAGTATTACAAAGAACGGTTTATTCACACACACGTGCGCATACTTTTAAAAAATTAAACTGATTCACCGTTTACTCTCACTTTTACCTTCATGCTTTGGTTTCAGGTTGTTTATGATCTATTACTTTGCTAAATACAGTTTAGGAGCCACCACAGGAAATGTTAACTACACAGCTTACCCGACATAAGGGAAACATGCTGCCCTCTAAAGGTTTACCAGAAAAAGTATACTGGTACTATTGCATCAACAAATGCCTGCTTGCACTGCAAACTCAGGGTGAAATTCTGATCTTAATTCAGCAACTGATAGTACTGGCAGGTAGACTGCTACACTGGTGCACAATATGTTATAGAACTGAAACTCCACCATATACTTATCCACATCGTGAAAACAGGTCAACAGAATTTTATATCAATAAAGGCATTTGCAACGCTAAGGATTTTGGAAAAGCATGAACAGGGAAACTTACAAAGTCACACACTGGAAAGCTAAGATATTTAAATGGCATAGGAAATGGAAACATCATCATCAGTGGTACCGAAAACTTATACACAAATTTTTGTCCTAGATTTTCATTAAGACAATCTTCTAACGCATGTAAAAAAGCCACCTGAAACTTTCAAAGTCTTGGTGAGCTTGAGGTGTGGTAGGGATTCCAATGTTTCATCCAGAAGAACGTAAGTATTAACTGGAAGTCCCTAGAAACAGTCCGTTGCTGGGCTTAACAAAATACTGAAACAGAGGTATTTCTATGGATTCCCTCCCGCTTTGGCAATAGACAGTGATTCTCCCTTCTTATTCAAATACCACCTCTTGTTATATTACAGAGCTACAATCTCAGGTTCTCTCTGTCATGTAACGCTGTTGTAAGAGTAGGAAAGGAAGTTTCCTCACTTGAAAATACGTCTGACATGCTGCAGCCAAATGATTTTTAAATAGGTACATCAGGCCACCGTGACAAAGCACAAGAGAAAACCATTCTCCTGGCAGCATTCTACTTTCACATCTTGCATGTTTGCATATTACTCTTCTAAAAATTTATTCATCATAATAATAATAAAATCAGAGTCTCAAAAGCAAGCATGTAGAATTTGGCATACTTCACAAAGAACGTTTCTTGTGATACCCCACAGAATCCTGAACTTGCACTTATGTGGCCACTTTTTTTTTTTTTTTTTTAAAATCGAAGAACCTCAAAGCTGAATCCTATCAAATTCAAATGGGAAAAGCTGAAATGCTGGAACTCAACCCAAATACTGTATTGTATCTACAGTCTTAAGTGTTAGATTACATTACATATCCTGGGAAAGAAGCAAATACAACCACAAAATGTCAGCAATATTAGGAACTCTAAAAAGTGAATGTTTTTCACCTCTGACCAATAAGAGAGGTGTTACACCAAACATGTACCTCTAATGAACACTCCAAAGGTTTATGGAAAAGGCTGTGATGAATGTAGATGTAGTACTAAATATCAGAGAACCAGACCACAAAGAAGTTCATAACTTTAAGCTATTCAAATTCTTTAACCCAGAATTGTTTGAAAAGAATCAGTCACTGGAACAGGCTCCCAGGGAAGGCCATGGCACAAAACCTGTCAGAGTTCGAGCTGCTGGACAACGCTCTTAGTTGTATGGTTCAGTGTTAGGTAGTCCTGCCAGGAGCTGCGAGCTGGACTCGATGATCCTTACGATTCTCTTCCAGCTCGAGATATTCTATGATTCTAAGAAGGCACGGAAGGTACCAGACCCTCATACTGAACAATAAAATGGAGAAAACCGCTTGAATGTAAGCGCTTACTAAGTGAGCCCCATTCGTCCCCACAGTTACGTGTGTGAGTCGCGTGCTGCAAACAACCCCAGGAGGCTGGCTTCCCTCCTCTCTGCCTCCTTATTGCTACAGTACAACTCAGGACTGCATTTTAGAGTTTCAACTTTTCCTCCTTTCTCTGGTCTGCAACCTCCCTCGCTAACAAAGCAAACCCCAGTCAGACAGCACTGGAGAGAGACTAACTAACGCTAACTGTACCACATCACCCTTGATAAGGTAGCTCTTCTTGTCTTTAATTCGGGTCTTCAAATAGCATCCCTCTACTTGGCTCCAAATCCAAGGCCACGCCGAAGTTCTCTCAGACATCCCACATTTGCTTACTAAAAACCCACAGTGTACGTAGGCTATGACACTCGCAGTCATACCAAGCATCCCGTCCTTCCTTGTGGCAGCAGGCTCAGATGCTACAGTAAGGCTCTGAAAACGACACTGATTTCTTGCTTATTTTCGCGAGTACTGCAAGGCTGACGACTGCTTTTAAAGACAAGCTGCTACTCTCCATTTTGGCGTTAGGCTCCCCAGGGTAACATGCTGCCCCCTCACACTGCCACTGATCTGAAGAAGCGTGGCCTGCTCCACCACAGCCAACAAATATCATGTTATGCCCAGCTGCAATCTGGCTCTGCAAGTGCACCAAGGCATTTTGTTACTGGACTTATCTGTTCTTTCGGATTTCCACCTAGAAGTGAAATATCATGATAACCTGATTTCCTAGCTCAGAAATACTGGGCAGGGAATGCAAGTCATACATGAACATATGTTTCTATCTCTACCTAGAGACAATGAGATGATTACACTATTTTAAACTAAAAGATAGCTTAGTTAGCAGCCACCACCAGAGGGTGCTCTTTCAACGCTATTTCATAGCAAAAATAAGGGGCATTGGCTCTGGTGAAAGCAGCTAAAAATACATTCCTTTGAAACAAAATCACATTCTTTAAGGAGACAATAGTCCAAATCTGTCATTTATAAGCAGAAGTATAATTAGATGTACTAAAGTTGAACAACAAAAAGCAACCATTCTAAAAGAACCAGAACAACATGCAGCAGTCATGTAAAATGGATCAGAATGGAAATACCTCCAGGATGCATTTTTAACACTCACCTCACACTTTAAGCTGTGGAGGAGACTCTTCCTTGAATTTTCTTCCTCACAAACTAATGTGGAAGTGACTTACAGTACTTGCAAATCTGACACACAACGTTGCAGTAACTAGGAAAATTCACGTTAAGTTTATTTTCATGCACTAATCTAGAATAGGACGCATAAATTAGCCCATGGATAAAAAAGGACCCATTTAGATGTGACCTGTATCTGCACAATGGAAGCTCTTTTCCAGAAGCATAAGATGGCTGAACAGGGTCTAATAAAAGATTCACCTGGGACAGTATTTTATCGGCAGCAAACAGCAGAGAAGTTAGGGAAAACATACTTCCCTGGTACACTTTTCCTGACTGTGTTAAGTGGCTTATCGTTTCCTGAGTCAGAAGTGGTCACTTTCTATTTAAGAAAAGTTCTAGATGGATTTTCCTTCCAAGAACTTATCCCAGTCTTTCTTTAACAATCTGCACCATCCACAAGTTAACTCAACATTGCATGAAATAGTAATCATACTGTCTCCTCTTCCCACCAATTGTCCTTCTTCCAGGCAGAAAAATACCAGCTGAGTCTATTTAAATAATTTCTCCTTCAGAGCCATTCCACACCTTTAGTCATCCCTGCAGCCCTCCTCTAGCTCTCTCCTGGCTCTACTGTACATTTTTGAATTTGGCATCACTAGAGCTACACCAGTATCTTCCTGAGGCAGATGAACTACAGATTTATATGATTCCACAACAATACTTCTTTTTAGTTTATGATCTATTGCTTTCCTAGTAATTTTTAATGCTTTTTTGACTGCAGAAGAGACGATTTTCCACAAGATTGTTGTAACTTGTGCATCTCCTTCCTAATCATCTGAACTGGCTTTTCCTCCCATCAGTGCTAAACGAATCTATACCTGTATTGATACTGGGGACTGCCCGACCCCGGTAAAGGATCCTGCACTTGGGTAGCTTGTTGCGTGCAAGAGGAACTGCTTCCCAGTGTTCTCAAGGCTGCTGCATAGAATTGAAGCCTTTGGTGAAACCACATTTCTCACAAAGTTTAGTTTCAAGTATCAGGTATGCTGATTGATTTGTTTATTAATTAAAAGTTTTTATTAAAGTTTAATTTTAAAACTAACTAAAAGTTCCATTGCACATCTACGTAAGACTCTTCCAGCAGTCATCTTTGGCATTCACTGATGTCTTTAAAAGGAAAGCTGCTTCCTTTCTCTGTACAAACATGATGATATCAATAGTTTAAGTCAGTAAACATTTACTTCAAGGGTAGTAGCAGTATCTTTCATTCACATCTAAAACTCCAACAACCAATTTTTTTGGAACCTCCTTTATAAATCAGTATTCTTATTCTTTCAGTTGACCCTCCTAAATCAGAGTACAGTCAACTATTACTCCTTTAAGTATGAATACTGGTTTAGTTGTAAATTACCAATCCAAGCAATGTTCATTCTAGCTTTATAGTAGAAGAAATTCTACTTACTGCAATAGTTTTTCATTTATTGCTCCCCTTCCTAGAGCTGTCCTGGTGACAACTTTTTCCTTGTTCTGTTTGTTTCTGCTCTTTTATCCACCTCCTCCTCAATGAACTACTTCATTAAGGAAGCCTTTGACTCCAAATGAACTGGTCGCTTTAGTTCTGCCAATAACTTTAGGCTCCTTAGTAATTTAAGATATAGTTTATCTCCTCCCTTCTCTTAGAGTTAGAGTTGAGGACTGAACTGGGGACAGAAGCACGGGTACTCTTCCAAGCTCTTCTCACACAGAAAAAACTCCCCCACCTCCTATGCAAATAATTAAAACTCAATGTCACTCACAGTAGACGGTGCGAACAGGACTGTGCACTTTCCACTGAAGAAGTTCAGCTTGCTCTCCCGTGGTTTTGCCTGCCGATGTGTTATGAGGTTCTAGTGGCTGACCTACTTGCAGATGGACGGGCAAAAAAGCAGCTATGACCGCATGTGTGCTGCAGCAAAGAAGCCTGTCTTGGTTGTCTATCATCATGCTATCCACTGTGACAGGAACAACAAAAGAGCTAACACTGCTAACATACTGGTCTCCCACCACGTGAGGGCTACCAGTTCAGTCTGAAGCCTGAAGCCCTACTAGAGGGGCAGCAAACAATGAAAAATAGGATGCTGGAGATCAGGAGAGCAGTTTCAAAGAGACACCAAACCCAAAAGGTCCTGTGTTGGTCCAGGGGATCCCCCAGACCAGCAATTTCCAAATCTGTTCTGAACAGATACCTCTAACTTGCTAAATCAGTGAGATGAGTCCAAACCTGAGAATGGATGATTACATTATTCATGGAGCGAATCCTTTCTTCCTCGATCCACCATATCCTGAAAAATCTTCAGCTTGCTATTTGTAAAATCAGTACATTAGCACACTCTCTTTTTTTATTACTTCTGTCCCAGATGCTAGACAGATAATTTATATTCATTATCTTCCATCAGCTAGTGTTTGTTCAAAGTCAAAGGAATAGCATAGAACGTTTCCATCAGCATCCTATCCCCTGGTTAGGTATTTGTACAAAGCAATGCTCCACAAAGGCCAATGCATTCGCAGCACTTCATAACCTTAAGAAATTTTTTCCTTTGGCTGTATCTCACAGTGGAATGACTTTGACGTCATCATGAATATGGCTTTTCATTCAAAATTTATCAACTGTTACACATTTTCTGGAAGAGAAACAGCAGCCTATACTCTGGTTATAAAAATGCTTGTCAGTAAACTAAAGCATAGAGTGGGAAGGTTGGTAAGATATTATTTCAAATGTACCTAGAATGCAGTTAAGTTTTCCAACAGCAACAAAACTAAGAGTTAGAGCCTGACCTTCCTTAAGTCTTTGGCAAAAATCCCATTTCCTTCTCCACTACAAGGACTTCACCTTATCTTTTGAAGTTGTTTAGCACACAAATCACTTGTAGCAAGAGACAAAACAACAAAATACCATTCTGTGGCTCAAAATTTTTACGTGAACTGTCAAAACTAAGCCAAAATTATTTAATAGTGAAGCAAGGTTATTATTTTTAAATTTTGAAAGGAAAAAATAAATATTGATAGGCAACTTAAACCAAGAATACTTTCTATGAATTGTATCTACTATCCTGTGGCAATTCTTTGAGCAAATTTTTCTTTCATTTTATGTAAAATGGGTTATGAACCAAGACATTTCTCAGTGCTGATGAAAACCAACTTTCGACACTCTTTGTTCCTAGAACTTAGAAACTTTACAACAAAGAACCTCAAAACTGTTGAGTGTCTCCACAAGCAATAGGAACATGGACAATTTCACTTGACGCTCAAGCTTTGACCCGAATGAACCCAAGTGATGCGAGCGTGTTGGAATGATTTACATGTACAGAATGCTGATAAAACGGGAACCAGACGGAGCACCTTATTTGGCAAGGCTCACACATAAGTATGCGGTCATTACTAAGGATGCAACCGCTGAAAATTAACAAGTTTCCTGTCGCAATTTCAGCAGCAATTTATCTATTAAAACATGTATGCATGTCGATACGAGTAAAATAAATGAACTGGAAAAGCCACAAACAACATTCACTCTTACAGTCACTAACATAGGCATAAACAAAGGTTTTTGCAGCTGTCTTCTACCTAACTGATACACTAATCACAAATAACCAGTTTCAAACATATTCAGACATTTTAATATAGGTATTTGAGATAACAATTAGAATAATTCTTCACCATATGAAATAATATATTCTATTTAATCACGGATTACCTTTTTTCCCTGGGAACATGGAAAAAGCATTCACTGCTCTTGTTCTTATTGCAAAATATTAACATGATTTTACTGTGTTACTTCTACATCAAAAACTGACTTACAGTGCTATGAAGATTTTAGTTGCTCATCAGTTTCACTTTACCTGGAGACTTTTTGCTTGATCTTGACTGCATCAAATAGGACTGGCGTGGCAGCAGAGGTGAAGATGGCAGCGACATTGAGACTCCTTTAGCCAAGTTCATTCTATAAGTGTCCTCAGAGACTGGCTGATCGCCAATGGGAAAATCTGCATTGTGGCCAGATGTTGCTATAACCTGCACGGCATTCTCGGGGCGGGAGTCATCTGCTAAAAATAAAATTTTGTCATCCATTATGTGATATATCAAAACTAAAAGCATAGAGTTGCAATGAAATACAAGTATTAACAAGGGAAAACATTTGCCAGCAACAATTCAGCATGACTCATCTTACTGTGCACCCTCCACTGCAGAACCCAGACAACCACTAGAAAAATTTAAATATGCATCTAAGCAAGATTTTGTTTTACTGTAACAGAGACAGCAAGGGGGAAGAAAAACCTCACTTTTGACAAAGTAAGTCCCTTCCAGATTTCATCCTTGGAGGTAAAACCAAGTTTACTATGAAGATAAAAGTACTTTTACAGCTGAAAAGGTAATTTAGGATCACTGCGATATCCTGAAAGTCAAGACCCTCTGAAAGTATTGTTTACTGAACTAGTTCCAGGAGGAATTTGGTTGGGTTACCCCTTTCACTCAATGAAAAGGTGGATCACTGAAAGGTACACTCACAGATGGCCATTCTAAGCATTACTTTTCTGTTTTAAAATGGAGAGGCACAGTTATGTGCAATTTAACAGCAACAGTGATTTTTTTAATCTAAGGGTAAAATAAGCTATTGGTTCACAACACACTAAGTGGCACACTAAAACAGGGAACTACACTCAAAACAAGAGAAATTTCTTGCTGGTGCAGGAAATGCCATTTCAGCTAAATCAAGAATATATTTTCAAAACAACAGGAAAATATATTGCTTACAGTAATGATTTAACGAAAGAAAAAATACATGTTTTTCCTAGTCAGATGACAGAAACAGAGCAGAAAACCAAAAGTTAACAACTAACTACAGCTTTTTTTAACGTCCAAATTAGGGTATTGCTCAATAATTTACAAGAACTATTGTTGAAATTGAATTGGTATAACCAAAGATGAAAAACAGCAACACAAAACCGATGTGAGAGGAAAGAGAATGCCAGAACATTTTTCGGAAAAGTCCATTAGCAGCATGGTCGAAGTGCTGGAACCCAAAGCACAACCAGAAGAAAAGACAAACAAAGGAGAAGCAGTATCTTTCCAAATGCAAACCCCTCATACCAGGTTTATTTTCTCACAGTAAGGAAACACTTCAGATAAAGGTGGTTCTACAAGATCCGCATCTCTTGTCCATTTGATTGCTGCCTTCCATTTCTAACAGCCGTTCTCCCGCCACATTCCACTACAGGCAGCATTCACAGCACACAACGCACTTCCACATGGGGTCAGAAGGAAAAAGATAAAAACTTAACCCTTTGAGAAAAGTAAAAATATTTTCATCAATTTCACTACTTCTCTCTTTTTAGAAGTATGCATGGAAGATAAAGTCAAACATGTCTGAATGTTAAAGTCTAACTCCCCACTTCTGAAGGTGTAGGTATTTAAGATTATTTGGGGTTTTTTTTCCTAGTCATAATTTTTTCCTGACAAGAACCACACATCAGGGCCATGTATGATACACAATGTTGAAGAACGCTATGCTAGATTCAAACTTTTCTTGACATTTCATAATGTTAAAACTTACTCTCTTATTCCTCTGAAACCAACTAAACTACCACCTTCCAAAAGTTCTCCTCTCTAGTCAAACAAAATTCATAGCAATAGGTAATGATTTTAAGGAAACAACTCCAGTTTCATCAAGATGGAAATGAAAAACCAAGTAATTGTAATTTTATATTGTTTTTCGAAGTCCATTGCAACTATTATAGGAGTATAACTATTGGTTTAAAATCCTGGGAACTAGAAAAGCAGCTTCAAAGTTTTAGCAAGCTAGCTGTAACACACCATTCTTTAAAAAAAAAAAAAAATACAGTCTAAGTACATATTTAAAATAAAAGACTAAACATTTTAGACACTATAATCACATATATAAGATTTTTTTTTGAAACACCAAGATATCTAAATTACTGAGTTCCCATTCACTTTTAGTGGAAATCAAGAGGCTAAGGATTTTCTTTCTCTATCCTTTCATAAATTAAACTGTTGCAGTAGCTGTTTTTAAACACAGATTTAACATCAGGTATATCATTATTGATTTTTCAGTGCGGTAGATGTGAATTTGCTTCATAAATTGTTGAAAAATGCACAGAGAAACTTGTCCATGTTTTCTTTTGAACATATGCAAAAAGCAAGAAAGTAGCACGGTAATGCAGCTGACTACAATTAGAAAACACGAGCATTCTTGTTAAGAGTTTTTTACCACATATATTGTCAAGGTTGTAATTTGGAATTTGGGTGCGTATTCCAGCCAGAATGCTAGAGCAGGGGTGCAAGAGATGGGAGAACAACAACCAAAAGTTACCACCTCCCCCTTCAGGGTTAGTAAGCCCACCTACAATTCTCCAATTTCTATTTCCCCTTTTACTGTGACACAAACAATCAGCGTTTAATTCATTGTCTTCTTAGTAGACTTTTGAATTACAGAATCACAGAATCACAGAATGGTAGGAGTTGGAAGGGGCCTCTGAAGATCATCTGGTCCAACTCTGTCCCTTCATCTAGGTCACTGATAAATATATTGAGTAAGACAGGCCCTAGCACTGACCCCTGGGGAACATCACTAATGACAGGCCTCCAGCTGGACTCAGCACCCCTGATCACAACCCTCTGAGCTCTGTCCTTCAGACAGTTCTCAACCCACCTCACTGTCCACTCATCTATCCCACACTTCCTAAGCTTACCTATGAGGATGTGGTGGGAGACCATGTCAAAGGCCTTACTAAGGTGAAGGTAGACCACACCCACTGCCCTCCCCTCATCTATCCAGCCAGCCATTTTATCACAGAAGGCTATCAGATTGGTCAAGCATGATTTCCCCTTAGTGAATTCACACTGACTCCTCCTGATCATCTTCTCTTCTTCCATGTGCTTGGATATAACAGCCAGAATGAGCTGTTCCATCACCTTCCCAGGAATGGACATGAGGCTGACTGGCCAGTAGTTTCCCAGGTCCTCCTTGCCCTTCTTGAAGATTGCAGTTACACTGGCTATCCTCCAGTCCTCGGCCACCTCTCCTGTCCTCCACGACCTTTCAAAGACAATGGAGACAATGGCATTTGCCAGCTCCCTCAACACTCGTGGGTGCATCCCATCAGGACCCATGGATTTGTGGGTGTCTAGTTTACCTAAAAGATCCCTAACCCAATCCTCCTTGACCAAGGGCTAGTCTTCTTTTCTTCTGACTTCTTCCCCTTCTGCCACAGGCAGGGATTCCTGAGGGCCAGCTTTAGTAGCAAAGACTGAGGCAAAGGCGGCATTCAACAACTCCGCCTTCTCCATATTCTCCACCACCAGGTTACCCACCTCATTCAGCAGTTTCACTGGTCTTTCTTTTACTACCACTGTATTTGAAGAAGCCCGTCTTGTTTTTGACATCTTTGGCTAGATTTAATTCCAAGTGGGCCTTAGCTTTCCTTGTTGCACCCCTGCATTCTCTGGCAGTGTTTCTACATTCCTCCCAAATTAATTTTCATTTATCCTTCTCTACGGTATATGAATTAATTTTCAGTTATCCTTCTCTATGGATATGAAATGTTACACAATGGAAGAGCGCCCTAGATGGGGCTAAATACACTGCTGGCATTACTCTAAACAATAAGTTTAGATTATTTGATCATCACAGTTACTTGAAAGATATTTTACAGTCTAGATATATACACACCACTGTATCTTAGCAATTTTTGTTACAGCAGTACTCTGATTTTTCTTATCATGACATCTTCTCTACAGCACCGCAGATACTGCAGGGAGCGGTTACAAAGACCGGGCTTTCATGACTCAGATTCTAAGAGCAGTGCGACTTAAAAAAACAAAACCCCAAAATGTGTACCACAGAAATTCTCCTTTTCAATCACTTATTTTCCTAATTTTTACAACAAGCTTTTGCTTATTGTCACTTGCACACCCGTGCAGTTAAGATACAATGGCTCTTCAGGAAAAAAAAAATAAAAATCACACCTCAAGAAAATCCAACCATACTGGCTTCAACCTATGAGGACATCATATCCTCAGTGATGTTGGAACACGTTTAAACAGTAATGTATTCTGCTGAAGTAGAAAAAAGCATGCTATAAATGAAAAATGGTTAGGATACTACAGAACAGGAGACAGCTATTAGACACAAATTGTTCCAAGAAAGCAGAAACTGCACAGTGGCTCCTCCAGGACCTTCCTAAAAAGCTGTTAACTAAATGCAACACCAGCTAACAGGCCAATCCCACATTTGTGACCCCAAAAAACACAAACAAAAGGAACAGAAGGGAATCCATAGAACTCATACACCACAACCCTCTGGATACTGTCCCAGCCATAGGCACAAACCAGATCTTCTACCAGGAGAACAACCCCCCATAGACCCCCATGACCCAAGAAGGACTCTGATAGTAATACGTGGTAAATGGAAACCTGTGGCGTTTGAGTGTGAAAGCCTTACACTGGCTCAAGGGGCTGTTCACAGAGAAGTCATCTGTTGATGGCAACCAGAAGCTTCTTTCAGTTGAGGAGGTCCCAGAGTCCATAAGGAGAGGCTGGTAGCAGGGTAAGCAGGAGAGCTGCTTGCTTTATTTTCTTTCTTTCCCCCACACCTCTGCAGGGTTAATCTTCCCACTGGCTTTCTCCCTAACAGACGGAAATGTCTTCTCACCCCTCAAAAGAGAGCAGGAGGCAAAGAAAGAGCCTGTGGGGGCACAAAGAAGTCAGTGTGTAGGAGGGCAGAACTGGGCAGAAGATTTGGAAGCACACCCCGTCTCTAGCTGATGGCAGGACGAGGTGCACCTTTCTTCACCACATGGAACGGCACCACAGTGGGAGGAACAGCTGCTTCATACCAAGTTAAGGCTGCGAGATACCACGTTCCCAGAGACAATCCCGTTCAACTGAACATTAAAGCTCTTGCCTCAGACACCGGTGATTTTATAACGGGCTCATGGGTCTATATCGCAGTGACAGTCACGGGACCAAATCAGAGGCAGATGACCGCTACCCCTTGGGTCCTATGGGCTCTCTACATGGACCTACAAAACTTATTACTCTTGCAGTACAGCAAGAAGAGAGGGTCTTTATCCACACAAGTAACATTATTTATGGCTGGCTATAGCTAAATTACACGTGGGACAATGCGGGATGCCAAGCTCCATTTTATATGCTTATAGCATCCTTTCCTAAGTCTCTGAATCTATCCTGTGTATTTAATTTACCCTAATCCTGCGTTTTCTACTTTGTAGACATTGGGCTGATGACCAAATCTACACACTTCATTCAATGTACAGCAAAATTCCTGTAAGATACTTGGACTTACATACATGACAAGACAGACAGAAAATTAAGAAGCTTGTGGGATCCACAAGGTAATACATTATGCTTTCCACACAACAACTTGAGATTAGGGAAACAATACTAGAAAAATGTATGGGTAATAGCTGTCAAAATACAACTTGTTACCTCGCTCGAGTATAACCAGGTGCCATACACTGATGCACACAGAAAACTGGAATTATTCATCTTAAAGGTCAAGTAATTTCAAATATTTTAGCTCCCAGAATATTGTAAATTTACATTTCTTGGTCTCTATCCCATTGTAAAACAGACAAACACCAGTTCTGGAATAGGAGGAAGATGACCTCTCATGAGTTTTTTAGTAATGTCAAACTAAAACATAAGGCAAGGTCCTGTGAAATCCCACTTCCTTATTTTTAAATCCTCTGAGTTGTACATTTTCCACGGCCAAGTAGTCTCCGGACAAGAAAGTTTCATAAGCATCAATCAACACCAGAGTCCTTATCCAGTGGTGACAGTAACCATGGAAACAACTTAATAGCTTTTTAAACCACACAAAAAGCTTTGAGAATGGAAAATAAATCCCAGTTTAGTTGCACCTAGGGATGCAACTGAAAGGCATAATCTGATTAACAAACTATTTTTTTCCCATTAAGATACAAAAAGATACAAGGATGGCTGACTAAAGTCGTGATTTTGTAGAGTCTAATACCCTAAAAGCAAACTTGAACTTCAAGATTAAACTAATCCTGCTATTGAAGAGAGACAATAACTAAAATGAAAAACTTACAGTATATGTGTCAGTATTAAACATAATAAAATACACCTAATTCTGTATTCAATATAGGTTGCTTAAGAAACCAGAAGAATGCTACTTTACCAACGTATGCGTAAAGTGGAGTTTGGTGCAGATGTTGGGATTCAGATTATTTTAACATGAAGGAACAGGACTGCAACCTTCAAAACAGTGAAAGGTAAAACAGTGAGAATGCAGACTGCTTATGTCTGAACATTGACAGCGACTGCAGAACAATGTTCCACAGACTTCTCTCAATATGTATTTCTAGGACAGTTGATTTTGTCTTTTCTCCCCTAACCTATGTACTAAAGTGAAACAAAAGACTCTCAACCCACTTAAAACATATATCTGATATAAAATTGTTTGCTATAAAAGAAGAAATTTTAAATTCATTTCTGAAGTTCTGATAAAGATTTTATAACACAACAACAACCACCAAACCAATCAACCAACCAAAACCAACAACAAAACCAAACCAAACACCTGTTAACACTACAGGATCCTGTTGCTGGAAAAGGTTCCTCACCAGCACCACAGGGTGAAGCGTGCCGACAACACCTCCCAAAGCAATGAGAGCTGACTGCAACAGCCCAGCTCTGGCATCAACTGGAAAGCAAAGCAGCAGGAAACAAACTCTGCCATCTAACAGCTGCAAACTTGCATTTTTGTAACACATTTGGGGCAGGAGACCAGAAGGTGACAAAAGCCTGGCTACCATGGCTGGCTGTCCTTCGAAAGAGAACGGTAGTGGAACCAGTCTAGGGCTACGTGTCTGCCAAGGCCACTGCTGGCTTGTGTCAACACTGCTGAGACCAATACACGGTGGAGACAAGAAAGAAACCAGCGTTCTCTACCAAAGAGAACACGACCAGCGCTAAACCTGGTGGCTGGCTCAGCCAACCTGCACGGAACCGATCTCTCTGCAAACTGCCCTGGCATTTCTGCTGGAATAGAGGAATCGCCGAATTTGTCAGCCACTCGTGTACTGTTGTGGTTAATAACTGTGAGGGTGGTAGAGCAGTGGAAAAGGTTGCCCAGGCTGGCTGCAGAGTGTCCAGAGATGGACACAGCCCTGGGTAACCGTGGTGCTGCAATTCTGTGGTAATAACTGTATAGACAGCCATCACTGACACTCTTGTAAAGCTCTTCGGAGAATCTTTACCAGTGAAAGCTTAAAAGGTGAGCTTAAGAGGTGTAATTCGTTTGCTCTTTTGGAGCAAGCATAATGGTCTGAGTCCAGACGGAATTAAATCATGCGGACATGGGGAGCATGCAAAAGATTGTTAACGACAATAACTACTGCTGGGTTGTTCTGTTAGCTGCTTTCCATAAGGCTTCTGTTCTCGTCACACCGAGCGCCCCATAATATCTCTGTGAAAACTGCTGAGTTTTGAACAACAGCACAAGTAGCAAACTGTACTGATCTACATGCACACGCAGCACTACGAAACGAAAGACTGTCTCTGCAAACAGGAATAGCCAACATTTGGACGTGCTTACACATTACTACTGACAGTCTTATTAAACTTCATTCTGCTTCATAGCACGCATTTCATCCTAACAAATGTCAAGAAAAGATGAGCCTTTACAGACAAGTTCAGAAGGAAATTATGAGTGTAGAAAAGAAATTAGTTGTATGGCATGAGGAAAACCATACAGCTGGAAAGCACTTTCCAGAATGAGGCATCACAACGTCTAAGTAATAAGAAACTGTTTAAGGATTACAAAAACCTGTGGTTTTGATATTTTAAAAAACCAGCTTTCTTCCACATTCCATTCCCATCCTATTTCTCAACAGAATTGACAGGCAACTGTCAATAGCATGGTTCAATAAGTGTGCATAAGGTGCTTTATTTTAATTGCAAAACACTGATAATGCCCTTTAAAGGACCTGTGTCTTTCAAAATTAAAACGCTTACGTGCGTGTGTACTTGTACATACACAGCCAGTCCAACTTAGTGAGAAGGTGATGGAGGAGGACAGAAGGAGCCAAGTGACCTGGTCTTTCCAGTTAGGACAAGGTAACCACTCACACTGCTACCAACAGCGATCAGGAGCTGAAGAAAAATTCATGGTGAGTGAAGCAGTTCATCAGGTAGCCTTCCGGGATAAGAAAACAGGCTTCTGTCATGCAAAATACATGCATTAGGGAAGATCAACATTTAATTCTTTTGCTCTTGAGACTCTGGTGAGACCAGAAAAAGAGAGAAGCTAGCCTGGAATGGGAAGAAAACTCATTACAGCCTGAATGCAGTGAAGTGCATTGAGTGAGAAACAAACCAAGTAAAGATTAGAATAAAAGGCCCAAATGGACATTCTTTGCCAACTATGCTCGTGCTGACATTATTTGCTCACTTTCTGGCATTTATTTCTGGACTCTGGATTACTTTTCCAGTACACAAAATACTAATGTTCTCTTGTAGTGCTTTCTTAAAAAAACAACCAATTTTTAAAGAAAACAGTGATAAACAGAGGTTATTAGGACCACTGAAGTAATTTCTATTTATGTGTTTCAAGGGCAGGATTTTTTTTTTCTGTTTATATGTACATGGGATATATCACTGGAATTAGCTTCTGGGAAAAGACATTCACCACATACTCACTGCTCAGCAAAAAAAAGGAGTTTAAACTCTTAAATAACTGTCAACAGCCACAGAAACTGGGCAAAGCAACACAGAATAATCAAAAACAGCTCCATATTTTAAGCATGAAACAATGCTTCTTCTGTTGCAAGATATTTTTAGAGTAACAACAAAAAGTCAAACTGAAGCTTGAAAGTATTCCAGTAGAAGTCCAATGTTCCAGCTAGTGGATGTGTATTTTATGCACACAAAGTCCCCTCGCACTTAAAATTCAAAACCTAATATCATAGAAAATTTGGGCAGAAAAAACCAATTGAATTTGCATATTTGGTTTTAAATGCAAACTTATTTTATTTAATAATTTCAAGCCTTTCAATTTGCCAGATGGATATCTGAAGTTCTTGATGCTCTCAGCTTGATTAGAAGTACATTAGTCAGACAGAAACGTTCAACGAGACATAATGCAAGAAAGACGGGGTTCAAATATGCATTTAACTAAAGTTCAGCTGAGAGGCGAACCTTTACTGCTACAGGGAAACAACTCTGAAAACAATTTTAAAATAATAATAAGTAGTGGGTCTTAACAGAAGATTAGGTCTTCTTGCATAGCAGCTTTGCTTTTATTTTACAGCAGCAATTTAGTTGCCATTAGCAAAAAAATACTTGTCAGTGAGTTTAAGCACATTTACGTTTATCACTCAAAGTGCCGCACATCAGGCTTGTCACAGGGGCCTATGCCAACAGAAAGAACAAGAATGAACATCATACAAGCAATCACAGCTTGCGCCTTCGAAAGTCATTTTATTTTTCAAAAAGAATACCAAGTATAATCTCAATCTCTTAGTTGTATCTGATCATATGTAAAAAAGGGAAGAAACGTAAATTTACAGATTTCATCCAACTTCCTTATCATAAAATGTTGATAAAGAGCAAGGCATGCAAACAAAATAACTAAGAGTATGCCAACCTACAGCACAACATAATGCAGAAATAAAAGCATCCACTCTATCTTAACATTCAAAAACTTCGTATGCTCCTATTTAGGTCAAAGATACTTATATAAAGATACTGGAACACAAGAAGGAGGAAAATCAAAGGAAACTAAGTCTCAAAAGAGTATTGTAAAAAATTAAGTCTGACCTACAAGAGAATCAAACAAGGTCCAAGAAAGATTTATTAATATGGAACTCTTTTGTAGCCCAAATTATAAAAAATCTGAATACGAAGACAATCACTGAAATACAATGCACACGAATATATAAGTACTTCAATACCTTTTATTTCATCATCCAGAAATCAAAAACACAGATCTCATTTCTCCAGATTATCTACCTTTAAAGCACTACAGTATTAAATTTTAAACATTATCTTTCTGTTGACATAGTAATCTGTCCCTTGTTATCGGAGCACTGCAAGAATGTCTAACAAGCCTTTAAGCTGGAAAACCTAAAAGTCCCGACTACTTACCACATTAATTTCTACTGAAATCAACGAAGTTTTCATGCATACTGTGTACTACATTTGATGTTAAACTTCTGATGGGATTTAGTGCAGGAAGAACACTGCAAACTAAGCACAATACTTCCATTATTCATGTTCCTTCAGGCCTGATATTGGGTCAACAGAACAGAATGCTCATGCTACTAAAAAGCCATCTGAAATACTTGAGCATGTTTTGTAGAAATTCAACATATAGGATTTTCTTTTCAAGTTGAAATACATTAGAAGGATTATATATTGAATGGTCTTTTGCTCAGTAAGTAAAAAAAAAAAAAAAAAAAGCAGATTCCCAGAATGCAGGCAAGTTGCTGGCTTTAGGACAGTTAAGGAAAACAAACATAATTATACACTATAAAGCAGCTGGCAGCATATAAAACCAACAGGAAATACTAATACAAATCTATCTCCAAAGCATTTTTAAGCATTTAAGAATGAGTAGCTGAGTAGAATTTCTACTAAAACAATCATAATTAAAAAGTATTTTTTGTTTATATTCTGAAACTTATTATGTATATTCTTTATACTATCACCTCACCATGGACACAGACATGACTTGCAGGTAACCCTGCAGAACAACAGTCTTCTGACTCAGATTTCTGGAATTGTGACACTAAAATACAAATTTTCTGTGCTATACTAACATAAAAAAGGTCAGCTCCTTCCAAGAGAGGCCAGAGGCAGAGAATCTCCCAGTGGCTACAGAGGTGAACTTAAAAACATCAAGGGAAGAAACTGGAAAACACACAATCCACAATCAACTATGAAAACAATACAGAAGAGAGAGCAGAAAGAAATTCCCAAGGCAGTTAAAAGGAAATGCAGGGTAGAAATAAAGACAAAGAGATGAGATTATCTTAAATATAGAAAACAAAGTCCATTACCAAAACACAGGCAAAAGACAAAGAATAAGCAAAGAAAACATGTGCCCTAAACAGAAGCCATAAGGACTAGTGAGACCTACACTAACAAGACTCCAAATCAAGAAGTCTCAGTCTGCCAGCTCTTACTAGAAAGACACCTTCTAAGGAACCTCTAAAGGACTTGGAAACTCTTTCAGGGTTTAGGGAGATAGTATTTATTTGATTATAATAACCTGACAAAGAGGAGAAAACACCAAACTTCTACTCTGTTTCTGAGACTGAATGAAAACCTTGAGAAGCAAAGAGAAACTGTGAGAGTAATCGCTGTACATTTCCAGCTCAGTGTACACAAGACAGTAAAAATCTCAGATTACTTTCCGGGACACAAAAGTTAATGTTCCTGTTTGCCCTCTTCCTGCTTGGTTCCAAACATGCACAAAATAGTTTTCTGCTACTTTAATGTGACAGGTGCAGATTGTGGGTTTTTTCCCCTCGAGATCTGTCTGTTACCAAGTATGTAGGAAGGGGGACAAGACAAAACAAAAATCGACTTACAGATACTTATTTCCATACAACAGAAGTAACTATATCTGCAGGGGTGTAAATACAGATTGCTTCATACTGTAGAAAACCTGAAGAAAAGCTAGATGCAGAAAAAGTTGGAAGCCTGGCCCAAAAAATTGGTTTGTTGGAAATTCTGTTCCTTTGGCACATCAGCTTACTTAAATACAATATCAACTACCTTGTCTTCTAATCCAGGTTTAGAAGTAAGTTTTGTTTTGGAAAGCTGTTCTATGCATAAACAACATGCTGTCAACACTGCTCTCTTTTCATCCATATCACATTTGTTTGCACACACTAATACACACTCGTGTAATTATGTACTCACGTAATTATGTACGTGCATCTTCAGACACACAAACTTTGCTTCATTTAGATTTTACCTAATCCTGCAACAGCCACCTACCTATTAAAGCCTCCCAGACACACCTAAATACACCCATTTCAATGAAAGAATTGTAGGAGAAAGGATTATTCCTGAAGCAGGATCTCCTGCTTCACAGATCTGCAGGATTTGTGCCCAGCTATGTGTGGCTAGCATACCGCTACTGGAGTAGCCTAAGGTGCTATTTCTCCATCCAAAGTGAGATTCCCACATGACAGTCTTCCACCTCATTAGAGCAGAAGGCGTTTATATAAAGTCCCTCATGCTAAAGACTGGCACTTCAGTCTCTCCTCCAAAAGCATCAATGCTAATTCTTGCAACCCTCATTTTCAAGATAAACCTGAATTTAAAAAGTTATTTAAAATGGAAATTAACATACTCAGCAGCTAGATTTCAAAAATGTTATGCACTTATGTCAGGGCAAATTAGGAAATTATAACCTTAAAAACCATACAAGCTATTTTTAAAAAAAGCATTTCTTTTTGTTCTTTATTACAGATTTTTTAATACTGCAGTTGTGCCTCCAAATCATTCCTATTTGCACTGGTTCCGCAAGGCTAACAGATGTAAAACCACTAAGAAATAGTTAATGCACAAACAGGAAGTTCTGTTCAGCAGAACAGGAATCATCCCACTCAGATCTGAATTACACACACTTCCAGGCGTTCCTTTCATGCACAAGCAAACCCGTGGGACAATAGGGGTTACTTCAGTTTAAGAATAAACTATTGCAGTTTAGCCAAAGTCTCTTCCAGTCTGACTTCAGTTAGAGTGAAACAACCACAAGTGGCCACGACAGAGCTTTCGGGATTACCACTCCCTAGCTGCAACTCCACACCTCAGCGTCTCTCTCTACTGGGATGCACAGCACAACAGATCTATCCACGCACCTTAGCAGAAGTTGGCAAGCACATTCATACAGTCAATTTTGAAATGGCTACAGCAGCTTAAGATTTTACTACCTTCTAGCTGTTCAGCATTACTCCTGAACCGGGTATATACTGAAAAAAAAAAAATCACAGAAGTCTTCCTAATCGGGCTCAAATTAGCTGCACTGCCAGCTGCGCTCTCGCATCTACTTCCTGCTACACTCTGAAGCCCTGAAAAAACAGAAAACTTTTTCAAAACTTCACCAGCAAAAAAATTAAATCTATGTGCCCGTGAAGCTGAGAGAAACATCTAAATTTACTGTTGCCTTACTCTCTGAAATGGTGGCTGGAAGGATGGATGTTCACACATTAACTGTCCCTCAAGTCAGCTTCCATCATCGCCATGCCTTCTCACTCTCTTCTCAGCTCTTTAGAAAGCAGTAAATTTTAAGGGCTGTTGTTGTTGTTATTAGGGACCTGAAGGACCATGAAATGGGAAAACTCTACATTAAAAAACATCTCCATTTCTCATTGCTTGGAGGACCAGGGAGAGGAGCAAGCAAAAAAATAAGCTCTACGAAGACCAATGTTAGAATCATTTAGGTTTGAAAATACCTTTAAGATCATCAAGTCCAACCATTACCCTAACACTGCCAAGCCCACCACTAAACCATGTCCTCTTGCAGTGAGGGGCCCAAACCTGCACCCACCGTTCAAGGGGTGGCCTCATCAGTGCCCAGTCCAGAGGCACGATCCCCTCCCTGCTCCTGCTGGCCACACCATGGCTGACACAGGCCAGGATGCTGTTGGCCTTCTTGGCCACCTGAGCACACAGCCGGCTCACCTTCAGCTGACTGCCGACCAGCACCCCCAGCTCCTTTCCTGCTGGGCGCTTTCCAGCCACTCCTCCCCAGCCTGTAGCGCTGCTGGGGTTGGTGTGACCCAAGGGCAGGACCCAGCACTTGGACTGTTGAACCTCATGGCATTGGCCTCAGTCCATCGATCCAGCCTGTCCAGGTCCCTCTGCAGAGCCTCTCTGCCCTTGGGCAGGTCAACGCTCCCACTTAATTTTCCTGTCATCTGTTCTTCGCCTTGCTTCACATCTCCTCTAAAAGCTGAGAAATGTCTTACAGCTGAAAGAACTGGAGGGGTCTTTGGAACTATTAAACTGAGCACAACTTTACACAAAGCCCTGGATGTAACACAGAACGGAACTTTTCACATCTTCAAATACGAAATAAGACAAAATCTCTGGAATCTACTGTATAAATTAATTCCTTCCTTTTAAAAAGCGACTTCTGCACTCCTCCTTACTCTAGCTTTCACCAGCCAGGCATTATTCACCGAATTTTCCCAATACTTTGTTTCCGTAACATTCAATTCATACATGAAACTCTAGAGTTTCGCTTAAAAACCAAAACAAAAAAATAAAACCGAAAATGAAACAAAAAAACCTTCTACACTCTAACATTCCCCTTGGTGTTCAGAAATACAGCAGCATTGTATCTGTAAAAACAAAGGGAGAAAATCCTTTCTTTTGCACACATTAATCCAGACAGATGTGATGAGATCCTAAAATAAAAAAATATGTGTTTTCTGACCTAAAGGGAAAAGGCTTTTCAAGCTTCAGATTTTAATCAAAGCCTGGTCAAAGCTCCGTTTCAAATAGCCTGATGTTCCTTTTGAGCTGAAACCAATTTCCATCCAGTATTTTAAGGAAAAAACGCACCAACGAAAGCCTCACCACAGGAATCTTTAGCCTACTATGTTTAAACAACTGCAGCTGGTAACTTCCAATTCAGCAGTACATATAAAATTAACAGGATGCCTTTCGTCTTGCTCTGTGATCACTTCTGTGCATCTTTGATCTAGTTCAATGCTTTTTCTTTTCAGGCTAGCTCTCATCATTCAGTCACTTAGAAAGAAACCGTGGTAGAGCGCAAACTTCAGAAGACTGCAAGAATTTCGTGAAGAACACATTACCTGCCAGATGAACACAGAACTGCTTTTTGCACAAGAACACTTAAAATACCCTCCCCTTGGAGGACTCAGTATAACTCAGTATAATTTTAAAAGCTGCAATGCAAAACAAGTACATAACTTGTTTGTCAAAGAAAGTATGACTGCACTGTTCTGACAAAGGTGAATGTGGTAGTCTATATTGCATTCTGTACTTAACACATTAAAGGAATATTTGGGTTTACTTTTTTTTTTTATTCTGGGAGTAGTAAACCTGTTTTGTCAAAGAGCACAAATTCACTCTGATAGATAATTTAGGGTCTAACTCGTCAGAAAATCAGACGTACGAGTCCACAGTAATAGTTTGAAGTTAAAAATTTAGCTATGAAGAAAAGGTAACTGTCACTCAGGTCCATCAGCTTTGTAGCCATTGCAGCAAAGAATTCAGCATGACCTACACACAGCAGGCAGGTTTAATACTCAGCCACCAACACCTGCACTTCTAGAACTAGTACTCCTTCTTGGAGGGCATGGCTGGTCATTCTCTGCCCTCCAAAATGACAATTAGAGTTCTTAGTCACCCTTTTTTCTGAAAGGCAACACAGAAAAGTAGCAGCCTACTAAATTTATGATTAATAGTGAAACTAATTTTATTTTTTTAAAGTAAATTTGTTGATGATTACTCTTACCTTCAGAAATCTCTGTAGTTAAAGCAAAAAACAGATCATGACAGAAGTGTGATAATCAACCTTAAAACTCTTCACAATTTATTTTCAATAATTTTTTTTCTAAATACATGAATAATAAAAATTCTATCACCCATAATACATAACCTTTTTCTTCTATAATATAATTGAGTACGTAGTTTAAAATATATTTCTGTAGTTCAGGGTTCTGAACCTCTGGCCTTGGGCCATGTTTAAGCTGGCAGGCCAATGCATACAGCCTGCTCTCGGTATTTCCGTGGTAGGAACCGAGAGAAAGCTGCTCCCATCTGTCCTGCCCGGCAGCGATTCAGGAGCGAGTGCACTGGATCCACCTTCCAGGACACTTCAGACCTGCTGCTCCTGCTCCCCACGTATGTGTCCGGCCAAACCGGAGGGGAGGGCTGGTGGCCTGGGGACCCCCCTGCAGCTGGCATCAGCAACAGAAGTACCCACAGCCCCACCAACGGGGCACCCCTGCTGCCACAGAACACACTTCACTGCTGGGTTTGCAATGCACAACTTGTCTACATTACAAAATATTTTATTAATATGCATACCTGAGTCTTTCTTGTTCCCTTTTCCACCCTCTCGGCTCTTTTTTAAAACTGCCTTTAACATTTTAAATGTTGCTCCTAAAGGATAACAGAAAGAAACAAAAACAAATGCAACATTAATAACGTCCATTCACACAAAACCAAACAAAATAAAGATAGGATCAATACAAATAAAGCAGTGAGGTAATTAGAAGCAACTTTTTGGTGATTACATTTATTTTTTACAGCGTAGCTAGGTTAAGCAAAGTTCTGCTGCACAAGGAATGTTGTAATACTTGAACTAAGCAATTAAGAGTTCACTGTCTTCTTACATGGAGAAATAACACAGCATTCTCCACATTCCACATATAATTAAGGTTATAAGGCTAAACCCTGTAAGTTACTGTAAGACACTGGCAAAAATAAAACAGAATAAAGGTCTAACTCCTGACCGGAGTTCACCTGCACAGCTGGGGGAGCAGGCAACGTGTTAGAAACCTCCCGTCAGCTGGGGACTCCCAACTGCAGGAGCGTAAAACAGCTGGGTGACAACAGGACATGGTATCTCCACACAACTGTTCTTTACCTCTGTGCCACACAGTTGACCACCACCAAAAACGCTGAACAAATCTCCTAAATCACTACGCTGCTATGTACATCCCTATGTGCCCACACACCCATGCCTGCAAGCCCATGCATTTCTGTCTTCCACACCTCAAATTTAACAATCAACCTCAAGTGAGCAGCAGTTGCAGATTTCAGAGGATTATTAATTATCAGAAAAATACATCTGGGATGTAAACCTGGAATACAGTTAAGTTGTTTCCAATAACAATCTTCAGCTACAAAGCAAGGAAAATGGAATGAAAGGAATGATGAAGAGCGCCTCTTTCTCAAAAAGCTTTCTGGAGCATCTATACATTCTAATTTCATGTGTTTTCTCCATTGAAAAATTCCACAAAGATCTCATTTTAGAAAACCTGAAGTACAGAATATGCAACAAGAAAGAAAAGTAACCTGACCATGCTGCCTTATGTCCAGATCGCTGTAAAACCACACGCGGAGGTTGGAGGGACGGGTGCCAGCGAGGGCCCTCAGCCTGTCACTCAGTCGTGCTGGCTACACTGCGGCACACCTGAAGTCTTACGGAGGTGAGCCAGGGGCTCCTGAGGCAACAGGAGCCAACAGGGAAACACTGGGGACATAGCTCAAAGGAACTGTGGGCTGTTCCTCTCAGAGGGTGACGCAGCCGGCAGCCTGGCTGAAGCGCCTCTACACTGATGCGCGCAGCACAGGCAACAAACGGGAGGAGCGGGAAGCCACGTGCTGCTAGAGATCTATGACCCGGTTGCCGCTACTGAAACTTGGCGGGACAAATCCCATGACTGGAGTGCGGCTATCGACGGCTAAAGGCTGTTCAGAAGGGACAGGCCAGGAAGGAGGGGCAGAGGTGTTGCCCTCTACATAGAGAGTGAAGAGCTGTCTCTGAAGAACAGCCACGAGCAGGTTCAAAGCTTATGGCTAAGAATCAGAGACTGAGGCAACAACGGGAACCTTGTAGCAGGTGTCTGCTCCAGGCCACCCTATCAAGGGGAGCTTATGGATGAAGTCTTCTTCCTCTGGCTACAAGAGGCTTCGCGCTTGCAGGCTCTCGTCCTGCTGGGGACTTTAACCACCTCGACATCTGCTGGGAAAGTAGCATGGCGAGTGCTGTAGGCAATCCAGAAGACTCCTGGAGTGCACGGAGGAGAACTTCTTAAGCCAGGTAATAGCCCTACCAGAGGGGATGTGAAACTGGACCTCTTGGTCACCAACACAAGTGAGCTAATTGGTGATGTCAAGCTTGGAGGCAGCCTGGGCTGCAGTGATCACGCACTGGTGGAGTTTGCAGCCGTCAGGGATATGAGTCAGCTGAAGAGTAAAGTCAAGACCCTGAATTTTAGGAAAGTAAAATTCCAGCTCTTCAAGGAGTTAGTCAATAGGACCCCTGGGGAAACTGCCCTCAGGGACAAGGGCGCAGAAGAGAGCTGGTAGATCTTTAAGGGTGCTTTCCATAGAGCACAAGAGCTCTTGATCCCCAGCTGTAAGAGATCAGGAAAGGAAGGGAAGAGACCAGCATGGATGAGTTGAGACCTGCTGGCCAAAATAAAGGGCAAGAAGGAAATGCACAGGCAGTGGAAGCAGGGACAGGTATCCTGGGAAGAGTACAGGGACTCTGCCTGATTGTGTAGGGATGGGATGAGGAAGGCCAAGGTGCACCTGAGGCTGAACTTGGTAAGCGGTGCAAAGAATCATATGAAAGGATACTACAGGCATGTCAGCCAGAAAAGGAAGGTCAAAGAAAGCATACCTGCCCTGAAGAACACAACTGGCAAACTGGGAACAACGGACGAGGAGAAGGCCGAGGTACTTAACAACTTTTTACGTCAGTCTTCAATAGCAACCTCTCTTCCCACACCTCTCGTGTGGATGGACCACAAGATGGGGACTGGGGGAGCAAAGTCCCTCCCACTGTAAGAGAAGATCAGATTCGTGACCACCTGAGGAATCTGAACATACATAAGTCTATGGCACCTGACGAGATGCATCCCAGAGTCCTGAGGGAACTGGCTGATGTAGCTGCCAACCCACTCTTCATGATACTTGAAAAGTCCTGGCAGTCAGGTGAAGACCCAGGTGACGGGAAAAAGGGAAACACTGCATCCATTTTTAAAAAGGGTAGAAAGGAGGACCCTGGGAACTACCAGCTGTCAGACTCCCCTCTGTGCCTGGGAAGATCAGGGAACAGATCCTCCTAGAGTTTATGCACCGATCCTCCTAGAGTTTATGCTAAGGCACATGGAGGACAGGGAGGTGATTCCAGACGGCCAGCATGGCTTCACCAAGGGCAAGTCCTGCCTGACCAACCTATATAGTGGCCTTCTATAATGAAGTGCTTACATTAGTGGACCAGGGAAACGCTACGGATGTCATCTGTCTGGACTTTTGTAAGGCCTTTGACACAGTCCCCCACGACATCCTTATCTCTGAATTGGAGAGATGGATTTGATGGTAGGACTGTTGGGTGGATGAGGAATTGGTTGAACAGTCACATCCATAGGAGAGTGGTCAACGGCTTAGTGTCCAGATGGAGACTGGTAACGAGTGGTGTCCCTCAGGTGTCCATATTGGGACCAGTATTGTTTAATATTTTAATCACTGACACAGACAGCAGGATCAAGTGCACCCTCAGCAAGTTTGCAGACAACACAAAGCTGAATGGTACAGTCAACAAGCTGGAGGGATGGGAGGCCATCCAGAGGGAACTGGACAAGCTCAAGAAGTGGGCCTCTGTGAACTTCATGAGGTTCAAGGCCAAGTGCAAGGTCCTGCACTGGGTCAGGGCAACCTCCAGTATCAACACAGGCTGGGGGATGAAGAGATTGAGAGCAGCCCTGGGGAGAAGGACCTGGGGGTGCTGGTGGGTGGGAAGATCAACACGACCCAGCAGTGTGCGCTCACGGCCCAGAAAGCCAACCGCCTCCTGGGCTGCATCCAGAGCAGCGTGGGCAGCAGGGCGAGGGAGGGGATTCTGCCCCTCTGCTCCGCTCTGGAGAGAGCCCCCCTGCAGGGCTGCCTCCAGCTCTGGGGCCCCCAGCACAAGACACACATGGATCTGCTCGAGCGGGTCCAGAGGAGGGTCATGAAGATGCTCAGGGGCTGGAGCACCTCCCCTGTGAGGACAGGCTGAGAGAGTCGGGGCTTTTCAGCCTGGAGAAGAGAAGGCTCCAGGGAGACCTTCTAGCGGCCTTCCAGTGCTTGAAGGGGGCTGCAGGAAAGGTGGGGAGGGACTCTTGATCAGGGAGGGTGGTGACAGGATGAGGGGTAACGGTTTCAAACTGAAGAAGGGGAGATTTAGATGAGATATAGGGAAGGAGTTCTTCACTGTGAAGATGGTGAGGCACTGGCACAGGCTGCCCAGAGAAGTGGTAGAAGCCCCATCCCTGGAAACATTCAAGGGCAGGCTGGAAAGGGCTGGGAGCAACCTGATGTAGCTAAAGATGTCCCTGCTGATTGCAGGGGGTTGGACTAGATGACTTTTAAAGGTCCTTTCCCACCGAAATTGTTCTATGATTCTATGATTCTAATTCTAAGCATTTTTTCTAAATATAATCAAACACCCTCTCGCAGATAACCTCCTAAGCCAAGACAAAGAAATAAAAGTCCCAATGTATTTACTACACTTTGGTTTTCAAATAAAAAGATTTTTTTTTCTTTTCCACACAAAAAACATACGCCATGTTAGAAAGTCTGCATTATGCAATGGTAAGATCTGGAGCTGTTAATGAATTTCAGAATCTAATAATTACATTCTACATACATAGCTAGAATACAGTGTCAATCAAAAAAACTCCTATAAACGAATACCTGAAAACCTGTGTGTTATATTTATCTTTCTTCTTGTTTTGCAAACATGACAAGTATAAATTTTCAATTAACCAGAAGAGAGAGGCTTGACATAGAAATGAAAGTTTACAGTATATGTCTTTCCTATTCTTAGGACATAGGTAAAGGGTAATAAGAGATTAATTAAAAGGAATCAAGGACAACTCCATCCTAGATTTTCTCTTTTTGGAATTGAGGCCAACTTCCCTACTGTGCCTACGGTTCTTCAAAGATCTATTCCCACACTTGTTTGTACATACTGTGAAACTTTATGACATATATCCAAAAGCATTTCAGATTCAGGTAAAAAATTTCTTCATACCCATCTTTCACACTTCAAGAAGACTGATCAAACTGAAAAACTGAATGGCAATACTGTACATTTACATTTCCTCATTGCTTGAAACAGACATGAGATATTGGATCTTGTTTTATTTTAAAGAATTTGTATTAATAGGATATTTTCCATAATGCTGGCATCTTCTCTTTTCTAAGCACATTGTATTTCCTCTTGCTCCACAATTAAATAACATCATTCACTGACTAGGATTTTGGAAACACTTTCGGCTATTTTAGCTTTGGTAAACAATTCAGTTTTAGATTTTCTTGGCTCCAATTTTTTAAATTCTGCCCTGAAACCACCTGTTTGTTGTTTGGTTGCATTAGTTTGTTTTTTTTTTAAAGATTTCAAGGTCTTTTAAAAACTTGAACTATCATTTCCGTTTTTAAAACGGATACCAGATGTGGACTTGTTATCTAAGGGTTGATATTAATAATGTCACATAAAAAGCAAAATACCTCAACACTCTTTTGCTTATGCAATCAAACATCAGTTAGCTGCTTACAAAACTGGATCCCCCACCCCAGCTCACGTCAAATATATTTTAAAACGGCTGCTGCCCTCCCACCAGCTCAACTGTTTGTCTTGAGACACACAAGACTTTTCATACAATTGCCTCATACTCAGAGCGTGAAGGGAAGGAGCGGAAAGTCCCTTGATTTAAGAATTTGTATGATCAGCTTTTTTATAAATGAGGGACTCCAAAACAAAGCCAGGTTTATAAAATACGAATGCTAGTTTATGTGAAGAGTTGGGAGCACAGACATACACAACATTTTACTTCATTCCTAATCCTAATCTTAACTTCACTACCTAGAGAATCCCCTCTGAAAAGCAAAAACACACACACAAAAAATATCTCCACATTTTCACTGCCTTAAAACTCAGCAACTTCCTTGCACGAGAATATATTCCACATAGGGCTGCTAAGGACAGATACTAACATCAGTAACAAGATGATTCATAGTTTTTCTTCATGTTCTTAACTTGTGTCCCACCTTCCTTGAAGGTTTGCAGCATGCATGCTTTATATATCTTACCTATCAGAGTGGGTTATTTGCAAAGATCTATCCACAAGAGTTCATCACTTCCGGAGAGGTCAAATAAACTAACCCTACATGGTATGTAACCAGCTGAGTAATGCCCGTGAACTCCACATTTACCTGCTTCCCAAAGTTGTGTTGTTCAATCTCTCCATATTTAAATCCTGAAAAACAGCTGGCATGTATTTGCAAAGAAATAGAGGTGGAACATCTTAGTCATTCTGCCATTCACACAGAAGTACTTAAGGACTTACCATCTTTCAGTGTAGGATTTATTAAGCACATACTTCAAAAAAGCTGTATTTTTAAAAAATGTATTTTGTAAATATCCCAAGATTCAGTCCTTAGGTTTGCAGAAAGCTTCGTTTAGTCACAATTGCTTTCACTGCCTTTAAATGCATCAAGAATTTAATTGTTTACACACAGAAAAGTTTCACTATTTCCCTTTTCTGGCAAATTTGAATTCCTTTAGCTTAACTGTAATTTTCAAACAAGAGGAAAACAACAACAACAAAAAAGCATTTAAACCAGCAAGGTGTTACTGATGTAACACAAATCTAGACAGTAAGTAAAAAATCCTTTAAAATTAGTACATTTTGAGTCATCAGTACATAACGTTTTATAATAAACAGAGGGCATATTCCCAGATCTAAGACACTCCTAATTAAAGAATGAACAAACACATGTGAAAACAAGAGAACACTGGTTTTTACTTTCTTTTTTTTTAAGGTGAAACTTCTGATGACATATATTTGTTTCATTATTATTCACATAATGAATGAAATGGTAAAACAGATACACTGAAGAGGTCTGTCTCTGATTTCCCACAATAAAAAAGTAAATGGCATATATGATGTTTCCAGTGGGCTATATTTAGCCAAATCTAAACCAACTCACTGAAGTTAAACAGCTATTATTGAAATATTTTTCTACAGTACCCTAAACAATTATGGTCTTTACCCTTTGTAGATACTTCTTATGCAGGAAGATCAATACAGATACAAAACTGACAAGCTATAATGCATTTCTTTCATCTGTTGCTCACTCAATAACCTAATTATTATTAAACTAACCCATGAGATACTCTGCATCCATTCCCCCACCCCCCACCCCTTATCTGTCACCCCCGAAAGCCATGTGTTAATTTAATAGGAGACTGCAAAAGAACACCCAAATTGCTGCTCACTTCTCAGTAGTGGAATTATGCCCTGAAGCACTACTGAAACACAATGAATGAGGTGAAAGATGAGGAAGCGTGAGAGAAACCTCATTACCATGTTAGCTATTAGAATGTGCTTTTGCAGTAGCTTTTTTCCCACCAGTTTGGTTCTAGACTTGACTCCCAGTGTCACAGATGTACTTATTCTATCCCGCAATCACCCAGTTTTCACCCTTATACACTGTCACTGATAGTTGTGGCCAGTGTCTCCAAGGACTGCCAACATAGGGGAGACGATAGTCTCTTCACTTGACTGCTGTCCAAAAATCCTTGGTCAGGTGCCAGATACTGCAGAAACGGCTGTTTATCCGTTTCAAAGACTACTGTTCCCCAGCTTCTTGTTACTGCCCTGAAGCGCTGAAGCAACTGATCTCGCACTGAAGCAGATGCAGAGCACTCATAGAAACACTAACTGCAAATGTCATAAGCACTCGTCAGAACTAACCTGAGCGATGCAGCAATGATGTGGATGAAGAATCATCAGTTGAGTCATTTGCCTGTCTACACTGGGGGAAAAGAGCAGCAGTTGTCAACAGGGGAACCATAAAATCCTAAAGATTTGCAGCTGTTTCTCATATGAAAAATATCTGACCACAGACGAAATGTAGATAAATTTCTTTTTCCCTTTCTCTTACCATTCTGCTGAGTCGCTTCAAAGAAAATGCCAAGTCCATAGCCTTCTACTATTTTCTACAGAATTTCCCCTTTCTTCAGTTACGACTTACAAAAAAACCCCAAAGCAACCAACTGACCAAACCCAAAAATCCCAAGAAAAACAACCCTGCTTCTTATCCCTACTGAATTTATCAAATTTATCCTTGCTATTTAGGCTTCTTTCTGAACCTTACCCCTCTAGCTCTTGTCATTTACTGCCAGATACTGCCAAACTCTTCAAAGGACCAAAAGAGCCACTGTGCTTTCCTAGTGTCATCTCACTTTGCCTGTCTCCACTCTCACCAGGGCTGTTTTCTCCCTTCAACTTTATCTTTAGGTATCACAGAAGTAAGTTACCCTCTACCACTGCACCGCTGTTTATTTCTAAATTCAATTAATTATCTTTCCTCTCCTCCAGCTTTGCAAGACAGGGATCAGTGCACATAGATTACACCAGAAAAGAAGTTTTTGCTTCAGGGGCAAGAAGCAGGTAGATGGGTGTGCTGAGAGCAGAATAATGAAAGATGGGTAAGTGGAAGACTGCTTGCTACTTGTCTTCAGCAATAATCCTCACCTCAATAAAAAGGTTTCAAATAATAAAGCTGGCCCTCCTTTAAGTGGAAGATCACTACTTGGAGAGGTGTTCTGGAATGAGATGAAGTCACAAGGTTTAAAAAAAAAAAAAAAAAAAAAAAGTCCTGAGGAAACACCATTCTGACCATCCCAGCCAGCAACCCCTGGGAACCAGTGGACACCACAGACATATGCACTGAGGCAGGAGTGAACAAAGAAAAATGAAATATAAAAAATAGATAGTATTTTCTCTTGCCTTTGTCATAATGGCCACTTTCATTCCATCTCTCTCCATCCTCCCATGTCAAACACAGAAAAAGTGAAAAACCCCATACTTCAAAATCGACTATGAAAGGGTCAAAACACTATGCAAGAAAACTCATCACTTCCCAGCTGGCAGAAGTGACACCCTGCACACACTGACAGCACAAAACCAAGAGCCTAAAACTACAAGAAAACTAGGTCAGAAACTGCCATTTCAGCTTTACTAGCACACAGAAAATGAAGATAAAAATCATGCTAACCAAAACCCTGGCCCAACTCATAGTAATCAAATCTTATTTTACCAAATAGTTGTATGCTTGTTGTGACAGCACCATCGTCTCCAGAATGCTGAGAAAGAAGATGAGGACTACAGAAATAAAATGCATCTCCAGTTTCTCAGCTGTCCTAGATACAGTCCTGATTTCCAGATGATCTTCAGTAAGCTGCTTGTGAAACAACACAACCATTCACTCTGAACAGCCAAAATCCAATGTGATGCAGAATGCATCTATCTTACATTGCACAGGCTACAGTTCACAGAACTCAGTTTTCCTTCAGCCCACCATTCTACATCAGTTAAAACCTGCTTCCTCAAGACTGCTGCAATTCCAGACACTGCTTCACGACCCACAAAACTGAAGACAGGGTTGATCTAGCAAAGTAAAAATGGGGACAGATAGCACATTGGTATCTACATGAATTGACCCTAATATTTTAACAGACTCGATCTCTGGACTATTCAGGCATCATGCAGTTTCCGGTATATCCATTAGAAGAGCTATGGGTTCTCCCGCTTCTAAAAAAAAGAAAAAAAAGGCTCAACGGGCAGCCTGTGTGGGTTAGTCTTTGCAATTTGTATTTAAGGAATCTTTTTGCTCCTGTTAAACTACATGTACTACTAAGGAATCACCATGGTCTATAAAGTGAAGTGGGAGAAGAAGCAGAAGAAATCGATCTAGACGTAACAAGTATTTCCAGTGTTAAAGACAAGCAATAACCAGAAGTAATACCTACTTTGCAAAAGAATCTATTACTACAGAACAGGCTGCAAACTTCATATAACAGCACCAAAATGACTGGCCACACATCAAACCTGTAATAATTTTGGGCAGGATTTTCAAAGGGCTACAACACCTACTTCTGATCAGGGATCCTCTCTTCTTTGTGCTGCAGCAAAGTGAAAATACAGTTTCTCCGACGGCACCAGGACTGATGTCTTCATCCCACGAAAGTTCTGGGCCCAAAGACAATTCATTTCACATCTGCCTGGCAACGTAATCCTACCAGCTGATTCAGAAACACTACCTGGCACATTGGGTTCACCGCACTTTAAAACTCACATGGCCATCTCCTCCAGCTGTGCATGCAATTTGCAAACTCTCCTCCACAGGAGAAAAAGACCAAATTTCATTCAGCAGACAGCAAAAGTAACATCATGACAGTTGAATTATTATGAACCTTTGGTACAGGACAGTCTTTTGAGATGGTCAGTGCTTCCTCATCAGACAGCATACACAAAATATGTCTACTACCATAATCCAGGATAGAACTGGATTAACCAAAACTCAGCATTGTTTAAGTCATACCATTTCTACTCAGACTGCCCTCAAAGGATGGGCAAGCTCTCCAGTCACATGATGGGTGAGTAGCCAAGGGCTACATATATTTCCCTCATATGTCACTACTGAGAAGACTATAAGGTCCACTCAGTAAGGTTGAATACTAATGACTTAACCTTCGTAGACTTACGAAGTATCACTAAAATCCATGAGCCTCACAAATGAACTAATGCAACTGAGACAGGTGAACCACCATCTGCTTTTTTATTGTGGCTTTTAGGTACAGCTCACATAGAGAAACGAATAAATTAATATTTATTCCAACCACCTTAGAACTTCAAGGGAAGGAAGTTATCCCATGTAAGGGGATTTACTGTTGTAAAATACTTTATTAGAAGGAAACATTAGGCTAAATAGCAAGGGGATAAAGTTAATAAGTTTCACTGTCAACATGCCAAATACTGCCGACAAGAAATTCTATATATAAAAAAATCCTACTTAATCCTATCCAGTTACGTGCCTGCATGGAGTCTTGTTTTCAGATTTAAGATGTGTATTTGTAACTCAGACCTTGCAAAGCAGCCACTTCTGTTCCTTTTCAGTCCAAAGAACACCAACCAAGCTTTTATCAGCTCCAATATTAAAAAAAAAAAAAAAAAAGAAAGAAAGAAAGAGAAAAGAATCACAGACTATCTTTCCCAAAATCAGACCTGAACAAAATGAGTAACATCTTGAGAATTTCAGTGGAGTACACTGGTAAGTTAAGGCAGCTCTCAAAACAGTATTCTAGACAATATTCCAAAAAATGTGACTTCAAAGTGATCTAACACCACAGGTCTCTTCTGGACAGAGTATAATAGCATATGGATCAACAAACATATTAATTTCCATATTTGTTTCTTCTGTCTACAAAGCTACAAATAACAAACCAGAAAACCAAAACAGGAATAAAGAAAAAAAAAACAAAACCATTATGCAGCTCCAGATTTGAAGAAACTTTGCTGTACCTCAAAATGAGATGATTCTACCACCAAACTACATATAAACATGCAGCATGACTGCCTTCAGTCACGTTTTTAAAAAGGGGATGTTTTTGTACACCTAAAATGCCACCTGCTGCATCTACTGTATCTAATCTGACAATGGTACTACTTGGTACCTAAAAAAAAAAAAAAAAAAAATCATCGAATTCCAAAGACGTCAACAGACTAGCCAATGATCCTTTCAGAAAAGGAAAATAAATTCCCTCCAAAAGCTAAATGAAATCATTTGATACCAAGCCAAAGCAGGCAGGAGTGACGCCTAGAAGTATTTGATTAGTAGCTGCATATAGCTCAAGGAAAATATTGTAGGACAAAATATAAAAATATATGCTTAGCGTCTGGAAGTGAAGGCTTCTTCCACCATTTCTTTCATCCACTGAAAAGCAAATTTGCCATAATCATGGATGGTTTTCCTCACAGAATTACTCTATGCAACAATAGGTAAGGGGAATTAAGTCAGAATACTGCTGAATTTACAGGGTGCTGATAGGTACTTGCACCGTACACCACCTGCCGAAAGCCATTGCCCGACAGCTTGCTTCCTTTCAGAGTCTTCAGCCCTGTCTGGCTGCAGCTGACGCAGCAGGGCAGATTACTACAGATGCAAAGAAGATCTCTCAGAAAAGGGAAAAATGTTGAGATAGTTGACAGTCACTCTACCGAGGAATCTGACTTTGAAAACAACACTGAAATGAATCTACAAGCGGAGGAGGCAGCAACACTGCTCCCTTCAGTCTCTCCACGCTGGTACATCACCGCTGCTGTTAGGCGCCAGCTGTTTAACTTCCAATGCTACACCCAAACCAAAGCTGGTCTATTCCTGGGTACTGTTACTGATACATTAAAGGAAACTATACCAGCAAAACCATCAACAGCATTAACCAAGTACCATCATCCCCAGCTGAGTGCAGCAAACTGGCAAGGGAGCAGTTTTGTTGGTGCTGGGGCACCCTGCAGCCCCCCACGCTCAGCAGGCCCGGGGCACCCCACAGCCCCCACAGGTGTAGCTGTGGCAGCCCCAGAACGCCATTGCCCCAGCCAGAGCCCCTCGCACAACGCAGCTGCTCAGGAGGCGAAGCAGTGCCACCCTCCTGCGCTGCTGTGCCCGACTGACCGCCGCAAGGAGAGACCCCTCTGACAAGCCTGGCCACAGACAAAGCGAAGCTGTCAAAGTCGGTATGATGTCCAGAACACAGAAAAGGTGGCTTTTTCGTCAATCACAGCTACTTTCCAAGTTTCCAATGAATCTAGTATGCCTGAGATTATCCTTTTTTATAAAAAAAGTCACACTAATATAAACAGCTGTATTTCTTTGCATGGCGGTAAGATGGTGCTGATAGAACTCACAGCTTTTTTCTCTTTTAGTTCCTTATCATATCTAGTTCCAGATCTCCTATAGTCTTCATCCATCCTACCAGATTATTTTCAGGATTTTATGCTCTGCTTTTTCATGGAATCTTCCTCCCTTTCAAAAAAGCAGAAATGTTCCCCCCACTCCTGTTTTACTAATACCTTTCTCCAAACACTGCAGGTCTCTATTTTAGATATCAATGTCCAATACATGTGAATGTTCTGGTCTATTTTTTTCGCCACGTCAGCTATCCTTAGAAGTTCTGGAACAGTATGTTTGCTATAATCCCTAACCATAAAATACCTGATCTTGAAAGAGCTGGGAATCACACCCATCCACTTTTGCCAGAAATCAAATGCAGACTTCCATCCAAACTCTGTATATTCCTTCAGAGAATGCAACTGCCTAAATGGATCTGTTAACAAACACATTCCTCCCCCCCAAAAAAAGGAGGGGGGAGGGGGCAAGATGCAACTCCCAGGAGACCCTAAACCACAGAAATTACTAGGAACACAAGGCTGAAACATACTGGGACTGTTTACCATTGTCCAGGACAGGTCAGCACAATTACACACACACACACACACACAAAAGAAGGGTATAAAGCAGTAATCTAAGCGGATAAAATAAATTAGCAAACTCAGGAACTTAACATTAACATTCTTGAGGCTGTCTAGAGACGCGACATTGAAGTTACATCATCTACAAGGTACGCCAATCAGAAGGTACCTTAGGCACCTCTCTACACTGTCTCTTCCTCCTCAGAGCATCTCAACACATACTGTAGCTCATAAAAGCCTGCAGGGAGGGTAGTAGTGCTATTTCCATTTTACTTAAGAGAAGCAAAATACTCAAGGTCATAATGGGCGAGCCTTTACGAGCTGGCCAAAGGCATCAGCTGCATATTGCTGCTGCACCACGCCAGCACCGACACAGCTTCCTCCATGTTTACTGAGCTGCAGTGCAGAGTCAGGTGAGCAACAGAGATGCCACGGGCAAAAGAGCAGGATCTCATGGCAGGTACAGAAGGAAGGAAAACCACTCCTTTGAATCACAACAAACTGTCAGATTGCCTCAACTGTCTCCTGAAATCTCACCCATAGGAATGTGGCAAAGCAGAAATATCACCCTCCCTACTTCCCATCTCAAATCCTGGGATGCTGCCTTTTTCCACCTCTTGTGAAATGTAAACCTTCTGGTTTTAACTAATTGGTTACATTGTTTTATGGACAAGACTCAGGCATTCTTGTATAGCGAGGAAACACTAACACACGTATTCTTCCAACACCTTTCCCCTTAAAGCACTTTTCATTTTAATGTACAGTGAAGCAGCATCAAGAGACCTTGTTGCAGTGCTAAGAGCTCTATTCGAACACTGATGACAGGCAGTATCTACCACAATGGGCTTACAAGCAAGCCACCAATCCTGTCCCAATCCAGCATGTGTGTACTCTCTTCACACAAGTAGACCACGGAAACAAATAAGATTATTCACAAGAACTGGATACACGCTTTAGGTGTCATTCCTGGTCAGCTGTGAGTCCACCACAGAGCTCCAACAAGGGACAAGAACATACATGGAACATCTCAGAGTTTGCTCTTGAAAAATTAAAGACTTGTCTATACAAGGCGAAAAGTGCTTCACGTTCACACCCTGCCTCATTCTGCAATAACTCCCTGGTGTAGACAAGATCTTACACGCTCTTACCAAAAATATGAAATGCCCGGCAAGCCCATATTTATTAATATTTTACAGTTGTCCTATTGCTTTCAGTAATTAAACAGCCAACCACTGCTAAAGCCTCTAATTCAGATGCCAGAAAGCATTCGCCCCACAGGCAAGTGTCCAAACAAAAAATTTAAATCCTCACAACCAGAAGTTAAATCGTAGAGGAATACAAACTTGTATACTTCAAAAAAATGAGTTATTCATTAAAATCATAGGTCTGTGTAAATCTTTACAAGTTTGCCAAGATGGTATATACTGCCTCACCTTAACCTGTAATGAGATGCTTGCAAGCCCCATGTAAATCAAATTAGGTGAGTTCACTGATTTATGAAGAGATGTAACAGCAACAAGAACTCGCTTAGCTCAAAATCCTGCGAACAGAAGAAAAACTGCAAAGAAACAAAATTAAATTTTTCTGCTGGGGAAAAACTAAGAACTGAAGAAAGGAGGCTCAAGCAAGGCTTGCTAAGGCAAAAAGCATTTGTTTTTCTTATTAGCAGACATGATGAAAATAGGAAGAAAAGAATCTTGTTTCTGCCAGATTGAGGGATGGTGTTAGATTTCTGAGATGCCAGTTAGCCACATTCTTGGAACACTTTTCTAATAAAACGAGCTCTCTCAAGAAGCCCATTTCCCCAGCGTGACCCAAGACACAACTCTGGTGGTACACACTGCTGCTGAGGATGCAAGAGCCTTGGAAGAACCCTCTGCGCAGGCACGGGCGGGGAAGAAAAAGAAAAAAGTCCTCTCTGACAAACCATGCAGTATATTCCTCTGGTGCAGACTTTTACAAAGCTTTGAACTCTAGCCGACCAAAATAACTTCATTCCACTTTTATCCTCCTTTCCATATTGTCTTTTAAAGATAAAGTACAGCACTTTTGGATAGGAAAAAAAAAACCACGTCAACAGTAATTAGATCTTTTTCCCCCAAACTTTCCAAATACGCCTAGTACCTCTGAATGAGTGTAAAACTTTTTATATGTCACTCATTGATTGGCATACTGCAAACTTACACAAAATACATCTGCTAACGTACCTCAGTGGCACAAAAAATAGCTTAGACAGAGAATAAACAGAAACTCGATACAGACCAGCTCTGTATTCCCAGAGTTTTAAATGTATCAATGAATTCTGAAACTGTACATTAGTTTGGTACATCATGCTAGAAGGCACAATGTTCCACTACTCCACTCTACCTTTGCCAAGTATAATTTATCAGAGGATAAAGTTTTCTCCTGATGTCTTTTCATTGTCTCTTGGACTTCTCAAAGTAATTCTTGCATGCACACACAGATTCTGTATCGGTAGTTGGGAAGCACTGAAAATTTTACTTGGTCATAGCAAAACCATGTCTACACTTTGTGGCAGTAATATTCCTCCCTCTTTTCTTCAAACTTGCAGTTCCTGGCAAATACTGAGGAAAAATCCAGGAATTCAGTTGTTATTAACACAAAAAAATCCCTTTGTGACCTCAGTGGGAATTTAGCCCAGTGTAAAACAGCCTTGAAGCATATTAACTAAATAATCAACTCAGCTCAAAGGCATTTCTGGTGTAAAACATAAAAAGTCTCCCTCCAAAATTCATTTTAAGAATATTTTGTGTTTTGTCATTCTTGTTCAAAACCAACAAGAACAACAAAAAAACAAAACAAAGCAAAACACCCAAACACAAAAAAAGCAAAACCAACAAGTCTGAACTAAACCCAACCCACATATTAAATGCTCTAGCAACTTCCATCTCATTCAAGTTTCAAAAAGCAAAGGTCGTATTTTGCTTCTATTTATTCTTGTATATTATTCAAATCCTGATTTGTTAAAGCTATGGTCAGCAATACAGAGTCTAAGGAAAGGACATCTGTTAAGAAAGAAATGGATTAGTTTCATTGTAAATGACTGAAAGAAGAAAAGCACTAGATTATTCAAATTTTAGTATTTTTCCAGATAAAACAAAGCTGAAGCGGTTTAATCTGGACTCTTGTCTTTTCAGCAATTAAACACCTCAGCTATTTTAAGCACAATAGCTTTGAATTTGACTTAAAACTTGACAAGTCATAGATATTTAATAATTAATACTTAATTATATTAAGTACATGGCAGCAAAGTTCCACCAGAACCTCATACCACATTTAAAGATGCCAAACTATTCCAAACTAAACCGAGCTCCCCGCACTAACTCCAGCCATATAGCTGCAGAGTTCACATTCACACACAAACACACACATCAAAAATTGTCTTTCAGGGCGTTTCCTGTGCTGCTAACAAGTTCCAGCTTCTCTCCTGCTGGATCTAAGTTTAACTAAGACTAAGATCAAGTCTTAAAAAAAACAAAACAAAACAAAGAACAACAAACCAAACAAAAAGCCCCACCAACAAAGCAGAAACAAAACAAAAAACCCAATCCACACCATACATGCAACTTCAATGCAATGCAGCAAACGTTTTACAGGCACCTTTGTTTTTAAAGCTGTTAATTATCAAATAGATGAAAATGCAGCAAACACGTAGCGGCCCCTCATCCTTTCGCCCTACACACTTCTGAAACTGTACTTTATACGCCACTAGGCACAGAAAATGTATGTGCTAATAACAGCTGCTAATTCAATAAACGTCGGTAAAAAAGAGTGACCTTGACTGGGGAAGCCGAAGTTCAGCCGGAAGCCAAGGCTCCCTGCTACAGCCAAGAGTGCTTTGCTCTCCAACTTAGAGGACTAACCACAGTAGTAGCTCAGACTAAGCAGAAAACTCCTTACAAAGCCTTCAGACTTTGTTACAAACATGTTAATTCCTGAACATTTAAATTAACGATTTCCCTGAGCTAGATAGGGGGAACGTGCAGGTAGAAGGGAGAGGGTAAGAAACAACGTGAAGTGAAGAAGGTTCAACATTCAAGCTCCTGACTCCAGTCATGAACTCGCACGTTCACACTCCACCACTGTCCCGAGAGGCACTTGCCAATGTGGCTCCTTCTCGAGACTGCCCACGCAGGCCATTCCTGCTCCATCAGCAGGACGATTTCACTTCCCACGCAACGCAGCGCACCTCACACACTCACCTGGCACACCTTGCTGCGATAGGTTAATTCTCATAGTGCTGGAATATGGTTCATCTTTTTTTAAAAAAAGGTGTTAAACTTGAGTAACACTTGGATCACTAATCAGAAGGCCAAGATGAGACCGTGAACAACCCTACCGTAGGCTATGGAGTTTTTGCTCTTCTGACACCACCCTATATTTCAGAAATCTAAACCATGGAAATCTGTGTTTATTGATAATTCACAAGTTCTAACTTTAAAGCAACACCATGAATTTAAGGTGGCTGATAAAAAATGCACAGGGAGGTGCACAGAGGTTCAAAATATGTATCTGTAGCTTTGTGCCTTCCGTGGTTACAAAATTTAAGATCACTGGAACTCTAAGTTGCATCTAGTTTTCCAATTTCATACAAGTCTAGATACAGCTGAATTCACCAAGGCACATGAGGAAGAACTAGATGACTTCAAGATCAGCCCTATTCCCAAAATTATTTTGGTCATCTGGATTGCAGAAGTGTCTGGAAGCACTTCACAAAGCAGTGCTTCACCACGTAAGGCACCACACAAACACTAAAAAACCATAACCTCTACGCCTATTGACACAGAGTATTTACAGAAAAAGGTCAAATGTGCAGTATTTATTGAGCATTGCCACCAACTTCAACAGTACCAAGATCCTAAAGCAGCTCTTGATTTGACTTCAAAGGCATTTAAATCTCTGCTAACGGCTATGCAAAGAACTCATTTACTGTATCATGGAACTGATCCCTGTTTAAGATCCAGCAAGATCATCAAGCTGAAAGCATTATATAGTCTATGGAACCTCGCAAACTGTTCTCTGCGAACACTTCAGAAGTGACATCCCACGCTACAAGACACCCATGAGTAGACACTTCAAATCTGGCAAGCTGACTGACCTGCAAGGCATTTCATCCAACACACTAGTGGAACTTCTGTTCTCAAATTGGCACTCTCACTAGACATTATCATTCCAGACCAAGAAGAGGAAAGAAAACAAGTGAAAAGCTAAACTGGAGATGGCACTGCCTCAGGAAATAAAGCGTGTATTCCAGCAACTACTCCAAGTCACACAATGGAGAAATAACTCTAACAGGCACAGTTTGTTATCCAGCCTTCTGCTTCCAGACTCCCATGAATATTACTCAGGCACAGGAGTGTCTCTGTACATTATACAGGGAGGCCAAGCACTGAAGTTAAGCCATTAAGATAGCGGTCGGTATTGGGACCGGCACTGTTTAACACCTCTGTCGGCAACATGGACAGTGGGATCGAGTGCACCCTCAGCAATTTGCCAACGACACCAAGCTGTGTGGTGCGGTGGACACGCTGGAGGGACCGGAGGCCATCCAGAGAGACCTGGACAGGCTGGAGAGGCGGGCCCGTGCAAACCTCATGAGGTTCGACAAGGCCAAGTGCAAGGTCCTGCACCTGGGTCAGGGCAATGCCAAGCACAGATAACAGGTTGGGCGAGGAGTGGATTGAGAGCAGCCCTGGGGAGAAGGACTTGGGGGTGCTGGCGGGTGAAAGACTGAATATGAGGCAGCAGTGTGCACTCGCAGCCCAGAAAGCCAACCACGTGAAAAGCAGCATGGCCAGCAAGTCGAGGGAGGGGATTCTGCCCCTCTACTCTGCTCTGGTGAGAGCCCCCCTGCAGGGCTGCCTCCAGCTCTGGGGCCCCCAGCACAAGACACACATGGATCTGCTCGAGCGGGTCCAGAGGAGGGTCATGAAGATGCTCAGGGGCTGGAGCACCTCCCCTGTGAGGACAGGCTGAGAGAGTTGGGGCTCTTCAGCCTGGAGAAGAGAAGGCTCCAGGGAGACCTTCTAGCGGCCTCCCAGTGCTTGAAGGGGGCTGCAGGAAAGGTGGGGAGGGACTCTTGATCAGGGAGGGTGGTGACAGGATGAGGGGTAACGGTTTCAAACTGAAAGAGGGGAGAATTAGATGAGATATGGGGAAGGAGTTCTTCACCCTGAGGGTGGTGAGACACTGGCACAGGTTGCCCAGAGAGGCTGTGGCTGCCCCCTCCCTGGCAGTGCTCAAGGCCAGGCTGGATGGGGCTGGGAGCAACCTGGTCTGGTGGGAGGTGTCCCTGCCCAGGGCAGGGGTTTGGAACTGGATGAGCTTCAAGGTCCCTTACAATGCAAACTGTTCTGTGATACTGCAAATTTTAACATTCCAGTACCAAAGTCCCTTTACAGATTAAGCCTATAGCTTAACGGGCCTCTCTGAGAGAGTGGGGAGGAGGAAACAAAAACAGAATTCCCAAAATATGGCAAGAGAAACAGGACTTTTAAAAAAGTTGAAGTCATCACATTAACATGAACTGCAATGTATGTATGTCAAGATGCAAGAATGACAAGGATGGACGAAAAAGAAGTCTGTACAGTGATGTATCCCCTGTCCAGCACAGAAACCTGAATTAACCACAAAGCAAACTCTGCAGGGTTACTCTCTTTATAAAGCTGAAGGGGGGCGGGGCAGCAGGACATTTTAGCTATGATAAGAAGATCAAAGGCCCACTGTTCTCTGAAGCACAAAACTGGATGGCAGAAAACCTGTGTTTCAGTTCAGACTCTCCCTACTTAAATTTGTCTCCATCCCAAGTAAGCAGAAAGGTAAGCTGCACTAGACTCTTACAGGTATATGGTGCACTAAATACAGAATGCAGAGCATCTCAGGATCTCTGTAGTGTATTTTACACTTAGATAAATAATCTCATCAGGTAAGCACGGTGAAACATCCTTACAGAATTTCCCAAATACAATGAATGCTAAACAGTGAATTTTAAAAGGAGAAGGTAGTAAGAGATAGCATAGGAAGCAGATACACTAATTAATATTAAGCCACACAATAGATATTTTGCATTAATGAGCAACTGATCCCTTTATTTACTGCCCTTCAGGACATGATCAGAGTTTAAGGCTCCACCAAAACAAACTTTTTTTTTCCTTTTTTAATTTAAAAATCAAACAAACAAACAACAACAAAAAAAAAACCCCAAGGCACTTCCGAAACTCAAGTTCAACACAAAACCAAATGCAGTGTGGGTCATGGACTGTTTCAGTGCTTGCTTCAGGGTTTTTTTCAGCTTGGTGTATACTGTGCCTTACTTACTACTCAGAAGTCTGTTTTCTAACAGTGGTGCCTCCTATACACAAACATCTTTTTAAAAAATAAGACTTTATGCACCTGTTAGGCCCTGTGCTTTTTTCCTTTTTCCATTGCCACAGCTTTGTGGCAAATAAACTCCCCAACTGCCATGTTAAGTCTTCAGAGCTGAAAGCAATCAAAAGACATGAACTAACCCAGTTTTCTCAAACCTTACCCACATACAAAACCCAAAGCTGACCTTTCTCTGTTTTTCTGGAAAACATGGCGATCTAGATCCTGATAGAGTTCAAAATACCAATTTTTAGTCAAAACAGCGTATCTACAGAAAAACTGAATTTTAAAACCATTAACATAAATTTCAATTTACAGACATTTATGGGTGTCATTACAAATAACCAACAGGTCAGGCTGATGTTCTTACACACAAGAGTTTTAAGCCTTGATGATTAATCTTTCATCTTCGAAGAAAGTTTTAGTCTTGATGACAGTAAGAAGTTCAGCTAAAGAAAACCAGAGCAGCTCTGCTAAGACTGCTTAGCTGTCTTCAAAAGTACATACTCAGATCACAAAGTTGCTATGGCATCAACTTCAGGACTGTGGTTAGACACACAAAATGTCTTTTTCCTACAGACTGTTATGGGAAGCTGAGCAACTTTGGCCATGAACCAAATATGTTTTGGCTCTAAAGCAGACATAAGTCATCACCATTTGGACATTCCAATGGTTAGCTAAACTGAGAAAGCAAGACAACCAGCACTTTAGAGCATCCATGCAAACAAAGCTCTAAATACACTGCCCTAGCAACAGCAAAAAGAAATTGTATTTGCGCTCACCTTGTTTATCAGCATTATTTGTTACCATAATGCTATTTTTCCAGCACTTAACTCTCTGATCAGAACAAATGGGAAAGGCTCATTTTTGGCAGCTGCATATCAAACTACAGTGGGAGGAAATTCTGTAGGATCCAAGGTATCACGTTTATTTCCCTTATTCCCTGGTATGTTTACTTTTATAAGCATCAGGCTATTTTTAAGCAACAGCTATCAAAAATGAGAGCTAACATAGGACTTTTGCACGCACTGAATAATCCCGCAAAACTCTGAAGTAGCCTGGATGAGTAAAACATTTAACATACTCTAAACCAATACACCTCTTCCAATCTGTTTGGCACACAGCAATGACAGAAGCCCAGAGCAAACCTCCCACATCCCCAACTGTTAGCTTTCCAAATGGTAAAGCAGCTTCATCAGTCAGAAAACACAACCTCTGAAGCAGACCAGACGAGTGCCACTTTCACTGCGCCACAAAGGGGGAAAAGAAGGTGGTTACAGAGCAGAGCACAGGGTCAAGGAGACCCACTCAATATCACACCGGGGCAGAGCTAAACCCCCTTCTTCCTCCCAAGACTCATCCTCACAGAAAGATGTATCCAGTTACATTCTGGTTTTGAAAACAGTCATTTAGGACCCAGTTTACCCTCTGTCCAATAAATATGTGTTACGAGGCTAAGGCAAACAAATAATTGAAGTAACCATAAGCCAGCAATGTGCCCTTGTGGCCAAGGAGGCCAGTGGTGTCCTGGGGTGCATGAAGAGGAGTGTGGCCAGCAGGTCGAGGGAGGTTCTCCTCCCCTTCTGCTCTGCCCTGGTGAGGCCACATCTGGAGTGCTGTGTCCAGTTCTGGGCCCCTCAGTTCAAGAGGGACGGGGAATTACTGGAGAGAGTCCAGCAGAGGGCTACAAAGACGATGAGGGGGCTGGAGCATCTCTCCTACAAGGAGAGGCTGAGAGACCTGGGGCTCTTTAGCCTGGAGAAGAGAAGACTGAGAGAGGACTTTATCAATGCTCATAAATACTTAAAGGGTGAGTGTTAGGAAGAGGGGGCCAGTCTTTTTTTAGTAGTGCCCAGTAATGGGCACAGACTTGAACACAGGAGGTTCCATCTAAACATGAGGAGGAACTTCTCTACTTTGAGGGTGACAGAGCCCTGGAACAGGATGCCCAGGGGGTTGTGGAGTCTCTGTCCCTGGAGACGTTCAAAACCTGCCTGGACATTGTCCTGTGCCACCTGCTCTGGGTGATCTTGCTCTAGAAGGGCGTTGGATTAGATGATCTCCAGGGTCCCTTCCAACCCCTGCCAGTCTGTGATTCTGTGTGACATGTAACACTACTGAGAAATCAGAAAGCTTTAAAAAGTGTATTATAAAATACAGTTACTACACATTATTAGTTAATAATTTAATTAATATTAAAAGACAAAACAAATTCTTGTTTTATCATTTTATTCTCGGGATCACAGCAGGCAACACTGGTGACCACAAGGGCAGGACCTTCCATTTCAGTAGCCAAAACAAGGTCATTGCCAATGGGTGCCCACGTGCCCTCATACCATCCGGTCCCATCTAACAAGGTAAACCACTGAACATCTCCCATCTTGCCAGCTCGGACACCTCATGCAGATCTGCCACCTGACATGGCCACCCCTGCCACCTTCGGTAACTTCAGCTCCCACACTACTAACGAGAGGATCATGGCACGTTTTCTGTTCTTAGCAATGTCTTCTCCACATTTTACTCTCAAAAACAAGTAACCACAAAGAAATCAAGTTTTCCCGAAAGCAAGATTTTTCTTTCCAGAATCTCTACTAATAAAGGAATGAGAACGGCACTAGTCACAGAAACGTGGAAGTATGTGCTGGGGAGGCGGAAATCCCGTCCGCGCAGACAGCTCCGGGCCTCGCCCCCGCCGGAGCACCCGGGGAGCGCCACCTCCTCCTCCTGCCCCGGCCCCAGCCCCGGCCGGGCCTCGCCGCCCGCCCGGGGCCCCGGCCCCGGCCAGCACCCCGCCGGCCCCGGGCCCCCCGGCCTCCTCGGCCGCCCCACGCCGCGCCTTCCCGCCCTCCCTGCCCTGCCCTGCCCCCACCTGCGCCGGCCGCGGCCCAGGCCCCGCCGCGCCGGCCCGGGGACAAGCGCCGCCTCCGCCCCGCCACCCCGCCGGCCGCCTCGGCCCCCGCCCCGTGCCCGCCGGCCGCGGCAGCTCGACGTGCCCGTACACACTCGTCGGCCACAAAGTTTCACTCGCGGACCCGCTCCCGCCCAGCCCCCGCGCAGCCCTCCGGACAGGCCGGGCCACGAGCGCGCCTCACAGGCACCGGCGGAGAGCAGAGGAGAGAGCAGAGGAGGGGAGGGAAGCGGAGGGGAGGGGAGGAGGGCTTACCTCCGCCCGCGGGGCCCGGCCCCCTCGCCCAGGGGCTCCGGCGGCGCGGCGCGGCCCAGCCGAGGCAGGGCTCCTCCGCGGCCAGCCCGGCGCGGCGGCGGGATGAGCTCCCTGGGAGCAGGCGGCCCAGTCCCCGCCCCGCGCACCCCCGCGGCCGCCCCTCCACGGGACCGGCTCCGCGGGGCGGGCAGCGCCCGGGACGGGGCGGAGCAGAGCGGGGCCGGGCGCCGGGGCAGGTCCCGCAGCTGCCTCGGCACAGCCCGCGCCAGGGCCGAGGCTGCCGCAGCCCCGCCGGACAGCGGCGGCGAGGGGAGCGGCGGGGGCACGCCCGGGCGCTGCCCGCCCAGCGGGGCCTGGGGAGGGGGGGGGGGGGGGGGGGGGGGCGGCCACCGCCGCCTTCCTCCATGGGCGTCTCACCGGCCCGCGACGCGCTGCCGTCGCCGCAGCCGCCACGGCTCCGCCAGGCAGAGTCGGGCCCCGCCGGCCCGCTGACCTCAGGCACACCTACCCGGACCCCTGGGCCTCTGCTCCGTGCGCGGCCTCTCACCGTGCTCACGGCGGGCTGCTCGGGTGCCGGCGGTCACAGGCAGGCCGCGGAAGCTGACGAGCGCGGCCCGGGTCTGCGAGGCTCCGGCTCGGGGCCACTGAACCGCTCGGAACGACCCGCCCGAGGCCGCGTGAAGGCCCGTGCCGCAGCGCAGGCCCGGCCATCGCCCCTGCGGTAAGGCAGCCGTCCTCAGCCTAACCCGACCGTAATGACAATTCCAGAGGACAAAGAGGCGGGTGACATACAGTAATAATAGCAGAAGATCTCCCAGAGTGACCCAAGGTACTTGCCAAACAGCACCGGGCAAGGCACTTTAAGACAGCCAGACTGGAAACCACACGTTCAGGAACAACGCCCCTGCCCGCTATACACAAAGGGACGTTTTCTGTCCTGGAAAGCAGCACCTTTGAAAGGATTTGGGGCTTTCCGGGTAACGATAAAGCCATACAGCATGACTGCCGCTCCACCCAGATAAGCTAGTGCATTCCTCGCCTATATAAAGGAGGGGCTGGGGAGCACCTGGAGCTCGAGAGGTGGCATTGCCGCCAAACCGAGCTTTGGTAAAACCAGCAGTGGAACAGTGCTCCCAGTCTCTCTATCCATATCTACTAAGATACTGAAAGATCAGGGTAGAGAAGAGAATGGCAAAAGTGATAGGCTAAAGATGATGCCCAGCAGTAAGAGCATTAAAATACTCAGTTCCTCAAAAAGATGGCTCAAAAGGGGGCTTATGAGAAAGAAAATGAGGTACTGATGTGTTTACTTCGGTACACGCGACCAAGGTCAACACTACCTGTGGTAGCCACTACAGAGCATTATCTCTAGCTTATTTTTTTTACATTTAGATGTAAAACAAATCTCATATTAATGCTTTTACCATTAAAGTGTGGGGGTGTTTTTGAATATTAAGACATAGGGTTAACAGCAATGGTGTCAATGCAATCATTATGAGCACAACAGTTAATAACGTTAGCAGAAGTACTCATCTGATGTGTTTTTCTCTCCTAACCTCAAACTGCTTGCCTCTTCCACCCCAACTGTCCAATACTCTATCTATTCCCCATGTAGAGGCCAAAGTGCTTAGCTTCCCTACAAGTAACTTCTACAATAACTTCATGTAATTAATTTAAAAAATCAGTCCTACTCACACCAAAAAAAGGAAAATGAAGGGATAATCCAAAATACATTTATAAATAATAGTAAGGGTTTGCTGGGCAAACTATGGTTTATTCCCATATATAATTCATAATGAAAAACTAAACCTGAACTTAACTGCAAAACAATTATGACGGTGCCAGAGTATTCCACAACGTCTTCTACGCTATGCATGCATCACAGAGCATCTCTCAGTGTGTCTGCAAGGGGTACAAAAGAGGATCCAATATGTGTTCAGAAACAAGTTACAGTACGAGAGGAGCACCCTCTCAGAACATCTGATACAATTGCCTTGTACGGCACTAAAAGCAAAGTAATGTGGAGACGAAGCCTCTCACGGGTACAACAGCAGAGGCTGGGCTATCTTACGCTTCTTTCATGGTGAATACAGCAGCTTAGTAGCTGAAGGCTTGTCCCAAAACAAGGACAGGATGCTGTGTGTGACTCAGCCAGCAGCTTTTCTTTCTGCCGGTGGAGAATCCTCTTAATCACATTCTCTTCCCTCTGTTTTGCCCATGTGATGAGGTGTACATCTGGAAAGAAAGGATTTTTCTCTCTCTCAGAGGACATGTCTTGGTTCTGGTAGCCTTTTATGATTTTGTCTTTGTCTCTGAAATCTGAGACATAAAACTGAGCCATGACTCCACCGTTCTGGGATCTATTCCTCATCAGGCCCGGGGCTCGCTCACTCTTCCCCTGTATGTGAGCCCAGCTTTGAAATAGTATTTACAGTCAATTTGGTTTAGGGCCCGCTGTTCCACAGGAAAGCTCAGAATCAAAGTATTTTTAACTGGGGCTTGATTTTTATGCTTTCCTATTTGTTAGTAGAGTGATGCTTTTGCTACCAGTGACATACAGATCTTTCATTGGCAGCTTCCTTTGGGGAAGAATTTAGCCCACATCTGTTTTTCTGCTTCAACTGTTCTGCCCTCTGCTCCTTCCACTTGTTTGTTCAGATGATCTGTCCATTCCCAGCCACTGAAAATCTTCAGCTCTTCCTTTTTTTTTTTTTCTTGCAAAGATTATGGCCATCCTCAGTCTCACACTTAACATACAAGCTTCTAGTAGTTTTAAAGCCTTTTTTTAAAAAAAACAAACCAAAACAAAACAAAACAAAAAACCAAAACTAAACCCCACACAATGGGAACCTTAGACCAAGCTGAAATATAATGGTAGCAGCATTCACTGTCATGCTGGGGACCAGGGAAATAAATCACACTTCCTACTTTTTCTGCTCAGCTTCAGTGTTATGCTAGCTTGGGCTTCTCATCTTATCCTACTATTTCCATTCTTGGTTTTGGAGGGCTCCTTCAAAGAAGAGAATTTTGTACATTTTAGGAGCTCCCTTTCAATGCAGCTGCTTTTATCCCATCAGAGTCATTCTTATGCAAAATAATAATTTAGTAGAAAATTCTCAATTTACTGATTTTTAAGAAAACAACTTGTTCTGTAACTAGCACAATCAGCACTGCCTTATACTCAGTAGCTTTGTGACTGTTGGATTTGCAGATACCTAAGAAGGTGTAAGTTCTGATTTATGGTTTTTGTCGGTAAAAGTGGCATTCATAACATCTATCCAATATGCTGTTATGTCTCAGTCTGCTTTGCTTGTGACGCCACCTTTGCCTGGTGGGAGCGTGGTGGGAGGCAGTCTCATCTGGGCTACCTGTTTTCAAGTAATACCATTGTGTTGAAGAATTGCTCTCAGTTGATTTTACTTGAAAGGAACCAAGTGGTTCTAAAGCCAGTGGGGAAAGAGAGGAAGGGGAAGAAGTAGGTCTGCACGCAGGGATTACATATAGGCCTGTTTTCCCCCTGAAACCAGACTAGAAGTTGGTCACAGGGCTTTACAGGGCAAAGCAAGAGTGAAGCTTAATACCACTTTACAAACAACACCTATGTCAAACTACTTCATGATCACTACATGCACCAGGCTTAGGTCTTGGCAGTTGCTGTCGGCAGCAGACTCTGTACAGAGCCTCGGTAATTTCACTGATAACACATCACACCTTAACCGTATTTGTGATGTTTAATCTTTTATGATACTGGTTTGTCAACAGCTCCCATAGGGGTAGATGCCACTTTGTAAATATGTTAATAGGATAAATAGTAAAAAAAAAAAAAAAAAAAATATCAGTGATATCAACTAAAAGTATTCCGAATGCCATGACATTTATTGCAATTGCTTCCATTAATAACTTGTTCCCTGTGCTCCTTCTGTCCACTCTTTTCAATTATTGTGCTTCCCTATGCTTTGCTTCCATTCTGTCCACCTACTCCCAACTCCTTCCATTATGTACTTTAAGAAAAAAATATCGGGAACTGACCTCTGTCGAAGGTCTAGTCTTGCAGACAGCAGCGTGACAAACTTGGCACTAGTGTGTGCTATTTTCTTGTCTGTGTGTCAGGAGTACGCTTCTGAGAGGCATAGCGAGGTAGACAACAAATAAGCCTTACCATTTATCACAGGAATTGCTGATCTAAAGTCTAAGTGGAGGGGGCAGGGACTCATTCTGTGAATACACACTTATACCTGAATGATTTTCCATTTAAGTATTACTTTTCAGCCTGAATCCACAGAGGTTCATTACACAAAACCAGATGCTGCTTAGAAAAGAAAGAAAAAGATAAGAAGCACATCTCCTATCTCACTACAGACGATAGACTGACAATGAACACAGCAGGCTAAAGCAATTTTAAGTCAGAGGTTAAGTACTGCAGTATTGTAGATCTAAGTTACCCAACAAGTTTTTTATTTCATCTGCAGATAAGCATTAATTCCTTATTTAACTTTTGCATGATTTTTTGGAGACTGCGTGGGAGATTGTGTCTTTCCTGTTGCTTCAGTGAATCAGAAAAACAGGAAGAGATGAGTAGCAAACTTTGGAATAAGAAAAGAAACGTCGTTACTCAATTCGTGCAGGTGGGATAATCTGTGAATACATACACAGGCACTGCTCAAGGATAGCCAAGTGCATGTGTGCAGCAGCAGGACCAACACCTAGGACACAGCTCTTCAAACATGTGTTTATGCCAGCAGTCTGCAGTCAGAGAGAGAGGGAGTTACAGGGGAAGTCGAATAGCTGAACAGCATACTGCAGGTCCCACGAATGTCAGTAGGTAATGCAGATCCTCCGTGATGCCAAAAGCAGGTCTTGTACTTTCAAAACAAGCAGAATCTGGATTGCAGCCCTGCTTCTATGGATAATTTGCAGCATGGTCACGCCTCTGAACTCCTGAGGAGCCACTGATTGGTGAAGTTTTGGTAAGGGCTACCAATTAGGAAAATCATAATACATTGTCTCAGTCGCAGCAACATAGCTAACTAACACCAGGGAATCTTTTAAGGGAACATAACAGATTGTATTTTAAAAATTGCTCTTGGTCACAAGAAACAACAACAACAAAAAGCAATACAATTTAGAAAAAAAACGTAGGGTACAAGTTTTAGTGCACTTTATGTAGCCTCCTGCTTGAAGTCCAGGAAAGCACAGGACAAATCCCTACACTGATGACAATTCTTGTTCATTTGGAATTTCTCATGTAGCCCTCTTAACTTAGGCAGCTCTAAAGGCAGTTACTGGAAATGAGTGAGCAGTTATTCATTGCCTATGCACAAAAATATATAGATGCTGAGAAGTTAGAACTAATGATCTGAGACATTTAAAGGTCTGAACAAGGGAATCTTTTACGTGATACACATGGATTTTTAATTACTGTTCAAGCAGTAAGAGGTGATTAGGCTACCTAGACTGCCTATGGATTGTGCATGCCAAAACCAGCCTTTTATATGTAGATAAATAACTATATAAACCACTTAAGTGAAAACTGTATTCACATACCTGAAAGAATTAGGTCCAGTCATTAAGACCTTTTATCTCCTTAGGTTTTCCTGTCTCTCTGCTCCTTCTATGACAATTCATCTACTGTCTACTGACACTCAAGCATTCCAATGTCTTTATAGAGTCATTTGAAGGAAAAAAAAAAAACAGTATGATGATAGAATATAATGGTGGAAGCAAAACTGCTGCAAAAGGCAGCAAGAAGACGACACTAAGTAACATGTTCTAGAGTCCAATCTGAGACAAGCTAGAGCCCAAATGGCACTCTCCCTTTCCTTCCCTGTACCAAAATAACTAATATAAACTGGTGCAAAGGGCAGGGTTTGGGTTTGTTTGGGGGGTTTTAGACTTTTTTTTTAAATATATTTTGCTTTTGTTATTTTAGTGTATTTATTTAACATAGAACATCAGTTCAGAAAATGCAATTTTAAAAATGGAAGAAAGTTTTCAGATCGTAGTTTGTGAGAAGCTTACTGTATCTGAAACAGGTTCTCCAACCTCTGCTAAAATCATAGAGTAAGGGACACACATGCTTTATACTTGAAGAACTACTATTACTGTTTGTCTGGAAATTAATCCCTGTATGGAAAATACTGAATGCAGTAGTAGTTTCAAGAGAAAACAAGATTTTGATTTGTAGGAAATAATGCCTTGTAACACCTTATACTTCAGTAATCCCCAGGATGTAACAGAAAAATTAAAAACCCCTCCAAACAACTGATGTCTTGAAAAGCTGGAAGCACTAGAAACATCCATCTGATGAAAACGGTCTTGAAAGTAAGGAGGGCTGTGCTTATGGCTAGTAATTTGTGCTGTTTCACTACTGCATTTTTTCTTTGTACTTCTATGGCAATAGGTCTGACATACAGTATTAATTTATGTTTCTGAGGATTCTGTTGGGAAAGACTGGCTCAAAAGAGGCTGCCAGAATTCTTTGGTTAGTACAGTTCAGCTCTGTAAGCACACTGCTGAGAAGACGAGTGCCACTGAGGTCCTTCTCAGGAATAGGGATTTTTTTGCTCCACTTAGCTGGAGCCAAAGCATAGCAAAACCAGTATTCTTTCACATTTTCGTTACAAATATTAGGGACTGTTCTTTAAAATGAGAGCTTGGTTTTAATCAGTGAGCCATAAAACATACCCCTCCATGCCTCGCTGGCAGTGTGTGAAGGTGCAATGCATACACCAGGCTACTGAAAGATTGTACATGAGCTGGGGAAAGTACCAGAGGCAAGCAGTCCTTGCTGCTCCTTTTGAAAGGAAAAATAGGGTTAATTAAAAAACAATTCTGAGTTCATTACATTCTACCATCCCTACCAGCTTCAAACTTAAGGTTCTTCAATTCATGAAATGTGAGCTTATTAGTTTAGAACAGTATATACATTGAAAACAGCAGATGCGAGCAGTATACCAAATTTTGCCAGCCAAATTGCTAAATTCCATACAGCCAAGGCCTGCAGAGATCTGGGACATTCTGCCACTCCTCCTCCTCTCCCGCCTTTTTTTTTTTTTTCTCCTTTTTTCCTTTTATTCATTACAATTCAAGGTAACAGGGCCAATTTTAGGCTGCTACTGAAGGACTAGCAGCTAGAGTTTTCAACATAATTGGAGGGCTCTTTGTAACATATTTTAAAGCACTGTCTTTAGAAACCTCGAAAAGCTTTTGTACAGAAGAGTTCAGGCACATACACACTGTGGACAAGCAATTATATGCCTCTCTATCTCTGACTGACATCTGTGAACAGCTCCAACAAAATCAACTCATTCTAAATTTGGCTTTTTGACTTGTTTTACTTTTTAAGGCTGAGATCCATAGAATAAACCAAGTTGAAAGTTTTCAATTTCAGTTGGTTTTTTACTACCTAATCTTTCTTTTCATTGTTTTTGACATGTTTCTTGTTTCTTGATAGTAACATATAAAGAATAAATATTTCAGGCTGGTGTAGCTTAAAGACAGCTCAGAGTTTGCTCCAACTCTAACTTTGAAAAAAAACATACCAAATATGGAAAATTTAAACAAAAAGGAATTTCAGAAAGTCATGAACAATGAAAGTAGAATGTTGGATTTAAATTTTTAAGTCAATCTTCATTTTAGTGACTGTTCTATTTCAGTATACAGTAAATGCGTATTGTGCAACTAAAGTGATGGCTATTATATAAAACATTTGTAATAATCGCTTAGGAGAAGTCTTATTCACTTACATAAAAATAACCTCTGAATTAATCACCAGAAGTAAACCCAGAATACGAGAGAAGGGACTGTGTATAAACGAAGTCAGTTCAGAAACTTCATCCCTTTTCAGGTTACTGTTGGACACGAAATGCTGTATCCAGCTTTTCAGTGTTGCCTGGTTCATGAAGCAATGAATTTGTTCTGAAGTGACCACATTTAGAAACACAGTATGAAAGCACCTACAAACCAGCAAACCTTAATTAACTATCTAAATTTACCGATACCAATACAATACACACATTACCCTGCTCCTTGTTCTACCTTTCATTTGTTATCGACCACAGCTGTGAATGCAGAGAGCGGCGGAAGGGTCAGGAACCAGACACCACTTCCTACCACCAAGTTATGCCCTCTCTATCTGTACAACTTCTAGGGAGCCATGTCCTCTGTGAAATACCATATGATGCTTTCATAAACTAATCTATTTTTTTCCTTTGAAACTTTTCCAGCAGACTAAAACATACCTCCTTGTGAGAAAATAGCTGTGTTTTCCGAGGCTAGCTCAGCTGGCGGAGCCTGAATAAGCTGTAGGCATACAGCAGCCTCTTGTGGCAAGAGGAGTATACACCTAGTAATGAAGAACTATTGACATTTCTTAGGCTACTCTTGTGATATGAGTATAAACCTCTATAAAATCTTAAGTGTTAGTAAACAACTGGAGAGTTGGAGAGTCTCTGTCAGCTGGAGAGTCTCTCTCAGCCAGAGAGTCACCAGTACTCAGACTTCAGAATTGTAACAGTCCTTCTCTTCAACTGAAGAATGTCGTAAACATTGGTAGCCTGTTATAAATGAAGTGCCAGACTGAAATTTCTGTTAATAAAACTGTCTAAAAGTTTTTCATTAAAATTCAGCACGAGTGGAATAACGGACAGGAGCAGAATCCGTGGCCAGGATTGACAAGATAATAAACATGCGATTATGCTGAATCATTGCTCTCTGCTAGGTGTGGCTGAATGAAGGGAAAGCTGACTGCCTTCATCAGGGAAGTCAAAGGGCCTTTAGATTTTACAGTAGCTGAGAACCAAGGGCATGCCTGGTTCACTAATGTTCTGCAGAATGCTGACACAGCAGCAGCCCTTCAGCTGACAGTGGGGAGGACAAGGCCTGGAAGGCAAAACAAATGGAACCCTGGTATCTGCAAAGAATCCCACAGCACCGACCCTCTCTGAAAAGGTCTTAACTTAAACGACTTAACCCACAAGTGGTCCAAAAGCGCGTCGTGCACGTTCCTCCAGCTAAACTGACGGGCCGTAAATACCTGTCCTGCTCCCACCAAGCTGGGGAGGACAGTCTAGAAGACGCAGGAAGCGAACAGCAGGAATGGCAGCACCTGGAAACAATGGTCCTCAAGGACAGCGAGGCTTTCAAAGCCAAGAGGTGCCCTACTGTGAACCTGTTAGGGAGCTACGCGCAACAGCAACAATCACAGTATGGGTATGGCAGGTGACGCCAATTAGACCAAGGAGGATTTTTCTACATTCTGGAAATACACTCCTCTACCACGGAAACTAAAAGTGAGCTCAGTAAATGCTTGGGCTCGTGTGTGTACCAGTCACCAGAACTTTTGGGGTTTGTGTGCCAGGGAGAGGTTACTGTGCTTGGAATGATTTGCAAATCTGTGCATACTACTTGGAGAGGAACAGGCTGAACAAGTAGATCTTGGAAGGGATAGAGGCTTTAAACAACAGTTAATATTTAGTTATTAAAATTAAGTCTTTTGTTTTACTTCTCTCTTATTGTAGCTGCCCAGATCTGCCACGTGTAATTTCTTTGCCATTTCATGTGCTGTAGTGAAATACCTTATCTTTCCTTTTCCGGGAGGTTTAGCGTTTTTCTCCACAGGTCTGTTTTCTTGCTTTTTAGACACTCTCATACCTCCAGCTTTGACTGAAAGAAGAAAATACGATTTATGTAAAAATGTCTACAGAATTACATACTACATTATGTACACTCAGAGAAGAAAAAATGCTTATACCCCAGATAGTTGTTAACGAGAAATAATTTTTCAATATTTAACTCTATGCTTCACTTTTAAACACACACATACACAGAAGTAAACCAAGAGATCCAACAAAGACTTTAAACTTCTGTGTCACGGCACAGTGAATCAACTTCCAAATACTATAATCAAGAAGTCAGAGGGGCTTTGGTCACTGCTGACTACATTAAATCTTAACACTTTATCATGTTAACAGGTGTTCTTCCCCCATAGATCTCAGATGCGATAGTTTCCATTTTAAATGTAAAAAAAGCAAACCAAACCAACCAACCAACCTCTAAACACTTTGCGGCTGTCAAACAGTGTCACTAACAGCAATAAAGGTTTAATGATTTGCTCAAGGTATTCTAGAATAAACCTAATAATGCAGATAAGAACCAGATGCATACTTATCTTGTACTTGTGTTCTAACATGTTCAATTATATTTTATTAAGGTATCTGCCAATCACAAAACCAATTAGCACTAATGAAGCTACAGACAACCTAACAATGACAATGTAAGTTCCAAGGCACGTCAGAAAACTCCGTTCTGAACAAAGAGTATGTAAAATTATTTAAAACATCTTGTTGAAAGAAACACCTTCTCCCAGTTCATGAGAGTATTTTAAGTTTTAAAGCTGTGAGTGAGAAAGAACAAACTTAGTATGCATTTCTCATTATCCTGAATAAGTTGCTTCATCTTATAGCAAGGTTCCTATTCTTACCATAAATAATCACGACTACAGTTTTCAAACTCAAATGCTTCAGGGCGGGAGTGAATAGGGAATGCAGAAAACTTTCAAGAATGACTCAGCTAAAAACCATGAGAAATTTGTTTGGCCATTTTCAGGGGAGCAGATGCGTCCATCTGTAACACTCATTTTCTATCAAATCTGACTAGTTGCCTTGTATTTCCTGGTTGCAGGTGTAGTTTTAGAAACAAGAATTCTCTTTCACTCATGTCCAAAGCAGCCTTTTAGGGCTGGCGTTCTGAAATACCTAGACTTGACTTTTCTTTTTAAAATTACATACATAGTTGATTACACCGCTGTGCAATATGCCTAGCCATCTTACAGCTGCAAATACACTACAGATCTAGACTGAACCAAAGTCCTTTGGGAGTCTAACTGCAAAATGAAAAGTCCTCTCAAATAGAAGTGTCAACCATTTCCAATTACCTACTAGCAAAGAGAATCAAGATTCTAAATACCCTCAGCTCAAAAGTCGTGAAACTCATCCTTGTAAGCAGGAGATAACGAGAGGCATCTTTAAACAGGAATGACAAAAGATTTAAAAAACCAACCAAACAAACAGAAAAACACCACCACCAACAACAACCAAAACAAACCACAAAAAGCCCTGGAAGATTTCAAGATCTTAGACTGATGTCTTCTTGACATTGCATTCCCTTTATAACAAGTTCATCCAGACCACCAGTGCAAGTTATCCCAAGCATTCTTCCATGTCTTCTTAGGTGCTTCAGTTTTCTGGCTTATTAGGAACAAGTCAAACCGCAAATACAAAGCCAACTACAATTCTGGAAGTAGACAAAAACCGGTAACTGAACCTAGACCCATGACCTTTGGTTTGGGATCTTCACGAAGAATACACATGCATGACTGACGATTTCTAGATACAAGCATTTTTCATAGTTTTAATTTAGCAGGGTGAAGAGATCCGGACGCACAGGGAGGCAAAGACACTTTAACACTATGAAGCTTTACAAAGAGCACAAGGGGGAGCTGGTGTGTTGGGAGGGAAGGACAGAGATACCCAAAATGGGAGATTTTCAAACACTAAGTGGCCAATCAGGAATCGTGTCCACTACCAACAAGCCCACAGAAGTTACTTATAATGATTAGAAATAATTCAGGACTTATTTAAATCTTTTCACTGACTTGAAAATAGCTGCTAGTTGCAGCTGTCAAACCTGCTTATACACATCCATGGCAGTGGAAGAGTTAAATATAGATGCCTCTGGAATGCACCAGAAAGCTGTTCTGCAATTTGTGGGATTTTTTCCCAAAACAATTAAGAGAAATGTCAAAGTCTTAACAGAGAGTTCAATTTTTGGATTTTTGTAAGTGCCCTGTAATCTAACAGCTAAGAACTAAGTGCCAAAATCTTTACTGATAATCTCCATATTTAAGCCACCATATATTTTTAAAGAAAGAAAGAAGGGAAGAACATTCCCCTCCCCCCCCCCAAAAAAAAAAAAAACAAGAACAAACAAACTAAAACCAAACAGACCAAACCCAAAACCCCAAATGGAAAACAAAGGCACCATTGAATCCCAAGGTTGCTTATGGATGCTGTGGTCAGAATAAAGGCGTCCACCTTCAACCTGCGTTACTCACTACGTGCACAGCTGAAACAGTGTATTCCTGCCACCCTTACTCCTCTGCTGCACAGTCACCCCCACTGCAGTGACAGATAACCCTCATCAAGATGCCGCTTACTGTCACGCATATCAAGAAAAACCAGTGCCCACACTGGGTCACTGAGCGCAGTGGTTTAAAGGCCCTTCCAGGTGCAGCTCAACCGCCCCTGCCACACACACAGACACACAAACCCAGGAACGGACAAAGGACAAGCGAAGCTGAAAAAAAAAAAACCTACTTACATCACGAATCCATGTAAAAGCATGCTTAAAAAAATAAACTGTCAAGAAAACAAACCATATTTCAGGGGCAGGGTGAGACACACGAGTCATTTGTGCTCCTCAGGCAGCAGCTGCTCCTCACACCCCGGGGGACGGGACCCACGACCCTGCCCGGCTCGGGCTGAGCAGCGACTGGGCCGCAGCTCCGCGCCCCCAGCCCGTGCGGGAACCAGCCGAGCTCCAGCGCCGACTTCAAGGGAGGTGCCGGCCCCGCACCGCCAGCGGGCGGGCAGCGCGGTAGCCGGTCACCGTCCCGCTGCACCCGGGAGCTCTCCGGCGAGCTTGGGCCTGCGCCTGGGTACTCAGGGTTACAGGGTTAAACGCCCGGTGCAGGGCAGCGGTGGGGGCACACGCCGAACGCCCACCAGCCCGCACTCCAGGGCACCGCTTGGTCAGACAGAGAACTCCCTCGGAGCTGGGGAAAACCCTGAAAGGTTTTCACCTTAAGACAGGAGGTGAGGAATAAGACTGTAACATAAAAGAAGTAACTCTTTAGACGTTAACCGCTCCTCCCTCTATTACTCGGTAACGCATTCCGGACCAAGCGAGCAGCACACCCTCACGCCGCCCTGCTCTACCAGAGCCACAGGCAGCTCAAGTTCAAACGCAGCGGAGCGGGAGCAGCGCCGCGCACCGAGGTGCTGCGTCCTTGGAGGGAGCGGGGAAGGCCGAGCGCAACAGGACAGCTCTGCCCGCGCCAGGGCGAGCGGCGGCAGCTGCAGAAGCGCTCCTCCGGCAGAAAGCCCGGCCCCGGCTCGGCCAGCCCGGCGGCGCCGGCAGAAGGGGACGGGACGGCCTCGGCCGCTCGGCGCCCGCCGATCCCGTCCTCCCGAGCCCCCGCTGCCAGCGCCGCTCCACAGCCCCTCATGAGGGGCAGGCCAGAGCCCGCAGGTGCGGGAGCGCCGGCTGCGGCGGGGCAGCGCGGCGCGGCTCGACCCGGCAGCTCGGCGGCTGCCAGGCGGTACCAGGCGGCGCCTTTGTCGGGAACGCGTCAGCGGCCGCGCCCCTGAGGAGACCCGCCCGCGCCGAGGAGAGCGGCCGCCGCGGAGCACGAGCGCCCCTCACGCCATTTCCCGCGCAGGCAGCCCGGGGCGGCCACAGCCCCTACCTGCAGGAGGGCGCCCGCCCAGCGGCGGGAACGGCGAAACGCGCCTCCTCCGCGCCATGGTGGGGCCGGGGACGAGGCGGCCGCGGACAACACACACCGCGCCGCGCGGCAGCACCCTTGTGCGGGGGGGCAGGCGGAGCGCGAGGGCTAGGGCGGGACGGCGGGAGCGGCGCGGTGAGGGGCGGAGAAGGGGAGGTGAGGGGCGGGGAGCGGCAGTGGGCGCTGCAGCGTGGAGGCAGTATGTCAGGCCTGAAGGTGGAGGTGGGTGACTAAAGGAAGAAAATTAACTACGTGAGGCGCTGGTATTAGACTGACTGCTGCCCCTCGCACTGGTGGACACCTCGATCAAGTCGCCCTGTCTTTGTTCCTTTTTCCTATTTTGTCGTGGTTGTTGATCCCAGACTTTTAAAGTGCCGTGGACTCACAGTTTCCTTCAGCCTATTTTACTCTCCGTGGTATTTGGCTTAGGATTTTTCTCACTTGCATGTGTCTCGAGTTGGGTTTTTTTTTAATTGTTGTTTTTAGAATTTTATCATTGCTTTTGTTAATTTTTTGTTTCATTAAGTTTTTTAGCTGGGTTTTCTACAGAATTAGACATTACGCACTCAGCTCTTGTGTTTTGATGCGTTCCTCCCTGCGGCTGAGAACTTTTGAAGTCACCCGGGTGCTCGTGGCCACATTTGACAAGAGGGCTAGAGACTGCAGATAGAGTTAGGTGCTCTAAATTTAGTGAAAATTAATTTCTGGGTAGAGGAGTACCTCAGTTGCGGGAAAGGCTCTAGTAGGAGTTCCCACCCTGGCAGACAGTAGAGAGTCGCAGTGCTCCAGGACATCTCATTTGGCATTCAAGTCCCCCCAGAACCAGAGCCAGTCACTGGCTATCTACTCCATGGAAACATCTTCTAGTACGTACATTGGTGAGGGAAAAGTCTGGTTTAGTCAGTGAAGTCAATGCTGACTTAAGTGGTACAGACGGAAAATTTCATTTATAGTACCAGGTATTGTATTAGAGCATCTCATTTTTTGCTGTCTCAGTGATAATGTGTATTTACATGTTTTGCTATGCTATTTTGCTGTGCCTGCTAACTACTTCTGACGAAAATAATGTAGTTAGTGTAAAGTTGGGTATGACTTTGTATCCTGACTGAAGAAAGCATTCTCTTCGGGGACAAAAACTAGCTATTGGTTTCTCTTGGAGTTTTTAAGTGGTACTGCAGCAGAACTTGGTTTTAACTGTTGATGATATGAAGTTCAACTGTGGATCTGTGGTCTGAATTTTAAGACTGGTGTCTGATGTTGTAATAGTTTTGAACAACCTTCATACTGTTGTGAATATACATAACTGTTCATTTGTCTGCTAGGTTTCTATGACCAATGTCTGGGCGAAAAGCCTCTAAATTATACATTTTTGGTCTCTAGAGAAGTCTTGAAGGCTTTTTGTTCCACTGCTCAGGAGATGCACATATATTCAAGGAAAACTTGACCTCTAGAGTTAATTCTTATTTGTTGGGGGAAGCCATAGTGAAGTACCCTGAGGGAACTGGTGGATGAAGTTGGTAAGCCGCTATCCATCACATCTGAGAAGGTGTGGCAATCCACCAAAGCTCCTGCTGACTCCAAAAGGGGAAACACAACCCTCATTTTTAAAAAGGGAAAAAAGGAAGTCCCAGGGAATTATAGGCCGGTCAGTCTCACCTCTGTGCCCGGCAGGATCATGGAGCAGATCCTCCGGGAACCTGTGCTAGGGCACATGGAAAATGAGATGATTTGGGACAGCCAACAGGGCTTCACCCAGGGCAAGTTGTGCCTGAGAGATCTGGTGGCCTTCTACGACGGGGTTACAGCGTTGGTGAAAAGGGAAGAGCAGCTGATGTCATCTACCTAGGCTGTCCTGCACGGCATGAGGTTCAGCAAGGCCAAGTGCAAGGTCCTGCACTGGGTCAGGGCAACCCCAGTATCAACTCATAGAAAGGCTGGGCAGGGAGTGGATCGAGAGCAGCCCTGGGGAGAAGGACCTGGGGGTGCTGGTGGGTGCTTTTTTTTAAAGTGGGATATATTAGGAATTTATAATCATGGGGGTAAGGAAAATGTGGGACAGGAAGATAAGGAACAAATGGGCTGTCAAGAACATGTGTCTCTGGATTGATGAGGGAGTTCTCAGTCTCACAGGCCAAGGTGCTGATGCTAAAAAGGCATGACTTCTCCCTGGCAAGAGGTGATTCCATCTCTAGACGAAAACAGAAATGGGAAAAGCAGCGAGCTGTAGGTGTTTGCATATGCTTCTATTTACTGCCAGTGTTTAAAAATTACCTTTTTTTTTAATGAAAACATGCATTTTGGATCAATCAGCCTTGATTTGAAGCCTGCAGTTGTTGCTCAAAAACGACTCAAATGGGCTGGTTCCAATGGAAAGAGAGCTTCCTAGAAGTGTGTGAGTGCTATGCAAAGGCGGTAGTCTCTAAACGCTAGTTTAGCTGTTATTCTGGATGGCTAGAACCCTAAATGTTAGAAAGAGGAGGCCACATTGTGTGTATCAGCTTGAAAAGGCGGTATTTGCTGGTCCTTATGTAGAAGCAGAAAGCTGATTCAATGCCATTTGCAACTGCTGTGGAGATGAGCGAGTTCTTAGTGCTTTTTCCATCTGTGGAAAGACAAAGAACAGGCGCGTTTTTCCATGCAGTTCAAAAGGACCCTCGTTTTGTTCTGCCATTTACCACTCAGGCTGTGGACTGGGCACGGCCCCTTGCACCTCCCTAGACGTAGCTGGCCCACAGCGTTAGTGACGTACATACGTACCAGCTTGTGCTGCGCTGACCCTGCCATTTTCCACAATAGTTCAGCTCCTGTGGGGAAGGCCATGGCCGAATTTTAGCTTAGCTTCAAACACATAATCACTGCCGTGTACTTTCTTGTCACCTTAAGAACAGGCCATTAATGGTATCTGTAAAGATACTCAGAACACACAGACTACTTTTTGCTGTAAAAAAACCCAATCCTGAAATACAAGTTTTTACGCTCTATTTTTTTATATCCAACAGTACAAAACCTGTAGATTCAGCTCAGTTTCTTCCCTTAATTTGACCCTGTCCCACAGGAGATATACTTTTCATGTGGTCAGATCTGGAAGTTCACATCCCATTCGCTACACCTGTGTTGAAAACCATCCCTGTTCTGGCTATTAATCAGGGGAAGAACATTTAAAGATATGTTTCTGATCTTCAAACTAAAATAAATAAGGGAGAAACAGGCATTAATGTAACTATCCCCACATAAAGTGTGTAACGCACACATGCCTCGCAAGCTAGACCCATCTCCTTCTGTAGAGATACTTGGCTTGTATTTACGTTCCAGTTCTTTCATAAGGATGATAAATACGATTGTTGTTCTGATGTTTTTCTGAAAAACAAACAGCTTTGCAATCAGTACCGATCAAAATAAAGCAAGAAAATGAGAAAGTGATTTATGTCAAAGTTCCAGCTACTTTTTGTCATAATGGCCACTACCTACTGGGAATTTCAGTAATTATTCTTAATGTGCTAAATGACTCTAAACTTAACTTGTTTTACATAAAAAAATAAATCTCAATAAGTATCTCAAAATATTTCTTTTTCCTTCTCTTGATGTTTCTAAGCTTTCCTGCTCTCTCATCACTTTAGCTCATTAACCTAAGGCACTAGGGAACTCTGTCCTCTTTACCTTCACTCCTGAAGGTTAGTGACAGAATGCACAAGCTTTTGATGAGACAAGCAGACTTCGGAGGCATATTGTAATAGATTTTTTTTTTTTTAATGTGGTACAGTAGCCCATAGACAGATGAAATATTGAAGCTGTAGCATTAAGGCGGTACCTCTCGGGCCCTAGTGCGGCAAGCCAGGAAGAACACGCAACAGAGTCGGTGTGGTCGTTTGCACTAAGCCGCTGTGCACCGGCACGACTGGAGCAGTCTGGGGCCTCTGCTATTGCCACCCCCGGTGAGCCTTGGTGACACAGATGAGCTGCTGGCACATAATGGTAACAGGAGAACCCGTTCAAGAGCTTAACTAACGAGCTTGTTGATAGTCATAATCCCTAAAGCCTAACTGTGAGCTGCTCACCGTGCACGCTTGCAGCATAATTCAGAGCATGTTCGCAGCAGTGCCCACTGCAGGCAGCTGCTTTAGGGCCTTTCAGTAGCCCTGGTGGTTTTTTAAAACTCTGCTAAGTGTTTTTTTTTTATCGGTGGAGGGGTGAGTTGCAGTGCTGTGCCTGTGGGATGAGTCGCAGTGCTGTGTCTATTGTTCCATTAGCACGGCAGCAAATGATTACACCAGCAGAGACGGAGGAAGGGTGTCCTCTGGACCAGTCTGAAGAATACGTGAAAAAATACTTAGTCCCTGCTTGCTGCTGTCTTTCTGGCAGCAGCTAGAAGAAGCCTGGTGAAGAACTGCAGTTTTGTCTGGAGCAAGGCACTGTATGTCAGTGGTAGCAACAATCTCTGCAAACAAGGTGTTAAAATGCTTCATTCGGGCTTTGCATAAAGGTGTAAGTTGATGAAATGTTAGGTATAGAGAGTCTGAATTCCTTGGTGTGCAAACAAATCTGGACTAGCCTTAGCTGAATCCATACAGCAGTCAGACTCTGCATTAAACTTTGTTGCACAAGGTGATCATCATAATTAAAAAAAAATTACTTGATAACAATCCCTCAAATCTGAAAAATATTAGAAAAAAGTTTATTCCAAATTCTGCATCTATTCCATGACACTGGAGCAAGGTTTGTATTTTTCCAGAATGTTTAAAAATTTCTATTGGAAATAGTCCCCAGGCAAAGTGTGTACACATGGGTAGGTCCAGGTATTTTTGAGATCAAGTTGGTTACAATTATTTAGTGTTACAGGATCTGGCTATGTTGGATTTGGTCTGAGGATATGAATTGGTGTTGCCTATGCTGCAAGCAGAGCAAAACACGTGCAAATGCAGGCAGTCTATCAACCCAGACTTTTAGAAGTCAAAAGCGCAATTCATCAGCTTATTTCCCCCTGGTAACTCATTGAAAATAATGTTTTATGTATCTTTGATCTTCAAAAATGCTATTGTCCACCTTGAACCTAGCAACAGCTTTACCCCCTCAGAGAAAAGACCTGAGCACTTTGCTCTGATGGTGACCTGTTGGACTTGGCTAGGGAACAGGCGAGGACAGGCTTATTAAACTCTCGCTGCCTTCAGGGGCTGCATTAATAAATGACAGAAGGCTTCACCTGGTAATTTTGCGGAGTACATGACATTTTAATATCTGTATTATCATATTATTCTGGGGCAAGGGGATATATGCGTTAGATGTTTGGCATTTCCTTATTTTTTTTTCTTCCCCTTTAGCACCTTCAAGTATACCTTTGTCCGACTTACTGTTTCTTCAATATTTGGGAAAGTATTAGTTTTTAAAATCCCTTCTCCAGTCAAGCTTTTTTTTGGCAGAGATTACTGTATTTTTTTTTTGCATTTAACCAACCAAATGTTTTGACTCTTTTTCCTCATTTTCACATAACTGCAGTCTCCTGAAGGACTGATGTTCACTTCTCTCTTACGCCATTATCTTGCTGTTTAATCATAGTAGATTTTATCTTTTTGAAATGTCTCGATAGATATCATCCATTAGCTTTGAGCCTATAACACAGTGTCATTAAGTCCTTCAGTTCACAAACACCTCTTTCACAGTGCTTTTTAAATTATTATTTTTTTACAAACTTCCAGTTTTTATGTAATTGCCATTTTTAATGTAAAAATCATAATAATAGCTATCTGGCCTTTCCTTAGCCTTTAAAAAAAATCTAAATGGCACAGTGAAAACGCCAGTTCCTGAGTACTAGCTCTGGTACGCTGTAGTCACTGCATGTGCCATTTCAATGTCAACATTTTGGAGCGGGATCTGGGTGTTTAGGAGCAAGTCAGGAGTTACTTCCCCTCTGATGGAGAAATGCCTTTTTTTCCTAGGGAGAGGTTGCTTCCCTCCCCACCCCCAAGTGGCAGTCTGTTGTGGTATGCAGAAAATCAGTCTGGGCATCACACCACGTTGTGGCATTTCCAGATAGGATTAATCTCCTTTTTAAGCGTGTCGTATCTAGGCTTTTCACAAGAGAGAGAATCACGGACACACGTTACTTCAGGCACTTGCTTCCTGTCGCTCTCTGGCATTACTGAGCGCAGCTGTTCCACCGAGGTCAACACGACTTCCAGTCGTCCTCCGTGGGAGCGAGTTCCACAAAAGGACACCTACCAGTCTGCTGTTGAGTCTCCCTGCTCATCACCTCAGTCTGTTCTAATCCAAATCGTACTGAACTCCCTGCTTTTGAAGTTTAATTCCTCTTTTCCTTTCACCGTATTGGCAATTCTTAGAAAGGTGGAAACACAAAGGTGACTTTTCCAGGGCACGATTATTGTTTAACTTCCAAGTTAGCATCGCCTTCTCTGAAGGACATCCAATTTTTCAATTTCTGATCTTTCTCAGTGGAGTATCAATCTGAATACAAAACTGTGAATACAACACATTTTAAAAGCATTCAGGTTAAATTCATGCTCCTCAAGTTTTGAAACAGGCCCAAAAGCCAGACTGCACTATGAAAGTGAACAATGAAATGAAATTGTGCCCTATTTCTTCCCCCCTTCCACACCTTCAGTCTGAAACTACATATAAAAGAAAACTAACCAACATATATACAGATAATTTTAATCAGTATAGCACCAAGACATAACATGTAAAAATACATAAATAAATGAGACCAATAAAACAATGAACACACTCTCTCTCTCTCTCTCTCTCTCTCTTTTCTACAGCATGAAAGATCCAAACTGGGGTGCTTTCCCAAATCTTGCTGGATTTGATCTTGCTGGAACTGCCTCAGATGGGAAGCAAGCATCATTCCGTCACCCAGCTGTCCTGTTGAAAGGCTACCTCCCTCTTTTTTGGCGAGTTACTAGCAGATGCAAAGCAGCAAGTAACAACAGACTATGACCATGTTGGTCTAGTACTTTGTTATCTGAAGCTAATTCACATCTTCCTGGGACCAAGAAATGCCAAGTAAGCGTATTTGGCTCAGAGGCCTTACCCCCTCTAGTAGGTTGTGGGCATACCGGATACTACGCATCGACCTGCATCCATCTGTGTACTAGAGCTCCCACGTGACTCTCAAGGTCATTAGCCCAACAGTGGAAGATCAGCTGCAAAAGTGTTGTTACAAAAATAAACTCCAAGGGAAGCAAATAGAAACTATTTTCTATCTTAAAAGTCTTCTAGGGAAGAAAAGGCACCCTCTGCACGGTGCTGGCCCTCAGCAACACACGTGGCCCTGTGCTCAGGAACTGCACGGCTGTACAGCACAGTTCAGACCTAACCCTCTGGTTTGCTGTGCTGCTTGCCCCTTTGTTTCTTTTCCCTTTCACAGTCAAGGGCTGGAGTAGGGCAACCAATTAAGGAAAAGTGAATTTGCCTTATATTCTGAACTTGGAGCAGTTCTGTTTACCTTTGTGGTTTTCACTGATGCAATCGGGATGTTTGGAAACACTGAAAACGAAAGAAAATCACAGTGATGGGGACAGTAATTATGACTGTAGACAGCATAAAGTTAACAGACTCTACAGCACGAGGAAAATATGTGATTTAGTTACTTAAAATAATTAAAGATTTTTATTGTAAATAAATCCAAGCAGAATGTAGTCAAAATGGAGGCCGTAATTCCTATGAAAGCAAGATCATCTTAATTTTCTTGGGGAGAGCAAGGGGAGGAGTAGAGGAGGGATGGGAGGAAAACAGGATAGAGTTCTGAAATACCTTGGATTGCCCATATCAAAAGTAAAAATACTAGTCTAAGGAATACAGGGAGGAAGGTGCAGAATCTCACACTTTGGTCTGCCAGCCTCACAAATTCAGAATATATACACTGAAGAAAGCTGGGAAAATGGCTCAAATGTTTTAGTATATTCAGCCTGCTTATAAACATGCAGTTAAGACTTACTTGTGGTATTTGCTTCCGAATATCACACACGGAAAAAAAAAAAAGAACAGGGAACAGCTTTCCATGGATGAGACTTCCATATTTATTGTTATTCTATGTGCATAGAAAATGGCAGTGAAGTTTCTTATGAAATAGGCAGGGAATGGGAGAGGTGTCAATATACTGGACTGGACTTTGTGCTTCAAAATTACACTATTCATTTTTAAAAGTGTTTTTTTTTTTTTCCTTTTAAAATTACAACATTTTCTTGGATTTTTTTCTGCATGATGTTTCAAGTTCCTTTTAAAATGACACACGGCGTTACAAATGGATGGCACTTGAACCCAAGGTGGCAGTTCCATATTTACACCCACGAAGGAAATTTACATGACGTAATCGCATACAATCTTGACATGTAGTAATAGCAATAAAACAAGGGCATCCATTGCATTTTTTCTGTACAAACTATCCGAACAAGACTTTTATTCACATAAAAAAAAATCAGCTGTAATTTGCTCTGACCTACACTTTCCAAATTCACTTTACTCAATTCTCAAACCTTTCATCACATCGCCCACACCCTCACCAGACTACAGGAGCTACAAGTAATTATGCCTAACACCTAAACAGAGCAAAACCCCATCCCTTCCAGCTTTTCCTCCTGACGATTCCTCACTCAAAAAAAATATTAAAAAAATAAAATCAGTAATCAATCTTCCTTGTTCCTTCTTTTATCTCACTTCCACATTTCATAACCAAAACAGCAAATGAGGCCATTCCATTTCTTCTCAAGCAAGATAAGAAATATAGGGTTGTTTTGTTCTCTTGATGCTACACCCAGGAGTCAGGTGAACCCGGGTACTGTTCTGCTCTATAAGAAGATCGTCTGGTGGAATAAAAGTCTACGTAATTGGTGGTTGATTTCAGTCCGTATTGTGTTGTGTAATCTGAAGAAGCAGGGAAGTGAACTCGATCATCAAAATATGGGTCTTCGTAGCTATGTGGGGACTGCAAGTATAATCTGTACGCGTCATAGTTTTTCCTGTTGGTATCTTCTTGACTGTAGTACAATTGCTGATGCTGTTGACAAAATGATAGAAAAATAAGCTTTCAAAATACAATTAGCAAAGAAAATACTGTTTCTCAAACTTACACATTATACAGAACCTTTCCCTAAAAAGCTAAGTGCAGCTCTGCCAATGACAACAGTAACAGGTTTCAAACCTCCATGAAATGTACCTGATTTTTAAAGGGAACTAAATGGAGGAAAAACCTCTAAGCCTGCCTGCATGTCTCCTCCTGCATCCCCTGGGAAGCCAAGGACTCTCAAAAGCAATTCTAGAGCATAAGTGGAAAGTACAGAACCTGACTGTGCTGACCAAAACCACCAAGTCAAGTCAGGAAAGTGGTCTCGGATCCCACCGTAAGAAGATGCTGAAATACGTGACTGTAGAAGGCAAGCGCAAAGGTAATGGGAGTGCATCCGCCACGGCCAGCTCCAGTACACTAGTGCCCGCTAACAAGTTAACTGCGCCTTCAGATACACGCCAGAGCAGCAGCGCTCCAGTACTGCACAGTATACTCAGAACTCCCTCAAGTTCCGTTACACACGACGTGCTGAGCCTTGTTACCGGTGTCATGCCAAAATAAAATTTTGGGGTCACCTGTAGTCGTCTGTTTTGTTCTCTGGCTGGTGAGGAATAGGAACTGATGTAAATTGGTGAAGGTTTGCTGGAACCTGTGAGAAAACAGTTTACGGCATAAACTTCAGTCTTTATTCTTTCATCTGTAAGTCTACTTGCTTCTAATTTACCTACAAGAAATAGTGTAGCGCCCAAACAAGGAAGTCTGCAGATTTTCGTATCTACTAATAATACAATAAAACAATACAGGCACACTATGTCTCTCTGCAGTACTTAAATTGAAACCAAGAGGCTTTTCTGTGTTGCTTTTTTTTTTGTTTTACAGACTAATAACCTTTAAAACAAGGAATTTCCTTCTCTTTATTCGCTGTCATTTCTGTTCTGCGACTTGTGTCAAATGGTAAGAAGCAAAAGGGAGATCAGGGAAAAGATGAAATCTTCGTATAATTTAATAAAACCAATTAATATATTATTATATTAGACAACCGCATGTTATTATTTATAACATATTTTTTTTAATATATATATATAAAATGGGCATAATAAAACAATTTTCTGGAATAGAGTTTTAAATAAAAGTTCCAAACACCCCTCACCTCCCAATACAAACACAGATCTTCCCTTATTCTGGTAACGTGTGCAATTTTAAAGAAAACAGCAGCCACTGATGAAAAACCTGCTCCGTTCCACACGCCATGAATAGAATGAATAAAATGGAAAACATTGAGTAACAAGCCTGCTAATGCAACTGTCCGTACTGTTATTGTATAAACTCCTCATGTAAGGACCCTTTACATATTCCAGTTAAGAGTTCCCCTGACTTACCAGTATATATGTCTTTATGTGTAATGACATCTCCTTGGCTGTTATAATACTGCATAGAAGGCTGTGTTCTCTCGTACTCCGAGCGGGGCTCTCTAATTCCTAATAAAGCCGGTGATGAGGATGTACTGCCAACTGATGAAAAATGAGCATTATCAGTACACACAACAAAAGCCTCTCCCCTACCTAACCTCTGTTCTCATCCCTTCCTTCCTCAGGGATTAACAAACGAGAGAGATGTGAGTAACGGACAAAACCAGTACATCGTTTTTCCTGGACAAAGAACCTCAGTGACACAGGCCATTGACAACGCATCACGAGATGCTGATGTTGTCCTTTACTGGTGAGTCACTGCTCTGTAATGCTTACAACTGGAATAGGAGCCCTCACCCATTTCAGTTTGCGTATGACGTAATTTGTTTGCATTTGAAGATGATACTCCTGCTAATGTTTACGATTTTATGTAAGTTACACCTAAACAGAATCGTTAAGTCCGTCCTATGACTTGGGACAGGACAGAAGAATTCACAGCCTGCCTGGCTGCAGCCATCCACGTACCCGCCTGTATCCCTGTGCTTCCGTTAGCATGCAGGGCTGCATCTCGGACATGTGGTGCTCCAGCTGGCTGACAACCTGCTAAGGTCAGAACCATGGAGTGCTTAATATTCTTACTGCTGAATCTCCTCTGTAGCTGTAAAAAGTTTGTTTGCTAAATCTTCCCTGTTACAGACCACCTGGGTTTTGTTTGCTTAGAAAGACTCCATTAACATAGGAGAAAAATACTTTAAAATAATGGCTAAAAATTTTGCTTCAGAATGTTAATCAATGATACCTTCTTCCATAAGCCATGTCCACTACATCGTATCTCACAATTTTGTGTTATTATGGATAGTTTAATTACTGATATTATCCTGGCATATTCACTGCTAATAAAAGCTAAATTTGGGGGTGTTGTTAAGATTCTGACACAGGCCAACGTAATGTGTGTTCGTAATGGAGTGACTGAAACAAGAACCGCTGCTGCGGGCCAAGCGTAACTGTTCTGCCGCGCAGCTGCTGCGCATGCGGTACCAGCAGGGCCGCTGCCGCCATGCCCTCCCTGGACGTGCTCGTGGCACCAGGCTTCCACCTTACTCTAGGTTGAGCCTGTTCGTGCTCTGGAACAGAAAAGCAGACACTTCCCATGAGGATCTTTTACTAAGCGTTCTTTGAAGTGCAACAGCCTCTGAATATTCAGGTAGAGCTGCCCATCTTACTTCCTGCTTGTAGTTCAGAGAACTGGGGTAACACAGTTGTCCTGGTAGCGCATCTTGGGAGAGAGCACGCAGAGGCAGGAATCTGACAGTAGGTACTGGAATATCCCTTTATGCTGCAGCAGAACCTGGTCCATTCCCTGAGCCCAAGCTGTATGTGCTTCCTTGTTGTTGCTCACTTCAAGACGACATTTTTGGCTCTGGCAATAGATGCACAATTCGGACAGCCTGTGGCTGCAAGGTGGCCTGATGCCAGCACGTGCAACTTGGCAACTAGGTGTAAAAGTAAAAACTGCCTTCAGTATGCTGCAGGTTGAGAGTGACAAAGACACTTGGCCAGGACGTTCCTCTGAAGCCCTGAAGGGCTGGAGAAGGCTGAACGTGGAACACAGTAAGGTCAGAATAACGAAATCCTCTGAGAACTGGTAACTGCAGACTGCTGTTGTATGGCACTAGACAAAGGAATTGGTCTGTGTTGAGAGGAGTGGCGGTTGAGAGGAACTCTGGGATGAAAGATACCCTTTCTTTCCCTTCTTAAGACACTGCGGGTATACTTCTCATAGGAAAATAAATCCCTGGTTGAGCCCTTGTCTTTCAGGTCAACCGTGTCATGAAGGCATGTGTGAGGGTTGTTACTTTTATGTAAAGAAGCAATTAAACAACACTATTGTAGGATCTGGTCACTTATTTCAGCAGTCATGGTAGACAGATCGTTTTCGGTATTAACAGAGATGGATTCACACAAAAATGAGAGAGTAAATTAGATAAAATAAAATGCTAAATGACGACAATATACAAGACTTCGAATAGGTTGTGTCAGCCCCCTCATGAATATCTAACTCCTAGCACTGAAGATGTTAAAGGAACAAAGGCAAGAAAGAAATGAGGAGTCGTCAGAAAAGTAGGATTTTTGTATTTGTCTTGCTCATCCTAATGGGACATCGCATAACTGGGAATGGAAACAGGTTCCTTGCTACTGGTCTGATGCCTCCCATGCTGTCAAGTACCTGTGTTCTGTAAGGCTACATCTACAGTGCCAAGACATACTGCACAGGAGAGGCTTTGTAGAGGGAAACGGTCAGTAACCAAGTCCAGGCGGGAACCCTGAGGACTTTACTGAGCACCAGGTCTAGCCTGGTCCCACGAGCTGAACGCCATCAGCAGCTGGAGCACACCAGTGGCCTGGAAGCACACCATCTGATTGAGTTTCATCCAAAGGAATACAGTTCTCCTCCTGAGACTGCAGTTTGAGCTGCATTAAGGAGTAAGTGGGAGATTTGCGTCAAAGTGCTCCTTATCCAAACTGTAATGCTGACGTAGAGACATCCCCTGGGCTGTGGAACATGCCGCCTGCCAACAGCAACAGCAAAGGTAACCTCCAGAGTACCCCAAGTGCTTATGTTTAAGTACAGAGGAGAGACAGCTCACCTCCACCCTTTAGGCAGAATTAGCAGTAAACTGAGAGGCTGAGTTGAAAAAATGGGATACCAGGTACCCCTGCAGTAAATCTCTACATTTCTTGACTGACCTGACTGTATGACAGGTGACATCTGTTGATTTGTTGTTGATAAAGAAGGATGGGACTTGAACCTCTCTCGCTCTAGTGTTGACACCGGTGTAATAAAATGACTTTGATTCCATCCGTCCTGTGGAGCGGCAAAAAGAAAAAAACCAGCAAAATCAATCACTTTTCATTAAGTTAGGAGTTTTGTAGAACTGTTTTCCAGAGTAGGCTAATTTTGTAATTTACCTTTTTATAAATGCTACGGAGATCTCGGTATTGCCATAATGTATTCAGTACCTGGGCGGCCGCCTTGACAACCTTCAGTGAGGATCTAAGCAAGTAAAGAACATTACATTACTAGAAAGCCACTTAATTCCACTTAAAAAGAACAATGTTCCTGAGCTACAGAACAGCCTAAACCTCGATGCTGTGAAGCAAGTCAGGTCATCTCGCCGGGTCTTGGTAACAGGCGCCTGCACTACCGCAGTGTGGGCACAGCTGTGTCTGCAACCTCGCCAGAAGGCGGTGCAGGACCCGATTAGGCATGGCAGTCACCTCCCTCTCCAGCCTAGACATTTTCCCTTCTGGTCACCCATGTGAGGAATACAGATAGAAGGGTTGAAATGGCTGCTGTTGTTGTCCGCGAGAACTAAAAATCATGAACAGAAACGTTCTATTTAGTGCATTTTATAAAAAACGAAGACTACATACTTGAAACCATTGTGCAAAATTCCTAACTGTAGAAAAAGAATAATCAAATAAAAGAGAGCTGGTATTAAGTGTCTCCAGACATCCTCATAGCGAGACCCTGTTCTCAGTTCTGCGTTGCACTACTGAAAACTTTTATTGGTTGGGAAAACACTTCTCTGCTCTCGAGAGCAAGGCTACGAAAATTGCTCTAGCTATTACTAAAAATAAAATCATGCCATCTTTTTAAGAAGAAATGGCAGTAAGCTGGTAGTGCTGCTGAAGTAATGATTTGTCACTGAAGGCCACAGCGTAACATCTGTGTCAAACACAGGCCTTTTTCTGTCACTGTGAGGATTCATCCAAAAACAGTTTTCGAAAAAAGGACTGAAAAAAATTGCAGTTACTAAGTGTTAATCAATGAGTAGACACTCTTACTATGTCCACAAGATGTTAAATTGTTCTAGCGTACCCTCTTGCCTCCTTAAGCGCAGACGCACCTTCAGGCATTGCCCCCATGGCCCAGTGCAGTCCCAGAAGGGATCACTGCGCTCCCAGCTGCAGTCGAAAAGAGCCTGTGTCCCTGGGACATCTAAAAGTGTTCTGAACTGTGGGTACTCATGATAGAGCCCAGTTTCTTTCGAGACAAAGACGTTGTTAAAAATGAGGTATGTGTGATTCACACTGACTAGCTTCTCCGAGAAGAGGTCCTTTCCTCTCCATTACCACCCGACTGAACACCAGGCACAGGGCTGGCTGCACCCCCACCTCCCTGCTCTCCGCAGAGAGGAGACCTGCCATACCCCATTCATACAACAGCCCTGCCCGTGGCCGTGGTCAGCCACGCCGCCGAGGGACGCAGAGCAGCGGTGCGGTGGTAGCCAGGTGGGTTCGTGGGGCTGGCTCCGCGCTGGCCCTGCACAACTCGGGAGCCATTACACGTTCCCGTCCCTCGTCGCTCAGCTGAAAGGTTTTATTACCGCCCGATCCAGCCCAGCGTGGCACTCCGCTAACAAAGCCCTCGCAGGGGGGATGGCCCAGCCGTGCCCGTCCGTCCGCAGCACACCAGGTCTCCTCGATCACCATGTGCTCCGCACTCCTCTGCGAAAGTCCCGCTGGCGGGTGAACCCCTGGGCAGGCCCAGCCGTCCTTGCAGCCTGCCAAGCGGCCGTGCCAGCTGTAACGGCTGCTGCGACACGTCCTGCGTGTCAGGCGCTAACGCACGCCGACTTTGAGAAGCTCTGAATATCCTGTTAACCTTGGAGGCGTTTGAGAGGGGACGCGTTCTTTTCAATGCTGTTCCACCTGCGCAGGCCCCACTGGTGCGATTACCGCATGTGACTGTAAAAGCCTGAGGGGGAGAACCCACTGCACGAGAACGGTGGCACCAACTGCCTCCCTTTCCCAGCATGATTCAGACTTCGTTAGCTACTCGTGATCAGGACTGCAAAAGCAAATTATTTTTTGGTTGGGTGTTTTTTTTTGTTTTTTTTTTGTTTTTTTTTACTCAAAAAACATTTCCCATGTTCTTAGGCATTTTAAATGGAACAGAGAAACAGCTTAGGTATGAACTTTGCTGCCTACTTGCCTGTCACCTCTTCCTTTTGTTATGTTCACCAGCTTTTCTATTCCTCCTGTATCGGCGAGGGCTTTGGCGTTTTCCATGTTTTTACTAGTGACCTCATGCAAAGCACAGCAGATTGCTGCTACGGTCTCATCAGACAATATGCTTGGACCGTTGCCTCCTGGAAGTCGATTAACCAGGTCTCGCATGGCGTATTTACCTATAAAAATCCAGCAACAGAACCACGTAAGAAAATACGTTTTGGTACTGAGAAATTTGGTACTTTGAAATTATAGGACTCACCACAAAACTGCATCAGAAAGAAACGCAGGATCAGAACCACAGAAACCTTCCCAGAAGTCACATTTTACACAGAGTCAGAGACCAGGGATCAATCTTTTTTTTTTTTTTTTTTCCTTTTAGCTTAAAAATGTGAGAAGTTGCATTTTTGCAACAGGAGCATCTGCAAACAGGAATTATCTGGAGAAAGCAGAATCGTTCCAGGCAGAATGTTACGCCATTCATTATGGACGGAAGGAGTGGTGCACATTCTGAGGCTTCATTTATAGGAGGGTCAAAGAAACCCTTGCAGTAACTTGGAATTTTCTTTCAGGCATTCTGTTCACCTTATTTGTACCCATAAGAGATCAGATCTGGGCTCTTTCAGATTTCAGTTACTGACTGGTGCATAGGAACAGTCACGCTGCACACAACGGAAGGACCTTAACCAAAGCTAAGGTAATTTTTTGTTCCTGTTTAGGCTGTGCTGGTAATTGAATGGTTAATTGATTTGATGGAAGAAATGTATTTTTACATAGCAGTGAGTAATGAATAAGCTTTACACAAAGCCATTGGCTTCTATTTGCATAATGTGCCTGAGGGGGAAAAAGTAGCCCAAAAGGAATTCTGCAGACAAAAGGACCAACTTTTTGAACACACTGGAAAGCCAGCACCAGCAGTGCTCACACAGCGGTACACTGTCACTGCCAGCCTTTCAGCAAGCTCGTCGACACACGTCTGCGTATACCAACTTATACTGGTATTGCTGGAGTCCCCAGTTGCTTATTCAGAATGTAGACCATGTAAACCCCTTATTCCTGCCCCTAGCAACGCCAGTAAAGCTGCATGAAATACCTTCCTAGCACGGGGTAATCCATGACTCACTTCAGTGTCAAGTACTTTACACAAAGATTAGTTTCAGAGTGCATCTGAAAGCCAGTAATTCGTTCATAGTTAAGGCTTTGGGAGGGAGAGGGAACAGGTGGAGGCGCATTCCTGAACCGAAAAGTTCTGCCAGGCAGAGGGGGAAAAAAAAGCCTGAAAAGAGAATATTACCTTAGCATGACCTGCACATGGCTGGTGCTAGAGAACAGACTCTTCTCTTTACTATCGCCTTACATGTGCAATGCCTGCACTGCAAGAAAACACGTTCTGAACATCCAAGGTGAAGAAGCTTCAGAAACATACAATAAAGTTCTATTCACCTGCACCTATCTTTTGGGGAATAACGATAGGCTTTTCTGTACATGTAGTTGTTGTATACTTGGCCCACTAGACTACACCACAGAAAATGCTCCTGCAACAAAACCAAAACTTTTTTAGATCGTGACATGGGTCTAGGCCACAGCAGTCTGGGGCTGGGGGTGAGGCGTGTTCAACACTTGCCACAACAGTCTGAGATTTGTGATCAAGGCAGGAAAAACGTTGTTTGTTTTTTTTTTTTTTTTAAACGCTCGATGAGAAAGGCACAGTTGAATGCTTAAAGTATTAAACATTAAAAGTGACAAAAGGGAAACAGTAAGTTTTTCTGCCAGGCACCATTGTTGATTACTTAACTCAGCAAAGACACATATATACTGCTCTATATCTGGGGTTTCGTGGAAACATTTTACTAGGAGAGATTTCCTCCCTCTCTCCCTACCCAACACCATTAAGTTGAAGTATCTACTGATGCACTGACAGCAGAGCTGTCCTGTCCTGTTACGATACATAAGGGACCTTGAAACCCTCTGAGGAGGTTACGGTTTAGCTCCAAGGAAGCGGAGTCGTGTTTTCCATCGTATTTTGTACTGACAGCTTCCCACCCAGTTTAGTTTAGCTGAGGTGACTTCCATCCGTTGTAAAGAGATGGCCCTGCAAAAAGGCTAAAGGCAAACTATAGCATCAACATCGCTCTGAAAAGCTACTGCTGTCAAAATGATTCGTTCCTGTGACTCAACCGACGTGATACAGAAAAATCAAGTATTGGCAGCATCTCCTCGTGTTCTTTCAGAGCGAGTCGGGCAGTCAGTATGGTTCTGGCCTTACCGATGAGCTCCTTGTTCCGAACATCCAGTGCCATGTTCCTTAAGGCAGTTGCCACAGACGAAACGACTCTGTCGTTATCCATGCGCAGCAGCTCCACGAGGATCGGCAGTCCTTTTTCTTTTCTTACGGCAGCTCGAATGTATGCTGCAAACTGTAATAAAACTCCAGTTACTCACAAGTCTGCTGCAGCATCCTGACTGGAATAATCTCTTCCTAGACTGTAATTCCCAAGTACGTTAGCCGTAGTTTGCCAAAGAAAAGACGACGTGCTAAATGCCTATCTTTTCTATTATTAGAAAGGGTTGGCTCTGTTGTTTTTCACTCATTCTTCTTACAGCAATGCCTAAAAAAGTGGTCTAACAGACAAAATATCTTGACAGGTGACAAATTATTGAAAAGGGAACAGTTTAAAGACCAATTTTATAATGGTCATAAAATGAAGAAGTCTTGGTTGTTTTTCTACATGCAAAGGAAGCAATTAATGTTTTTTTTTTTTTTAATCTCTCCAAGGCAACTACATAACATTAATAAACTCTTCTCATGGGGTGCTTTTGTGACATACTGTATGTAAGGGCCACAAGCAAGAATGTATGGAAATAAATAATACAAATAATAAAGCAATACAAACTACTTATTTATGCTGGTCTTGTTTTGACAGTACCTTCCCACCCGAACTCGCAGTTAGAAGGTGCTACAAGGCTACTTTGCCCTAATAGGCACTGGAAGAAAGCTTTTTCTGTTCACTTAAAATGAATGGTACCAATGTCAAAAGGCCAGTTTCCCCACCGCTCTTCCTGCCTACCATCTTTGTCACTGCCTCACACTGTGGAATGACATTACTGCAGCACCTACGCGCTGAGGATACGCACCAGAGATGCTCAGACACATACTAGAAAAATCACATGTTCCTTCCAGACACGTTCCAATTCCTTATAAAAAACCCAGCTAAAATACGACAATGGAAGAGTAGGAATTCACATACCTTCCAGTTGCCCGCAGAAAGGTTCTGGAGAGATCCTGCAGAGCCCTCTAGAGTGGCTGGGTTGGAGCTTTCTGCGAGGAGTGTCAGGTACGGCTTTACCACAGATGGGTGCCACAGCATTTCCACCCCTTTAGGAGACTTGGAAAATCCTGGTATGGGGCCCACTCCATCCCACTGGGAAATGAACATCTATTTGTCACGACATGAAACCTCTGTATTTTCCTTCAACTCACGACAGTTTTTCTTCAGGCTATGTTCTCCCCCCACCATTATCTACACTACAGCTGATATATTTGTATCACAATGGAAACGGCAAACCTGATCCTCCTGCGAAGTTTTTTTTTTCTTCTTCTTTTTTTTCCCCCAGCAACTTGGCTCCGAGTCTTTGCTGGGTGATTCTTTTCCTAACAAGTCATCCAATTCATTGATTCCCAACAGACGTGCCTGAGGTACCTCCAGCTCCAAACGGTATGAAAGGTTTCTCAAGGTGCACACGCAGTTTTCCACTGTCTGAAGCCAAACCAGAAAGATGCCATGTAATTAGTTGCTTCCTTACATAGCGATAAAGCAAATCAACCAAAGGAAGCAGAGGTGAAAAGGCATTTGGAGCACAAGCCCTCAACTAATTCTGGGCCCTGGGGCATTGCTTTGTCTGTTTGTCTGAGAAAGCTGCAGCCTCTCTCCCAATACCCTCAAACAGGAAAATATTTAGAACAGTAATCTTCACTGTAGTGGCTTATTTTTTAGTATTCTGAAAATGAAAAGGACAAGAGCTTACTATTATTAAAGACTGAATACTTCAACACTGATGAAAATGAAAAACACGGCATTATGCATCAGGATTTGTTTGTGCATCAGTAAACCGGGGTTAGGAGGGAAGACCAGTTGAGCTAACCACATCACAGTGCTAAATTATACTATACAAGCCCCAAAAGACCCTAGGAGACACACAGTTTAGCACTAAAATGACTTCCGTGAAGCGTGCACACACCTTGCTGTCGTAATCCGACGTGTTCACACACGTGTGGATCACATAAAGCAGTGAATCGACCAGCCCTTCGCAAGACCTCATCTGCTTCCGGGCTTCTTCGCCGGCTGAGCTCAGGTTCCTGAAGGGTTGAAATGAAAAAGGAACACGGCATGTTCACAGGCCGGCAGACGCACCATCGTTGTGTCAGACAGCTTGCAGGAGTTTCTTACACAGCTCAGTGATGATTGGGAAGTTAAAAGCAAACATGCCATTCTGTGCAGCAACCCACCCCCAATTCTTGGATCAGTGGGATTCCAAACCGCCGTTTCAAGACAGCACGGACACAACCGGCTCTGAGGAGAGCCCCCTTCCCACAGCTCTTCCATTCCGAGCCCCCGCGGCGGCACAAGCCCCAGCCCAGGGCTCGTACGCGCTGCAGCAGGGGTTGCCGAGCTCGGCCGGGCTGGCAGTACCCTTCGTGGGCCCTTCTAAAAACTGGGTCCCTTCTGTGCTCCGTGCTGCGGTGCAGCCCCGTTAACACTGGTAACAGTGCTACGTGGACAGAAGAACAACTTCTCAGGGCGAAGGGGGTGGAAAAGGCTGCACTGCGCCTTAGAGTAAGCAGCAAAGGGTGTAGGCCAGGATTTGCCTTCATGATCACTGTACTGCAAAACCTGAAGCTCACACCATGACTGGATGCCCACTAAAACGGTACTGCACGGCTGCTAAAACATGGCACCATGCCTGTCTAGGGCGGTGCTTCTTCTCCAGGTATCACATTTGCACAACCCGAGGTTCAGAAGCAGTGTTAAACTCCTTGTCTCGAAAAGCAGCCCAACGAACAACAACAACGAAGCAGTTTACTCAAACATTCTGAAGTTTAGGAGGGTTACCGGCAAACAAAAAGCAATCCCAGTTCCGTTTGAACACAATGGCCTTACTCTGCTGTTTAAGGGAACACAGCTTGAGATCTAATAAATTCAAATGATAAACAACCCTACAAATGAACAGAAATAGCTCACATACTGCCCCTGACCCTTGAATTATGTTTTCAGGTATTTTAGTCTTGCCTTTCATTATTCTGAATACTTTTTTTCCTTCCTACTGCTGTTTGAGAAATCCACAAAGGGAACAGTCGAACATTTCTTCACTGATCTGTACGCATATACAAACATAATTATTTAAATGTATACAACAGTAAAGAATCACCAATATCCCTAAATAATACTCATAAGCCCCATACACAATGCAAAAATTGCAGTTGTTAATAGGGGAAAAGTGCAATGACCATAATTTATAAAAAAAACAACCAAAATGTAACCACTAGCCGTTATAGTTAACATCTCCCTAGCGACTGACTTTGTACCTTTCATGTTTTTCCAATATGGAAAAAAAAAATAAACGCAAAAGCAGTCTAAATGATAGAACTATATGTAGTCTAAATGATAGAACTATATGTAATTTATAGAATATGCAACAACGCTTTTGTCTTAAAAAGCACAGTGTAAAAAGGGCCTGTTGGATAACACAATTACTCTGTAAAAGGCAGTCTTGCAGCACATTTACCTCAGGCATCCTGTAGTATTGCGTAGAACTAGGGAAGTCTGAAATTTAATTTTATGATCATCATCAAAGGAAGAACTGTTCCACCCCGAATGTGGCACTATCACGGTGTTCGTTAGTGTTGACAGAGCATCTCTAATGATTGTCATCTTCACTGCGTCACACGAAGACAAGTTCCAGAGAACCCCTTAAGAAAAGATTTCCATTGCAGCGAAGTCAGAAAAGCCTTGGCAAACCAATATAAAGCAACATTAACAACTTTAAAGACATCTCATTAAACAGGAGAAAGACCATCTACCTGTGCAAAACCAAGAGAAACCCAGCCTGCAACGTAGCGTTAACATTCCAGCGCCACTGGTCAGTACATGCTCAGCACAGCTGCTGTTAGGGTTCACTTTACAGACTGAAGTAAGTATTTCTACGCTTTGGATTACAGTGCGTTCGGCAGCCTTTGCTCACTGCCTGGCGGCAGCCTATGTTCTTTGAGAGAAGAGTTGGAACGCGAGATGATAATCAGAACCACCCTAACAGATCAGCAGCTAGGTCTCCCACACTGCTGAGAAGGAACACATGCGTAGCAGTGAGTAAATACTCTTTTCTTAAGGAAAAATACTCGGCAGAAACACACACTGACTGACAGGAGATGTTCCCTTCTGTCCTTCCTGAGGTACAGCTCGTTCTGCCACCCGAGGGCAGAGGGCAAGTCCCTGCTGCACTGCAGGAGTCTAGAGGAACATTCTCTACAAGCACACAAACTCATTCGTGAAATGCCTTTCCATCTTCCTGAAAAATATCTGCCTCCAGCTCACTACCCCTCTCTAACGCTAGTATCTTCCTTAGACATCTACAGATCCAACCCATACCATTACTACCTGTGATGGGAAGAAAACCCTGTCTCTGTAGTGTGCCAGGCAACGTGCCCATCAGTGCAAGCTGGTACAAAGTGCCACAGCAGCTGCCCCTGTCCCTAAAGAGGTCCCTAATGGATTTGCCAGACTAATTCCACACAGAATGCACATAAAACAAAAACTGAGAGTCATTTAGTAATTTACTATTAACTAGAGTTTCGTCGATGACCGCGTCTGTAGCTGTGCACGCAGTCACTGCAGCTGGAATGGAGTGGGGTCCCAGCGATGCTGCTTCCCCAGCGTGCCCAGCAGCAGCGGCACCCCGCACCACTTGCTTGTTCCTCTCCCAGGGCAGAGCTCCAGTGCGGAAGGAAAGGTGTGAACAGTCACACGAACAGAAGAAACATCTCCGAAGAAAGCAGCTGCAGGTAACCCCCTTGCAGTAACTGCTCCCGTGGACACCACAACTACGGGTGCCCATCAGCAGCAAGCTCTAGGGGCTGCGTGGAAGAGGGCACTATGGGAACTGTCGCTGTCCTATTAAGAGAAACGCCTCACGCTCCGCAGTTTGGATGACACGGCCTTCAGCGGAAGGGCAGCCAGATCTCAAACGCAAAAAAGCTCCTCGCAGATGCCACAGGCACCGCAGGCCCCTGTGAGTGTGCGGCCTGATCCCTAGTGGTGCCTTCATGCGCTGCCCCGCAGTTCCAGCCGGTCGGCAGGCTGAGAAGGGAAGGCATATTGATCAGAGGAGAGAAGGAGTTTTTCTGAACGCTTCATCCTGTTCAAAAAAGGCATGAACATCCCTGACCTCCAAAGGCTGAGCTTCAACCAACCTGCAAGAAAGAAGTCTGAGAGATGGAAGAAACAGATCGTTACCCTGATTTACATGAAACTTGGAGACTTAAGTTATAAACCACTTCTTATAAAGGAATATGGGAGAGGTTTGGCAATATTCTTGAGAGAGAGCTTCTTTGCACTGGAAATCTCTGCAACTTTGCAGGCAGAAGTCAACAGCGAACAGAGATTGTAAAAATACCAGACCAAAAAGGAAGTGAGAATAAACTAAACCTATGGACGTCATAGCTGAAAGGTCATCAGTGTTTTGAAACATGAGGTCTTGTGAAAAAAATTCTGAAAAAAATGACAAAGAAGGTAGATTGGCAGGTGGGTGGCAGCCATTGAAGAATTGTCAGCAAAGGTCCCCAGTGCGTGACGTGACATGATTCTAGATCGGGCAGAACCTGGGAAGCCAGTATCCGAAAAGGAAGAATGAAAGATGAACAGTGGAGGGGTGACGTGGTTTTGGGGTTGTTTTTTTTCTGATGATAAACATGGGAAGAAAGGCCTGCGCTGATGCTACTGCTGGGATATGAGATACTTCAGTGCAGAGCCGAATGTACAAGAGCTAATGTAAAAATCATACAGAGACTTTCTCTGTGGAAACTACAAGTAAGAAGTCTAGAGTGTTTTGCATTCAACTATCAGCCAGACAAAACTGCTATCAATCTTTTATCCTCAGGCAGAATTTGGCAGTTCCCTACCTTGTTTCACAGTCTTCTTACATGACATTCAGACACAAAAGTATGAGATCTGACATAAATTATCAGCAGAACTGTATATGCAAGTGATATGCTAAACACAGCATTTAATCATATTTTTCATCATGAAACACAGCTTAAAGTTCATCTAAATTCTCACCAGGTACTCATCTTACTCTAAATATTTGCCTTATACACAATATTTTACTAATTGTACAGTAGTATAGCTGTGTACACTCAGCAAAACCCATTAAACAGCATTCTCACCACAGCCCAGTGACATTGCTACCATAAGCCATACAGCACATGTGGTTCTGTGCGACCCTGCTTGGCAAACATTACTGCCCGGCGGTGCACGGTGAGGTACATCTCAGCCTTGCTGACTGCCTGACCTTCATGGCTGACCTACAGCTTGGGGCAACGCCGGAGCAGCCGGGTGCCGTTTGAAGTACCAGGGCGACCAGAGGTGACGTGCCCCATGCCCAGGCATCGCTGGCCCAGTGCAGCAAGCCGCAGCAGCACCCGCTAGAGCCGTAGGGGTGCTGGCACCCCCCACCCTGCCCTGCCTTCAGAGGAGCCCGGCAACTCAGGGGCCTGCTCAGAAACGGGGAGAGGAGAGCCAGTGGCAGCCTTCTGCCATACGTGGGCACAATGGTGCAGACCGAGACGACCAGCTGGAGCCCTTCCTGAGCGCGACTCCTCCGAGAAGCTGGTTAAACTTCAGCAAATACTAAGTCATCCATAAGGATTAGCCTGGGAGAGCTCGAAGAGCAAATTGCCCGAGTTCCGTGGAGCAACTATGTCAAAACTTGCCCAAAAGCTGGACTCTCAAGGAGGCAGCTTGATTAAACGATTAATGATTTATTAGCCCTGGGTTCATGATGTGAAGGCAAAAGATCTCACCAGTATACTCTGCTTCTCGAGTTGGGAGAAGACTTCAGCTATTTATTTCACAAAGTTTATTTGTAGAAGTCTTCAGCTATTTACTTTATGCAGTCCTTTACTCTTCATGTTAAAAATGAGAATAAAATCTGATTATTTGTGACTACTTATTTTAAGATAATTGGGACTAAATTTAGTGCTTACTAGAAACAAACCCCAAAGGCAAAGGTATTTGTAATTGGGGAAGTTTCTGTTCAAAGACAAGGAAAACGGTGGTAGCAGCTGGTACAATGCTGTATTGAGGTACGGCCTAAGAGACTTCTGAGATTACAGAGTAAGTGTGTACGTCATTGAAATAACTGCCATTTTATTCCTCATTGTCATGGAGGCACGCTTAAAAACAACTACTTAACTGTTACAGAATCATCTGCCAAAGAGACAGTTTCAAACCACAGGCAGAGGACGAATTTCCAAAAGAATATTTTTCAGCAGCTGCTGGCTGCAACTGCCCCCATTCTGGAAGACCGCGGCCATCTCATTCACAAATGACTCTGTGCTGCCCGAGGGGTGCCAAGGCCATTTACCGACCTAAGCAGGCCTCTACTGTCCCTAGTGTCACTGGGTTTGGAAGGAGGAACTTGTTGCTACTCACGTCACGCTTTAGTTTGTGTGTAATTCAACCGAGTGCTTCAGCTGGCCTCGAGCTTCTTGCTGAGTCTGTGAATATACTGTGAAACCCAGCAGAAAAATCACAAACCACTACTGGTGCTTGACATTGCACAGAGGCGAGGAAAACCTGAGAAGGCTGAAGTGCAAAAGACATCAGCGTTACCCAGCTTGGATAATTCTTGATGCAGGGAGGGAATCGCCAGTAACAGCTCCAGGGGAAGAAAAAACCCAACCAGCAAGCATTGCAGGAGAGTTCAAGATGCCGTATGAAATAGCCTCTGTAGTTCTAGTGAAAAGTGGGTCTTTTTGCCTTCTGTGTTTTGATCAGGGATTGCCTGCTGTGGATTCTTCTCAAGCGTTCTGCACTGGCCTAACTCTAACAGAAGTCAATGCCACTGACTTAACCAGAAGACAGTTAGGGCAAAACTTTCCATTTTGTTGTAGCTGGTTAAAAAAAATAAAAATACATGTGTTAAAAAGTAACAGTCACTTTTTCTGAAGTAGTAATCTTTAATTATAATTCAAATTAAATAACATATTTATTTGAAAAATCTTTTTACTTACTGATGATGTGCTCTATCTATCTATCTATCTATAGATACAGCACATCATATATGATATTTTGAAAGAAACAGTGTATGTTTGGGGCTTTTTTTTTTTTAACAGGGCCTAAATACCTTCCATAACTAAGAATCTGACTTTGGCTTTGTCTGTGGAACCATCTCTAACCTCTTAAAAGTACAAGTAACTTAGATGCTCAAAACACGAATTTGTAAAGCAGACAAGGCAGCTAACGTGTCGTTCTAGTTTAAAGTGTTCCGTTTACGTGAGTTCTTAAGGAAAAACTTGTGTCCTTCTGAAGAGAACATGAAAGCTGCAGGTTACCTTAACGTTTACGTGGAAAATACTTGAGGAAAACAGCCTGCGTATGAACTGAAATGCTTTGGATACATTCTGTACGGAGTCCTTGCGCTACTTCACAGCTTCTCTAAACAAGGAAATAGCTTGGGAGGGCTCTGGTACAACACCTCTGTTGCTTCCAACCCGGGCATTGTCGGGCAGCTTTGCTTAGTAGGCAAGTGGCGAAGATTCGTAGCTCAACAAAAACGAGGGACCTACTAAAATTTGAGAGAGGAACTGTTTAAAGGCAGTGAAAACTCCGCTTTTTTTTGTCCTTTAGTATTTTTCAATCCCCTAAAGTCCTCACAGACAAATCACTCCTGTACTAAGACAAAGCAGCAGCAGATGTACGCAGCGCCCAACGAATCCCCCAAATGTTTTGATGGAAACTGAGCTCCTTCACGTGCTGGAACTGCAAATCATTTATTATTTCTGCTCTTTCTGTCTGCACTGTGTGCCAAGTAGGCTCACGGGTTATGAGCTAAATCTGTCGCCTCATGCTCGAGAGACCAGAAGCGTAAACAGAGTCGCCTGCCGTGACTCTGCTGGCAGGCTAGGCATTGAGGTGCCTCTGTGACGCGCGTACTTGCACCCTTCTGTCCGCACTCTAACACACATCGACATAGTTTGGGTCCATCTTACGAATTCTGCAAGATCTTATTTAAAACTGTTGTCAGCAGATGATAAAAAAGCCTGTAACAAAACAAATGGTAGGAGTCAATAAACAAACACCTACCCAAGACCTAGCTGTGCACAGGAAAATCATACCGCGGAAGATCTACCCTAGACAGAGCTTTAATGCAGCTCCCTGAAGTTTCACCTCTCCCAGTGAATCTATACTTCCATGCTAATACTTTAACAGTCGGTAAGCAAAGTAAGTGGTTCTGTATTCACAAAAAACACCAACACACAATAAAAATCCAGTTGATACACTCGAGCTGCAGTCACCTACCAGTGACTCCAGCCCTGTCCACTTCAGAAAAAAGCAGCTGTACTACGGTTTTCTGCTTGTTTCTCTTCAAAACCCACCTGTTACAAGCTCTTTTATTTCAGCATCAACAGATTTCCTCAACAATCGCAGAAGGGCAGGTATCCCACCAACATTCTTCATGGCTATTTTGTTTTCATCAGTGGACTTTCCGTAAACAAGGTTCCTCAGCGCACCGCAAGCGTTCTTCTGAACTTCCAGGACTCTGTGATCCAAGAGATCAACCAGGTGCTTGATTCCCCCTAGCCTACACACCTAGAAAATGCAATGTCAGGAACATCAGTACCTGTTGATTTCACCCATTTCACTCTACAGGTTTAAAAGCCTTTTATTTTTCTGAAACCAGTACACTCCATTCTACCTCAAGAAGAAACACTGTTGGTAAATCTTAACTTGATTGTTACACTGTGCTGAGAATTCCAGTCAACCACTCACATCCCCGCTGAAAAGGCTGATGGACGTTTTCAGTCATTTGCTGTGTTCAGAGAAGAACTGTCACTGCTAGGGTTTTGTTCCTCAGCAACGCAGGTTTTAAAGTAACTTCCTAAACCTCAGAGTATCTTTTTAGGGAACATTAGAAACAAGAAGTTGTGAAGACTTAAAGGCCAACTCTTGCACCTAGCTACACACACGCACACAAAATCAGTTCCAGTTAGCACATATCCAGTCCTACTGGCACATCTGAAGTTCTTTCTAAAAGGAAGGTTTGCTCTGCAGAAATTCCACGAAACAGAGAGATTTTGATATTGTTTGCTTTAAGCAGGTTAGTTGCATTTATTATTCGTTATGTATTTTTAAAAAAGTTTAACGTTGTGTTTTGAGATCTCATTTCCGTGTAGTAATTTTCTTTGTTCAAAATAACGTACAGAAATGATAAAAGATTAAAGTATTTTAGAATTCTGTACTATTTACTAATTATAAAATAATTTAAAGAGATAACCAAGTAGTATTACTTACAAGATTAACCTTAATTTTATATTAAACATCACCACCAAAAGGCTACCAAAACATTTTCTATGAACTATTTTAAAGAAATAGGAGCTATTTTGCAATAGAAGGTTGATCTGTTAGAACCTGGTATTTAGTCCAGCACAATGACGTTCGTGCCATCAGGCCCAGTGAGGTTGGCACAGGAGCTCATTAACCACCCCGCACCCACAGCAGCTGAACTGGGGCTGCCCGAGGAAGGGGATCCCGTGGTGAAAAGCAAGAGACTCGCCAGCATTCCCCCATACTGCGCTTGTACAGGGCGTGGTTCTGGGCCAAACAGAAGAGATGTAAACCCAGCAGTCCTAGGGATTCTCTAGTTCAGCAGGAAAAGCACTTCTAGAGGCCTCTCTTCTGCCCCTCTTCTGTTCCAACCTGTTCGACAACCAGCTTGGCAAGCCACAAGCTACGTGAAATACGTTAACATGTACCAATTTTCACGGATCTTTGGCTTTAAAAGTTCAGTGCCATTTATTGGCCATAACACAAGGAGAATATCATTATTCTCAACAAAAACATAACTGAGATTTAGCCAAATCATTTGAAGTTGGTATTTTGAAAACAGAATTTTCTGTTGCATTCCTGAAAATTGCATTGGGTACCAACGGCCAATATCTTTACCTGCGCCTTGACACCACCCAACAGGCCTGGAAAAAACCAACTGAAAAGCAGGTCTGCGACCAGCGCCCTGTAACTTCGACCTGTCCAATCACCTCTTAGGTAGAATAAGAGAAATAAAATGAAAGACTGTTGACATGGACGTTTTTAGACTTCTGTTTAAAATGTGCATTTTTCAAAAGGAAACCTAGAGTACACACCTAAATAGATCCACCGGGGGCTGCAAAGTTTGGCGCTGGTCAATTAGAAGAGCCGCTGCTATCCCGGAAGCCACCGGGAATCTCTATCTAAAGGCACTCAGTGGACTTTAAGATTAAAGTTATTCACGTCACAAGATTCCTGCAGCTAGGAAATGAGCATCACCTTACAGATGATTTATTTGGTACAGACTACACTGAAAGCATATACTGCACGATGCTATAAAACAAAAATAAATGTAAAGAGTTGCTCTTTTTCGAGGCAAATAATTCTTATTCATGTTCCTAAATAATGAGGCAACAAATAACTATTCGTACTTTTCAGTTAAATCCCCCTCTTGTATGTGAATACAGCACATCAGACACCACACCTAAGCTACAAATCCGTAACACAGATACGAGTTACGCATGACAAAACAGCTTTATAGTTTTTTCAAGCTGTACACAAAACTTGATGAGGTACAGTTTTTGTGTATATAATTCAAAACAAAACCGGACTAGAAATCCATTCTTAAGATTGGTATTTTGCTGGGTCATCAACTGTTTTAAAACGTAGCAGCTGCTGCTAGTTCAAACAGGCATTTCAATTTCTAAATAATAAAAGGTTCTTGCAAAACGATACATTCATGAACTAGCATATCAGCATTGTACGTACTTACAGAGAGACACTCATCCCATGGCAGTGACATAAATACTAGCCTCTATGTATTTCTAGGGTCAGGTTTCTTTCCTTTGCTTGATGGCTTACTCATTCCCTATGGTGCCTTAAAATATCTTGATCAAAACCAGGGGAAACCTTTCAGAATTCCTGTTTTTCTTAGCTCCAGTCATCAACACATCACACAAAACCAGGCTCTGGTAAACACACTTTACAGTCCTGCTGGATTACACAACCTGAATGTAAAATATTTGCATATAATTTCCATGCAGCCTCTTAGGACAGGAAAAACCTGCGTGTGTGTGTAGTTACACATGCCCAGGAACATCAACATTATCACACATCTGGGACAGAGAAACACAAAAGGGTCCAAAATACTGCGCAGTGCTGAAGAAACCGACAAGAGGCGAGGGGGTCTAGTTTCCCGCGTGTGGTTCCCCTGGGAACAGGGGCTCAGCACAGTACCTCGGTCTTCACTTTGTTGTCGCCGAAGCACAGGTGCTGCAGGTAGGCGGCCGCGTTGGCCTGCACCGACGGGAACTGGTGCTGAAGCATGTGGATGACTTCGGGCAGCTCTGGGTCTCGCCAAGCAAACTCCCTTCGAAGGCGAACACAGGCGAGAGAAGGTGTTAGTTACAGGTGTACGTCCACTTACCGAGGAGGAGCGCTAGAGCATCTTCAGTGGTTTCCAACCCCTCTGGCTTTGCGCTGGAGCATCAGGGCTAGGAGTAAATTGGGTACATTACAGTAACTGAGAGTCACAGCACCTTTTAGCCTTCCGACCAGAGAAGGATGCTTTATACCCTGTGTTCTTCTGTCAGCCTGGCTGTCGATCACACCTATATGTACTAAAATTGCACCAACTCAAACACTGCAACCTACGTAAATCTCCCAGAACTTAAATAGGTGATGCAAAGACACCCACTGAACAATGCTGCTCAGGGGCATCCCTTCCACGCGACTTTTTGTCTCAGTGCTCAACGTTCTTCCCAGACTGAAGTCCATGATGCCTCAACAAAACCCGCACAGCCTGAAATGTCATCATCGTGATCAGTTGCAGGAAGTTTGGATAATTACAGTTATTCAGGGATTGTAAACTTAAAATCATTAGAATCAAATCTCCTTCACTAATCAAAATGATTTTGCGCAGACAAATCCCGGACAAGTCATTAAACATATCCATGCCCAATTCACAGATCTAGAAATATACTCGCCAATATGAAAATCCAAGTAAATTTAAAAGCCCATTTAAATTTAAAATTTAAAATTTAAATTTTAGAGCCAGCCTGGCCAGCCAGGTCTCCCCAGGACTCCCACAGTCACCAAAAGGGACAGTTCCTTACATGCCTACTTTGAACTGCTCAGCATCTTAGAGGGTTATTTCTCCATGCTATGACAGGAAGACCTTAGGGAAAACTGCCTTTCTAGTAAGACCAGTAGCTTTCTGCATGCTCCCTCACCCTTACTCCAGAGCGATGCTTCCAAACAACCCGGCCTGAGGCTGTGTAACACTAACCTCACCTCTGCAACAGCATGAGATGCAAGTCAGGAACTCAGAGTAAAGTGTGAGGTAAAAACTATTCCACTGTGAAATGACAAGATAAGAAGGTGCATCAGCAATGAAAACTGAGTCAGAGTTTCTCGAGTTCCTTCTCATGAATGTGAAGCATTCCTGTTCTAAGTAACTTTTCTTGTAAGCCAGGCCAGAGCAGGCCAGCAGTAGCACGCAGCTAGCAAGCACTACTATGTGGAGGTTTGAGTATTGAGTATACTACTAACATCATTTAGAGGAACACACCACTCCGTTAAATTAAATGAATCCAGTCTCTCAATATCTATAAAAAACCAATATTCATTCCCACCAATAAACAGAACAGCAGAACCTATTAAAACCAGTGCATTTGTTTTCAAGACTGAAGGACAGGGATAGAAAAGAGCTAGAAAATAATAACTGAGTCCTCCCATGAGCCTTCCGCAGCGCAGGAGGCCCCAAAGATTTCAGTGTTAGACTCTAGCCTGACTGTAGCTATCAGCTCTCCTCTTTCAGAGCTGATTTGGTGCCCTAGAGTTTCCACACGGAAGACTCCTGAGGCACCAGGGGAGTCCACACTCTCCAGTGTGAGGCACTCTGCCTTCGGTTCGCCCTGAAGCAGCGGCAGGTGCGACGTGCTGTCATGAGGGAGGAGCACCTAGAAGCTGCCTCATGAACCGTAATGTCTAGCGCCACATGCTCCTGCTAAAAGCAAACAGCACCATAACCCCCCAGCTTTGCACGGACTGGGTGTCCATCCTCCCACCTTCAAGTACAAGGTTTTAATGCACAGCGTCTCTAACAGATTGGAGTGATAACATCACACTTGTCACATGCCCACACTGTGACATACATTGATGACATCAACTAGTAACTATTTCAAAAATATGAATGTGTATTCACTTTCAAAATGGCACATTTATGTATCATCTTAAACTTATGGGTTTTTTGAAATTTAAGCAAGCTACTCATGAAAAAAATCAAATTAATTAGGTATGTACTTGCTAATTTTCAAACCCTGATGCCCATTCCTATAAAGAGAAAACTTACTCCAGTATCACAGGTTGCTCTGTAGAGTTACTCAAAAGGACTTGGAATAATCTCATTTCTCATCAGATTTGTAAGTACTTCCTCTAATAACTTCTCCATGAAAATGAACATGGGAAAAAATGTAACAATAACTAAATGTGTAAAAGTTGCTCTTTCTTACCGTAACAAGTAGAATGCATTTATTACGTTGGCTATCAAGGTACAGAGCTAAGTATGTAAATTAGTCGTGATGGTTTAAACCGGAACATGCACAACAAAGTGCCATGCCTATTCAAGGGAGGTACTGAAAATCCCATCAAGGCAAACACGTGTGGTTCTTGAAAGCACTGGTGGACTTGCCTGGGGTCTTTCTGAATGCTGTCTATGGATGGAGATCGCGTGGTCCCATCGTCGGCGGGTGTGGCATGCTGCAGCCTGTTGTAACTGGCCTCTGACAGGCGATACTGCATGGACCTGTAGGGTTCCGCATAGGTAGCTGTTGTGTTCAGAGCGTAATTATTTCTTTGGTATGTGAGTGTGCTACGCTGACTGGATGATCTTTGCAGGTTCCCGACTCCTAGTACGAAACCAGTATTAAAACAAACGTGTATTGAAGAGAAGAGGCAACATCTGGTTAAAAGCATAAGCAAAAAAACCCAAACCCAATCTTAAAGAGATGTGGCGTGCTCAGCGCTGGAAGCTATCAGCAGATTGAAGGGAGCAATTGCTCGGCGTCCCAGGGAAGACAGAGGGGTTAGTTACAGAAGTAAAGGTTTGGTGGAATCAGGCTTATGCCTCACCTTGCCTCAACAAGCATTTAAAGTTAAGAGATGCATCGTGCGCCATCCAGCAGAAATGAGGAAGCAAAACCTTTTCAAATTTATAATAAAATTCAATTACTAACAGTAACACCAATTTGCCAACCGTACAAAAAGCAAAAACAAGTAAACAAAAAATATGTATCGTTTATATGACATTTTCCTTTTCTCAACTACACGTACGTTTTCCCTGATGAAAAGCTCACAGGGGGATGATCTCAAAGATTAAGCCGATCCTTTCAAAAACAGGAACACGTATCTTCCTGACTTAATAGAACTGTTGTGGCAGCTCTTGTTCTTCCAAGGTAAGTGATGTTAGGAGGACAAGTGAACAGAGAATTCCAGTTCCTAGCTACAGTGCCTCACTGGCACATCCTGACAAACTTCATTTGTTCGCTCTAGGTTGGGGATTGCAAAAACTTTTGCCTCCTTCAACATTCTGTACTCGCAGTATTCCAGTTACATTAAAAATATTAAAAAGCAGGTTTTAAATGCGTGAAAACATGACATATGAATCGGGCACTTCTCTGCAAATACTTCTAGAGAGTCACTTGGTTAAATCACTCCAATATTTTCAGAGTTTTTGGAAATTACTCCCCTATACAAATTATTAACCAATCTTAAAAAACAAACTGCACTGCGACACGTATTACATTTCTCTTTACAGAAAATCAGTTCTAATACTAATCTAATGCCTAATCACTTCATAACATTCGCATAGCAATTCTACGAAATGCTACAGAAATAGTTCAGTTTTGATATACAACCTTCAGATACAGTATTTTAACATTAACCTTTGCTGAGAAGTTGGGTAAAACCAGTATGTTTGCTGTGAAAGATGCAGCAGTAAATTTAAGCGTGCAAGCTGTCATTCTGCTGTACTGGTGAACAAAAAAATAATTAACAAAATTAATAAGAGAATGATGCACAGAGAATGAAAGAGGAAGACACAGATTTTTTGTGTCATGAAATACGCTTTGCTTGGATGCACGTGAGCGTGTGATACCGAACAGACATCAAACAACTGTTCTGACCCTAAGCTGGCACTGATATATAGCCCCAAGTATTCCTTGCAAACATCACAAAAGCTTTTTAATTCCTGCTGGTTATTTTAAGTCCTTCAATCCTAACTTCTGTCTCCATTAATTTATAACATCTAGCTTTTCCTTTCAGACTGGCATTACATCTCTCATATATGTTCTCGTACAGGCCAAAGGTTCCAGAGAAACTCCAGGAAGCAGATGACTTTGGGACACAGCCAATGGAAGAGCTTTGGAAGCCTTTACCCACCTGATCCTGTTCGATACAGTGCTGACTGGGACCCCTGGTGTAGCTCAACTGTTCCGTGATTTGGACTCCGGTACACAGGACTGTAGTAAGTTCTGCCTTCATAGATCGGGGTGATGTGCAAGTCGGGAGACACGGCTGAGCGCAGTTCTTGTCCTAGCTGACTGTGTTGACTAGCATAGGAACTCCTCAGGCCTAAAACCAAGAAGAGGGAAATACAGACATGGCCCACATCGATTAAAAATAATAAAGCTGTCATGCCTGAACCTTTCTGCTTTTAGCCCAGAAAAGGTGTCAGTTACATCCACAGTTATAAAGATCTGTTCATTAAACTTCTTTCCATTATTAAATGACCCACACAAAGATTCATTGGCAAAGCCGCATTTCTTTGATGAAAAGTTTTGTCCATACACTAACGACTGTAAGCTTTCCAAATCAATTTTTTTGGTAGCATTTATAGTTGAAAGTCCAAAACATGCAGAGTGAAAGCTAAGTCAGCATGCGCAGTTCACAGATCCAGCAACGACAAGGTAAGCTGTGAACCTGACAGACAGGGCACAGCCTAAAGGGGGTCAGTCCTGAAAGTGAAACAACACGTAGCAGCAAGAACAAAAGTCTCCCTGGCAGAGATTTAAGCATGTGGAGAAAAGTCTTCATAAAGGTTAAACAGCCCAAGATATGTGTATGTCCATTGCATTGCTACACTGCAGCTGCATGAGAATCTGTTTTCACCTTGCCTTTCAGCTGTCCCTCTTGAGTTCCTTTTCACGTATCCCTGCCTCGTTTAGGCTAAACTCCTCTGCAGTGCGCCTCCCACCTTTGCAGTGCTAGATCCAAGTACACTACCGGCAGAGGTGCAGCACAGCCTTTGAACAGCGGCATTCTGAACAGCACCGCACAAGTGTAGACCTGCTTCTCCTTGTGAAGTCCCCCCTCTATCTGCTCCACAAACACTTCATTCACGGTGCCTGGAATTTCTTTCCGTGTGCGTTACCATGCTGCCGTGAGCAGCGCCCACGCACCTTTCCCCTTCCCATTCTGCTAACCGAATTGGCAACCAACCTCCGATTACCTTCACTGTTGCCACCCCGATTAGGAGGTCAGTGGTACAGTCTCAATCCTGTATTTCTGCTTTTTCAGCCCAGGAACATTTCTCGACATCCAGCCCCACCCCTCCCCTTGCCCAGCTGACGCATGCTCTGCAGGCACTTTGCTTCCTGGTACTGGCACTGCACTAACTAGCTACCCTCCACCAACTTTCTCATCTATTTTTAATGCTTTCATTTAAAGCATCCCAGTTCCCCCATTTCTACAAGTTGTACTTCCAGAGTCTACAGAGAAACACTACTATACTAAACTGGGTAGTGGAAAACTAGTTAGAATTTAGTTAATTCTAAGAGTTATTCACTGCTCCCTACCCAAGTTTTATTGGTTTCTGCGCTGTGTAAGAACTGAGGGTACAGAGCTTTTGCAACTATCAGATGCATCACCCAAAGGAAAAGCTTTTCTGCACTCACCAGTTTCTCCCCTACCACTACTCTTAAAAAAACTCTTTCGGAAGCATTTCAGAATTGCTGTATTTCAACACTCCTCTCCAGTCTCCCGCACTTCTGCATCATCTGTTTCACTGCCTTTACACGCCCCTGACTGACAGTCTCCTTGGCCGAACCTTTAGCTAGCGAAGTGCTAAACAAGCCTCAGATGCTCACATTTAATAAAATATAAGCCAAACTCATATTTATTTTCAAATTTTGTTTACTTATATATTATATAATTGCTACATAACCACTTTTGCCACCTACACCAACTGCGTCCTTGAGTACTACACCACCAGGAAAATTCTCTTTAATTTTGAAAAGCTTTTATTTTTAATGTCAGCATTCCAGTCTCTTGAATTTTTACAGACTTTGAAACAATTACACAGTATTTCTTCTTTTGCCTCTGAGGTTTACCTTGCCGTGGGCTCCTCTTCCACTCTCTGGCATTTCTTTACTGCATCTTGCAATGGCCTAATCTCCCCTTCACCCCTTTTGAACTAACTCCGGTTCCTTCTGCTCTTGGCATCCTTAGTTTAATCTGTGAGTTCACTAGTTTTGCTCTTTCAATTAAACTCTTCAGAGTAAAGATGACCAAATATACTTCCCATTGTACTACAGCGTGACAGTCACACAGATGTCACCTGGTCTGGGACCAGCACTCCTTTTGCTTCCCTTCCTAGACTACTAACTTCAGTTTTTCAATCTTACAACACAATTTCTTGTCATCCTTCTTGCCTACAATTGTATGCAGAGTTTATCTACAGCATTTACTGCCTACATCAAATCACAAATTGCTAACAGAGGTAGAAGAAAGTTACCAAGTCAATAGGTAACACATGGGTGGTATAGCAAACACATTTTTGAATTTGCAAATGACTGAACATTGAAGTAGGGCATAAAGCCAGCAGAATTTTTAGTTTTAAAAGATATTCTAAAAACTATTTTATCAGATTAATACTGTTTTGCCCACTTCAGCGTTACCACTGTAGGCACTAAAGCATTAGCAGCTATTTGTGTATAACCTGCATTAAAATGTACTCTGTCTTCGAAAACACTGAAATGCCTCTGTTTAGAAGACTCAGGATTTCATGTAGCTGCTTAAAACATAGGCAATGGGTGCAAGCTGGAGCACAGGAGGTTCCGTATTAACATAAGGAAAAACTTTTTCCCTGTGAGGGTGCCAGAGCACTGGAACAGGCTGCCTACAGAGGCGGTGGAGTCTCCTCCTCTGGAGACATTCAAAACCGGCCTGGACGCGTTCCTGTGTGACCCGCTCTGGGTGGTCCTGCTCTAGCAGGGGGTTGGACTGGGTGATCTTTCGAGGACCCTTCCAACCCCTGACATTCTGTGATTCTGTGATTTAACTTAACGCATGGCTAGCAGACTAGCAATTAAAGAGAAAGACAGCACTCACAGGGAACTTACAGTGTAATGATACGCAGCGTTTGACACCAGTATTACCGTCGCTTTGACACATCCACCACAATCACGTCCCAGCGCTACAAGTTTCACCCATAACACGACTCTCAATTAGAGGGTTCTACAGCTGTAGGTCTGTACCAAGGTTTAAGCTGTGTCTTTACCTTTTTACTAACCTGTAAGGCTGTCTGGACGTGGAGGGACCATTCTCTCATATATTTCATATTGCTGCCCATATTGTTCAATATCATGAATTGTTCGTTGCAGTGTTGTTCCCAAATGCTGAGGAACTGCAGTCATGCCGGAACGCTTCGGGGAAGAAGATCCCAGCTGAGTTTGGGATGGAGAAGCTACTCTGGTCTGTACATCAGCGAGGGCAAGAGGAGAGCCAACTCTGACCGACGTCTGGTACTGAGAAGTCCCGCCGTTGGGATTCGCCGTCTGTCTGGACGAAACCGAGCCGATCCGCCGCACGGCTGTTGGGGAGGCAGGTCTCTGGGCAGCGTAGGGGGACGCCGCCCGCTGCATTGGCAGAGTGGTGGATGAGTACGCGTGAGAAGGAAGGGATCTTTGCTCAGTAACCGACGGAGAGCCGTACCCGCTACCCAGAGAGGTTCGCAGTGACCCCCTTGAAGGGGAAACGCCGGTGCTGACCATGTAAGAGGGAGACTGTGCTCTGGATGGGACCGAGCTGACACGTCTCATGACTCGGTTGGTAGCAATGTTTACTGAAGGCTGTTGAAAAACAAAAGCGTTTATTAGTTTTATCATTTACGCCATGTAGCAGATACTTTTCTCCCATAAGACAGAGAAATCAACAAGAAATGCACACAATTTAGCAACATATAAAAGCAGCTCAAGAGTAGCTTTTACCCTAAACATAAATTCCTTTAAGCTTTCATATGAGATAACTTTTCTTCTAACCAGTATTTCTTAATATATAAAATGGCAATTTACACCAAAACCCCATCTGTTCCTCACTTCCTATGTTAATATGCACCTATGCTTTCTCTCCTCACTGCTCTCTTACTTTGGAAATTCAGGAACAGTAATGCAGAGAGCTCTGGTATAAGCTAATAAAGTTTTGTCAATTACTGTCCTACTATCACTCTGATTAAGGAAAAAGGAGGGGGAAAAGCCAGAAACGGTAGAAGGTACAGGAACACAAATACCATCTTCCTTGAAGCACTATGTTCACATACAGGCTAAACTCACAATATCACAACTGAATTTTAAGTGAGTGATACTTTTTGGAAATCATGTCAGCAGAGTACTCTGCAGTCGGGAGTCCTCAGAAGTTCTGCTTAATCTGAGCTGCAGTGACCAAACCAGGTCGTACACATGCTGATTGTCAGCAAACAAGTCTATGTCTTCTGGATGCCTTTTCTGCTTTTTAACCAGTGAAGGGGTTAAATAAAGTGTAATTTAATAACGTTAATTCCAGCCTATACACAGGCGGGTGCAGCTGTACAATTATGGTCTTTAAAACTGTGTTACATCAGCATACAGACAGAGGTGAAACATGCTCTTTTGAGCGTACCTGGACTGATGTCTGCCCTTCTGCTCGCGAGCTTCTCACCAAATGGTTATTAGCTGTTCCAATAAGGGAATGTTGCTGTCTGTTTTCTGATTTGCTCAAGTTTTGGCTGTTATGGAAACTGCTTACTTCCTGGTAACCACTGTCAGAATACGAATTCATTTGTGTTGAACTTCTTGAGTTACCTACAGACCCTGTAGATATGAACCCAGCATAAGGATAAAAGCATCGAAGAACTTCACAAAAATATTATAACTTTGTTAGCTGTTGCATTCATAATTGTACTGCATTTTTACACGGTCAATACAGAAATAAATTCTAATATTTAAAATGCACACAACAGACCCTCACTTTCATGAAGAGATGTCTGTTCTGGTGAGTAGAGGTTCCCTTGTTCTGGTTCTGTCCTAATATCATAGGCATTGGCATGAACACTCTCTGACACTCGGGGTTTGTTTACACTGGTGGTCGGAGGATCTGAAAAAATAAATTAATTAGATAAATCCAATGTTTCATACCTCAGTTTCCTGTGAACTCATCATCATAATTTTCTCATGCATACTAACGAAGAACTTAAACTGGTAGATGGATATCATCCACCAAACTAAATGAAAAGAAGGTCAATACTGCTGTCTGAGAATTGTCTCCTGTAGTTTTGACACTGTTCTACAGTCTAATTTTTTGAATATCCATTCCAACCTACTTACTGAAATATAGCACTGATCACCTAGTCAGTGTGCTTTGCAGAGCAGAAACACTGCAATGTGGGGCCCCGCACAGAGGACAGCTATCACTTGTCTAAAGGCCCGACAATCTCAAAAGCTTCTGAAGTTGAGTTTCACTCCTGTTTGCATACCACCAACAGAAGTCACTGCCTTATACCTCATACACTACTATCAAAATGTTTACTTTTTCACTATCGAAATGTTTACTTACTCTTAAGCTGAACTTTACAGACAGCAAAGGAAAGTGTCATCAAACATAAGAGAACACAAAGGAGACATCACAACACTATTAGAAAGAAAGGAAAAAGTAAATTCTATGTAATAACTAACAAAACTCGCTCAAACTGACAAGGAATACCCTGATATAAAAGCCTAGTCTTACTCATGGAAAAAAATCCCCCAGAAAACCAACAAAACACAAAACAAAAAGCCTTGACAGATGAGCTATTGGAAATTCTTTATAAAAGTTGGTTTTTCTTCAAAAGAGAAATAAAAAACGTAGAGATTTGTACCTATCAAGCTGTAAAGAAACACGCTGATATTTACCAACAGCTGTACACAAAATACTGGTGTCTCACGATTTGTACAATTAGCCATAATGGAACATTCACACTAAAAATGTTACGCATTAATTGCTACTATGAGGAACGTTTGAACACTATTCAAATACCAGATTAAAAAAAATAAATGTATAAAATCAGTTTGAAATCACACGCGGTCAGCACAGTTATTTAGCAGCAGCACGTTCTTAGGTCAAAAGCAACTAGTAAAAATTTGATGCTAATTAGTTTACTAAAATAGGAGTATTATGCCCAAATTTAGCTAAGATTTAGTAGGAGGTGTTACTACACTTTCATTAGTTTAACCAGCAGTATGCCTAGAAGCGATATAGAGCTCCCACACTGAAATAGCACACTTCCACGGCTCCCGTCAGACTCCCGCGATACCAGAGCATAGCAGAGGTCAGTGGGTATTCCATATTCTTTAGCGTAAAATACTTGTGGGGACCGGGGCATTTAGACTGTAACTATATTCAACGTCAATAGTTTAACCTTCAGTTGTTCTGTTTAAATAATACAAGCCCTGTTTTTAATTTACTTGATATTACACGATACTAAATCAATGTCAAACTGACAGAGTTTTGAGAGAAACACATAGGAAGAATAAAGTTCAATTGTGCAGCGCCGTACAGATGTTCCTACGACAGAGGTCTGAACCAAAACCTCACTGCCATCACGCATTTGCCACCAAGCAAATGCTTTCACAATGCTAAAAAATAACGACTGTTCAGGCTGTCTAACAAAGGCAAGAATGCACAATAAAATGAATTGTTGTCTTTCTGTCTCTCTGCTACTATAAATCATGAGGAGAGTGCCCAGAATAAAATAATAGCCTTTTTATAAATGGCTGCTGATCTAATATTCTATTTATAAGCATCTGCAAAACAAGATCATTTTATTCTGTTAAAAACTCTCTGTAATTATACTGACGCATAAAACACTTACAGCTATGGTCACACCTTATCACATCATCTACTGACGTCTTCTGATCTACAGTACTATCTGCAGTCAGGAAAAAAAGGCGATTTACGGGAGTGTTTTCATTGATCTTCAATGTCAATATTTTTCAGATTACTGTTGGTAAAGCATCATCTAGTGACACTTCTTCAAAACAAAGCTCAAGAGTGAATCTGTAGGTAAAGCCTACAATCATGCTATCATCACAACATAAATGTAAACATCGAACAAAATGTGTATCAGAAAGTTTTAAGCAAAAAGTGTATTTTTTCAAACATGCCCACTTCTGAGCAATTACTCCAGAAAAGCTTTACTTCAGGTACAGAGACATAAGAAACAGACATCTAGATTTACACTAATGCATACAGTATTCCGCCATACGTTAAGTGACTTCTTAGCAGGGATGTGCACAGGAAGCTTTCTAAAGCAGCACAGAAATGGGAGAAGATAGACAGACAGAAAGTCAAGGAGAAACCCAAACAATAGACAAAGAATAAGTTACAGGAAAAACAGAGGAGGAAACAAAGAAATGGGATGAGCTAGATCAGTAAAACAATGACCAAGATCTGTCAGAAGGCATCCTTATCAGTTTTAACTGTCACTGGAACATTATCGAACCAGGGGAAATAATGTGATTAAAAAAAAACCAACACAACAAAAAAAACCCTACAAAAATAATTTTCACATTGAAAGAGTAGGTAAAACTAATTTCTCAAAACCAAATTTGACTTCTGCTTAAAAACATTGCTAAAAGAATACCTGAAAAGCACCACCATGGCTAGCAAAATTAAATGCTAGGACAAGGCGGCTGTTGCGAATATTAGGTTTAAAAGAAAGGAAAAAAGCTAACAAGGGCCTCAACTTAGCTGATGATGGCAACTGAAACCATGTAAATACCATTTTATATGAGTTTTAGAGCTTACTCTCTAAATAAAACAAAAAACAGGAAGGGGAAGGAAAGTAAACAGTTTGAGAGACTTATTTACCTAAAATAGTCACAATTATCATAATTACGAATATGCTTGAGTGAACAAGCAGATAACTACGCTGTGATAGTCTTTGTACAGCTCTTAAAACCGCATGCATCCTTATACGAAGAGACGGTATTAACACTATGCAGAACTCTGTTAATAAAACTTCTAACAAGGTACCTCGAATGCTCATTGCATTTTGATTACATCAGACCAGTTTTGCTTAATGCTGTCAAAAGCACATGATTGAATTAGAGAAACATGATCCAGTGCAAAAAGCAGTTCGCAGGGAGTCAAGATCCCGTTTCTGGTCCTGACACGTTGGCTTTGCACATACACTTCATTGCTCCAGAGGCGAACACCGCTCAGAAGACTGACTCTTCAATGTTGAGTATTTTAACTGATGCAGAACCCCTGACTAGTAAATGCCCTGATCTGTGAAGGACAGAGCGATTATTTCAACAGATGCTTGAATGTCACTTTCAAGATGCAGTCCCACCGACTCCTCCTAACGCACTCAAGAGTGGATGCAGATGTGAGACAAGTGTTTCCCGTTTTGGAAAGAAAGCTCAAGCTATCCTGAGATACAAAAAAAAAGAAAAAAGACTCGCAGGAAAACCTTTACTAGTGGAGATTTTCTCAATTAAGGAAGAATACCTGAAAAAGAAAATCAGCATTCAAGCTTAAAACATATAGTGTTTTTTCATGATCCTTACCTGCCACGGGGAAGACACAAAAGTGCTCTTCAACTAATTGCAAAGGAGACCCAGTACACAAGACTTTTGTTATGGTCACACCTCACACAAAAATGCAAAGGCACAAAAAGTTGAAAGAAAAGCACCTGCCGCTACCTCTAAGCCAAAACAACCCTTTACTTTAACAGAGAAACACACAAGTCTCTTTGTGTGTGAGAAAGAGGATATTAAGGTTATAATTTAGAAAAGATACTTGAAAAAGAAACAGCATTGCTGCTAATGCTCCATTCGCTTCAAAACAAGCAATGAATGCCAAGGAAGTAAAAGGGTTTGGGGCTTAAAGCAAAATGTACACATAAAAGATAATACCTGACGATCTCCAAGGAAATGACTTCTCAGTAGAGCTGCAGAAAGAAAAAACATTATCACAAAAATGAACCACATGGCTAGTTTGCACCCACTTTTTATTTATTTTTTTATTTTTTTTTTTAACCAAAGCACACAAAATCATCCAAAAAACCCAGCAGGTAAAGTTTCAAAAGCCCATGCAAATAACACTCTGCAGCACTTTACGCCTGACAGCTGAACTGTTGGTCATTGACTTCAATTTTTTATTATTCAGTGGGAATGCCGTGCCACTCACTGAATGGCAAATGATCAAGCAGCACGACCGACCTGGCCCAGGAGAGGTAAGCGCAGGGTTTAGGACACACGCTTCCTACTTAGGGTGTAACGACGTACGTCCAACCGCACACGGCAAGCGGTCGCAGCTGCCTGTGCTCGATCAGCCACGAGCTGACCCCTGCCAGGGCAGGAGTGTTCGCTGCTCACGGCCGGCTCCAGCAAAGCAAGGGCAGGAATCGCAATGCTGGAGCATTTCGCTTCTACACGCACAGCAGTTTGAAAACACAAACAGGGACAGACCTGCAGTTTCACCTCCCAAAACACGCACACTGCTAACGTGCCCAGGAACAGGCTGTGCACTGCCAGGGTTAAGAGATGCCTCAGGAAACAATCGTTTCACAGGATCGAGCAGCTGCTTAACATCAGCAACAACCTCTACTTCTCTTGTGGTTTTCCAGTAACTATTTCATATCAAACTACCTTGACCATCCTGTTTCTTCTGCAAAGCAATGCTCTTTCACGCGTTGGCAACAGCACACATGCACGGTACCTTTGCAGACACATGCAAAATGCATCCATGTATGATTAAAATTAGAGACCATTGCCCATAACAATACGAGCAATAGAGTATTTCCTCACTCTACATATGAACTATCTAACTCTGAATATTAAATCATTTTTGCAACGATTATAAGCTGCTATTTTTCAAACAAAAAACTATTTAAAGGAAAAACAGGCAACTCCATCAGATATTATAATGTCTAAATATCAGCATGACACTTGTGATTTTGGGTAAAATGTATCCATTTCTAAATCAGTATTATTTATTGCTCTTCTTTCCAACACAGCTACCAATTGTAAAAAAACTTTAGCACAGCAACATGACCAATACTAGGTTCTTCTTCTTGAAAACAAAACCAATCATTTAGGAGCCTTTTTTGGAAACACAGTATTTGTGTATAAGAGAGTGCTAAACTTGCACACTAGCACAAACTAAACTACAGTTACAATGAAGTTTAAAGAAAAAGGAGAATTCGAATGCAGGTTCAAGTGTCTGAAAGCCAACTTCATACCTAGGTAGTAACCTAATTTTTACTACGTATTGGCCATTCTTTCCCTCAATTTTAGTGCCTTTTGGGATGCTATGCTTATCTTCTCTTTAGAATGTACATAAAGCAGACCAGTTTGAAACTCGGTGTATAGAATGACAGGTGAAGAGCTGAACTCCAGACTAAGACCTTCCAGGCTCATCTGCCTTCAGCAGTTTGTGTTCTACTGCATTTCTGGGATGCTTGTGCAGAGAAGGGTGCTCAAACACAGACTCCACTAAATTCAGATGCATGCCTGCACTTTCACAGATATTTTCCCTTTCCCGAAGCAAAGCCCAGAAGCACAGGTATCTGAAGTTTAAGTTACTGCGACACAAGTCCAACGTCAGACACACTAAGTAAGTACATAAACAAAAAACAAACCACACGCCAAACCAGGACAGGCAACTAGTTCAACCAAAGCCCATCCGGTGGGTTTGGCCAGGCCAGTTTAAGAACTCACCCTACAACAACCAGCAGCTATCTTCCCCACACCTCGGCTACTGTGCCCAGGAGAGTTCTGCCACTCCACCGAGGGCAAAGTCAGGTGGAGCCCTGACACCACCTCCAGTGGTGTAGTTTAAATTGGGATTTAAACAAACCCAGATTCTGCACGGAAGGTCAGAGCCACCAGCTAGCAGGAGGTAACACACGGCTACAGGTGGCTGTTTCTTAAGCTACTGCAACTTTCTCTGCAGAGGAACAGATGAAGTGACGGTGGTACGCAAGCTAGACAGCTCTGTGAAAAACCAGGAGTAGCTAGAGATGCCTAGAACTCTGCAGCAAAGGCACTGCACTCCATCATCTGGCTATTCCATGCAGTGCCAGGACCACCAGACCTCAATTTTTGCACAGCCTTGGGCTAAACTTCATTCAAGTTAAATAAAAAGTTAAAAATATTTCTCATTTCAAGTATGTTACCACCGAATGTAACTAGCACATTAACTCCAGAACGTTTCTTTGGCCCATTTTGGGAATTGTAACTACACGCCAAGGCAAATTCTGTGCCATTTTATTGGGTCTTTTCGCTGGCAAACTGAACCTTGTGACTACTTTGATGAAACCTTTAAAAATCTTTCCATTGTTAAAAATTCATGAGGAAATTTGTAGCAAAACTAGTACTGAATTCAAAAGAATTGTACGAAATGGGATGAGTTTTAATTCTTGAAAGCTGAGTTCTGAATGTTAGTTAAAGAACACGAATTCTTTACAGAGTATATTCTTTACTCTTCACTGAGCAAACTTGGATATAAAGAGTTCTTTAATCAGTTACTGTCGGACTAGTCATTAATACTTGCTCCTCCGAAATGAAGAAATATGAAGACTATTTGACAGATCCTGTGAACACTGGCCCCAAAATTCTCATGCTACCTGAACACCAAGTTTTATACTCTTCACCTTGTACTTTATTCCTCAGGCTTTCTGGAAACTCAATTCGCTACAACGAGATGACAGCATTCTGCGGTGCTAGCAAAGGTACAAAGTGCTAAGCACACAGAAATACTCTACTCTTACACAGACAAGACCACAAAACCCCCAGACGTATCCCTACCCAACACATCTGGCTAACTAAGCTTTCCTTACACGCACAGGACTGGAGAATGACGAAGGCTGCTCTGACTGTGGGGCCTAAGTAGAAAGCTGCTACTTCAGAAACAACGAAACTGGTTAAGAATTTGATGTGATTCTTATTGAATTATTTTTGCAGAAGTCCAGCATCTATCACCTGCTGACTTCATCATCCAATCCGGTCACCTTACAGATTAAGTGTTCTGAAGTTACCAAATCTCTGAGCTTTGATAAGTAAGCCCAATGCATTTTATTCCATGTTTTAAAAACCAGTGTGGTCAAATACTGCACTACCACTGAGAAGCTGCTGCCGTTAACCAGTCATTATCCTGTCTTTTCCTGAGACTACCACGCAATGTATCTAAAAGGAGCCCATATGTGATGCACTGCACTTCTAAAAATACTTAATTTTAGCCCACTATTATCCTTGAAAAATAATTAGGTTAGTAGGGCAGACATAAAGAAACTATATTTTTCTTTCAGAACAGTTTGGTGTAATGCATACAGTTTTCAATTAGAGATAAATATTATTACAGTAGAGCAGCTATTTTTAAATGCTGTGGGAGGAAAGCATAGGTAAAATATCGGACATACAGTCACCACAGAAAGAATTCTCTCTTCCCTTCTCAATCTGCTTCGCAGGAGCACAAAGAATAAGTGAACTAGAAACATAACTCTACACTAAGTGCATATAAAATACATACACTGAAACACAAATTTTTAGCCAGTAACACAAATATTTGGTAACTGAAGATGGAGCATGCATACAAACTGCTAAAATTCATTTTTTTATCCTTTGCTCTCCCCCCCACCCTGTCACTTGTATTTCCTAAGTATCTGGATTTGTTTGGTTTGGGTTTTTTTGTTGTTTTGTTTGGTTTGCTTGGTTGGGTTTTTTGGTCCCTTTCTTAATTCCACACCTTTTCTTTTAGTTCAAAGCTAGTGTCTTAGACACAAAACTGAACCAGCTGCCAGTCTGGAAAAAAACAACCATATGACAAACGGAAAAGGTTTTGTATGAAGTCGCTCGGAGGCAAAACATACCAAGGATCACTGGTACCACCTCACAGTCTTCAAGCGATGCCTCTCAAATAAACACTTCCCAGCTTTGGGTTTCCCAGTTAGGAAAGGAGGTCAACAGCCGTCTCGGTCAAACGGCTGTGACAGCCCCAGGACTTGGCCACACCTCAAAGGCAGAACCGGCCGGCCGAGGCCGTGGCCAGTCTCTGACGGTACCTCTGTACGGGATAGCAAGGCTACAGGAACAATACCAAAATTTAAGAAAATTGAAGATTTCTAATTTTTGTTACGATGCCTTAAGCAGCACGCTATTTTTAAAACACTATGTAAATAGGCTCTGGTCTTCAGCTTCTAGACTGGACAGTTAACTTAAATTCTCGGTGCTACATACATCTTTTGCAGGAATTGTATGACATGAAACAGTTTAAGCCTATTACCTCAGAAGTGCTCAAGACGAAATGTATTTGATTTAAACAGTACTGCTTGAGAGAAATGTAGTGATTTCCATTGCCTGTCTTATGTGCTTGAACATGCCACTGTTGTCATCGAAAAGAGGCAACAGCTGAAAAAAATAAGTATCATTTATTAAATATTTCTAAATCGGTGAAAAGCTGTAAAAAGCTAAATATATAATTCTGTTGAAAACATATGTACCTCATATGTATTTCTTTAGTATTTTAGTTTACTGCTTGGCTAAGCTTTCATCATTGGAATACATCTTTCTTGTCAGGCACCCAGTAGCAAACACTTTATTCACAGGGATTTGTGCTTGCTGCTTAGGCAGAGCTGCCAGGCAAAACTTAAGTGCCTGTTACAACTGAATGTATTGTTTTACTTGTCCTTTATCTTCCATTTTAAACGTCTACATCAAGAACACGTTTACAACTATATGCAGTATGAAGGCTTATAGGTTTTTATAAATGTAACTTAGTGGTATAGGGGAATTTATCCAATAAAATGGCATATATTAAACTCCACAAACTTGTAATACACGTTACAAGCAACTGGCAACCATGAAAATCAGTATAACCAGATTCCCTATTTTTCCTTTTCTTGTTGCTATCAGTTAGCAGAATTTTTCACAAATGTTTTAACTAAGTGAGGCAATTTTCAGTCTTCAACATTTCCAACAGCTATCCTCTTGATTTCACTAACACGCCTAGCTCCTGCACCCACTCCGCTAGATGCTGAACACAGTACCACAGCTGCCTCACGTCCCACGACCAGGAATCAAACAGCTCTGCCGCCCACAGCAAGTGCTCCTGCGACTCGCTAGTTTTCGGCTGATGCAGCAAGCACTAATGCTCTAGGCATGAATTCAGACAGCTGCATCGGGACTAGTACACCCAAACGTGGTCACTCACACTGAAGGATGCCACTTCAGTTCGAAACCCAACGCTGAGAAGCAATTGAGACTCCCAAGCCCCCCCAGTAGACAGCCAAGCACGGAAACATCAGTCCCAGGGATCGCAGGAACGGCTGCCCCGCCCCAGCCCTGCACTGCCTGACGCCACGCACCCTCACACCGTGAGACTGATGGTACACCGCCCGTCACCAATGCCCTGCTACTGGTACCCCAAAACAGTCATTCCAAATGCACATCTCCAGCATGTCTGGCCATCTTCGGAAAGAATTAAGAGTCCTTCAAGAACTCTTTTAGCTAAAGGAGGCACCACGGTAACTCCCGCAGCACTCGCTGCCCTTTCAGCACCTCAGGCACTTTCGGAGGGTGACAACACGTACCATCCGATCCGTCACGACTGCCCACTGGAGACTACGGCATCGTGCATGAGCGCTCCTACGAGCAGTTACCCCAACTCAGCTGACACGCAGTCACTTACTGCCTCCCAACCTGCAGTGCGAGCCAGATCTACATTCACAGGGAAAATAACAATCCTGTTTTGTAGCCCAGTCTACTGTTGGGCGAGATGGTAAGTATTGACATGCAGCTGAATTCAATATTAAATCATCGCTTTTCAGTTTATCACCAGAGCAACTCATCAGTAAGCTACAGGGATTTTTCCTCATACCTGAACATCAGCATATTACATACCCCCCCCCCCCAAATGCCTCAATTCTACTGGCACTCAAAAGCTTTGACAGAATTTCGGAAAGGTTTATAGACTGGGTAAACAGAAAACAAAAATATGAATACTGGAGCTATAACAAGAAACTGCAAGTTTCACTCATTTTCGATGCAGACACGCAAAAAATAAGCATTTCTGAATTTCTGTGGACTCAAGACAAATGACAGCACAGCCCCTTACTTTAAACAGTTGAAGCTGCCTGAGTGCCGCAGCTGAAGTGCCAAAGGAAAGACATCACATTCGGCATCAGACTTGGAATGATGTCTTCTGTAACTCAAGATAAGTGCCTTTGATCACCCACTCACCAAGCTGAACATCTTAAATAGCCTTATCAAATGACGGATTGACTGGAACTACAGGGGCTCTTTAGATCCTAAAAGTCAGAGCAGGGGATCCTGTAATGGTTCCTGAGGTTGTCTGGTAAAACTACAGCCTAGAAAAGATGCAAGACACTGCATACACATCAAAGGTAGTATGTCCACAAACTACCGAGAGCATGACTCTTACTATACATTTACATTCCCAGGACGGCCTGAAGACCTGGAGCAACCAAGTAAGGAACTACAAACCAGAAGGAAACACACCAGTGCAAACTTCTGTCTAACATGTATGTGTGGTCACAAAAGCTCGTACGAACCCGGCTGTGAAGAAAACATGAAAAATCCTGAAAATCTGCTGATGCTACATAGACCAATTGTTCTGCTCTTGCCTTTTTTTCCCTTTTTTAAAACTTATTTTTATTTTTTTCTTAGCAGAAATGAAAGATAAGAAAAAAAAAGTTCATTTACTGAGACAATTCCAAAGTAAGGGCATTTCAAAGTTCAATCAAATAGTAAAGAGAGAGGAAAAGACACTTAATGAGACTGGTTTTTGAAACAGGTGATCAAACCTAACACAGTCCATTCTCAGGTTCTAAAATTAAGGTCACAAGATATCATTACAGTCTAAAAAGTAATGAAATAAAATCAAAATCTTTATTTATTCTGTCAAACACATTTTAGCCCTACCTTTATTGTACGCTGAAGCTCTGCAAAGAAAATTATGTGTATCTTTTCTTACTTACTTTTAAATTTAATGTAGCCCTTTAACGGATTTGTTTTCAAATTTCAGTAAGTGTAGTATTAGTGCAAATAAATAAATAAATAAATGGTTTAAGTTACTGTGATTCCTTCCCTCTTCCCGCCTCGAAAGCACATACTGATTCTAAAGGTAATTATGAGGTATTAATATGGAGCTTATCATTTGTCATGGAAGTTTAGTGATACCATATATTGCAATATACGCAAGAAATTTCAAACTTACCTTTTGGAAATGCCGAAATATTTGATACGTCATGAACAAAATGAAACCAGTTTCTGTAAGGACATTAACCCCCAGGTGAGCTCAGCGTGAACAGTCTCGTCAGGATAAACGTGCTGCTGCACGCCCTAGAACGCCGCGAGCGCGGGGGCGGCACTCAACTGGGAAGTGTCTCACATCTTGCTGCTCCTCAAGTGGAACAAGAGTCACACAGCTTAACCCGACAGCGTGCTGGCCTTCCACCAAAACCACCTGCTCTGTTTACACTCTTGATAAGAATTCTCCCATTTTATGAGAAAAAAAAAAAGTGTGACCTTGCAAGGCAATACATGTCCATCTCACAGAAAGTTCACAGTGTTCAGTCACAGAGTGCAAAATTTACTGAACCACTTCGGAATATTTTCTACTGCAGAAAGTGCACATTGTATTTCAGCTGGCATTGGGAAAAGTAGAGAAAATAAACCATCCAGGTAGCTACACAACACATTTAATTTTACAAAACTCAGGAGACTTCAGGTAGGCACATTATTACTCAAATTGACTGTTCAGTACTTGAAACATTAAAATTTTTGTTGTTATTTACTGTACTGCCGAAGGGGCTTGCGTTCCAACAAAGCCTAGTGCGCATTTACTTTTCTTAAAGTGTTTGTGACAAGCTGCTCTTGCGAGTGTGGTATTTCACAATTAAATTAGTAAGCATTAGCCTTTGGGTTCCCAACACCGCTCAGTTTTCACAAGCTACACACCATGGATAACTCATGAAAAGAAGCAGTCGACAGTCATACAGCCAGCTCCCGCCTGGGAGGTCAGGCAAGGTGTCTAACAGAGCGAGGCTGACTCCTGACCCTCGGCACACACCGATAGCCATCTGCAGCAGCACACACTCCAGCGCATCCGGCAGCCCAGATCTGAACTGGTAACGCCACAGATGCAAAGGTAGCTGCCAGGCTGAGTCTGACTGTACGGGAGGCTGCACAGCCCCGTGGCTTCTTCACAGAAACCTGTGCCTGTTATAGCATGAAACAAAAGCAACAAAGACACAACTGAAACCTCACGCTGTTTTTCCCAGTCTATCATCCTTGATCTTGTCGTGTATAATCAGGGTGAAAATATTTAACGCTTACATGTAACACTGATCATGTACCATTTCAGGCTCTTAACAGGTTTGAAAGCGTACGGGCCGCCATGAAACATCTTAGAAGTGCTGAGCACAATACCCACTTATAAAAACACTTATGAGAAGAAATAATTTTAACAGGCAAGTAACCTAGGGGCACACAAAAATAAAGCTGTACTGGAACCCTGGGCTAGAGCTGATCTAGTGCATCCTTTTCCACCGATCACACTACAACTGCTCAGGATCTGCAGATCTGCTCCTGTTCTCATCCCTCATAGTCCTCTTAAGCGAGCAAAACAGCCAACGACTCCTGCGTGCTGCCTGCATTTTCAATATATTTGTAATACAGGTGGGCAAAGACTAACCCACCTGGACTACAGGTACCTTCTGTGTGCTCTGTTCACGTGTACAAAGCAACACATGCATTTCGTAAGGACCAGCAGGAACTCTGTGAAACGAGAGCCCTTCTCAGGCGTGCTCAAGCAGGTGACAGTGATCCCCAATGCCTGCCTCCAGAGGGATCCGTCCCGCTGACACCCGCACGCCTGCGCCCCGCACTCTGCTGCTGTCGGGGCTCATGGCCATGAAGACCGGCTCAGAAGCCACGTGTATCACTGCAGAAGTTTAAGGCACTGATGCCACACCTCCCCCCTTCCCTCACCAGCTGTTACCAGGACCTCCCTTGGGCTGGCACTGGTGCAACTGGGTGACGAGCTTGCTCAGAGGGATGACTTGACTGGCGCAAGAACAGCTGGAAGTCCAAGCTGCAACCACCCAGGCAGGCGTACGCTGCCGCAAGAGTACCTGCGACTTCAGGTCAGCACCTGCTTTGCAAAACGGCACCACCTCTGGGCCCATGCTGGCTTGCAGGAGTCCAGTTTAGAAGTGGGTAAATCAGGGGCACTGCTACGACCACAGAGGTCAACAAACCCTTCAGCTGGACCTCTGAAATGAAATGCTCCCAAACGTTTTAACCACATGAAAGGAGATGAAAGCACTATCTTTGAAACAAAGCATTGTTCATTTCCTTGGGGACAGAAAACCTGAGCAGAGGGTACAAATAAGAAGGTGTACACGTCTTAGGCTTTAGTCTTGCTTGCTTTCTTTAGTTTCTACACACTGTTTGGGGGTTTTTTTTGGTTTTGTTTTTTTTTCCTATAAGACTCTGTTGGACAACTGTTACATCTGGCTAGGAGAAACACCATGCTGCTCTCCAAACACTTAACTTCTCTGTGGTTATGGGAGCAGGCTGTTAGCTGTCTGTGACCAATCTTTGAATGCAGCATTCAGCTGCCAAGCCTTTTCACCATGCCCTCTGTGTGTTTATTTAATTTCTTGTCAGCCTTAGCCAAACATTTACATCACCCAGTTTGGGGAAACACAGGTACCTTTTTATGGCTGTAAGTTTCGCTGCTATATTGGTGTCTGCTGTGATGCTGCTCTAAGAGACTGCTTTACCTTGATTCTTTCAACAACTCTTCTAACCACACTAGAAGCAACTGGCTGTAAAGAAATGAAAGCATCTATTTCAAATAGAGATTCTGGCGGTTTTTCAGCTTCTCATACATCTCTTAAAAGGGATATCCTCATTAAAGAATAAGTTAAAATACTAACCAAGGACACACATCTCTGAACGGATTGTCTAAACCAGGTTTTAATCCCACGTCCCTCAGTAAAAACATAATGTAGCACAGCATTCTCATCTACACGGGACCAGACTCAGCTGGGATAAGAAAATTTAGAAAAATAAGACCAGTGCTCAGAATAAGAGCTGTCTGTAAGAACACTGAATGTCATTTTAAATGTGCAAGACACTTTATAAATAACTATGGAAAATTTGGCCCAGAAACAAAACTATGGCCCAGAAAACAAGAGCTTGAATAGTTTATCCATATTCATAAATGTCATCGTACTGAAGAATACTACAACACATGTACTAGTGTTTTCTTCCCCTAAACTTTCATAATTTTTTTTTTTTTTTAATCCTAATAAACATCATTTAGCCATAAGGAAGCAACCAAAAGAAGAAATGACTCCGTGATGCTATGAATTATGTTTTGCATCTTGGTAAATGGTGGTATTTGATAGAAGTATAGGATCTAACTTATTGTGCAGATACTGGTAACTGCACGTCATTTCAAAAACGACACAGCATTATCTGTGGGATAAGCTAACTCTGGTGTTCTTTGTACACGGAAGTCTCCAGACTTGAGATGCAGAAAAATCTTCTCCTTTGTGTTACTCAGGCAGATTCACTGAAAATGGACATTGAAGACAATGAAAGGTGGTTGAAGGCATAAAAATAACTGAAGCTTTTTACTTATTCTTCCATAGGAATTTCACTTTTTTAGCTTTCAGAACAAAATCTGAGCAACAGCTGGAGAATTACATGGATCTAGAGGGAAGACAGGCAAGCATGAAGGGTATAAAATAGTCATCTTGTCCAAGGAAAACTTCTGAATATTTCAAAGTTTCTTAAACAGAAATTCTCATGCTAGTAACAATACTGTCAAATGACAACTTGGGTCAAGCAGTTTGATGTATAAAAATAACTGTGTTAGCTGGTACACTGGCTTTTAAATCTATTTTTAAATAATCGCCTCCTGTTTCTTAAGTTTTTGTAGGAAAAACTTTCCATTTAACTTGCAGAAATATTTATTATGGCCACAGAAGGAAACATTTCAGAATGATACCCGAGTTCATTGCTGAAAGAATATAGAAACAAGCAGTATTTAAGGCAAGAAATAATAATGTTCAGAGCATACTCTCTATGTACACGCCAAGAGGAAGTTTGCTGTAACCCGAAATGCAGGTATATATGTTTCATAAGAGAACACATTGTTACCGAGGCTTTCAGATTCAAAAGCTACCAATCATTTGATATGCTTGAGATGAATGAGTGCCCAAACACATTTAGAGTTCAAAAGTTTGCTCAGGAAATTAAGAAAAAAAAAAAAATCAGAATACTAGTTACAACTGAAATATTAACAAAATGCTTTGCTATAGTTACTGTCACTGCATGTGAAATACATCAGGTACATTTCACACTATTTAAACACACTAACAGTACCCTGAGAGCAAGACATTCCCTGAAAACAAGTGTAGCATCAGAAAGGATTTGAGAAAAGCTGGATGAAACTAGATAATTAATTCAGAGGGAAAAAAGGATTACTGCAATTAACTAGCACTGTTACTTTGATACCAGTATGTATGTCTACTGTACCTCTCTAGCTGAATCTTAAAAGTAAAATTCAACATATTTAAAGAGAAATTAAAGCTTTACATACACTCTATTGAAATTGTAATCAATTATTAGAAAGGTCTCTTTAAACTGTCCCATAACTCTTTATGGCAAATGTGCATATTGTTTTGTACTTCAGGTATTAATGGAAGGTGAACAGCTATGAAAATATACGTACGTAGGACATAAGCACCACTAAAAAGCCCTTTAATTTATGGGACGTATGAAAGTAAAGTCATCAGGACCTGTACCTTGTGCTGGCGATACTTGGTGATTCTGCTCCAAGCCTACATCTTTCTAGCTGATTAGCCACAATTTGCCTTTCCACTTCCAGTTCTCTGGTAAGTCTTTGAAATTGGAGCTCCTGAAATTTCAAAATAAAAAGAAAAGCATTCTTGATGTTAAAAAATGGGTGTGGATTAATTCTGAAACAATCACTGTTTCATCACAATCACGTCTCTTGTTTTGACTCTTCCTTAGTGGAATAAACTACTAGGAGATTAAAGTGGGAATTTAATGGTTCTTTAAATCAGTGATTCATGCAAATATTGATTTATTACCTGTTACAAAAGGAAAAACATGTTTAAGCATTTGCGGATTTGACTCCTCCTGCAAATAAAATTTTTTTTTGCATCTCCTTACATTGCCACAATCCAACAGAATCAGTGTCCATAAAGTCAGTCTTCATCTATAAACGAGGTATCCTGGAAAACATCGCATCCTAACCTTTCCCACTGAAAAACTTCAAGTCCTAAGCTACATCACGTTCTGACTTCTGTATTCAAAACCTCAAAACTTATTACTTCAAAGTGGCTGAGGGTAGAGACATGCCGTTTCACCCTTCCCGATTTCAGCTTTTGCTCTATTTCTTGGTCAACGGTACCAACCTCAGACTTCGTAAAAGGTTTCTGGAACATAACGCTCAGGGGAAGACATGGGAAATACAAGCACTGCACAGAATGTTTGTGTGTTATTAAAATCTGGAAACGTTTCTATAAACATGACACTCTGAATTCTGTACTATGTCACCAAGGGATACTAGTGATGTTTTCATCCACAGCTAGGTTTTGTTAATGATCGAGAAGGATTCTATTGAGCAATTGTATGATTTTTCAAACGGATATTCTATATCCCCTGAAGTTTAAGTAAACTGTTCAACGCTATTTAAAAACAGATGAACACTGGTATTTCATAATCTGACGAAGCAAATCTTATACACGTGTCAGATAGGGCAGAGAAGCATTCCTTTATTTTTGAAGTGCAAATTAGTAATAAGCGTTTTTTTTCTGAATGTAAATCGTGCAATTGTATTACACAGTAGTCACACGCCTTGCCATGTTATAAAAGTCACCTTCACTCATAGATTATAGCTAATGCAAGCTATTCTTTCACACCTCATATTACATGGAGTGAGCCTTAAATACTTTGCTTTCATTAATGGTCCCTGAAAGCACTCTCTACATCTTGCAGCTTGTACACATTTTCAGTACAGTGAAGCGTGGTTCAGCAACATGCCCCGTGGCTTTCAGCAGCCCGCCAGTACCTCTCTGCCTCGCACAGCTCTGTCCTGGAAGGCTTCACGGCAGTGCAGAAGAGAGGTTGTAGTAAAAAGCTACTCTGAAACCAAGATTTACCTTGCAGAAGTGGGGATAAAGCCTTTCCTACCAACGACACAATGAGATTACCGCCAAGAACCCCCAAACAGGCTAATTAGCACTGATTTCATTAGGAAGCCAGCTGAGGGCAAAGTCAAACAGCAGCTGCTGTACTGCCGAAAAAACTCCATACAGCAGATGACAAAAAAAAGAAAAGATACTTCTGAAAGTCTGATTCGAGCTCCATAGAACAAACTGGCCTGTTAAAGATGCTCCACTGCCCCTTCAGACGCTCTCAGGATGGGCAGACACTTTCAAATATTTGTCAGGGCTCACTAACCAAACTGCATAAACACACCCTAATATTCCAAATGCTGGACAGCAAAGCTCTTTGCCTCCAGGACATGGAATTGCCCAAGGACACAAGCACCCGCACAACAAGGCTGCACTTTTCTACTATTGCTCTGCTAAGAACAGTTCAACAGAGCAGAATCCTCTGTAGCTCCATTAAAAATAAAGATGCAAACTGCGGGAGCAGCGGGAGGGAGATGTGGTCCCCAGCTTCCTCCTGGCCACCCCTGCCATTAGGTTGGCACTTACTGCCGAGCTTCAGCATTAGAAATGCTTAGCAGTCATGCTCAGACAGGAAAGAGCATTTTAGGACATATGTCCTAAACTTGGATTTTATTTATTATTAGCTTTTAGACAGAATTCTAAAGCTAAATCCTTTTAATCCTGAGACCTGATACAGCAAGCCTCACTAACATAACCTGCGGACCACCGCAGATCTTACGGGCCTGTATAAGGACTAGAAAGTATGGATCATGTCAGAAGGACTGTAGGACATGCGACCGCATCCAGTGGCAGAGATCAGTCGTCACAGTCCAATACCAGGTCTTAGCACGACTCAACTTCGTGTTACACCAAAGCAGTACACATACACCCAGGCAGTTTGTTTGGACAGTTTGTCTTTTGCAGAGAAAATACTAAAAGCAAAAAAAAAAGTAAAAAAAAATTATAAACGAGAATTTATTTTCCAATGCTAAGTCTGAATCTAGATAAAACATCCATCTAAAAGCTGATTCACTAGCCAGTCATTAACATGCTGGTGGAGAATGCTGTGGTTTTCAAAAAAACCCATTCAGATGCTGAAGCTCTGTAAGTTCTGAAGCAAATGTCAGCAAGACAAGTTTTTTCCCAGGTAAACCATGATGTATCATATAGCATAGTATAAAAAGAAATCTTCAAAATAAACAGCACTGCACTGCTGATTTGCAGAAATATATAAAACATTTAGCCTATGTTTAAAGCTGTTTCCCATTCCTTCTTTTAAATCAGTATTTAAATAGCAATGTCATTCATGCTAACTATGAATTTGAATACAAAACTCAAGTTGTCTTCTGTTATTTACTGATCTTTTAATTAAATGAATAACATAAAATACGCTAACCACTATTTGCTTCCATTCAACCAATCTCTATTAATTCGCCTTTTCATTACAGGCAGAGGCATTAATGAAAATAACATTATCCCAGAAAACATACTGTTAATAGACACTCGATTGAGCTCTCTGCTCCCTTTGCTATCTCCCCCTGCACTCTAAAACAGTCCTTTACTCCAGCTCACGTGTATTTCTGCAGGAAGGCATTTCACAAGGCCAATGTCACCACTAGGCAACTTTTGTCATTTGTGTTCCAGAAGGAAAAGCTTACAGAAAATGAACAAGCCCCACAAAAAGGTTGACGTTGTCTAGAAAGCCTTTTTACATAAAGTGAATCAACTAAAAGGGAGCACGTACCAAAGCAAACAGGCCAAAGCTCCGGTTCCAACAGTTACAATGGCAGAAATCAGACACACAAGAGCGAAAATAAAATCTGGCCTTGTAAACCAAGCTTGCATCTACACGACCACAGCTTTTTAAACTAATTTGCCACATGCGTCTGTCCTAAAGCTGTTGAAGAGATGAACCAGTTAATTGAGATCATCAGAAAAATCAATAATGATTTACATTTCACAAGTGTAAAACAATTACAGGTTTAAAAGACAAAAAAGCGTCGCTGAAACTAAAACAATGACCAACGCAAGAGAAGTCTTCTCTAAAACACCACAAGTGTAACAGCTGCAGAATCACAGGATCACAGACTGGCAGGGGTTGGAAGGGACCTCTGGAGACCATCTAGTCCAGCCCCTGCTAGAGCAGGTTCACCCACAGCAGGTCACACAGGATCACGTCCAGGCAGGTTTGACTATCTCCAGAGCAGGAGACTCCACAACCTCCGCAGGCAGCCTGTTCAGTGCTCTGCCACATTCAAAGTAAAGAAGTTTTTCTTCATGTTCAGATGGAACTTCCTATTTTTCTTTGCAGCACAGAAAAGGGATCAAAACAAAATACAGAAAGAGAAAGTGTAAGACATGATAAGTTTTTTTTTCATTTCATAGTGTACTTTCTTCCTATAGTATTAACAGGTACACAGTTTCCTTCCCACCCTCCCTGAGAACTTCTCAGAATATATTCAAATTCTTCATCTGGAAAATAAAGGTCCACCCAGTTCCAATAATCACTTCAGATTTTTGAGGATTTCAGGCAATTAAAATAAAACAGGCTTAGCGAGGTTCTGATTCATAGAATGGTTTGGGTTGGAAGGGACCTTAAAGCTCATCCAGTCCCACCCCCCTGCCCTGGGCAGGGACACCTCCCACCAGAGCAGGTTGCTCCCAGCCCCATCCAGCCTGGCCTTGAGCACTGCCAGGGAGGGGGCAGCCACGGCTGCTCTGGGCAGCCTGTGCCAGATACAGTCACTGTAAAAAACCTTTTTCCTTATGCCCAGTCTAAACCTACCCTCTTTCAGTTTAAAACCATTTCCCCTTGTCCTGTCACTACAGGCCCTGGCGAAAAGTCTCTCTCTGTCTTTCTTGTGATCCCCCTTTATATAATGAAAGCTGCAACAAGGTCTTCCCAGAGCCTTCTCTTCTCCAGTCCAAACCACCCCAACTCTCTCACCCTGTCCTCACAGGGGAGGTGCTCCAGCCCCCTGAGCACCTTTGTGGCCTCCTCTGGATTTGCTTCAGCAGGTCTATGTCTGCCTTGTACTGGGGACCCCAGAGCCAGATCCACGTGGGGTCTGACAAGAGCTGAATAGAGGGGCAGAATCCCCTCCCCTGACCTGCTGGCCACGCTGCTCTGGATGCAGCCAAGGATACGGTTGGCTTTCCAGGCTGAAAGCTCACATTGCTGGCCCACACCTAATTTTTCATCCACCAGGATCCCCAAGTCCTTCTCTGCAGGGCTGCTCTCGATCCACTCACCCCCAGTCTGTACTGATCGTGGGGATTGCCCTGACCAAGGTGCAGGACCTCACACTTGGCCTTGCATGAGGCTCATGCTGGCCCACTCCTCAAGCCTGTCAAGGTCTCTCTAGATGGCATCCCTTCCCTCTAGCAAAGTAAATCAACTGCATCACACAGCTTGGTGGCACCACTGTCCATGTGACCGATGAAGACAGTAAATAACACTGGTCCCAGCATGGGTGCTCGAGGGACACCACTCGTTACTGGTTTCCACACAGGCATTGAGCCATACTATAACTCTTTGGACGTGGACATCCAGCCAAATCCTTACCCATCTAACAGTCCATCCAGCAAACCTGCCTTTCTACAAGTTAGCGGCAAGAACGTCATGGGTGACCATATCAAAGGCCTTACAGAAGTCCAGGTAGACGACATCAGGAGCCCTTCCCTTGTCTACTGATGCAGTCACTCCATAGTAGAAGGCAAAGGCCACCAGATTGGTCAGGCACAATTTGCCCTTGGTGAAGCCATGCTGGTTGTCTCTAATCACCTCCCTGTCTTCCGGATCTTTCGACATGTCTTCCTGGAGAATCTGCTCCATCATCTCACTGGGCATTGAGTGAGGCTGACTGGTCAGTCAGTTTCACCCTTCTTAAAAACAGCTGTAATGTCTCCCTTTTGCCAGTCACTGAGGTCTTTGCTGACTGCCTTGACTTTTCAAATATGACAGAGTGGCTTGGCAACTACATCACCCAATTCCCTCAGGACCCTGGGATGCATCTCATCAGGTCCCATGGACATGTGTGTTCAGGCTCCTCAGGTGCTCTCAACCTGACCTTCACTTACAGTGGGAGGGATGTCATACCTGCCTTGAGGTTCAGGGATTTGATGGAAGTGGGAAGAGATTACTATTGAAAACTGAGGCAAAAAAATTTAACTTTAGCATCATGGTAGGGAAAGAAGTCTTTTCTTTTTCTGCTGATAATTCATTTTCTATCTTGATACACAGTCTCTCAAATGTATGCAGTTTGGTCTCCACAGCGAGAGTGAAAGCTCAATCTAGAAAATGGTACAATTTGGTTTTGGCTGGCAGAATGATGCAGGGATACACAGATAGCATCGGACTGTTGTGTGGCCTGCCTGACAGAGTTCTTAATACAGACCATTTTTCTCTTAAAAACCCCAACATTGTAATATAAAATTGGTATATGCAATTGCACTACATCCGAAGTAACAAATTGCCTGTTTAAGTAAAAACCCCTATTTTTTCCCCACACTGCAAAAATCCAAAGCCAGTTAAAACGAAGAACTGCCCTTCTATTTTTCTTGGGGGTGGAAAAGCTGAATGCAACAAGTGGACATCGTAGCAATAAATTTTACTGCATTTATTTATACTACGGTTGAAAGGCAAAACTCACTAGTATTCTATCAGAAAAACAGTGCGAGGTAGAGGTAAGAGGAAAAAAAAAACAACCACCAAGCCATGTTTGGCCACTTCTTCTGAGGTATTTGCGCTGTTGATTTTGGACCAAAACCATCAGTTGTCTATTTACAATATGCTTCATAACTTTGTATTTTGGTGCTGACCAAAAAAAAAACCCCAAAAACTAACAAAAAAATTCACAGTGCACCGAACTGCCAAGGTGCAAAAGGCATTCTCAACTCATCTGCCACTTTGAAATCATTCTGATGCTTAAGAGATCTAATGTATTTTTGCAAGTGCAAGCAAAGCAGCAAAAAAAAAAAAAAAAAAAAATCAGCTCTATTTTCTAGTCTGAGTAACGCTCTTTGAGTGTAGCCTGTGGTTCTGACAAGTGGCAAAGTTTATGTACTTTTTGAAACAATGAGTGCTGACTTATGTATGTCTTAAGTTTGGTATCTGCAGCTGTAGCTGCTATGTCTTAATACCTGCATAAATACATAAGAGGGGTGACTGTAGAGGTACCATCTTTTTCACAGCTGGAACACCTCATGTTTTAAGGCCTTTTTTCTTGTCACCATATTCACATAGAAAACTAAGTCCTAGTCAATTCCAAACAAGTGCACTGAACACCTTCACGGTCTATGCCTCCTTATAATGATGTTCATACCACCCTGAACGGCTACCTACCGCCACCATGTCCCCCTACCAGACACCACATTACTTACAGCGGGAATCTACGTGCACTCGCTTCTCTAGCCAGCTTCCCTGAAAGCAGTGGGGGAGACGCTCCTCGAAGAGAACGCTCCCATACAGCGCTGGCTGCTAGTAACACAGAGAGGCTGCTGCCCTGGGCAAAAATCACAATTAACTGATTGTTATAGTACCAGCTTGTGACAAAATGACATGACAGGAGACAAATAAAATACTTAATAAGCCTGTTTTCATTTGCACAAGAACATCTACGTGGCAAGAACATACTAAAATTATAGGTATAGATACCCAGCATATGCTGCCATACTGCACCAAAAGGACCAGCCAAATCTTCTGAAACACACGCACACTGCAATGCCTTGGCCAGAGCTACTTTTTTTCCAAAAGTATCCAATATACATCAAGGGAAAAAAAAGCTCTATAATTCTATTCACCTGTTTAGGAGTAACTACTTAATCACCTCATAAAACTACAGTTTTTGTATTCATAACCTAAATTCCACTGCAAAACCAGACCGTATTTCTTAACACAAAGCTATGAAAAATGCCAGCTTTAAATACAACTACACTTAAGGAACAGGAAGCATATGCATGGCTGAAGAAACAGAAGACAGCAACTTGCTTTGGAAAGGAAATCATACAGACTGCAGGCAGACGAGCTTCCATGAGTGAAAACCAAAACCCATCAAATTTTAGAGCTGTGCAATTTCCTTGTGAAGGCTGAAGTTTCTGGAGGAGGACAAACCCTGAACGGGGTGTTGATGTAGCAGCGTACACCCCAGGTGACCAACGACAGGTCTTACTTGGCAAGCTCTGCAGGCCAAGACACTTCAAGGTCTTCACTGCCACCAAGACACAGATGAGGCAAGTTATACCAATCCTGAAAACAAAACGCTCTTTTCATTTGAAAGCCGAGTACCTCTGCCAGGCTTGTGGCTCCCTGGCAAGTGAGAACAATTGCCACCCCACTGTGTTGAGCTATTAACAGAAAGTATTTGAAAACAGTTAAGTAACAGCAATGTAATTCGTATGACTGACCACGAAGACTGTCATTCTCCTGCTGCAGGCTTTGATAACAGAAGGTTTAGAGGCAATTCTGTGATTTCTACCTGCATCCCACTGTGATACCATGTTGCAGAGATCCAACGTTTTCATTTTTGTTAACATGCAACTTTTATCCCTTAGTTACACGGACAAGAATGAGGAGTATACGTTCACAATGCTGAAAAAGAAGGTTTTTTTTTCCTGCCCTGTTGTGATTTGAGAACCTCTGGCAAACACCAGGTAACTTAAGACTTTAAACAAACAGCGATCCAATTGGCTAACTAAGGTTTTCTGGTGACAACTACGCAACAATCAGCAGCAATGGCACAAGACGACTTACAACCTCTGTTTGATTGGCACATGCCTGGCTGGTCAGACCAGGATTGGGCAGCTGCGACATTGATGATGCCATTGACAGCAAGCTGCTGCGTCTTGTGCAGCTTCTTGGCTTCTACCAGTTCTCTGTGGTTGCTGTGGTAGAAGACAGGCCTAGGATGGGATGCTATTTCAAGTCGTAGTAACTCTGGGATATGCCAAGTTGCTTCTATTGCCAAATGTCACAGCCTTTGTGAAATATTAAGAAGGTCATCGTAAGCTGAACTACGGAACAGTTCTTAATCATAAAAATGTTGCCTGTTGAACAATTCAGTTGAGCCTGTTCCAGTAGTTCGAGTTGACGACCTAAGAAAGCATACCCTACATTACAGAGGAATACTTTTACCTTGCATTTACTATTTCTCATTCAACTGCAACATACAGTGCAGAGCCACGCAACTCCCATTGCCTATGAAAGTTCAAATGGTGCTAGAGACGAGGTAATTACCTTTTTGAAGTGTTATGATACAAAAGTGCAACAAAGACGAGGACAAACAAAATTAAGCTCATTTATACTTTCCTCATGTTAACCTCCTGCACCGATCTACGCAGAGTTCTACATGTTTCCACTTGCTATGATTTGGAGCTAGATTAAGCAGCTGACTACTTAAAAGCATATCGAATACTGTATTTTTCCATCATGAATATCACAGTGAAGTGACCTAATATTAAAATTCTCTACCAGACTCTATTGAGACAAAAACCCTGTACTTTTAACTAACCATATTAGATCAACCTTAACATTTTCTGTAAAAATAAAGTTTACTCACGCACACAACTGCATTTGCACGCTTTCAGTATCTCAGTATCTCCCAAAAGAGAAGACAAAAGATAAAAAAAATTGGACAGGGTAAAGAGAATCACAGATTACAGGACGTGAAACAACCCAGCTACAATTATTGGCTGATGGCATTTTCTCTGTATTCAACTGCACTAGACCATTAAAGCCCTTAATACTGTCATGCCTGCAGTGTTCACCAGTCTGGTAAAACAGTTCAGTGCTGCTCTAGCTGATGAGGGATCAAAATTTCAGCAATTCATAGAAAGCTTGCTCTTAGTGAATGGTAGAAAGGAAGAATGCCACTTGAGGTATTCCCTGACTACATCGGAGCAGTGCCCTCTTTGGAAACCGTTTGTTGCAGTGCTAGGTGTTTTTGGAAATTGGGGCTGAAGTGAAGTATCCTGTTCTGCCAGCTGGCGATCTGAGTTCAGCGGCTGCTCAGCAGACGGGCTGGCAATCTAAACATTCAAGCCTTACAAAAGGTATAAACACTCCAGTATATTTCAGGACTACCCACAGTTCTAGGGAGGCTCTTTTTCAAGGGGAGTTTCTCCTCAGAAGCCTAACAGGACATGCTAGAAAGAAAAAATAATTTCTAGATCAGCATATGAATAAAGAAGGCCACAGAATTTTGATTGAGGAAATGAGCTAGTAGTTTCATTTCAGACAGGCACAGCATATATTTTGTCCTAGAAGAGCCTCGGGAAGTGGATTTCTCAGATTTGATTCACCAAAACAGGAAATGCTTGTAAACAGCAGAAACAGCAAACTTCAAAGTTCTGGGATTGAAAAGGGAAGAATGACCTACGCAATTGAACACAATATTAAGAGACTTGGAAAAACCCCAGTTCTTCCAGTCATTCAGAAAAGTTGACAAAGAGTTTGTTTCACACATGCAAATCTTGGAAGTCCATTTAATATAAAGTAGCACCTTCATTTCAGAACTGATACACATTTACCCACCTAACTGATCACTAGATGCGTGCAAATCAGAATTTCAAAGTGAGGCTGTTCAATGTTTGTGCCTAATTACTTAAAGTGCATTCAGTGAGTCTTTTTTTCAGGTATCTTGTCAAAACGACATGCCTACACAGTCAGATTACATAGTACTTGACATAAAGTGAATCTGAACTGGTGAAGAAATCTCCAAAACTCAATACCAAAATACTGTCATTGTAGTAAAGACGTTTTTAAACATACAATAACAAATTGTTTGCTGTATGGAGAATACATTCTTTCCTCCATTTCCATCTGAAAAAGTTAGGGTTTTGCCTTGCTCCTGCCCTGCCAACCCTATAAAAAACACCTTGAATGATGTAAAGAATTTTGTACTTAAACAATAAAGAAGGGAAAAAAATGTGCACTTTCTAATTATATAGTTTAATAGAGTTATACAGAAGGAATAGCTTTTGCTGAAGTGTTGAACAAAAGTGAACACTTTAGGAAAACCCCAGAGATTTATGATTATTCATCCAAAAGCATATCCAATCATTCTTACTCTATTGTCACCCATTTACAAAAGAAAAGGTGGAAAGTTGTCCATCTTTAGGTGTCAAAAGCAACTAGACCAAAGAACAAAGAAACAAAAAACCTGCCACTACTGCAAGTGTTTCTGTTTTAGCAAAGAAATTAAACCCAGCAAATTTGTGTTGCCTTTGAAAACTGGATTGATGGGTCGTTTTTCCTGTGAGACCTTTTCTCTCAGCCCAGTCACTGAAAAGGAAAACTAACATGCTAAGCAGGAAATCCACAGTTCCAAATGATCCCATTTAATCTTGCCAGTTCAGCAGCAATGCATTCCACATGCAGCAGCGTACGGCTTGCACCTGTAAAGCAGCAGTGATCCCACAAACCTACCTGGAGTAGCTGGCAACTAGCTGCCCCTACATTCCAACCCCTCCCAAAAAGTTGCTGCTATGATGTTGCCCCTACAACTTTTAACAACTTGTTATTTTAGTACGAAAATACTCAAGTTACTTTTAATATGTCTAAGAATCTCCCTACAGAACCCAACTGAACTATTACCCAAACACTCCCCAGGATTCACAAACATAGACACGTATATTTCAATGCTTGAGTTTTCCTTAAAACTTGTTTCAGCATTCCCTAAGATACTGTTATCCATTATAGCATGAAAACTTTGTAACATTTTAGAAGTGAAACAGGTGCTTTGGAAAAAACAAACAAACAAAAGCAACAAAAACACCCAAACAAAACCCAACTACCTCCAAAACAAACCCACAGAAAACAACCCCCTCCCCAAAGCAAAAAACGACCCACAACCCATCATCAAATCCACTAAAGGAAAAAAAAAGAAAAGGCTAAAATATGTTCCAGCTTCAGTACAGTCAGCCTTAGGACCTCCCTGCATTCAAAAGGGAATCCTCCACTAGAGATGTAAATCATACCAGTAAAGGTCAGTCCCCCCCTCAATTTCACCGAGCAGTATATCCACCAACAGAATAACTGAACCTGGTAAAAGAACCACCCCCCTGCCCCGATTAAAGCCAGTGGTGCTTCTGGTGGTAGTGTCTTGTTTTTATACTAACAGGGGATGGATTTTCACATTTTCACATCAAAACAAAACTTGAGCTTTGTCAGAAAAGCTGTAGTAATCTAAATTTCTTCACAGATTACACTTGCTCTGCACATATTATTTGGTAACACTAAAAGTGAATTGAAATGTTTCTTTCCTAAGATATAATCAAGGGAGATTTACACAGCTGTCTGACAATGCAGTCTCAACGAAAGACTGTTCAGAGTTCAGGGGGGATGCTCTAGTTAGGTAAAAAAGTTGCTCTAAACTGGTGTGGGGTCATAGCAAAAAGAAACAAATGGAGAGTTTATTTAAAGTGGCTCGTACAGTTCGTAGACTAATTAGTGCAACTTTTTATATAATCCTACCTATGCCACTATGGTAGGAAGCTTAACAACATCATTCAATACATTTATCTACCTGTTTCGGAACCACTCTAGTAACTTGAAAAGTTTTTCCTAAGTTAAAACCTCACACAACTTGACGAGCAGTAATAAAGGCTTTTCTGAATTTAAGCGTTCCTGAGGTAATGCAGTTAAGGTGTGGCCGCTCTGTTTTACAAACACAGACCCACTGCAAACAGATAGGGATTCCTGTGTAAAAGGAAGTTAGGCCATAGCAAACAGCATAGTAGTTTCTGTTCAAGCTTAATAAAGTAAATAACTGTGCTGGAAAATATTCTGTTCTGGGCTTCCTGCCACACAGGAAGGGTGTTGAATATGTCAGTGTCCATAATTATTATCAACAGAAAAAATACCAGAAAGCAACAGTTCAGCTCTTAATTCTTTCACGTTACCATTTTCAAGAGTGAAGTACAATTTACATCTTCCTCCTCCTCATATTCATTCTAATTATCCACATGTTCCACAGTCAGGCTGCTGTTCTGAAGTTTGTGTTTCATTAACTGTTAAACACAATTTTAATTTTATTTTTTCCTTTCACCAGAACACAGTTGCTTAATAGTCCACACATTTAATAGTCTTTTTATGAATGGAAAGGGGAAGAGGTTTTAACCTCCTTTGTAAAATGAAGACATATTCCTTTGTCATTTTTTCTCTAAGAATTAGAGAAAGATAAAAAACATTTCTTGGGTAGGGAAGGGAATGCCAACAAATGGAGTTTTCCTGAACACTTACGTATCAACCTCTTGTGGACAACGCTGTCATAATGGTGTGTTCAGTTCAAGCAATCACTGTTGCATCAAAAGGGCACACAGCAGCTCTGCACAGCAATCACAGCAGTGAGCATTGGCTGATGATCACCAGCAATTACAGCGCTGTCATTTATGGCGGTGCCACCCTTCAAGTAAGCCACCATCATGACCATGTTCTGTGTGAACCGCAGAATTAAATGGACCGACATAAAACTACTACAAATGTACTTTAAGGCAGGGAATTCTGACAGACATTTGTGGCAAGCTAAGAAAGCACAAGGGAAACTACCGTCTTGGGCGACGACGAATAACTCGGATGACTCCGACTACTCGATAGCCTCCAGTATTAATATCCTTCGCATCGGAAGATTTAATATTAGTTTTAATATCACTAAAAAATTATTAGGGTTGCTATTGTAATCTTAAAATACTTTTGAAACTATTAATTTGGGCATGAAAATAAAGATCCAAATTTCTTCATCCTGCAGAAAATTTTCATTTAAGAACGAAGTACGAAATCTGTTGATACCAAGACAATATAATCTAATTCTTGCTTTTTTTTTTTAGAATATAGGACAACATATGAGAACGAATACATCAAGTGTTGGCATTCAGAGTTACTATCTTGAATCCAGCACTGATTTATCTTAAAAGAAGTTCTGAAACAGGGACAGCAAAGCAGACTTACTCTGAGATTCAGATGTTAAAATTTACGCATTAAGCCAAGAACGATGACCGTCATTTCTAGTTCTGACTATAAAAGCCAAAATAGCACTTCTCTGCATTCTTTAAAAAAACCCCACAAGCAAACAATCAAATCCAAAAACATTAGTTAGAATGTTTCTTTGTAAAACTGCAATTTTTTTCCCCTTGAATGATCTCTACGAATTAAGGCTGAACTTGATTTCAAACACAACTTTATTTTCCCTACAGAGACTGTCACCAAGACACGTGTCCATAAATGTGCTGCCGATTTAAAATGCATCACTGCCTTGGTATTGATAACTGAAACCAAACTCTCAGTTTAAACCCCGTTCTGTAACAAAATGCAATTAATCATACCAAATCTTTACGTGCAAATTTCTGTAAGATAGTACACAGCTCTGCAGAACTACAAAAAGGACCGGTTCTCAACGCTGCACCAATTCTACACTAGCTTTTCTTTTTTCAACCATAAACCTGCATTTCAAGTCTGATGGACAACAGTGCATACGTTCTGAGGGATACAGAATACCATAACGATGCTTCTGTTCAACGCAGTCAAATGAACCGTTTATATTCAGACTCTAATGCCCTGAAAATGAAAATATACTCTACTAACACTAGGCAACATGTTTTAGAAACGATGATGGTTTTTTCCAGAAATGCAGCAAGAGACAATGGTGAACTCCACAAGGCATGCTGAATTTCTGAACTGCTGAAAACAAGGCGTATACCTGTTCCTTTACAGAAGCCAAAATGGTAGTGGCAGTAGTCTCTGGTTCCATGCCTGGGCCTGTGGAAGTCTCCTGCGTTGTCTGTGGCAGCCCCTCCTCCACCATCGGGGTCTGCTCAGGGGCTGGCATTTTGCCTGCAATAACAATATTTTAAAATAGTTTACATTTTGAGACAGTGATGTTTAAAATCCAAGTTTTCAGATTCTCTTGTCTTTTTTCTAAAACCTTTCCAAACTTATTAATACCAACGTACGTTGCCATTACTGTGCTTCGCCTTCACAAACTGAAATCAGAATTACATACAGACCAGGAGGGCCAGGCAGGAGACAGCAGGCAGCATGATATTTAAAAATTGTTTTCAAACCACCATTTTGTGGTTGTTACTAAAAGTAGCAAAATCCAAGATGCGTGAAATACACTATTGTTAAACACTGAGAACACCCAGGATCAGTAACGCTTTACCACACGTGCAGTTTTTAGCACAGAACGACATGTAACAGCAGAACGCTTTGCTGTTACGAACAAATCATGGAAAAGACTAATTATGGTAATAAAAAGTTAATAGGAATAATGCTTCTAGTGTTCTTTTTGCAAAAGAGGAAATTAAAAGACTGAAGTTAAACCCATGGCCCAGGGCTATGGATAGCATGGAAAGGATCAACAGGATTAGCATTCAAGAATCCCAAGCTTCATTATCACGGAGGCAGCACACTAACGATTCCAGGACATGTGAAAAAAGCAATTAATTTGTTTAACTATAGAAGTCACATTATGAGGTGTGTTTAATACTTTGAAAATTGCAAGTAGGTGGTATTCATGTAGCTTCCGCACACATACCGCACGTTAACTTCCTTCAAAAAAAGAACATAAAGCTCGTGAGGTCTAATGCTAAAAGCAGTCAACATTTCGTGTTAGATTTTCAGAACAAACAAACTGAATATTCCTAGAGGAGACAAATAGGAACAGCAGCTTCCTTCACTTCGCAAAGAGCAAGGAGCAGCTTACACTGCAAACAGGCTCCAAGGCCAGAAGCAGATCCATAAGACCTCTCAGTCCTGACCTGCTTTAACCATGACCACCCCTTCTCCACCACCTGCCTTTCAAACACTGAGCCAGCATAAAGCTGGGCACGTGCTGCCGAAAAAGGTAGAGGACAGTCTACAAGGACAGTGGCTGTGCTGTAAAGCTGTGCGTTTCCCATTGGGTTGGAAAAGTAGTTGAGTTGACCCTCAAGGGTCACCCATCAGCCTCCACCACTGTGGACAGAAAAAGAAGAGCCGCTTCCCAGAGCACGCTGGAGGGAAGAGCCTCACTCGGCCTCAGCTGCCCTCTGGAGAAAGGCCTCTCCTCCCCTCGGCGACTGCACCAGCAACACAGTGAGGCTTCCCAGTAACCCGAAAGGAGGCCGTGCAACGGCCCATTCTCGCCCTACGCCCGTATTTGTGTTCATCTTCGGAAGAAGGAAAAAGAAATTGCCCAAGTATGGCACTGCCAGGTTTCTGGCTTCAGGGCTGCAGAGAGAAATCCGAGCGTGCCAGTGCAGCAACACAGCGAGCAACCCCTTTGCCTGCCTCCCCTCACCTCCCGGCAGCGACGAGCCACAAACGCGGCAACGTGAAGACGGCGCCACGCTCTGTCCTTCTCCCCATCTACAAACGTTCACCCCCAGAGGACGTGCGTCCCCCCGCCCCCGCCGGCAGCACCCCCGCGCCCGGCGGAGCCCGGCCCACCCCGCGCTCGGGCAGCGGCCCCGCCGCTCGCTGCCCGCTGGGCAGCGGGGTGCAGCGGCGGGGCCCGGCCCCGGCCCTCGCCTCAGGGCCCCAGCGGGCGGGAGACGGCGGCCCCGCGGGCACCACGGCCTCCGGCCCGGCCCGCCCCCCGCCCGCCCCCCGCCCGCCGGTTCTCGGCCGGGCCCTCGGTTCGATGGCGCAGGGCGGTGAGGGCGGCGGGAGAGGGAGAGCCGGCGGGGCAGCCCCGCCGCGGCCGGCGGAGCGAGAATGCAGCAAGGGGATTTTATAACAACCACAAAAAAAAAAAAAAAAGAGAGATAAAGGATAACGACCCTTTCTTCCACTGGTGCTCCACCGCGCCCCGCTGACCCGGGCCTCTGCCGAGACGCCCGTGGGTGCCTGAAGGAGACCAAGGCAGGTCTCTGGCACCAGGCACACACCCGGCTCTCGGACAACAAAGCGGTGCTACGCGGTACTGGGCTCCCAAAGTACCGAATGGATAACCAGCTATATCTGGCTATTTGAGGAAAAAAAAAAGTTTGACTCATTTCAAGCTTGCAAATGCAAAGGCCACGGCACTGAGGCCCACCCTGCGCCTGGCACACGCCTGAAGCTCCAAAGACCCTTGTTTCTACCGGAACGAGTTAAATAGCGTTCCAGGAAGCAGCGTAAAACACATGATCTAATGGTTACATGTTAGGGTTTTGAAAAGTCAAAGATGTAACTTTAAGGTTTTTAAAAATAAAAATGTATCCTTTTAACGTTTTACTTGCAAAAATCAACTCTTTCGTCAAGGTTATTATAACCCACCAAAAAAAAAAAAAAAAAAAAATCACAGAATACCTGTTACCATTCCCTGGGCCATATCTGATTTTTCGAATAACTTTCCACAGTTTTTTATGACTACAACTCCACGATTCAGGTTTCTAAATGGACTGTTAAATTTGCAAGAATATCATGAAGTAATAAAACTGCCCAGTCAAGCTCTTCCCTCATTTAGGGATATTTGCCAAGTAATCAAAAGGCCAAATCTCAAAAACTCTCATAAGTTACACATGACCTTCTTTTCAGAAATGGGCTGCTTTCTTCTCCATACATCCCAACATGTCTTCACCTGCACAGTAACCAGGGGAGTGCCCGTTGTGTGTTGGGACTTCCAGGTGAGAAGCACAGAATGCAGTACAGTAATAAATAAAGCAAATCTTTTACATTTTTAAAAAAAAAAAAAAAAGGGCACTGAATTCTCTATTACACAGAGATACACATACCTGCAGCTTTAAATCAGTTAAATATTTAGATGTGTTCCGGTTTAACGCGGGTGGGCAGCTCAGCCCCACGCAGCCGCTCGCTCACTCCCTCGCAGTGGGACGGGGAGAGAATCGAAGGCAGACTCGTGGGTTGAGACAAAGGCAGTTGAACAGAGAAAGCACGAGCTGCGTGTGCAAGCAAGGCAAAAGGAGGAAGAATTCATTCCCTGCTTCCCATCAGCAGGCAGGTGTTCGACCATTTCCAGGAAAGCAGGGCTCCATCGCGCGTAACGGTGGCCTGGAAAGGCAAATGCCCTAAGTCTGAACGACCGCCCCTTCCTCCTCCTTTTGAGCAGCTGTTAGTGCTGAGCACGATGCCGTATGGCGTGGAATATCCTTGGGTCGGTCAGGGTCAGCTGTCCCCACTTTCGGTGCCCCCCAGCCTGCTCCTGGTGGGGGTGTGGGGAGCAGAACAGCCCCTGGCACTGTGCAAGTGCTGCTCAGCAGAAACTAACCCATCCCTGGGGGATCAACACTGCTTTGGTCACAAATCCCAGATGTAGCACCACACTAGTTACTAACTAAAAAAATTAAACTCTTATGCCAGCTGAAACCAGTACAACATGCCATACCTTAAATTTCCAGTTCTTTACAAAGGCTTAACTACAGCTTATAAAAGGTAAGTAATGAAATACATTAAAACACTGAAATTGGTGCAATATTTATTCCACCAAACAAACAAAAAAAACCCCACCTCTTAATTTTCTTTAAGACATGCAGAAGAAAAGCACAGCACTTTATTTTTTTTACTTTCGAAAGTAAAAACTTGACTTTTTGAAGCTTCTACCTATGATGCACCACAGAAGTACTGCAAAAATGTAGTGCTGATTCTTTCTAAGCAATCAGTTTCTTAATATATTGTCTAAACAAATGCTTAAAACTGGACCAACTAAAAACCTCTACAAAAATACGATATAGTGAGCACGGACATGAGACAATCTCAATTTGTCTTTTCCATAATTTTATCTGTCACTCTCTTCTCACCCCAATACTGTGAAATAACTCTTCAACCAATCTGTAGTAAATTTCTGTAAAAAACCTTACATCTGAACTAGTGGGAAGGTATGGTAATTTGTCTGAAGAGAAAATATACCCAATATTGAGTCTCTAATAATAACACTTAGATGAAAATCAATCACATTAACTATTAACGAAGATGTCCGTGTTAAATATAGATCTATCCCAGTGTTAAGAGGTGTAATTAGAGCGCTATACCCTTCCACACAGGCAGTTGTTTTAACTGCTGTTCTATTAACATGTTTCTTGGCAAAGTTACTGATTTTCTAATCTCGATTTCAAGATTAGACAACTGTTGGCTCTGATCCTACAAACACTTACGTACATACTTAAGGTAACACAAACGAGTATGCTCATTCACTCTGACCTCCTGCCTGGCTGGGCAGCTGCAAGGCGCAGGAGCTCGGGTGATGGGGTGCAGGAGAGGAAGGAACAGGGAGATGTTCTCCACAGCCCAGCCCCACAGAGGGCCCAGTCCCCACCACCATGCCCCCTCCTAGGCATGCTGTTTGAGGAAAGGAACTCAAAAGTCGATTTAGTTTCTCATATTCACCTTACGGGAATAGTAAATACCAAACGCAGGATTTGCAAGAGCCTTAAAATCAGGTACAAGTAAAAATTCATGAGGAATTAGTAAGAAAACTTCTTTCTTCCTTACTCAAGGCTGAAATTTACTGGCTGAAGATACTCCCTGGACTTAGTTGTGTTACTCACTCCTTTGGGTATTGATAAACTGATTCATTATTGGAAATCAAGCAACCAGACTTCATCCCCCCCCCAGCAACCAGGTTCATAGTAACTTTGCTTGCCTCTTGTGTCATGGCCCAGGGGTTAGATGTCACCCCGAATGGGAGATTTGTTCCTACATCCTTCCTGGTCTGCCAAACCCTCATCCCCAACAACCCGTCGCTGTAGTACCATAGCTACAGAACTGAGTCAGGATGGACACAGGGCTGCTTCCTACAAACCTTATGCGTTGATGAATCAGACAATGTACACAGGTACCATTTATAAACGCACCTTAAACCTTCCTTGTATTCCAGCTCTTGTAATTCTCAACTTGCTCCTGCACATTAAATACACTGAGATCGATGCAGCCATAATGAAATCTCAAACAGACCTTCCAGTTCTGCTGCTGTGCAGTACATTCCAGCACACCTTATTCATGTCTTAAAATTACTGAATGGGAGAGAAAAGTTTACAGATTTAAGTTCTCTGCTATAGGACAGAATGCATGAGAACGGAAAAACTGAAATGTTTTGAGATGATCTTTTGGTGGATGTTGCAGAATTACAGATTTGTGAATTGTGTGAACAGTTCTAGTATACCTCAAAAGCGTACTGTGAGATCCTTTGAAACTTCTGGGGGAGATTACCAGCAGATGAGGAGAACAGTAAGAATTTGCTACTGTTTTCTGTGGATTTCAGTCTCTGATAAAATAATGTATTTTCAATCACTTAAATAATTTTTCAGAAAAATTAAATGCTTCATCTTGTAGCATATGTCTGAGAAAATTCTTAACATCTATTCTGAATTTTGAAATTCTCTATTTAAAAGTAAAGAACAAAAGAACAGAAGCCGTGACAATCTGGCTGTAGGCTGGCCTGCGTTTACACTTTCAAACTAGATGCAACTGTGCAAGGAAAATAAAGCTGTTCAATTTGAAGCCTCTAGTCTGAAACACCGTACAATAATTCAGAAAACAGCAGCTTTTCTGTTCTCTCTGCCATGCAGGCTCACTCAAACGGTTTCATGAAATCGTGCAGTAAGTCAGATCAGAGCAAACCAAGCCATCAGAAAGAGTTAGCGCTCAATCCAAGACATGTATGGCAGAGACCATCTCTTTAGGCAACAGCAGGGATCAGCTTGAGTAAACCACGTGTAAACAGCCACTTGAACGGCCTCTTTGGAGGATGCCTATTGCCTCCACTACGCACAACGGGTTCGTCTCCATCTAGCACGCGAAAGCACCAACTCCTCCCAGAGGTTCTCGTTTTGTACAAATGGGGCAGATTCATGTTTTCTTCAGTAGCTTGCCAATCCTCATACTGGTTAAGCATGCAGTGAGGTTGGAGGTCACCAAAACAGGTAATACTGTCTTTTGTGTCTGATTGAATGGTCAAGCAGCAGCAAAGCAAACAGGTTCAGTGTGTTCATCTGACACAAAGCTATGCTTTTGGGGGGGAGGTGGGGGTGTATTTTTTGAACCAGCCAATCTTGCAGCCACATAATCACTGATGCAAGGAAGGAACAAGAGTACACAGTTGAGAAGGACAGAAGAAATTAGAGAAATCACTAAATTGAGTGCAGGAAAACATGTTTTAATTCTTCATTATCGTTAGTCTCCACTCCACACCTTTCTCAGGTATCTGGATAGTTTTGCCAGCACCGAGTAATCCCTCTCCCTGTAGCGCAGGCACAAGGTGAAGCCAGACCTTCCCAGGTGTCTACACTCAGCCTGTTCCAGGGCTAACCTACAGCAGTTATTCTATCACCCAGTGACCCCTCCCCAGTTGAGAAAGGGAATCAGGAAAAGGAGAGGAGATCTGAAGGTTGAAGCAAGAACATTTAATGAAACAACAAAACAAATCAAGTGCACAAAGGTATACTCAGCCTAGAACGTCTGACCCTTACAGTCCTTGGGAGCAGGAGGAACCCAAGCAGGACCTCAGCGTGAACCCCAGCCAGAACTCCAGCAGGAACTGCCCCCTTCCTCAGCAAACCTTCCCCCTTTATAAGGGCCACGACATCATGGTCTGGGCTACACCTGGAGCTCACTCAGGGCAGCTGCCCTGGCTGACTCCAGACTGCTAACAGCCTGCCTGGCATGGCTGGGCTGTGCTTCTGCCCCAGCCAAACCAGGACAGCAGGTTCCCTGCAAGGCAGCAAAAGTGGTGCTTTTCCACAGCTTCTCACTCACTTCCCTTCGTATTCCTCTTGCCTTCCTTACACAGGTTATTCTCCCAAGTTTTCTCCTTACCTGTGTTCCCGCTTCTGAGCCTCCCATTGCTGACCTGAAGGCAGTAACAACAGTCACCAGAGCAATTTGTGCCAAAGAGGTAACATAATTCTCATGAACTTGGCCCTAGGATAGGATAGACCGTATCCATTTCATGAGGGAAACATGAGAAAAACAACGAGCAACACCTCATCACTAAAAATCCTTGTATTTATCTAGCTACAAGATTAACTCAAGCAAGGAGTAAATCACCAAGGACATCAGAGCGATATTCATCAGTACAGAAGAGCTCCAACAAGCTAAAATCAACTTGCTGTGACACTGACATGTTACTATTATACAAGTTATTCTTCTAAATCTACAATCAAGCAACAAGGCACCTCTCAGCCCTTGGTCTAAGATTCTTCTTTTATCATCCTTTATAGCATAGGTGAAAGCCAAAACCAAAACAGGACTTGATACATTTCTACAGTTTTTACATGAAGACATGATTAAAACTTATCTGATTTTTGCGTTACTTCACAGGCATGTCTGTACGCTGCCACGTATGAGTAGTTCCCATTAGCTCCATCCTGCTGCAAGGATGGAGTGTTGCTCACCTACAAATCAGCAGCGATTTACATTCCCAAGCTTGGTGCAACCAAGTGACTGAACTAAGACAATCTCTGTATTGTGTCTACCAGCCTATAGTTATGTGTTTGGATGAAAAGACAGCAGATGACAACTTGTCCACTTGCAAAGATGATGCAAGCAATTAAAAATGGATTATGTAACAGGTGGCTCAAACATTTACATGGAAAACAGGTTTTAAAATTTCCAGTTGCAGTAAGTCAAGATACTTCAAATACCAGAGTTCACACAGGCTAAACATTCTGTCACGATACCACTTTTCTTTATGGACATTAGCAGCGCAGAAGTTCTGTTCAAGTGGACTTAGAGATGAAAGCAGGGAGGTAAATGTATTATCTGATGAAAACATGGAAGAAACTGAATTCTGTCATGACAGGTTAAAGACCCACCTGCGCAATCGTGCAGACTGAGTCCCACAGTAACAAAAGAAACCTGCTGCAACTGATACACTGCCCAAGAAATGTGGGAGATGCGTCCAGCTGTCTTACTGCTGAATTTAGCGTCTTCCTCATCCCTTTTTCTTTCCTGGATATGTTTTTTCCTCTCTCTCTTTTATTTAAATACATGCAGGTTCAAAAGACATTTGGCGCTACGTCCTTTTTAAAATGTTAAAAAATTATTACCATAGCTTTTGGAGAAATACATTTTTGTTACAGCTCTTAGTAAAAGACAGCCCTTTTTTTTTTTTTGGCCAATGGCTACATACTTGAACTCCACTCCAGTGAGCAGGCAAGAGTCTACATCTGCAAAAATCCAGTTGTAACATGCTCGCGAGATTAATATTTTTAATAGCTTTCAAACTAACCATTCACCAGAAGAGATCAGACAGGTATAGCAAGACGACCATTTTGAATAAAGACATATTTACGATCATACCCTCAAAGCCTGAGGCACCATTTGTAGCTCACCTTAAAAAAAGAAGAACCTTTGTCATCTGAAGGATGTCTGGAGAGTGTTCATGCTTCACAAACATATCAAGTACCACAAGCTACCTGGCAATAGAGTTTTCAGTAGTTTCAGTCAACAAGGCCCTGTGCCTTAAAGGAAAGGCAAACGACAGACCCCAAATCCAAACCCTTCCTTTGGACCATCCCAAGTCTGTATTGCTCTGGTCTGCTGATGCGTCTGGATGCACCGCCATTTAGAACCACCTCATCGGAGCACAGTGCTCAAAACCAGCTCTGCAGACTGGCAAACAAGCCGCAGATTTAACCCGGGGCATATAGTTCAGCCTCACCCTAGTGCAGACTGAGGGGGAGGAGGGACATGTAGCATCACAGAAGGATTTTAGATTTTCCAGACAGACTGTTGGTGACAAAGACATTCATCAGTTATTCATTCAACCATTCATAGAAGGATAAAGTCTTAGCTTGGTGTTGGAATAGTTTCAATTAATGTAGGGTGTGAAGTCATTCAGAATGAATGCCACAGAACAACATAACTTAAAAACTGTAACAGCTGAGTAACTGCAGTGCATGGACGCTGTGCAGTGCTGCTACCCAATGCTTGCAACGTGTAGGAGCTCCAAACTGACACCTTTCAAACCCCCACCTGAAAACTACTGTAAACAAGCAAACGGGAATTAAACTGACAATAACTATAAGTAAAAATATAAACGCTACCAAGCAGAACAAAAGCTGCAGCTGCTATTCAGTTTCCACTTATATTTTTCTCCTGGCCCTGTAAAATTGTTACTGAAGTATTACTCTACACATCATTGCTAGATATAATGCTCACTAACTGTAGGCTGATATATTTCAACTGGAAGTATTACTGAACCAAAGTTATTTTACATGCATTTATAAAAGTATGCTTCTCAATTTTATCATGTAGTATGTTGGAAAAAAAATTACTATATAAACAATTTTCCCAAAATAAAAATCAACAGCTACCACCACAACTTTAAAAGACAGCTGAAGGGTTACAGACTCCCTGTGTTTCTGAGGGATGCGGTATAATGTGCACCACTGAGATCGTCTGGAACTAGATACCACCAACCCCCTGTGCATCCTGCCTTTAAAACCCCCCCGACTAGATCAGCAGTGAGACTTCACTTACAACACAGACTCATGTATTTTTACGGACACTGCAGTCTCCATCTCTGTGCTGAGAACCGTGGTTCAGGAATGAGAGACCAATGAGCAGCAGCTTCAACTAGGTTTAGCAGGGAGAAAATTCTGGTTTTACTCAGATACATTTATAAGTTCTTTAATGCAACCTATGGTTGTTCCTGCTCAAAGGACTACTACAGAAGTAGCAAATTCTTGCACGCCATGAAGATAGATTGGGGAATACCACTGTTCTCTAATAAACATGGCTATGGATTAGGAAAAGGTTTTACTAAAATGAGGTTTTATCAGTCACTAAACTGTAGCTTACCCTTCATTTTGCTCTGAAACAGAACTGCACAGAAAATCTCAGTTTGCTGCTAGGAATGCTCTACATGCAAACTTCTATATTTATGCAAATGGAGTGCCCTCCTCTTCTGTTCTCCAAGCTAGAAGCTAAAAAAAGCGGCACGTAGTAGCAAACTTTACATGAATTAGCCAAGAGGTGTCTGGCTTTTAAGGCCAAAATCACCAATCAATCAGTTCTCCAGTCTCCCCAAAACAGAGGTATTCTTTTTCTGAGGTATATTTGACTTTGTTTACCCTAAAAAACTTTAAGTACTGGTAGCAGGATTACACATCACTCTACTCAATAGAAATACTAAATTCTCTATAAACACTTTATAAAGAGATGAAGAGCTGTGAAGCATCCACATTTACAATTGACATTATGATTAGAGGAGATCAAAGACAACGGAGTAACTTGAGGAAAACCGTAAAGCAAGGTGAAGGAGCTAACGTTGGTCAATAGGAAGTTACAGGGATGATTCCTATCAAAGTGAACCATATGCCTTCCCACAGTAAGGGGCGGGCGACAGAAGCTAACTGTAAAGTCAGACACACTTCGGTTAAAATGTTTGGCTAGGCACAAAGACTTTTTGCAGAAGTGTCATATGGGGAAGAACTCAGGTCAATGGTACATTATTTAATGTCAATACTTTTAACCACTCTGAAATAGATGCCCACAGTGTCAAGCATGGACAATTCAGTACACAGCAACAAGAAAATTCAGAGGGACAGAAAACTATATGCTGAAGGAATGAAGATTAAGTGTGGAAATGGTGAAGAAGGGAAACAAATACTGAATGATGGCAATGGTTCAAGTTTTTTACTGATGCTCAGTTAAAACAAGAAGAAACTCTCAGACCAGTATTCACAGGCTTCCTGTTGTGTGGAAGTACCCCATCTTTATGCAGCACTCTACGATGATGCTAAAATGCAATTTTCTTCCCTCAGTGAAAAACATTTCTTCCTGTAAAATCTGCTACAGGCATACAATTTTGTCATGAGATGGCAATATTCCGCATCAAAGTTTACCAGTTGGAGACGCAGTTTGAGAGACCTTTCCTGCCTCAGTTCCTGACTGAAAATATGACTCAAATGTATTTTAAAAGCTCAAATCCAAACTTTCAAAGGAATCTCAAACAGTGGTCACAAAAACATCATTCTTATTTCTACCTTTTAATTCCCTGGCCCATATTCTAGTCTAATTCTAATTTATGAGACAGGAAAATTAAGCACACCAAAGCCAGGAACAGGCACTAGAACTTCAAGTGTTAAGAAATAGCGTGGATTTGTCAAGAGTAGATTATCTCAAATCTACGTAATTTTGTTCTATGACAAGAGCACTAGAAGAAATACATCTCGAATGTACTTGACACTGCCACATGGCCTTCTGACAAGCAGCCTAGATAGCACAGGTGAAAACATCATGGGGGAAGAGAGGTAACCTGTGCAACTTGTTAGACAGTTGTAATCAAAGCAGCAGTTAATTTGTGTCAAAAGAAGGCTTGAAATGGGGCTCTGTCACAGGTGCTGCCTGGACACGGCTACCCGGGACAATGAACGAAAGCCAGCCCCACTGCCAGCATCCTGTAGATGACGGCTGGGGCAGGGAGGGGAACACGGGCACCGCTGAGTGGTAGGGCCAGCATTCAGAGATGTCAGCTATAGGAGAATCTGCCTAAAAACAAATGCCAAGCTCAAAACCAGCTGACGCCAACAAACTGAATGCTGAAGCTTGCCTGCCCACCCCAGTGGCACCCGCTGATGTCGTGTTACCTCCACAAACCCAATCCTGCCCTGCCTATGTTCAAGTTCACCCAGGCTACAGAGATTATCAAAGTCCTGCACCGAAGCGGGAACAAATGCAGTACAGAAGGCAACCAGCAAGACAACAGCTCTGCAGAAAACAACATGAAGCTGGGATGCCTGTAACCAAAGCACTTTCCTGTGACAACGAAAAAGGAGGGGAAAGAAAAAAAAGAAAAAAAGATACCTCATTTATCAGTCCTGCTTATTTTCCATTTCCCACCGCACTGAAATGCACAATCTTCCCAGTCTGCTTAGCGAAAGAAGTATAGAAAGCTTTGTGCATGCACCCAGTTTCAAGTTGGATCAATTGAAAAGTCAGAAGAGAGCAACCAAAGCTATGCAAATTTTATGTAGGAGTTGCCTGTGTTTGGATACAAAACAGAAACTATGGGGAAAAGCTGAAATATTGAAGTCACTGCAGGAAAGACAAAACAATAACCAAGGATAGTATTTAAAAGCTACTGCCATCTTCTTGCCAGCTATCAGTCAATATCCATGGCATGGATTATTTAAGTGTTACTGTCTCTTCTAAAAGGGATACTGGGTTGCTCTTCCCCCCCTTCCAAATTCCATTTTTTAGACCTTTTCATAACTACAGATAACAAAAAACCCTAAATGCTCACAGTTAGGATTTAGATATGCCTGACAATTAATACTGATATATTTAAATAAGCAACTCTACCACCAGAAAAGTCACAAACTTAATCAGTTCTTTGCACTGTGCTTTAACATAAAGCTCAAAACGAGGGCTAAAACACAGCTATCAAAAACAAATCCTCTCAATAACATGAAGTAGTTGAAAAATTACACCATCTCAAGTCTTAAAAAACCACAACAATTCAATACTGTTTTAGGGGTTTTCCACTTTCAAAACAGAGAAAGCGTGCTCTTGCTTGCTCTGTGCAAGCCCAGGAAAACGCCAATGTAATAACTTAGCAGGAAATACACTCATGGATGACAACAGCAGAAAAGAATGCACTTCCAGAACTTCCAAGATTGCTATTTCATATAACACTTAAATAGTAATTGTAGTTACAGGCATATCTTTCCATTTTTAGAATGTCTTAAGCTTCATAAATATACATGCAATTTCAGATAGCTGATATCAAACTGAACTTTGTGAGCACTGTAAAGTAAGGAGGAGGAAGCAGCTGGGCACCAGGCAGGAGAGCACCCCAAGCCAAACAAAGCCCCAACACCCTGCAGTAGAATACAGTACTAAAATCAGTCCTGTTTGGAAGGGAGGAATCAACAGGAAACACCCGTATTACTATAACACAGGACCTGAAAATACTTGTTACACATATCATTTATGCTACCCAAAAATCAAACACTTCAGCAAGGTGCTTCAAGTCACTTGCTAGTTATCTTTTCAACACCACAGACAGCAGGATAAAATTACAGATGTTAACAGGGTAGGTATCTACCTAATTGCATTTTTTGCCTTTCTATTTGTGAGAAAGGCCACTTCAAATACAAAAATTTTAAAATTGAGCTTTTCAGCAAAGGCACAGAAGAGGTGCTACAGGGGGTTTAACCTCTTTTTTTCTTTTTCTTCTAAAGCTCACTGAGCACATTCCCCAGTAGTTCAGTCCTCATATGACCAGACAGGTAAAGCTGTAAACGCCAGAGCAAACGTTAACGTCCTCAGCAAAGGAGGGGCAAAAATGGGCTCAAAAATCTACCTTACATTTGTCTTGTTTAAGGGAAGTGTCTAACAGTCCACTTCTTTTGTCAGAAAAAAAAAGGACAACAAAAACTTGATGAAAAATGTCTGCACTATATAGTCTGCATATAACTATTTCTTCAAATAACATTTTTAAAGCAGATGCTTCCTTACAACGGCAAATAAAGTTTGTAACATTTTTCTCTACAGTACTGCTGCTGGTTAACTCCAAATAACTCTCCACACACCTTCTGACGGACATTGTTAAAATCTTTTTTATGTGTTTTAAAAATAGACTGCAGCGAGACTATTAATGCAGACTTCAGATCAACATGTCCAAGTATGGCAGGGTAAACACACACACTCACATATTACCTTGTCCCGTTTTTATCTGGCTTTAATATTGATGCTGTTGCTACTTCTCAACATCCTCTTGTTGAGCCACAGGAAGGATATGCCCAGCAATTCTGTCAGACGCATGGAACGAGCCAGAAGTCCCCCAACTTGTCATTTACAGTAGTTTTAAAAGGTAGCACTTAGTTGCAAGTGAACTGCTAGAGTAACATGCCCACACTGCTTGGGAGAGTCTCTGTCCTCGACCAGCGAGGAAGCCCACAGGGCTCTGAGCCAGCCGCCACCGAACAGAGCACGCATCTCCGGCACAGAGAGACGCAGACACAGAAGAAAGAAGCAAGGCTGGCCCAGGACAACACAGGCTTCCTCCCAGGAGGATCACCCTGCCCACAAACTGCTGCTGCAGCGGCACTGCCAGTGCTGGGGACAGCGGGAGGGCTCTGCCCCGCACTGCTGGGGCTGCCCGTGCTGTGGGGTTGGGTCAGTCTCCAAGGCTGAGACAGATACCGGGGATCCAGGCCTCACCTCGGAGAAGCCAGTCCAACACTCTTTCAAAAGCAAGGTCACCACCATCACTGCTCCTACACTCAACAGGAATGAGAAATATTAAGCCTTCAGACAAAGGAAAATGTAGTAGAACGGGCACAGGACAAAGCTCTGACACAAGGCTGGTGACATGTTCCATACTTGTCACCAGCAAACACCTCACAGGGGTGGGCCAAGTCTTTAGACCTCGTTATCCCCAAATAAGTCATCACGGAAGTGAAACACTTTATTTACTGGAACAGCAATACAAACTCCAGATTTCACTGAATTCTGAAGAACTGATGATCTAACCTCGCTGATGACCTACCTGCAAAAGACTGAAAAATTCGTGTCCATGCCAAGTGCAGCACGCTCAAAGCCACAAACTTTCAACAGCAAAAAACTCTTCCTTAAAAAACTATAGATTCAGTGTCTTCACAACAGACTTTTGTGATATTTCCAATTTATTAGTTATAAACTTGATCCATTGGTGCATTGTAAGGCCCACTGACCAAAGCATAATTCCAAAGACAGGATAGTCACATTACCAGCTTTCAGCTTCAGAGAGAAGTCATCTCTCTGGAGCCTGCTCACTTCTGTAAGTGGGTCTCCTTCATGGGAAAAAGGACAGAGTTTGCAGCATAACCATTAATGCTTTTTAGTGACTCTCCAACAGCAGAGAAGAGATAGCTGCTAGAGTGGCCACTCAAACTTTGGGGAGGAAGCCCTATTAGAAACAAATACCACTGGAAACTTGGTCCTGTAAGACAGCTTTTCTAGACTTTGATTGACGCATGAATAACCATCACCATGGTGGGGCACAGTTATTCCTTTCATGGATACGGTGATGAAAGACCAACTAAACCAACAAAAAAAAAGACTACTTACTCCACAAATTCAAGCCTAAAAGACAAAACAAAACAAAAAAATCAGTTGCTGAAATAGCCATGGACCCCATTGTTATGGACTCAATTAAATTTTAAATGGAAGGATAGTTTAAGTAGGCAGATGTGTAACTGAAGTTGCTGATCTGAGAAGAACAAATCTTAGGAAGTAGCAAACATCATAGTGAAATCAACCAGCTGAGGTCAGTAGAGCTGCCTGGCATTAGTGCTGCCCATGGAACCAGTGCTTGGCCAAAACAGTGGAAGGGATGACACGCAGAAGCATGCAATGTACATCTAAGCCAGCAAAGAATTACTTGTCTGGGAAGCGTACTTACTTTCAAAGAGACACAAGCAAAAAAGTAGAGCAGCCCAAGAGGAGAGGAGGAATCTACACATCCATAAATTTTGAGCACTGCTGTTCTCCAAGTCAAATGACATGGAATTAGGTGAGTTACAGACAATCAAGCCAAACAAGACTTGCTAAAGCAGCAAAGAAATTCTGAGAGTAGCAAAAACATTTGTCTGTAGAGGAAACACAGTCAGGTAACGCCCTATCAGCTACCTATGGCAGAATATGCTAAACATGGTCTCTGTTTTCAAATGATCACGATTATGTATTCAGCCTGTTTATGGGAAGGAAGATAAAAAAGTAGTGTTAATGAGAAGCTCCATCTGGAAAGAAGTTTCTCCACTAGGACTTCCCTTGTGATCCATCATGTTTAACACTGTCAAAACAGCTGGCCTTCATGTGTCTTCCAACTTTGTAGGGCCTTTGGTAGGCAAGAAGGGCTTGGGGCACTAAGCAGGCATGTTATTATGGAAGACCTCGAGGAATTAATCTTGCTGCTGTTCTTCACCTAAGCTATAGACAGTGACCGATTAAAGTTTCTGTAACAGATGATAAGGTCACCACAAAGCAGTGACTGGTGAGAAGAACATGGACTCACTAGCTGATCCTGAGAGATGGCCACAGTAACAGCACATGACATTGCAGAACACATCAAAAATACGCTTTCAGTGGAGATTCTGAAGTGTTGCTTCCAACACAAGTTAACCCAGTGCCTGGTACAGGTCTTGTTTCTGACATTTGCAGGTGGTTGTGCTGGTCTGACCGAACCCAAAGGCTGTCATGATGATAAAGGGACCAAACCTGCCTTTCGCACAGGCAGAAACCTTACAAAACAGAGACTGAGGAGATACTATTTTCTAGGAATACTTGGGGTAAAAATGAGGATGAGTAGATATTTGAGAAAAGACCAAATAGGTCTTAAATTACCATAAAGAAATATATCTCTGTAACTGTAAATTAGGAAATTTCTCAATGTAATGAACATCTTGGAAAAATGAAAAAAAAAAACCAACCCCACAACTGAATACATCACTTGAGAATAGAATTATTGGTGGCTATTTTCTTCACTGTTGTAATAGCACTATTAGGATCCTTGGAGTTGGCTCCTATCATACTGGTATACCAAATTTATTTTTTATTTATACAAATAAAATCGTATCTACCATAAGGGAAGCCAAACTACTTCAAGCACATAGTTAAAACAGCAGAAACTAGCCAGCTCCTCTGGGATGTGTTTCCAGTCAGTATTGTTTTGATTCATATCCTGCTGGCAACTTTGCAACTGGAAAATGTTAAGGTCAAATCAAGGTGATTTGCTTGCTTTCCTTCTGTGGTAGGGCCATTTCAGTTAGGGCTCTTGAATAAAATATACACAAATATCTTCAGACAGTAGCTGAACTTATTAATAATCAAAGCTATTACTAATTTAGCATCCACCCATAGCATTCTAACAATGCAAAGCTCATCTGGACATCCACGGGATTTTTAGAATCATGTGTTCAGGTTCCACCATGTTTAAAGGTACAAATCGGCATCTGAAAACAAGCAGTTCAAGCCACTGCATCTCCCCCTCTGCTAGCTTTATGGTAAGACTTCGCATTTTGGTTTAAGTTCATCGGGGATCTGCTCCTGCCTGTTCCGTTGAAAGCTAGTCAAGGCCAAAATGAGTAGCACAGGAAAACCTACACAGCTGTATTGTGTCACAACAAATGACAAATCCACTGAGGGAGATGCTGAACGTCCCCTACCCAAGTAAATCTGCACAGGTAACTCACCATTCTATTTGAAGGTAACCTACACATAAATCCTACACAGGATTTACACAGCCACATATTCTTTGATCTAGATGAAGAAAGGATCTTGATGTTGGCCAGGTGAGAGGGGCAGTCACTGCATCTCCCAACATATGCTTCGAATAAAAAAGGCAAAACGGAAATGAAGTCAGGCACCAGCCCTACATCATTGCAAGATGGAAATGAAGTCAGGCACCAGCACTACGCCATCCAATGTTACCAGGTCCACTTCCAGTACACTGGGCAAGACTAACTATACTGAACACTAGCTCTGCCTTCAAGGCGAAGCTGTGAGGAAAACTAAGGTGCACTTAATACTGGAAAGGCGCAGTTTGTGTTTGTACACCTACGAAGTCGTAAGTCTTATAAATTTAAAACATCACATTGTGAGGCAACATCACGCCTGCTGCAAACTGCTCCACGTTCGTATTAGAAAAGCAACTGGCAAGAAGTACAAACTTTGGACCGTACAAGGCTGTCCTTCAGTTATGTCCTCCGAAAGGCAAACCCAGTCCCCAATACTACTGTAAAGATAGCTGCTCACTCCACGCGCTATGTAAGATTACTAAATGCCTTAAAAATAAGAAAGCATTGTCTTTCAAAAAACAGCATATCCTCAGTTACAAGCATCGTCTTCAGCTTGGATCATTCTTTTTCAGAGACTGAAAAAGTTCAAGTATCACACGCAAGTAGTAAATCCAGCTCAAAGATCATCAGAAAAGCTCCACTGCGTCGGGCTAGGGGTTCACCTCGCAGGTAATCCTGACTGACGACGGCCTACAGCAGCGCTTGAGAAAAAGGGGCCAGAGAAGTACGCGCTTCTGTATCCCCAGGTTTCTCCCCCAGCCACTGCGAGGAAACAAGTTGGCTGTACAAACAAGACTGCTTCCAACCTTGCATGACTGCATTCAGCTGAAACATGCGAATTTAGTGGTAAAACAAATAAAAAGTCCCAACTTACTGTACCTTTGAAAAAGTTGTGTAAAATGAAGAAGAAATATTTTGAAGGGACACAGAATATTAGCTGTTTCCCAGTTTGGCTTTTTTTCCCTCCATATTCTGTACAGAATCTTCTTTTAAAACGCTTAAATACAAATGCCAGATTCTTGCAACAAAACATGCTGAAGAACAGGAGTTATTCATCTGCTGTCTGGAACCAAAACTTGTTTCTGAAATAGAGTCCAAGCAAGCTTAAGAGTTTTGAATTTCAACAGACTATACTCTTCCGTAAGGATTTTCACCTGATGCCCTCGTGTAAGAAATTACAAAAGCTGTTGACAAGTGTAAATATAGAAGACAGTGGTACGATGGGAAGGTTGATAAAATGAAAGTTGTAAACACTAAGAAAGTTAAGTTCAGTTCTCACAACTACATCTTTGCTCTCCTCCTGTCTGAGGTTGTGACCAACTGCCAGAGCAGAGGCTCTGTAGTCCGCTGTTGATGAGTTCATGGGCAGAACGGCATCGCAGAGGTTTCACACTTAGTATTTAGCCATACTGGGGGGAGAAGGACACGTCACACTTGAATTCCTGCAATTAGCAGGCCCTTTTGCACCCAAGATAAAAGTCTGTGGCCTGGCTATAACTTGTGCAATGTGCCAACCGTTTCAGTCAGCTGCAGCCCACCCGTAAGTCGGGAGATAAAGCGAAGGCAGCCTGCCACGCGACCCTGGGCAAGGAGGGAAGGAGCAGACATGGAGTTCACGCAGTAGGACGTCCTGCCTCCCCTGCCTCCAACACGTTTATGTTTGCCCATCCAAAGATGTGGAAGCGAGGCGGACATGTCAAATGGTTGGAAAGAAACGCCTAAGCAGGTGGGCGGCTGTTTGCCACGCAGACAACAGGAAGCACCTTTACCCACTGCCTGCTTGTTGCAGTGAACCTGGGGAAAAAAAACTCACTTAGGATCACACAGAGCCAATTATTAGCTCAAAGAGAAGCATGAAATGTTGAAGAAGTTACTTGTTTAGTGTTAGTAGTCCTTGATTTTGTAAGAAAAACCATTCTATACAAGTAAAAGAAAGTGTTCGTCTGTTGGACTGCAAGATGAAGGATCCCTGAGCTGCTATTCTGATGACAACACGCGACTGAAGGAGGTGCTGTCGTAAGGCTTCTGAAGCGTGATCATTCTCAGCTTCCATTCACAAGGAAAAGACAGCGTTTATGCCTCAAAGCGCAGAAAGCGTTTGCATAGCAAGATACTTTGTCTGCACAATACTCAATCATACTACAATCATAACACACAGGTTTGAGAACACTCAATCCAGAGACATTGTTCAGGAAACACCAGGAAAAAAAGCCCCAAACACTGAGAAGCTGAAGACTCACAGGTGTTCTCTCAAGCAACCAAACCAGCAACTTAAAACCAACCCGCTGCAGAAACGTTTCTACTGGTGGCAATACTGTATTTTTATCATTTGTATTGATGCATCCCGATGACAAAGCTGCATGCGAATTAACGACTCTACCAACCTGGTATTTTTGCTTCAGCTGTTTTAACCTGCGAAGATGCACTCCTAGGACTAAGTAACTAACAAATGAGCTTCCAATCAGATAGTCTGTGACGCTGTATGTAAAGCATTATTTTCAACTTTCTCTAACAAAACCTGTCTGGAATGTTACCACAGTAAAACATTTTTGTTCTGCTGTAATACGACGCCTATGATGCTTTTAGATGATGGGAAAACTCTGGGAAAATTGCAATAATGTGCATTACCTTTGCTATCTAAAACAAAAAAATAATTCTATCTGCCTTTCCTATTTCCATTTTCAGTCCTTCTGAAATATATTAACATTCATATTATAGAGTAAATCAATATACTAGTAACACGAGACAATTTAGTAATGCAACACAAACTAATACAATGAACTGTACCATTAAACTAGCATTTGCTCCCATTCAAATAAGGCAAGGCTTTCCAAACCTGACAAACGGCCTGCGTCCTAAAGCAGGCAACTTGTGATATAAAGTATCTTCTTTTACATCTATTACAATAAAAAAATATACTAAAAAATCTAGTCATTATGAATACCAGTAAATATATGAAGTTTAATAAGAGTAAATTTTCAGGCTTCATTAATGCAGGAGCAACTGACTGAAGGACAGTGGTCTTCCTGCTCCTTTCCAAGCTCTCAGGGTTGGCCAAAATAAAACTCAGTAGCTCACTGGACAAATCCAATTCCTGTATTCAGTCTGCCTTGCTAATTCAACAGATTTTAAGTTACCGAGTAACTTTGGGGTGGGGTTTTTTGTTGCTCTTTCTAGTTTTGTTTGGGGTTTTTTAATATCTATTTTTTTATTTCAGTGTCAGTACATGACTTGGTGATTTTTTTCTGTTGCTTAAAAATAACCTCTGTTCCATAACAGCATTAAAAAGCTCTCTCAGTATTGGAAGACTGATTACATCAGCCTGAACACGAAAGCATCCCACAACAGGCAGTGTTCTCTACCAGCACTTCAGAACTTCCTTGATAAATTTCAAGTCTTTGAACCACAGTAAGGTTTTGTGTCAGTCTTGCTACTCTGTAAAGAATTCTAAACAATTATTTTTAAATGTAGCTTCTAGAAAAGAATGCATTTAATTACAGTGAAATCTCACTAATCTCGACGTATGCTGATGCTGTGATTTATGCTAAGAAACAACGGCAAAACTAAGAAAACTTAGTAATTTTTTTTCTTTATTGGATAGTCCAAACAGCAAGGAGCAAATGGACACATCTCACAGACCCATGCGCCAATCTGAAAATCCTGGGTTCAATGTTTCTTCATCTCATTTGAAATATAAAAAAGCTCCCAGAAACAAGTGATGTATTGCATCGATCATCTCACATGCCAGTGTTTTCCATTTCAGATAAAATACAGCACTGGTTATTTTCATTGCATTAGTTAAAAGGACAAAGCTTGGTAGGAGGGATACAGAGAAGCAACAGATGGCAAGTTCTGCTAGCGTGTCTTTGATTAAGGCTGCATCAAATAACGTGGGCCAACAACGCAGCGTTATTACTGGACGACAAGCACCCTGGATGAAGGCAGGTACGCACTGCAAAAAGTCACATTCTTGGTAGCTTCTCCTCCGCTCGTTTCATCTATTCCCTGAAGTTTTGCCTTTTTGTTTGTAAGCTCTACGGAGCACTGATTTCCCTCAACTTCATAGAAGGGCACGTCTATTGGGAGTTTAGGCACTGTTACAGTACAAATGAAATGTCCTGCCATGATATGCTATCATTTTCATAATGTTGTTTTATTTCTTAATAACAAAATCTGGCGATTTTGTTTTTAAATAAAAACAAGATGAAAATAATAACTCTTTTAAAGATCTGTTTCCCTATATATCTTTAGTTACCAGGCAAGACTTCAGTAGGAATCTGCAAACAACAGTGACAGTGTCACACAAACACATCCGCACACAGAACTTCTCCCATTAACACTCCAGCACATCGCTTCTCCAGAAGTCCTTGAAATTAATTGCAAACATCCACCGTCGTGGTTTTATTTTTGTGAAAGATATGAAACACTTCATTTTTAAGCATGTCACACTGACATGGAAGCTAAGGAGTTGTCTCTTGTCTGAAATTGTTTCAGAGATCAGTGAATTTTTTTTTTTAAAAAAACCCTGGAATTATTACAGAAGTGCCACTACAAAGTAAAAGTGTTAATTCTAAGTGGAGCCACTGTACTGAATGTCAGCATATTCGGTAACACCTATCAGTACCAGTGTGGGCTGCACAAATCGATCCAGGAAGAAACATCTGGGAATTCGTATCCTGCGCTCATACTGCATCAGCAACCGAAAGCTTCCAGCGGGCAGCTCAAAGCCAGCGGGGAGCCTGCTGCCTGACCCAGCCGCGTACACACTGCGCCCCAACCCACAAGCAAACCTCCATCAACCCTGCTCCGCACCAAGAGGCTAATGGGAGCTGTCACAAGGTCACCAGTGTTCACCCCCCAGGCTCACCTTCACGGTAACAAGCGCACCAGCACTCAATTCATGGGTTATACAGTAACAGAACGTTCTGCCGATACAAGATGACGAAGAGTGTGGTTTTGGAATTGAAAAGATTTCCTTTAGGATGCATCTGCCGCTGCCGTTCTGGGCAGGAAGAGGACAGAAGTACACAACAAACTGGAAAGTCTCCTGTTCACATTATATTTCTAGCAGAGATGGCGTAAGTAAAATTATTTAAAGGAAATTAAGATATGAATTTGATGCTTTCTATTTGGACATGTGTCATGCAAATGCTTTTGAGTACATATATAAAACCCCATTAAAAGTACAGCACATGTGATAGCCTAAGGCTTTCCATACCACATATGCACCATAATGAGGTTTCGGTAAGAAGGTGAAGAGAGGAGAAGTTTTTGGCACCCACACAAACAGCAATCTAGAATTTTTCTAGTTTTTCTTCTTTCCTGTTCCCTTACAGCTGAACCTCATTTGAGAAAAGGCAACGCCTGGCACCACACTCCAGCTCTTCCTCAGATCTCTGCCACTTCTTACCGTGCCTGGCACTAGGAAATGCTACCACCTCCCTGCCTTCAGCCCCCCCCTGCTCCCAGGACACTCTCCCTCTTGCACCTGCTGCCTCCAGAGGTGGCTCCAGCTCAGCCAAGGACAGTACCGGACCAGACTGACACCGTGCAGAGCTGCTCCTGCTGCGGCACAAGTGCTCTCCAGACAAGCAAATCCCACCGGAGCTGTCCCACTTACTGCTCTGGGATGCACCTCATTTGTAAGGGAATGGGACCCGGCGCGCTGAACTCCTATTTACGAATTCAGCGAACAATAAAGGCTACCTAATTACACAGCAGCTATGAACCATCCGCTTTCAGACCCAGGAGCTAAAAGGTAACTTTGTTCACTGCCCACAATTGCCACCCCACGGTTGCATAAACAGCAAGTACATTAAAAATCCCCCATTGAGCTGTGATGCAGAGAGCAAGTTCCAGCTCGTACACCTTCAAAGGGTTTACAAGAGATTCCTTTTTTAACAATGAACTAATCACAATAGCAATCAGAATATTCAATTAGCTATAGTATTGATTTAAGGGTCACAAAACCCCACCACATTTCAGGTCGAACACTCGGATCACAAGTCTTTTACAAGCAAAAGGCCCCACTACATGGGGGTGGGGGGGAAGAAGTCTTAATTTTAACTATTCCTTGAAGAATGGATCACTCTCAAGCAAAGTAGTAACCCACAGATTGATTTTCTCCACTAAAAGGCATAGTTGAAATGATTTTTAAAAGCCATTAAACACTGGTTGTCAACGTCTAGTGCTAGGCAAAAGCTTTGTAAAACGCTCTGCAAATTGAAGTGGGGGGAGGAAGATCTGTAAGAGATGGCCATGGAGACATTTTGGAGAAAAACAGTAATTTCTTTTTCTCTTTTAACAACAATACCTTAAAATTGCAGTAACAGGAGGAAAACACATGTATATTGAAGGTACGCCTAATTTTTTATAAAAAAAATTCTGTTAAAAAGGCGTCTTGTTTAAAACTAATGAAACACTAAGAATGGATTTTCCCTAACTTTTCCCAAACGTTGTCTTCCTTTGCCTGTAAGAGTGGGATGCAATGAAATGACTGGAAAGTTAGAGACAGCCACAGAAATCCTCTACAGAAGGGGAAGGGGAAGGGGAAGGGGAAGGGGAAGGGGAAGGGGAAGGGGAAGGGGAAGGGGAAGGGGAAGGGGAAGGGGAAGGGGAAGGGGAAGGGGAAGGGGAAGGGGAAGGGGAAGGGGAAGGGGAAGGGGAAGGGGAAGGGGAAGGGGAAGGGGAAGGGGAAGGGGAAGGGGAAGGGGAAGGGGAAGGGGAAGGGGAAGGGGAAGGGGAAGGGGAAGGGGAAGGGGAAGGGGAAGGGGAAGGGGAAGGGGAAGGGGAAGGGGAAGGGGAAGGGGAAGGGGAAGGGGAAGGGGAAGGGGAAGGGGAAGGGGGATTCCACGGCATGGTCCACCACCGCAGTGCCCCCACTGCTCTTCAGGAAGCAAGGGCTGGTGCACGGGGCCGATCCTGCAAGGAGGACAAGCCTGTGCTGGCATCACCTCCCTGACCCCGGGACACACGCCCGCTCCACCGCAGACTGGAAAGGCACGTCCGCCTGCCTTTTAGTGCCCCGGAGAGCAATTAAATCTCTGCAAGGTACCATTCAAAGGGCTTTCTCCTTAAGCCTTTGCTTTTAATGATAGTGTTGGGGATTTCATTAGTAAAAATTAAATAAATAGATAGACTGCGAAGCTAAAGGAGTCCTCCCTCCTGAACGTGTCTCTCCTCTGCCTGGGAAGAAAAGGGAATGAGGCACTGGGGCAGAGAGGGAAGAGGCAGGGAGTGGGAAGGGAGCACAGCTCTGGACACCGGTGCCAGCCGCAGAGACCTGAACCAACGAGAAGCTGCGATTTTCTTCCGTGCAAGCAAAAGCTTTGGGAAGGTCACCCGAGGCAGTTTTTGGCTGTCCTCATCTACCTCCTCCCTCCCTCTGCAAATCTCCCCCAAGCAGAATGAACGAGTACTCCGTTTGGATAAAAAGCACATGAAAAGCTACCCAATGAAGCGGGACCTATTGCGGGCCTTAGGAAAAGCAGCCGAGGGGCAGAGAAGCGTCCACACCAGCCCAGAGAACGGCTCCACGCTGGCAGCCCCAGCCCCCTCCGCACACCGGTGAGGTGGGCTCCACCGCGGGAGCCCAGCACAGCTCACAGCGAGATAGGCTGCGCCGAGGGCTCTGCTTCTGCTCCCACCGAGCTACTCGCCACCTTCACCAGCATTTGAACTGCCTTACCGCCAGCAATACTTGCAATCAAGGCAGAGACAGCAGCAAGCAGTATTTACAAGCCATGCCCAAAACTCCACTTTCGGGTCCAGCTTCCTGTTCCCTTGCACAGAAAGCTACCCTAGGCCAAATTTACTTTTTTTTTCTCCTTAATTAGTAAAGTTTGAACCAGTTTAGTTTACTTTTGAAGTAACAGTGCATGCCAGAGTCACAGCGATTCACTGCCTTATTTTCACTAGAGAAAAAACCCCACACAAACCTCACCAAAACCTCTGAAAATCCCAGACTTTCGAACAGCACCAACACAAGTGACTCACAGGACGTGCAGGCGCTTCTCACCAGATGCCAAAACGGGCTCTTTCTGCACGAACTCCTGCCAGGTGTTTCCCGCCAAACCCTGGCAGACGAAGGCGCTGTTCCGTGGTGACCAGCCTGCAGCCTCTCGTCCCGCGTCCCTGCAGCACGCCGGGCTGGGGCTGCCTGGCAGGACGGGCCCCGGCCACGAGCAGGGCTCCCCTGCCCCAACGGCTGCCGAACCCTTGCGACACCAGCCCCCCTGTCTGCGGGATGGCCCCATTCAACCGAGCTGTAGGGGCTTTTTTTTCCCAGATATGTATCGTGAGTTCTGCTTGCTTTGTATGGGTCTATAACATATTACAATAACTACATTCTGGCAATAAACGAAATTATTCTTGACTACACTTACAACAACTTCGTTAAGCTCAGGGGGATCTCTGAACTAGTCAGTGCTTTCTTGCACCAAATAAATAACCAGGTAAACACCTGCAGAACTTGCTCATTTTCAGCATCACAACTAAGGAAAAAAAAAAAAAAAAAAAAACCCGAAATTAAGACAGTACTCACAGAGCCCCGTCTTTTGGAATTGCTTTAGCCTTTCATCTGATATAAACGTATTTAAATCATCTACATAAAGTGAAGCACAAGTACATAAAGTTCTTGTTTATGTTTCCTGTTTTGTTACTACGCAGACTGTTTCTTCCACTGAGGCGTCCCTCACAATGCATGCAGATTTCCTACACTGAACACCTGACGCAGCCTACTAATTAAGATTACTATTATTTTTACATACCACGTGCTATCATTCAACATTAAAAAATACCCTAAAATGCGTTATAGATGCTATTTTGCTAGTACATGAAGCTGCCATAAAAAAGTAATGTTTCATCTCACTTTCCTTGTTTACATTGTGTGACTGAATTCATCTGTTCATTATAAAAGCATTCTGCTTTACTATTAAAAAAAAAGCAAACACCAAGAGGAGTGTTATATTGTTGACATTTTAAGAAAAATTAGAACAAATTCTCCCCTCATAGAGGGCTACTCTCTCACGGAACTTGCTCCAACTGTGTTTTATAGCAGAACTTCCATTATTATCACTGCTATTTATCCTTAACACCTAATAAGATGAAAGGAAGAGAGACATCATTTTTACTGGTAAAGGCCCATCAGCTGTTCTACCTTTAATTAAAAATATTAACAGCAACTTACTTCAGTAGCAAGATAGCACTTCACAAGCAACTTAAGCCACAGGAGAAAGTTACTGCAATCTGTCTTTTCACAGGCAGGTTACATTAATTTGCACATAATATTGTAATAATTAACTGAGATGCTACAGCATGTCAGTGCCAGCAACAAGCTTTTGCCCCCAAAACACACTCCTCCCATTCTAAATGTCTTGGACAAGACTGAATTAGTGTATCTCCATAAACTAAACAAGCACATTTAGTAGGCTGTCATATTTTTACCTCAGTGAATGTATTATTTGGTGGTTACCTTAAAAAATACAGTTATTATTTAAAGGGGAAAATGCTACCGTTCCTGTCTTCTAATCTCTGAACTCCAAGAAATCAAAACATGAGAACGCTGAAAAAACTGAAAAGCTAGTTACTGAAACATTACTCCTCCAAGTCCAACCACACCTTTTCCTTCAAACAGTCAAGTCTTGAAGCAATGACTAATGCAAAATTAACACGGAACAGAAGGTTATTTAAAAAAAAAGTACAAAGGTCTACAGGCCAAACACCAGCGCTTCAGAAACGCAGAGCTCTTCAGCGAGACACCGCCGCGTTGTGAAGCGCTAGCTGGGAGGGGGAAAGGGCCAGGCAGGGCTCAAATCCAAAACGACGTTTTTCTGGGGCATTTGGTATTTCTTCCTCCCAAGCAAGTTACAATCGCATAAGCACAATTTTCAGCAGAAACAGCCTGTGTTCAGCGCCAGCATTAACCCTACCCTTCCGAGGCTCGACTGCAGGCTGCCCCAGCCCCGGCCGCTCCGTCCCTCCGCCGCGCTCGCACCCTCCGCCAGCCCGTTGCGGGGCGCCCCGGGCACGACCCGCGGGCAACCTTGCTGGGGCTACCACGGGCCCGCGTGTGCCGCGGCTGGCCCCGTGGGTTCCCAGGTGCGCGGGCTGCTTCTCTCCGGCCCGCTTCCCTTTTTTTGAGCGGGGAGGGGGAAGATCAACTGCCGAAGTTACCAGCTCCGGCAGCCGCGTTCCCGCTGCACGGGCAGAGGACCCCCTGCCAGCCCTCCGGGATCGGTAACGGCACACAGCTCGGGCGCACAGAGCTTGAACGAGCCTCAGCCGCATTCGGGAACGCAGCGACGGGCGCCCGCCTCGGGGCCGGGGTCCGCCCGGCAGCCCGGGACGGAGACCCCCGCCCGCGGGGAAGCGCGCTGCCCGCGGCCTCCCGGCACCATGATTTTGCCCGGGCGGCCGCCCAGGCCCGCCCCGCCGGCACCCGCGATCCCCCAAAGTTTCCGCCGCGGCCCCGCCCGCCCGCCCCGCACCCGCGGCGCCGTCCGCACCGCCCCACGCCCCCCGGCTGCGCGGCGCTGCGGCCGCGGGACGCGCTCGGCGGGGCGGCCCCGCTGCTGCGGCTCGGCGCGGCCCCGGCCCCCGCCTGCAGCGCCGCGCATCGCCCCGCGCACGCGGCGCCCTCCGGCGCGGCCGCTGGCTGCGCATCCGCCGCCCGGGAGGGAGGCAGGGAGGCGGCGGCCGCGCCGGGCTACAGGCGGCGGGCCCGGGCTCCGCGCCCCCGACCCACGGCTGCCATGGGGCCGGCTGCGACCCCCACTGCAGGCTTTCCGCGCCGGCCCGCGCGCACCTGCCCCCGCGGCGGGACACCCTACCCCCCGGGCTGCCGCGCTCCGCCGCCCCGGTGCCCGGCGCGGAGCCCAGGGCAGGGGCCGGGCGGCAGCACCTCCGCCCGCAGGGCCCGGGCAACGCGGCCAGGCACCGGGCGGCAGCACGGGCGCGGAAAGCACGCCATGCTCCGCCCGCGCGGAAGGCGGGCAGTGGCGCCGCGGGCCGTGCGCGGGTCCGCCCGAGGCGACGGGTCCGCCCGAAGCGGCGGCTCCTCGGCCCCGCTGCCCCGGGCCCCCGGCGGGCTCCGCCACCTCACCTCCCGCCTCGCCCCGACCAGCCCACGGCCTCCCATAGCCCTCACCTACTCACCGCGCGGAGGAAGGAGGAGGCGGCGGCGGGGCGGCCGGCCCCGCTCAGCGCGCCGGCGGGCCGCAGCGGGCCCTAGCCCGGGGTCTCCATGGTGGCGGTGGTGGCGCCGGCGCCGCCGAGCCCCGCCGCCCGCTCCGCTTGGCCTCGCTCCGCCCCGCTCGTGACGTCAGCTCAGCGCCCTGCCCTGCGCCCGCGCCCATTGGACAGACGCCGCACAGGGCGGCGCTTCATTGGCTACTGCCTCACGTTAAACCCGCCAATGGCGGCACGAGTTGAGGTTGCTATGGTTGCGGATGCTGTGAGGCGGTGGAGTGGAAGGAGCTCCCGGCTCCTCAGCGCGGCGCGCGGGGGTCGCGGCCGGGCCGTAGGGACGCGGCGGCCCCGCTCCGCGCCCGGGGCGGCGGCCGGTGGGGTGCCCTCAGGGCGGGCCCGCTGGGGTAGGGGACCCCGCCGGAGCGGGAGGCTCCTCTGGCGCCGCCGCGGAGCCCGCCGGCCTCCTCGCGGTGAGTGTCCGTGCGCGGCGCGGGCGGGGCGCAGGTGGCTGGAGCAACCGGTTGCAAAATGGCCGCTGTGGCGGTGCCCGGGGGGGTGCCCGCGTGTGCTGGCGGCCGGGCTCTCCCGGCGTGGCAGCGGCCTCGGCGGGCTGCCGCTGCGGGGTGCCCCCCGCCCGGCCGAAGGCGGCCCCGGGAGCGGTTGGGGACGGCGTTGCGGCCGCAGGAGTGGCAGCGGGCGGTGCCTTCGGCGGGGCGCTCCGGTGGCTCCTGGCGGACTGCGGAGCTCTGGGAAGGAGGGAGCCGCAGCACCGGCAGCGCGGGGCTCCCGCCGGGACGCACGGCCCTCGGCTCTTCGACCTGACGGGTGAAGTCAGGGTGTTTATGGAAAATGAGGGAAGTACTTCAAAATCCCACCTTTTTGAAGCTTCTAGTACTGGCCTGACTGTTTTTATGGCGTAGAGAATGAGAGATGGAGAAAAGAAAAGCCGGTATATCTGAAGATACTGTAAAACACCAAAAATAAGGTTTGGGTGAGGGTGTGTGTGTTAAATGCTTGCTCTTCTTTTTGAGTTGTGTGACCGTCCCGAACACAAAACCCCCCTGTGTTTCTCAGGGGTTTCTGGCTGATACCATTTCCTCTCCTCCCAGTCCGCTGCTGTCACAGTTGCCATTCATTGACTAATCCGGTGATAACCCTGTAAATGGCAAAAAGAAACCAAGACCACGTTGTCGCTTGAATCTTCCCAGAAGTGCATGTATCCTCATTTTACTCTCTTAGGCTTCTGCCCTTTATCTTTTCCTGAAGTTTCTCTAGTACACGAAGAAGGTTCCTGTAGGCAAACTTGTATTTGGGGTGTAATTCAGTGAACAGCTCTTGCTGTCTTCAGACGTTGTCTTATTCAACCTCTTCCATTGTGTTGATGCAGACTGTGTAGGAATCCTGCTGGAAAATAGCTGTGAAAATGGTACCTGCATTTTTACTAGTGTCTCTCCTTCCATCCAGATTAGTGTTCCAGTTCAGCATGCAGTGGTATGCACCATATTTTTATCTTGGCATAAGGACATGGGACAACTCTGATGTGTCCCATTTAGTCAGTTCTGATGCTGCAAGTAGAGCTATGTCCTTACCCTCTGTTCAGAAAGGAACTGCAGGAAACACGTAGGGGGTAGCTGAACATGGAGAGTCACCTGTAAACTCAGAATTCATACAGTCCGTTCTTTTAATTCCCACTTGGAATGTAACCTGCTATGCTGGAAACTGGGTAGGGTATTGGTGTAATTGTTAATCTCTGTAAAATTTGTTGCCATTTGTGTGGGTTGATACTGTAGGAACCCCTCCAGTATGATCCTGTGCCAAATGGGAGACACGTGGCGGATGTAAACAGGGGTCTTGATTTCTCACTGCCCTGAAAGTCTCATGATTCGTACTATGTTAAGTGGATATAAAATGTTACAAAACCAGGACAGTGGCCTCCTCCTAGGAAAGAGGAAACTGGAATCCAGAGGAATCGCAGCAGAAACTTAGTAAAACACAGAGTAACAAGGGTGCAGTAAGATGATCGGGGAAGGGTCAAATGAGAGTGGAGAGTGAGAGAAAAGGAAATGTAAAATGTAAAATTAGAGTAAGTGGACCTAGAATAAAGGGACAAGAAAGCACAGACCTGTGAGAGCAATGACTTTCATTAGCTGCAAGGTTGCTTCTACCAAAGGTGTACTGGATTAATTAAATGAACTTCAAATCAGCCTCAGCTGGTTTTAACCTGTAATTTGGACATGGTTACATTGGCTTGGCTTCCATGGGTAACAGCTTTTAGAAAATGAAGCAGCTTACTTGCCTGCTCTGGTAAATTGAAGCATTTCTGAATGTTGCTGTTGACTGTGGAAGGCACAGCGTACTGGCAGGACATGAAAGGTGGCATGATGCCACCCCCGGGCCTTCCAGGTTCGGGGTGGTTCCAGGTGGACGGCTGTAACCCTCTGCATCGTTAGGAACAGGCTGTTCTGGGTGCCCTGCATCCCTGCAGAGCCACACTTTGCCAGGTCTCGCTGTATTTTAGAGTGTGCCGCTGGGGCAAGATGGGAAAGGGTGAGGAATGATGACGAGGAGGAGAAAGTGATCTTGAGCCAGTTTGTTTTGGCACAACTGAGGTATGAAGAATTAAAAATAATATTTTGAGGTCCTGTCAGATTTGCAAATCTATTGAATGACTTATCAGTGAAGAACAGCTATTTCATTCTGTCTGGTATTAGTCATACAGTCATAGCTTTTTTGTTTGTTTTGGCACCCAGAGCAGCCAATACATTATCTAATTTGACTGCCACGTATCACAGGCCATCATTTATCAGTGTACTGAGCCCAGCAGGGACAAAATATGTTATGGAAAGGCACCTCGTTTTAACTTTCCAGTACAGAAAGTTGCATGGTGTAGTGATTCTTTTGATTTCTTATTCTATTAGCTGATAGCAGCCTTTGTCAAACACACGTTTAAATGCTTGTATCAGTTTCAGGATCAGCAACAATCAAGTACTGTTTCTTTTTGTTCACCTTCCTTAGGATGTGACTTGAAAGTCAGATGATCTTTCTTTTTCATTCTAAGCATCGTTTGGAAAGCACTGATTCCATTATGTTTGCAAATCTTATAAAAATCTAACGGCATGTTTTCCTTCAAACGTTCCTGGTTTCTTATGAGCCTTAAATCTGATCTCTTAAAATGATGGTGCTCATTTTCCAGCTTTTGAGACGAGCAATTTAGTTAACAGGTATTTGCTGGCTGTTTTGCTGCTGTTGTTCTCCTCCAGTATTTCAAGTCATTAATAAGTTTCCCTGCTTCATTTAATCTATTCTGAAATAAATTTAAACTGGAGTCTGTTAATATTCCACAGATGTTCGCAGTCCTTGCAGAACACTGGCATGCCTATCTTTAATTTTAGTGATTATTTCTCTATTTGCAAGATTACCTAGGCTTTCTCATTTGATGTCAGCATGGAGGCACTGTGGCTAGAAAGTGGGAACTGTCAGCACAGAGTATTGGGTCTTTGGAAATGTGGGATTATGAAGATAAATATCAGTCACAAAACCAGTATTGCCTTTGGTTTTTTGTGGTGGTGGGTTTTTTTGGTGGTTGTTTTTTTTTTTTTTCTGGGAAATATTTAGTGCTACCTGGTTTATCTGTAATCTCTTACAGGTACTGAAATTACAAAGGTTTGGAAAAAATAACTGGAGAAGAGGGTGATGCTTATGGCAGGCTAACTGAACAAATGGGCAGCTGTTTAGTGCTCACAGGGGAAATTATTTATGTGGGGTTTTCCCCTCATTGAAACCTACAATTTGATTTCAAAAGTTACTGCAAGCCATTGTGTTGATATCACAGCAACTCAGTCAATCATGTTGCAATTGACTTTGGGTAATTTGGAAACCAATTTCATTTGGTTTAAAAAGCAGTAAAAGTTCTCTTTCTTTTTTATTGTTGCTCTGGGGAGGTGTGGCACCTAATAGAAGGTGTATTTCTGAAGTAGTAGTGGACTGACATTTTACTGTTTCAGCAAGTGTTTTTACAGCAATTTTAAGTTTCAGGCAGCGGCATTCAAAATTACTGCTCTGTCATGGGTATAGATTTCTCTCTCCATGTGGTGAAAACAAAATATTGAGGAAAACTATTTGGATACTGCCAAGTTGTTTGCATTTTCATCTTTTTTTTTTTTTTCTTCCATGGCTTCGAAGAATCAGGTATGAACATTTGACTTTAGGTCCTGCAAAGTGCTCAGCCTGATCACCAAGCTTCTGATTACACAGCCACTTTAGTCTGACTCAAGCCCAGCTGCAACGGAAAGGGACAATGCTACCCTGTCAGGATTGCTCTCCAGCTTTCCTTGTGCCAGCAAACATGATCGTGCAACTATGCAGTAAGCTAGATTGCAAAATTGATCCTGTTTCCCCAGAAGCCTCCCCACAGCATGCACTCTTGGTTTCTTAGTTGGATCGATTTGCTGATCTAGCCCCTAAAGCCTGCAATAAGGTATTTGCAAGGAGCCACCTACAGAGGGAACGGGGGGGGGGCTCCTCTTTTGGCAGCAATGGGGAATGTCTCTCTTTGGCAGCAACGCGACATGCTTTGCCCTGGGTACCTGTTTCAGCAAAAGGGAGGCATGGGGAACAGCTTGCTGGACCACAGCAGAACCTCAGTGGCTGAGTCGATCCAGGTTTAAGAAAAGTAGCTTTTCTTGGCAAAACAAAAGAATTCTGTACCAACATATTGACCCGGCTCACAGTGGGGCACTGCGAGTGGTTGTGATGGTGTTTCGTTTGGGGGTGGCGCACTGCAGTGGGAGGGTCGGAAGAAGTGCCTGGAGCAGGGCAGGGCTGACATGAGCGTGGCTGTGGCCACCAGCGAACGGTGGCACTGGGCTTCGCCGTGCGCAGGCACCCGCCGGTCAGGGCTGCCCTTGGCTGTTCCTGCAGCTGATGAAACCAGGCAGCTTGGCAGCAGCCAAGCGGGTGATTTGGTGAGAGGATGCGAGGAAAAGCCGAGTGGGATGTCCAGTAAAGAAAAGGTGATTATCAGTCATTCTGTTCCGTGGGTTTTCAGGTCCTGAGCTTGTAAGTAATTTTTTAGAAACCAACAACCTGCTCACGCACCCCCCCTGCCAAAACCCACAGGCAAACAAAAAAACCCAGCTCTGGAGAAGTCTGGTACTTATATCTGCTCAAGAACAGGCAAAGGCCTGCTAAAATGCTTTGCGGTTCCTACTGACTGCTACAATTCTCAAGCTGAATAAAATATTAGCCATCTTTCTTACCAGGCCATATTTGAGGCCTGTAAAAAATGTTGAGAAACCTACCAAATTGTAATCTTTCTTATCAGACTAGGGATACAGAATTTCAAACTGAAATCTAGAGATCCTTGTGACTAAGGAGGCAACAAAGAAAATGTATATGCAAAAGGAAGGTTGATTCTTGTTTATGGACTATGTTTCCAGGGGTTGTTAATGAGAGGCTTCAGAGAAGCATGCTTTGTTTTTTGTAGTAGGATATTGGGCAATGTTAGGCATTAATTTAAAGTGAAGGCATGTCAAATGCTTCCCTGTATGTAACACTGCAAATTTGGCCTAGCAGAACTGGCAAAAGCTGTACAAAATGATACTGCTGCTTCTGACAAAATAACCCGCAGTGGCTTCTAAATCATGTGAATTATCTATCCCTCTTGCTTGCTATCTCATAGGCTGCAGACAAATGTTCTTCTCTGACACCAGCTATGCTACTGTCAGAGAAAAATCAGCTAGGCTAGCTTAAGGTATGGTGATACAGAGTCTTTAGAGTCAGTACTAACTTGCAAAGTCCTGCTTCCTCAAGTTCCTCCTTCCCCCCAATGGCTATTAGCCCTGTTTTTGCATCTTCACCTTAACCTCAGTTTGTGAAGCAATCTGTTAAACTCTGAGGACTGATGCAGAATTACTTTTAAGCATAACCATAAACCTGCAAATCGCTGTGAATGAGAGACAGTAGCTTCTCATAGGGTATAACAGGAAAAAGTATCTCAGCTTAAGGAGAAACTGGAGTAACATGTTCTTGAAGCACTGATAAAGAAAAATTGTACCCCCATACGTTATGAACTAAGCCAGCTGATTTCTGCCAGAAGTTGGTTAAGAAATGCTTACACAAATTGGCCTGTCAGCAGAGCTGTGGGGAGGCGGCCTCCAGCAGTGGATCAGTGAACCCTTCCACACAGGTTTGCTTTTTTAAAGAAAAAAACATCAGTAACAAAGCTAGCATGAAAATGGGGTAGATGGAAATGCTTTCGTTTAAAATACTACACAGAAGGCAAGAGCACAGACAGGAGCATATTGTCCTGGTTTGGTGGGTGCAGCCCCTACCGTAACGTCATGGTCATTATGAAGGGGGAGGCTGGCTGAGGAAGGGAGCTCCTGTGGGGTCCTGCTGAGGTTCCTCCTGCTCCTCCTCTGGCTTCTCCCTGCTCCTGAGGACTGGGTATTCACTTGGCTGAGTATAGCTCTGTGTGTCTCTGGGGGTAGTGGGGGAGGTTCATTGAATCTGCTCTCCCTCCCACCCGTGGGTCTGCTCTCCTTTTTCCCGATTCCCCTCCCTGGCTGGGGAGGAAGGGTCGTTGGGTGATAGAGCGATGTTATGGTTTAGCCCTGGGTACAGGCTAAGTGTAGACAGCATTTGTCAAAGGTGAGGACAACTTAAAATCACCTATTCCATTCTATAAAATGAAGAATTTGACTTCTGTTTATCTTCCTGCTTTAAGAAAATCTGAGCTTTAGCTAGTTAAAGAAAATGAAACTATCATGACTCTGAAAACTGTATATTTCTAATTGTTTATTTCACAGTGCTGGAAACAAAATCACATCAGTTGGCTGATCTGAAGAGCAGTGGGGCTGTGATTTAAAACAGTCATCCAGATACTTTGTTCAGAATTTTAAGCCCAGACTTCAATAGGTAATTTCTTTTTAGAGTGACTTGATGACTTCTGCACACTCTGAGCTTCTTTAGCTATCTTCCACTGATCTGCTACTGCTTAGTATTGATTATTTTAGTATCTGATGGTTTAGGAAATGTGATGCTGCTTGTAGGACACACTGTTCTGCTACAGCTCCTTTAAGGTCTATCTGCTTAACTATCCCTGCCTGCGAAATTACATCCTTATTCCACTGGCCTTGCATCATTATGCATGGAATCCATCTCTGAAATCCCTGTGGCACTGTGTGTATCCTGCCTCTTGATAAGAAGTCCTTTCAGTTGAATCCTTGCCTACTGCATAGGCATAACTTTTTACCAGAAAAGAAAGGAGGCCCATGCTTATTTGCGTGACCAGGTTGCCTGCAGTGTCCCACTTCACTGATGTCTGTGGCAGCTGGGATCCTCTGCTCGAGGAGCCCTGTGCCGGGCTGGTTCTGCAGGATTACAAGCCATCGAGCAGCGGGCATTGAAGGGTGAAGCGACGTTTCACGCTCCCCTGCGGAGATGCCTCTTTGCAGAGCCATGTGGTCAGCCCTTCCCACATCGGGGTGGTCATGTGGTGGCAGGAGGCCATCGCTGGTCGAGAGCACCTCAGCGTCACCCTGCACATCGAGCCACCCAAGAGCCGGCCCTTCTGCTGGCGTTGCTCCTCCCTGCTGGCTGGCCTGTCCGTGGGCTCTGAGCTCTGTAACCTCCTTCGTTTCTCTTGTCACTCAGTTCCTTGTAGTCTCCTGAAGATCTGTTCTGAAGTATTGCCTGCTCTCACTCCACTCCTTTCCTCCTTGCTGTTTTACACCTCTAGCAACACATCCTTTTCTGATTAAACCCTCCTTTTCTTCCATGAAAACTGTAATGAAAAGGTGCTGCTTCTGTAAATCTTACAGCTTTTAGGTTATCCTCAGAAAATTGTATCTTGGCTGACAGTATTAGTCCTGTGAAACCTTCCTTTCTGGTTACTTACACAGCTTTGGTGATTTTTTTCCTTTTTTTTTTTTTTTTTTTTTCCAAAAGGATGCTAGTTCTCCTAGAAATACAGTCGCTTGCTTCCTCTTGTATACTGGCATAGTATCAAGAATATCTAATACTGACCCAGAGTTTACAAAATACTTTGGTGTGTTTAAGCTTACACATGCAGTTATGTGCTGTATTGGATCGAGAATGGCCATTACCTTGCAGAACAGACTCCTCAGGAGGAAGTCCACGTGCTTGGGAAGGAGAACGGCACCAAAAAGTTTATATGGAAATAAACAGGCAGATGTTTTTTCTTATGCAATTTGGAATGATTTGTCTGAATAATGACTTTGTTCTGAAATGTGTTTTAAATGCTGAAAATACTGCCATTTTTAATTTCCATACAGGTTCAGTTTGAAGTGCTGTGCCTTGCACAGTGCTAGGTGCCACTTGTTAGAGAAAGAATGCATTTTCTTCCGTTTCCAAGGTGATAGTTTTATTTATTTTTTACCGTGAAGTTAAATGTTCTAGTTACGTACGAGCAAGAAGAATTTATTTGATTTGTTTTAGCAGTTAGAAGGCAGATCAGATTTTGGACCAGAAGCACTGTTTCATTGGTGCTATCAAGCAAAGAAATCCTAAACAAGAAAATTACTTCTCTCGATACTTTTCTGCACCGTTAGGTCTTGTCTCCTTGTTCATGTGAATCAGATCTCTTTTGGTTTTAAAAAAGAAGAAAAGACTATATTGGTTTTATAGGGGTGGCTGAAATGCTTAGTTCCAAAACTGGTGGGCCTTAACCGATAATGAAATTGCAATATTTTGTTCCACTAGTAGCAACCTCTTTATAGAGTCTTAAGCTACTGCTTTGGCTTTGTTTTTCATTAATAGAAAAAAGGCAAAAAAAAAAAAGCCAAGGCAAAGCCCAGGTACTTTGTTGTAATGCAGGGAATGTTGATTCCATGGGCCTTTTCTGTTACAGCATCTTTACTCCTGTTGTGCTAAGTGAGTAATGTAGATTGAAGCGTTTGATCTGCTGGGTGCCAGAGCGGCAGAGTGGCAAGTTGCTCGCTGCACCATTACAGACACCCTGCTTTCCACATAGGCTAGCAAATAACCAGGTATGCTTTAACCAGGTATGCTTTAACCAGATACACTTTACGAGCCAGACAGTTAAAGGTCAATTTAACTATATGTTTGTTATTTCTTAAGTGATGGGGAAAATTGTAGGGTGCTATAATGGATGACTTGGACTCACATCTCCCAATAAATCTTTAAATGAGTATCTTGAACCGTATTGTTTAAGTTGTAACTTACTTTTTCTTATACATGGAGGTAATAAATGGGAAGCTAGATGGAACATTAATAAAAAAGTATATAACAAAACTCTGCCAATCTCTTGTGTTCAAATCCAAAAGTCTGCAAATGGTGCCTCGAGATTTCTGCCTTTAACTCAGCAAAGCAGGATTTTGTCCAGGATTGCTGTCTATGTTCAGCCCATGCCCAGGGCTGAACTGTAGCAGTCGCTCTGTCTCCTGACAGCCCCTCACCAGCCAGGGAGGGGAATCGGGAAGGCGAGAGCAGATAATCTTTAAGGCCTCTTCTGACCCAGACCATTCTGGGTAACTAACTACTGAAAGGGTCAGAGCATTTTCTCATTTTGTCCTCTCTTTCATTAAACTTTGCAATTGCCAGGTGTGGTGTCTGCAGCTGTCTCTCTCTGACATGGGTGGTTGGTCAGTGGGAATGGATCGTGCGTGCTCTGTTCAAAACAGCGAAGTGAAATGCCAGTCGGCTCGCTTGATTCGAGGCTGCGTGCTGGGCATCTCCTACCCTTTTCATGTCAACTTCTCAACTCTGAAGAAATTTACTTCCTTTCTTTTATTTGCTTGTTGGATTTTTTTTCGCTATATGAAGTAGGTTTTAAGTTTATTTTATCTTGGATTTGCTACTTAGAATATTCAAAGCATAGAGAGGGAATAGTAGTTCCCGTGTAATGTGCAGATATACTCAGAAAGCAGATGAGCTGTTTCCCTCCCCCCTGCCCTTGCAGTGTGACAGACTACTCCGTGAAGCTGATTGTTTTAAGTGTTACTCAAATTGATCTTCCTACTTTGGATTAATTTTTACTTAGTGAGCAAGTAATGAGATTATCGTAGACAAAAAAGGCTATGTCTCTTTGGGGAACGTGTAATTTCTGATACTTGACTTTATTTCAAATATCCATAGTTCATTCTTTAGGGGATGCAAATTTAAATGATAATCAAAGTATGGGACTTCTATAGCGACTGTTTTGACACTGAATGATGAAAGTATTATACTGTGTATTTTCTTCCCGGAGAAAGGATTGACTGCTGCAAGATTGAAAGGTTCTGGAGGGGTGCCTTTTTCAGACAGTTCAACTAGAAGAAGAGAATGTGTCTGATTAAAGGATAAAGCTGGTTATTTGTTTGTTAGTTTTACTCTGTGCTGTACAATGGGAGTGATTCTCTACCTCTCTTCCCTAATAATTAGGATCAGAGGGTTCCAACAACTGCATGTTAATATTCCTTCTCTTTGAATGCAGTAGCTAAGCAATTAACATTTCCTTTAAACTTTAACATCTAGAAAAAAGCCTTCCACAAAATATTTCTGACATCTCCAGATATTCAAAAGAGAGCACTGGAAATAAGAGACTTCTATGCATGTTTGTTTGTTTTTTTTCCCGAGATTGGGTGTTGTAGGAAACATCTGTCCTCATCTATAATTGAAGTTCCCATTGACGTTGTAGTCGAAGCTTTCGTTGAAGTCCAGGGTTCATTTCTGGGTTTTGTTTCTGTTTGCCCACCCGTGATTTACAGGGGCCACCGACAGGATTGTAACGCCTGCTCTTGCGAAATTAAGCAACCTTCATCCGCACAAAATATGAGTAGCTATTAAACTGTCATTGATTATGCTGTTAAATTCTATTTTGTGTAGAGCTGATATGGCTTCATATTATTGATTTTACATTTAATAATTTGTCTGATTTGAAACATGCCCAAGAAGTTTTGTTTTAAAAAGCACGTTCAGATCAGTAAACACTGTGCCTCCCCACCCAGTAATCTTGCCCTTCTGTTGATGAGCAGCAGTTTAGCCGAGAGGAAAAAATGACACTCGTGACCCGAATCTGCAAATATTTGTGTTGCAAATGACTTGTTGAATCGAGGCAGTGAAATCTAGACTCCTTTAAGGTTAATGGTTAAACCCATTGGGAATGCTTCTGGTTGTGGAACCGGGACCTTACCCGGGCATGAATCATCACCAGCAGCAACATGTGGCAGGGTGTGATTGGCAGGCTGCAGGCTGTGCCTGCTCCAGAAATGCTGACTAACACTTGTAGAGCTTAATTTCTATTTAAATGAAAGGCAGTGGGATCTTGCCTTAATATTTGGTGTTCCCATATTTAAGGATATACTTAAGTTGTGCACCTCAGGCACAAGCATTTACATGAAGAATGCACTTAAGTGTTATGTTGAATTGGAGGCATAATCTTTTAAGAGGTCGTATTTGTTATTACCTGAGAGAGTGCTGAATTGTAGTGAAATATGAAATTATCAACAGGAGGAGAAACAGAGGATTGTGCCTTTTACTGTTATTAAAAGATTTAGTCGTGGCTGGTTGTAGACATAGCTGACGTAGCATTCTTAGGGCACAGTTTTCTATGTACTAAAGGAGTCTGCCTGCTTCATTTTTTGTACTTCTTCTTTCTAAGATGCATTGAGACTTCCAACCTGGAGGCAGTATTGAAGTTTGAACAAAGCCTTGAAGCAGAGTATCCAAATTCAGGCTTCGGTGAACTGTAATAGTATTTAAGAGGTTTTTAGATATATCAGCATTAAAGCAGAAATAAATTTAACTTGCCATGCTCTTATCATTTTGATTGGTACATTTTCTAGTTACTGAAGATAAAATACAGGTTTGTACAGGCCTTGCCCTTTCCAAAACCGTCTTAACATTCCTTTTCAGTGTGTTAGCGAAGTCATAATGTTGAACTTGTGATAACAGAAGATAATGTCTGTTAAAAGGCGGAGATCAAATACAAATGTGCGATGTCATTGCAGAAGAGAGAAATGGGTAGACTGGAAGGGAATAAGCACTTATTTAAACAAGCGCAGTAGCCCCCAAATTACAGAAAATGGACAGTAAGTTATTTTTTGCATCAGTTCCGTTCCGGCAGATGTACTTTCCTGCTTTCTTTTCAAAGGAGATGGAGCTAAGGCAAATATGTGAAGTTTTGTTAAAATGCTGACATTGTCAGAAACACGTCGGCAGAAGGAAGAGATATTAACAATTTGCCAAAGGGATAAATAAATAAAGAAACTGGACAGGTAGCTTTGCTGCTGCTAACTTTACTAGTATCCATAGTTATTTTTCAAAAAGACAGCATTTCTTGTGTCGGAAGAAATTGTCATTTAAAGCTGGCCAGGTGGACCCAGGTTAGGATGATGGTTCCCAAAATGCCTGCTACAGGAGAATGACGCTAACGTGGCAGCTGGGCAGGGAACAGTAATAAAAGGGTTTTTTAGAGAGAAGTGGATGCAACAGATCCAGTCACCTTAAAGCTTTCAGGTACTCCCAGTTTTTCATCAGTAGGTTATTTTTGCCTTAATACACAGTTCAGTGAGAGTCACCGTGTGGTACTCTATCCCCAAGTTTATCAATAGCAGTAGTGGCAGGATGGTCAGAAACCAAAAAAGCAGGCAGGAGGAAGGCTGTCTCTAGCAGAAGAATAGAATCTTTTAAGCTTGTGAGAGACTAGATTGTTATCTCCCTGTGCAGTTATTTTTCTAAAGGCAAATGTTTTGTCCAGCCTTTACATTACTCGTAATTGTGAAATGTCTCTTGAGCCTGATTTGTTTTATTTAACCTAGTAAAATCTTAACCCTACTAAAGGTTCAATGCAGTAATGAAGCTATCAGGTGGTTTCCCCTTTCTCTCTATTGCCAGCTAAGTTCCTGACCCTGACCTGTTTTTCTTTTAATTTATTTTCAAATCCCACGCTGTTGTGCTTTGACTGTGTACAATGGAGCCAGAACAGGTGCTGTGAGCTGATGGGGAAGGCAAGAGAACAACCAGAAGCCAGCTTGGAAATCTCACTGGGGATGAAAAGTATGGGTTTGTCTGTGCAAGACACTGCTTATCCTGTCAAACCTGGATACGGATCGCTGATACTTGAAAAAGACAGCTTGCATCCTTCTATGCAATTGCACAGCGTGCAATACTAATTGGGAGGGATCCCTAACACACCTTTTTATTCTTCTTTTAGAGCTTCCCTCCAAATCTGCTGAGTTGTCTAGTTCTTGGTTCTTCAGCTACAAGAGAAGTTAATCTGGTTTTGCTGTTAGGTACAACTCCTGACCAGTCCTTGCATTCGCAGTGACAGGGGGTAGCCCCATGTCTAGTCAGCGCGCTCGGGTACTGAACCGCTCTGTCCCAGCCTTTCCTGCTTGCTGTTGAGAACCAATCTGAGCTTAAACTTCCTTGCGTCCCCGGTACTTGGAGACAAGCTTGCACTCACCTGTAGGCTTTGGAGTGCCTTGCAGATGGCAGAGTGAAGGGAGGAAGGTCTCAGGGTGCGCTCCCGCTAGCTTGGACTTGAGCTTGCGTCCGTCAGTGGTGTGGGAGCACGGCCCCCCTAGCCTGGCTGGCCCCGGTGGTGCTGGGGCAGACAGTCATCAGGGTGCTTTCCTGGAAGGACAGTGAGTTCTATGACACGAGGCATTAACAGCTTTGTAAGGACCACTTAGGGTCAGCAAACGCAGCATGGCATGCCCTAGCTGCTTTGGATCAAAGCCTGTGGGGCACTTGGATGGTCAGTACCTCCTCGTGCTCTTGCCCCAGGGGCCTCTGGAGTTTTTCTGCTTCACAGGCTGGCCACACCAGGGGAGAGCCAAGAAAGGGAACCCAGGCAGATTTTATTTAGTTAGTTTACATTTTTTTAGTTATTGGATAAAATAGAAACATTAAAATGGCATAATATCTCCTTTTGGTTTAGGATGTTTGGATATGGGGTGTATGCAGTATGCAAAAACCTTCAGAGTAGATTATACCTTAATGTGCAGGGTGTGAATAAGACAACCAGCCAATACGTGGGAATCCTTGTGGTTCCCATGCTTAGGAGACCCTTCAGAAAGGACATTGGAAACCCAGGTTTTCCTCCTTCATGCCTCTATCCCTAACCACTGGGATACGGTGTTTTAAGGAAGGGAAGGTCCTTTTCTCTTTTGTGAATTGTACCCAGATTTCCTTGTGGCTGTATTCTAAAGAGTATTTTAAAAGTTTAAATACTAAGATGTCAGCCTTCTTGAATCTTTTCTTAATCTTTCTGGTCACAAATATTAAATGGATTGACCAAGTTCCTGGATAGTGTGTTTGTTCAAGCTTCATTTTATGGATGTTAATAAACTAATTGCTAAAAAAGCCCACAGAAATAAACCTATTCCCAATGAAAATACACTAAGAGTACCAGAGCAAGAGAAGTGAAGTTCTGTTTGTTCTAAGGAGTACTGCTTACTGAATAATCTTCTTTCAGAAGAGAAGTATGATAATAAAGGTATTCTGTTGTAAACTGTGAAGGTGAAAGGATTTTTTTTTTTTTTAAGGCAGTGAACTCTTCTTGAAATTGATATTTCTCCTTTTAAGTATTTTAGCTTCAAAAAGACATAGGTATATGGAAAAAAATCGTTAGCTGTAACTCATTAGCTCTGTTCAAGCAGCTTCAAACCTTTAAAAATTGATAATTTTCAACATGAAATGTGAAGTCTGGGTTGTAAGCTGTAATATTCACTCAGTGCAAAATTTCAATTGAAGCTGACAGGGAGCTTGCAAGGTAGAGGTTGAGGAAGCACTCCCAGAATTTACCCACCACTATCAGTTAAATTTGTCATCTTTAAACCCGCAAAGAATTTCGTCTTTGTAAAAGTGTCATTATAATGTAAATGCACCAAGCCTTGCTCTAAATTTATTTCCATTCCCCTTTTAATACAGACTCCACAACTGGGAGAAATACTAACAGATCTCAGAATTTAATGAGAGCATTGACATAGTGGAAATTACTCTCTTACGGTTATAAAATGCAAAAATTCCAATGATCTCATCAAGAGGAAAAGGATGAAGGTGCTTAAAAGCACTGCCAGATGTATTGAAATGCAAAATCCAGTGGCTCTTGTTAAAAACTGAAATACCCCCTGAAATACTTGCATTACTTTCTGTGAACTAGAAGTCGAAATGCAAGAGGAAGTAGAAAAAAGTTCTGCTACATATGATTTTCCATGGGTTATGCTTCTGAGAATGAAAAATGGAAGTAGATTTTTATCCTATTTGAAATTGCTGAAATCACAGTTCTTCCACTCAGCCTGGGGAGACTGAGATCAGCAGGGATTTCCTCGGCCTGCTGATGCAAACCCTGTGCTCTAAGAACACTGCCCGACAGCCATTTGCCTACGTCTGTGAAACATGTCTCTGCTGGAGTACTGGTGTGAGTGAATACAGACTGTGAGACTGATGATGGAGGCTTAAGTGCCCTTTGTGAGGACTAACCTGGTGAAGAGCAGAGTCAGAGAACCTTTTGAGGTAAATGGTGTGTGTTGTACTCCTTTACTCAACTATACCACTGAATTCCCTCTCTAACTTCAGCGTGGGGAAGTTGGGTGCCCGGAACTGCAAGTGCTAGCAGGCAGAGCAAAGCCAGTTTTCGTTGTTGCAAATCTTTCATTTTGACTTTGCAAGGAACTTTGATGTCTCACTCTGGGCTGTTTCAGATCTAGCAAGTCCAAATGGTTCCACAAAGCATGTGCAGACAATCTGCTTCAAGTCTAGTGCAGAGATATTTATTTCTGTTTGCAGACTCTCAGAACGTGGTAGCCTTGCTGATACCTTTGCTCAGGAAGATCAACATTGCTGTGTAAATAGCACACAAAAACCCTCAAGAGAACTTGCTGTTGTTTCAAAATGGTGCTGCTGAGCTGTAGAGCTCGAGTGGCTCTGCTTCAGAATCCTCCTTCCCCCTTGTTTCCTTGGCCCTAGGTAAATATAGGATGGTGTAAGGAGAGACTTGGTGCAATTATTCTTCACTCTTATGTTAGTAAGAATATAGGCAGGGTTATGGAAGTATCAAGCCACAGTGGAATGTTCACGTCTTCCTGAATGAGGCTAGGAATTCTGAAAACTTGTGATATTTCTAAGAAAAAGATGTATGAAAGTCTGTTCTAGACTAGTCAATCAAAAAAAGAAAAAAACCCCAAGAATTTCAGTATATTGTGATGCTCTCTCTTTTCTCTAAATTCAGGCATGTGGTTGATTTCAAGGAAAGGGTAAAATTCAGCAAAGCAAAAAACAAAGCCTGGGTTTCTTTCTTTGTGATTCACGTTGAAAGCCTTAAGGAGAAATAATAGAAAAGTAGTACTAAACAAATATTTTGAGTTTTTGTATAATTTGGGGGGTTTTCACTTTTTGAGCTTTTATTATTAGTGTGTTAAGTCTTCCTGTTCAACCTTAATCACTATAAAGTCAGTGGAAGATTGTCACATAATTGTGCTGGAGTTTCTGGAAAGTGCTGAATAGTCTAGATTTCCATGGGAAATTTTGTTAGTTTTCAGGGTTTCACTTTTTTTTTTTCTTTTTCTAAAAGATTCACCCTCTGGCCCCTTTTTTAATTACAGAATTTCATGATGTGTCTACTTCCTCTTCCTTCTTGTAAGAAGGTTTTGGAGGCTGGAAATCTAAGGGAATTATGATGCTAGGGATACTAAACTAAATGTAATTTACAGACTTGTGAACAACCTGAATAAAAATAATTTTGTTTAAATGCCTTTTTAAGTTTATCAGCCTATAGCTTAACGATTTGTGTGTTGGTGATTGAGCATTTCTTGTTCCAGTTATATTTCCAGTGATTCTTCCAAGCCCATGCATAGTTGAGCTTTCTATAAGAAGCAGAAAATATATTTTGTCTTTAGGGGGAAAAGAAGCAACACTTAAACTGTCTTTGTGCATCTTGAAGAAATAAGTAAGGTAAATCCCATACTTTACTGCGTTATGTAAATCCCTACCTTAAGGCTTTACATGTATATTTAATTTGATTTTTTAAAGTATCTGTTCCAAAGTATATATGCAGTTAGGAAACTATATGCAGATAAGTTGATGTATAGATAAAACTTTGCCATGACAAACAGGCCAAAGTTGCTTCTGATACAGAGAATTACCTCATTTGTCTGGATGAATTTGGCAGTGTTATATGGTTACAAGTTGAAACCAAATAATTGCTATAAGCGGAGAAAAATGGAATCAACAGTATGAATGTGCTAACTTTTTTCTTCCTTTCTTTTTCCCTTGACTTTTGAGGAATATGTAGACTTTGGGATAGAACTGTGAATCTATTTACAGGTGACTATTAGATTGTAAAAAAACACATTAATCTTTGAAAAGGGGAATGAAGTCCCTCGTGTAGTCACATTTTCTTACTCTTGTGTATCTTTAAGTCCAGTCTTTGTGATCAGATGATGACATTCGAAGTAGCTTCTGACCAACTGATATTGTCAATTGCTTTCAGAACAAATTTGAAAAGGTCCTGTTGTTAATGAATGGCCACTCTTGGGTGATGACAGATGACATTTAGACTTTCATTTCTTGGTTTAGTGCAAGGAACAGTTTCATAGCATTGTTAAATAACACTGAAGAATATGCATGAAGAAGGATTGAGAAATGTTACAGTCTATCAATGATGAGTGGTCACTGTTTTCTCCTTGGTTTGGTCGTGGGATACTCACTGTACAAAGCCTGGTGGTCATGAATTTTCTTTGCCTTGTAACTGGCGTAGTTAACAGGTACAGAATTAACATCAAACTGACTTTGAGCCACAGAAACAGCAATGTGTGTGTCTGTGTACTGTGGTGGCTGTAATTTCAGCTGCACTTGAGATTTGTCTGCAGTAATAGGTCAGATCTTTACACTTTAGCTGTTTTTGATGATTCAGCAATGCAGAATGTTGTCTTGAAGAAGCACAGCTCACAAGGGAGTACAATGCTAAGTATCTCTGGTTGCAGTCTCACGTTTTTATTTGACTGAAATTACTAGCACTCACTCGGAGTAGTTCCCTTTCCATTGCTTCTGCTGTTCTTCCTTCCCTCCTCCTTGCTGCATTGTGCCATCCTTGGCATTTGTGTGGATGCACTGGTTCAGCTCACTGGAACAGCAGAGAAGTAACTCCATGATACACAGATATGAACAGACTTTGCTGGTCTGCTCTTTGCTGTGCTGCTACTTGCTGTGGGACTAGCACGTTTGACCAACTGTCAGAGACGTGACAAAACAGATGGAATTTTGTTTGTGGGAAATTTTGTATGGTAGAGCCGGATTTGAGGGAGAGGGTTTGTGGGGAGGCTGGTTGAACATGACCTCCTTCTGGCATAGTTCAGCTGTTGATTCAGCTCAACTGAAACACCTTGCTTTGAGCTATCACTTTTCTTTGTATGCAAGACCTGTGGTGGTGCCCATGCATGCTTAATTAAGGTGAAAGTAAGGGTTTTAAGACATCAAAGTTTTTTAGTATGTTGTATATCTTACTGCATCTTAATGTCACGTTTATCCCAAGGTGATGTGAATACTTGATACGTGCTGCCTGTCATAGTTGCTCATCAGGAACTAAGCTGCTGTTGCTGAAACAGCTGACTTGGGTTGACAAGTATTAATACAGAGACTCTTAAAGCAGGTGTATAGGGATCTATACATAAACCACAGTCTCCAAGAAAAGAGTGATCTTTTCAGGCTTAGTTTCTAAAAAGCAAAGAACACCTCAAAAACTTACCTTAGCATTTGGGTCATCAGGACTGTTATATTTTGAAAAGCACAAAACAAAGAATAGATGATCTATGCAACAGCGTAATAGATTAGTCAAGGAAATAATATTTTGTTTTCCTTAGCTTCTGAATGATATGAGGCACATGAAACCTCTCTTAAAATGAAAGATGAACTTGTGGAGTTTCTGTCTAATTACATTTTTAGTGAGATGTGCCCTCTCTCCTCAGAAAACAATATGTATTTTTTTGAATGTGTACTTATGTTGCATCCACAATGTTGGTATTCTCAGAACATCTGTTTATTTCTCAACAGGTAGAAAAAAACACATAAAAATGAGTGAACCGGACCATGGAACATTCTTTACAACTCGTAGGATTAGTGATGTAGGTATGTATACTATCATGTTCAAATGTGAGTGTTTTATCACAATCTAGAATAAAACGGCTTATGAAATACTCTGTGCAATTAATAGCTGCATGTGGAAGCTGCTGTGGCATTCCGATCACAGAACGGTTTGGGCTGGAAGGGACCTTAAAGCTCATCCAGTTCCAACCCCCTGCCCTGGGCAGGGACACCTCCCACCAGAGCAGGTTGCTCCCAGCCCCATCCAGCCTGGCCTTGAGCCCTGCCAGGGAGGGGGCAGCCACAGCCTCCCTGGGCAGCCTGTGCCAGCGCCTCACCACCCTCAGGGTGAAGAACTCCTTCCTTGTACCCTGATTCTGGGCTGCAGGTGCACATTGCCAGCTTGTGTCCAGTTGTTCATCTGTCAGGATTCCCAAGCCCTTCTCTGCAGGGTTGCTCTCGGTCCGTTCAGCACCCAGTCTGGGCTCATACTGGGGACTGCTCTGGTGGTTGACTTAAAAATCTTTCTACAATGAGGCATCATCAGGAGTCATGTTGCCAAACTTCCTGTAGGCATGTGGCAAATGAAAATCCTTAGGGGGAGACTTGAAGGAGGACCATGGGATAGCTTTGCAGGATTCACCTTAACGTTTCATACGGGACCCGTCTGCAAAACCGTGTGTCAGACATACCGCTTCCAGCCAGCATGCTTTTAATGGTGAACGGAAAAAAATCGTCCTACTAATACCTGATGGCAAATTTCCTAAAAGAACCTAAAAAAGAGGTTGGAAAGAAAAGGCCTGTTCCTCATCCCTGTAAGCTTCCTAGCTTATGTAAAGTTGCTAAGGATCTGTGCGCTAAGACTTTATGGTACCGGGGCAAAAGTTCATGCATTTACACTTACTGTTATAATTGTGTCTCAGGCTTTAGCAAGTATTTGTTATAGAAAATTGGGAAAAGACATTTTAAAATCTAAAAGTTTAATATTTTATATTTTTATTCGTGTATATGTGTATATATTTGTGCGTGTATACATATAAAATACATAAAGCTTATTTTCTTTGTAAAATATAAGACACGTCCTATACATTACCTATGAAATACAAAGTTTGCATCCTATATGGCAAGAACCTGATTTTGGAGTTAATATTGCATGGAGAGACCCTACTGAAAATTCAGAAAATTCCTCAAAGTAAAGTCTCAGTAGCAGAAGAAACAGATAAGGATTAGTGGTGGAGATTCATAAGGTTCAGAAATACAGGCTAAAGGAAAGAACATATTGAAAGCAAAGATTAAATTATTTGAGGTTAGAGGGTTGGAAATTGAACCTGTCTTTCACTCCTTCTCGTTCTTTTCTTAGATGTGAGGGACACTATTAAGTTGGTGAAGACGAGTTACCTGAGGAAGTACTTTCTCTTGCATTAGTTCTATGCGTAGCTATGTATATTTATGTTTTATATAAAGCTTTTCTAAGAGTGTAGAAAATATCAGATTATGTTGCTAAATCAAACTTGGGACTTTCAGAGACAACTCTAAGGCTTCCAAACACTGCCGCAAGCTTTTTTTGGTTAGAAACCCAACATAGTATCAACTTTTTTTTACCTAGGTACCACCAAGTTTAATCTTTTCAAGTAAATGGATTCTCTCTGCTTATTCACTCTTCTCCAATACACTTTTTTCTGTGGTTAGAACAAATTAAGACAACCCATCCAAAGAAAAACAGGCTTCTGCTTCTTATTTTATAGCATCTCTTGTTCTCTCCAGCCACTCGTTCAGTGGGATGGTTCATTCTCCCTCCCTTTTTTTTTTTCTGCACTATTTGTTGCTGCTTCCTGTACATCAGTATACACTTTTACATCGTTCATCCTGGTTTTCCACCCTTTTGTTGTCAACCCTCTTCTCATTTTATGCTGTGAGAAACAAAGGGTTGAAAAAAATTACGTGGATTTATTTTTTTGATCACATCTCTCATCCTTACTACACTGTATTCGGGAACAAAGCTGACTCAGAGAAAGCAGGGTTTCAAAAGCCAGTGGTGAATGAGAGCTGTCAAACAGGAGCAGCGAGCTGTAACTGTGTTGAGCAGGTTAAGGAGATGACAGTGCTGACACAGACCAAAGGAAACTGGTCAGGATATTGCCGTTCCGAGTGCCGTACCCAGACAGGCTTCCTGCACGTGGGCGTTTATGCCACAGTTCAGTGTAAGTGATGTGAGACCCGTGCTAGTGAAATGGTTTAGGAGCTCCTTCAGACCAGGGATCGGATGTTAGAGCGGCAAGGCTAAAAGCCAAGTAGCATGAGGAATTTGTGAATGCATGTAGGAGGCCTGTAGAACACTTCCAAAAACATCGACGCTGGGTACTTGGAGGTCTCTGCAGCAGCCGCAACAGGCGTTGCAGGGAGAGACTTGGATCTTTGTCTCCTCTGGACGATGACAGTGTTCCACCTTTGTTCTGACGCTTACCTGCATTGTAGTATGCTGTCCTGGCATTAACTGAGGATCTCTGGTGCCGGAACATCACGCTATCATGCTTTTCAAAGATCATGAGGTTCACAAGCACCGTACCAAGGAATTGTACGTAATGATTCTCGCAGTAGTTAACGTCGTCTAGTAGTTGTAGTAGCAGTTACTGATTCTTTTCTAATGAATATGGGGGGATGCATCTGCTCCCTTATCTCCCAGGTGTCCTCAGGCATTTGCCGGCAGGGAGCCTGTGTGAGAAATATTACGGAATTGCTCTGAAGCTCCTGCCATGCCCTGCTGCTCCTGCGTGGGGACACCGATGTTTCTGCCCGAAATGACTCCTAGCAGACTAGAAGTGATTGTAAGCCTTTGGGAGCCGTAATGAAGGAGTAATAGCCTTAGGAGGAGGAACTGAATGAGTGGCTTTTCAGAGGGACTGGCGACAGAACTTTTACTTCTTTGAATGTGGAATGATGTTCCATGATCTCTGCTGGACAATGTTGTAAGCAACCTCAGGAAAAAAAAAAAAAAAGGAAAAAAAATCTTTACAAAAAATCTTGATGACTTGGGGATGAAAAAAGTTTGGATTAATGGGAATAAAAACCCACAGATGAACAAAGCTACCTAAAGGCCTAAAAACTGGGAGAGGGTAGGTTATTCATACTAATCTCATAAGAGGAATAAAATGGAAGAAATCAGGATCAAACTACTGAATGTTTTTTCTGTAAGACGTACAGAGAATAAAAAAGTAGTCATAATACAAGATCAAAGCTCATAACCTGGTTAGCATGACACAGATTTGGTGGGATAAATCACGTGTTGAGAAGATTAGTGGTGAAGAAAGCAGGACTGACAAGCAGGAAGAAAGAAGGAACCCTTCCTTGTATGTAGGTGGTGTTTTTTCTCGAGTTCAGAGGGACTCAAAGGGATTGCCTGTGGAAACGGTAGGTGATCATTAGAGGGGAAGAAAGATGCAGTTCTGTTTGGACGGGAGTCTGACACAGGCCAATAAGCCAGGAAAACCTGTTCATCAATATTAGGCAGCTATGTGTCTGAGGTTACCCTGAGCGTGCTTCTCTTTCCGTTCACAAATCCTGTTCAGACAGGATTTGCAACCTTGGTTTTCTGGATTTGTTCTGGTATGGCTGCTGGTCTTCTCAGTCCTTGGCTCACCCAGTTTTAAGTGTGTACATAACACGCTTTGGGCTAAAGTGACCATGAAATGGTGGAACTTATCATTCCTGGGAAGCTGGCGAGGGGGAAGAGAAATAAAGGTAGTGGATTTTAGGACTGTGAAAGTAAGCTCAAAGGAGGACTCCATGGTAAACTTGAGGTAACTGTTGTTTAGGGAATATGGCAATCCCTCTGAGAAACTTCTGAAAGGAATCATTGTAGGTTATCCTCACTGTGTAGTGCAAGAGCAGCTTGGTTAGATCTTCGTTGACTTTGAATGCTTTTTCGGCAAAACTACTTCCTCTGGGTTTTCGTTCAACAATCTGTCAATACTGTCACAGTCTTCCAAATACTGGTGATAGGACTGGGGAAAGGGGACATCATAATCCATACTTCATGCAGCAGAAACCAAGTATAAAGTTTTCCTTGAAATTTGGTGCCTTTCTCTTTTCTTAAGGAAGTACATTGTTTTCCCAGGGGCCTACAGAAATTATGGCTGGAGATCCAATGGGAAATGTAGTTGCAACTCATTCTGTTTACACAGAATTAGTAAAAATTTAGAAAAAATTAATCCTATTGCTCAATACCTAGGTTACAATAAATATTGAGGTAGTTTTCCAGTTTGTGAAATAAGAATGCATATATTGAAACTTGCATATTTCTGTACTAGAACTTACTAAAATTCCAGTAAACCCAGTTTAAAGTGAGATATTCTGTAAGTTCACATATAAAAAAAGAACCTTTTTAAATAAACTCTTTGTAAACAGATAGATGATTAATGTTTCTTGTATAATTTCTACTAGCTTATGTTTGTTTCAAATTCTTGTTCACCAACTAACAGTCTCTTTTGTTATGGGAACTTTTCATGTTTAAAATATACAGTTTCAAATTTCTACCTATAATGCTTTCATTTGATGACTCCCACTTAAAGTATTTCTCCAGAATTTGAACTAACTGTATGTGTTTTATGTGATAACTAGAAAATCTGGTGATTCCGATGAAAAATGGTCTTTGCAGCCAGAAGTATAAACCTGTGGACTACAAACATCTATATGAACTTGCTGCGATAGAAAAAATGGCATCTGCAAAAATTCAATTAAAGGTATGATTTTTCTGTTATTTGTAATGTGAATGATTTTAAAATGCAATGATCGTATTTCTTTTCACTGCCCCAAGGAATCTGAGGATAAGTAGCATAACAAATTGCTGTAGCCGTGTTCAGCAAAAGGGGGCAAGAGATGAGAGATTATCGCAGTTACCGTTATTGTGATGTGGACATGTTAATGTCAAAGTGTGAAATTTCTTTGAATCAGAGATGCAAAGTAAGTGTGGATTCTGCTTCCCAAAAAGACAGGAAAACTTCGTATTTGAGTACTTTGAGGAAATTCGTCGAGACTCGTTACACAAACAACTCAAAATACTGAGTAATGAAGAATTTACGGGAATAAATGGGAAGGGGAGCTGGATCCAAAAAGAAAAAAAAAATCAAAACAAAAAGAAATGAAGTGAGGATTTCCAAAAGTCAAGCTGAGGTAGATCTTGAAAAGAAAATTTAAAGAATTTTATAGCCATAAAATGTAAATGTAGAGCTAGACAGTTAGAAAGGTATAAATATGGCCCGAATGGTGAATAAGAAGGTAGGTTTTTTTAGTAATAGTTAAGTTTAATGAAAACTTTACTTTTATTAAGAATGATTACTCATGATGTGGGGACAAAGCCGCGTCACTAGCAGAACTGAAGTACTACTAAAAGTCTGGGCTGTTGAACTGGAAAGGCGAAGTACTAGATTTTTGTCATGTCAATCCTTGGGTGCCTTCGCCGTTGATGTAGCCAGCAGATTTAGATTTAGCCTGGTACGCTGGCTTGGGTTCGGCGCTGCACAAGCAGCTCTTGTGCCTCCAGAGGTCCATCTGTTTGTGAAACTGTTCAGCTTTCGTGTGACGGAGCGGCTAAACTCCTAGGTCCTGTTGGACCTCAGCGTGGAGTCGCTCAGATGCCTTTGTGGCGCACTTTGGGAGCTGGAGGGACTTCAGCACTTGGGGACCTGAGATGGCTGCTGACACTTGGTTGCGTTGCAGGTCCCAGTAGGTCTGACCAGCTGCTGTGTGACACTGTGCAATTTGCAATCAGACTGAGCAGTGGGAGTTGTGAGACCTGAGTCTGCAGTACGGGGGAGACCACAGGGTGCCTTTGGCAGCAGCCAGACCTCACAGGGTAGAACCAGCCCAGTTAAACTGAAGTAGCTTTTAAAAGATGATGTGCTGGAGTGTCTTTGTATCTTGCTTCCCAGTGTGTCCCCTATGGATATATATTGCCTGGCCTGTCAGTCTCAGTGACATACCACACTGGAGAGCTGATGGATTTTTATTTTTTTTTTATTTTTTTTTTTTTTTAAATTTTGGGCCATTCTGAGGGGGTGGTTCTGATTGCTTCCAACATTACCTACAAACCAACAGGGAAAACATGGGATGTTTTTGTGAACAAGCTCCTTAAAGAGCAAACCCAGATGTAGGAGAAGACTGCTGCTCATTTTGGCTCTCATCCAGCTGTACCCTAAATAGTTCATTCGTGGTTTTGCAGTGGGCAGAAAATAACATATTTTAATCTCAAGACATGTGTCTTGAGAAAATAAATTCTTTGAAACCAATTTATGAGTTTAGGTCTTTTCCTTACAGCTTGTCATCATGCTGTGGCTACTAAGCCGCAACAGAATTCGAGTGTTGCACGTGTTTTTAATGAGACAGCCAAGACATGAGTGTTCTTTTACACTGGGTTGTGCATAAGTACTCGTGTATTACAGCTAGTAGTTGGGGCAGGGTTGGAGGGTGAAGGCGGTGAGGAATAAACAGGTTTTAGCTGTGGATGTCCAGAAACGTTCTTTGGATTTGTAGTTTTAAGAACTTTGCTTTAAAAAATTGTGCTTACTTTGAAGGAGAGCATATGTCACACTGCCAGAAACGCAGATGCTGAAGAAGTCCCCAAGCTCTCTGGGCCATGTGTCCATGGCTCTGTGTGGTTTCCTTTTCAGTTGAGAGGAAATAGTGTAAAACGTTGATCCAGAAACATTGTGGGGCGGTAACTCCTTGTGAGAGGGAACTGCTTTTAAGTGTGTAACTGTTTCACTGATGAGTGTTACATGTTTAAAAAAAAAAAAAAAAAATCGAATTCACAGGAAGAAGTGATTTCTGAAGAAATTGACACTGATACACATTCAGCTAAAATAGTTCCTTTAGGCTGAGACACAAAATAAAAGAGGAAAAAAATAATCAATTTGAAACAGAGCCCTCCAGCAGTAATGTTATTTGAATGCCTTTTCAGAAAACTACAAATCCAGTGTAGGGGTAACAAGTTTTGCATTCTTAACCTGTGCTCACATGGCAATTTATTGTCTTGCCGTTCTGCTGAACAGCAGAATATTGTGGGTGGCTTTTGGAAGGAAAGGCCATGCTGAAGGGTGTAGCAACTGCACGAAATGCAGTGACTGAAGTTTTCTTGTGTAGATGACTGAGGGACCTGATCAGATGATGTCTTTGTCATGTAGAAAATATAATTCAGAGTCTTCATTCAGATGGGATTGAAGAGTTCAAAGGGATATTTGCTGAAGAAATATAGGATTATGATAAGAGTTCAAAAAAAAAAAAAAAAAATCCTTTAAATTCATGTCTAAAACATATTTAGAAGTTCTTTGAACAGAAGTTATTAAATTAAATACGTTGCTTAGCAACATAACCATAGATGTTGTTTTGTTCTGATGCCGTTTCTTAAATCTCAGTGAATGGAATATACGCGTAGTACCAACAAGCATAACTTACTGGTTCACACTACTGTCCTGAAGGCCTTGCAACAAAAAAAGGGGGTTGCTCATGCAGCTCCTCTATATTTAAAATAGAAAAGGGTGGCAGCAAATGAGAGAAAAAATACATACTTTCTCCATAGTATTGCTTCTTTTAATGCATGTGGGTATAATGTATCAAAACCTCTGGCAGGTATTTCTTCATGAATTGGCAGTACAAAATTCTACTAAATTCATTGAAGCTTTAAACTAATTTTTCATCACCTGTCTTTTGCTATTTCATCTTTTCAAGTGTTTTCCAACTGAGTAGGTAGTAAAATATATAGGCTGAAAGCTCCACAGAGATCAGAATGTGTTCCCACGTGCTACTGCTTTGTTGCTGATTCAGGCTATCCAAATTTTGAAGTGCTGAGTTACTCCTCCATTGAGGTAGAACCAAACCAGCAAATGGTAAATCGGTTGCTGACCATTAAAAAAAAAAAAAAAAACAGCATAGACAGAAAAAAGCTGATTTTGCAGCAGTTGAACATAAACGTCATTGCTATTGCTGTAAAATAATTTCAACAACTTATTAAACTTTATGTACAGATCTACCTCAACTTCTGTTTCACTTTAGTTTTAGAATTGATTTGAAGATGTATGTATTTTCAAATTACTTGAAATACAGTATTCTGTTTGCTGGTCTGGTAATCAGGAGGAATCTGTAAGTTTTTAAACATTAAAACATGTAAGCAATAAAAGTGAGGAGACATGATCTTTGATACAAAAGCATTGTAATGTACCAACTGAAAGCATAAAACGGGTGTTTTCAGACTCTCTGATAGTACAGTCACATATGCAGCTTCCTCTAAACACCGTGTTTCCCACTCACAGTCACATAATCTCTCCATAGCACCTATTGCAACTTCTTACTCAAATACACCACTAAAGCAGGATTGCTGCAAAAGCACAATGGGTTAACCACATCCTGGTTGTGGTTCTTCCTCATGTGACTATCTAGAAACCGGGTATGTTCAGCCAGTTATATTAAACTCAGTTCATCTGAGAGATGTAAGTGGTTCTAGTTTCAGAATTTTAGGTGTTTTGTTTTAAACTTTGTTGGTGGGTGAATGAGAGGCTGTGATTTGAGGAGTGATGGGATTCTCGCTTCCCTGTGCGCGAGTGCTGCCCGGGAAAGCTCTGCACTTCTCCTCTGTAGAAGCCTGCTGGTATCGCCTGCCCAGCCCGTGGAGGGGACGGAGAGCACGCTGCAGGGCGTTCTGCTCTCCATGTTCTTGTGCGTGTGCACGCAGAGCGGGCAATGAGCGGTCCTGTCCAGCGCTCAGCAGGCAGGAAAGTTGACTGAGCATTTTAAACAGCAGATTACTTCCACCAGAGCCAAATGGAAACCTAGCATTTTTGACTCAGAACAGCTTTTTATTTCCTGAACTAGATCTGGAGTGAGATCTTAATCCATTTCTCAAGTTTCCAATTTTTTTTTCTTGTCTGGCTACCATTCTGCAGTAGAACAATGTAACTGCACGAAGAAGGTCTGGGAAGGAAAAGAAAGCAGGGTGTGTGTGAATTGTGGGAGCCTCTGGAATTGGAAGGGGTTTTGCAACTAGAAGAAGTTGGCTGGGGCAGGGATGAGGTCAGGTGTTACGAAGGAAAGCAGTGGCAAGGCGGCAAAAAGAGAAGGAGCAGGAAAGGAGCCAGTTCTGAGCTGAAATGCTGCTTTGTCCTCCTGAGTATCCACTGAGAGGCTAGAAGATGGTCTTGATGGTGGGAGGAGGGGAGAAAACTGGCTTGGCTCGGGCTTCTGGCAGCCACAGACGACTTCTAGTCCTCCTTCCTTCATTGTTGGTTGGCCAGAGTCATCTGGCTGCCACTTCATCAGCCTTTCTCTGAGGGCTTTTCCCCTAGTTTAAGCAGTAAATCCATCTATCTCAAAAGCATGTATTTCTGTTTTATGTGAAGTTGGAAGCAATGTTTTTGTGAAGCCCTGAGACAGTTTCAGATCCTCTTTAATTGGATAGATTTTGAAAAACCACATTTCGTAATCAATTTTTGAAAATATTTTTCTTGAAAGACACACTTTCACTCTTTGATCTTCCCACCTGTAAGAAAGTGTATTTTTCTTTCTCCTGCTTATCTTCTTCCTTTCACCTCCTGGGAAATGGGGACGGGAAAGAAAAGGAGAAAAAGGAAAAGAAGAAAATGGATTGCATTTTTTTCACTTTCTCCTCTCATTCAATTGTGATTTGAAATGGAATCAATTTTTTTCATGAAAGTGAAAGAACCTGTTGTTCTTTAGAAAAACACGGTTTTGAAAAAAGCTTCTACGTTCACCATTCTATGTTTAAAAGTTTCTGCATGAAGCCGTTTTCAAATCTGTTCGATAGCTTTATCAATACTTACAAACTTTAATTTTTCCTGCAGATTGAAAAGACAGAGCAAGTTTCAAAAATTAGCAAAGAGCAAATACTGCTGAAACAGCATCGGCAAGTGTGGTGGCAAGAGCACAAAAGACTGAGTGAGAACAGGTGAGAGCTGAGGAATCTGAATTAGCTGTTGTTGAAGCAACACTTCAGTAGAGAGCTTCTGGTGGGGCATACGTGATTCAAGGGGCAGTAAGAGGAAACAATTGAAATACCCGAACTGAAGATAATTTTTTTGTGCAGGGCATGAGGTTTTGTGATCAACATTGAAAGGGGTCTGTAGACATTGAGGAGAACACCTCCAGGGAGGGAGAACAGAGCGGGTGTTGTTCTGTGTGTACCTCTCCGGGATGATCTCGTAGCTGCTCAGTTGAACTGTCAACATCTGAAGAGTGTATATTTGTAGGAGTATCAGAAGTTTTCAGATATTTTTTCCTTCAGACTCAATCTCAATGTGTCTATTGAGTTCGCACTTATAACAGGGAACATTAATATTGTTCTTGTCTGTTAGCTTGCGTCCTGTATGTACAGCAGATCAATGAGAGTGTTTTTCCCCCAGAGGCGGGTGGCTTCCATACCACCTTCATGTCCAAGTCCTGCACTTCATACCTTCCCAGGCAAAGAATCCCCTTTTTTACTGAATTATTAGAATATTTGAGACTTATCATTCTTGAAAGCTTAATGAATAAGAAGTTACGGCTTCTCAATATTCATACCTTCCAGGCAAAAAGCAGAAGCAGAAATAAAGACTTTTCTTGATGAAGAAAGCCATAAGCACAACTTTTTTTTGGATATGAGGGACTTGGGTAAGAATTTTTTATTCATTTTGTGATTATTTGTTATAGTCAAAACTATCTTGATTATTTGTTTGAGATTTTAAATCCCTGTCTTGACAGGTGTAGATTTAGAAGGCACAGTGCTGTGTAATGTTTTGTGTGTTTGAGAAAGCCTTATGTTTCATTTGGATATAGAGCATAAATTATCAAAGGAGCGGGATACTTACCAAACAAATACTATAGTTCCTATCTGGCAACTAAAGGAGAATTTGAAATTCAGGCTGTCTGAAATGCAGTGTTACCTCACAGAAGAATCTTGTCTGAAATCTAAGATCGATCCAGTTGAGATGTTACAACAGGTTGGTATTTTAACTTTTTTTTTTTTTACAAATTATTATCACTGTATTTTTAGCATTTTAATTTATTTTTAGGTGATAATTTGAGAGTGTAACTCCCATTTAGAGTATCCAGTAACCTCTGTGCTTGCCATAGTGAAAATTTGCTTCACTAAAATCTGCAAAAGCATAGCAATGTAGAACTGGAAATCAGGCTCTTTGCTCTAAATAAGAGCTTTCGTATTATAACAAGATAATGAAGTAACAGTAACATATTTCATGAAATAGATCAAATTTGTGAAGAAGCAACAGAAGGCAATTTTGGAATTCCTTGTCCTTGAAAGTCTGGCTTTGGAAAGAGAGCTTGAAGACTATAAAACAAAAGTAAGCTTTTCCTTGTAAGTTTAATTGGCAATTTTGAGAGAGGAAATGTAACGCAGAGTAGTCCGCTGAGTAGCGTTTTTTCATCACAGGCATTAGCACGTTCCTTTGAAGAGATAAATGGACTTTTCCTTGAAGTTCCTTCAGCACTGCTGTCTTTGGAATGCCCCTACCCTGATCTGAAGACTTTAGTTATCAATGAATACCGAAAGCTTGCAAGTGGGTACTGGTCTAAGCTTCAAGAGATTGATCAACAGTTAAAAGTTTTATATAGGTAATGACGTCCGTTTCTGAATTTCTTGTGGGTATAAAATAAATAAATATAATGTGTTTTGTAATCCATGGGTCCTGCAGTTGCCTTTACCATTACAGTTGGCTCTGTTTTATGCAGAGCAGAGACCAGTTGACGCACTGCCCAGCTCTCTGGGGTTAAATGGTCAGTAAGTGTTTGCACAGCTGAGAGAATTGAGGCAGTCCTTTCAGAAGCTCTCATCTGAAATAATTAGCGAAATGTTTTGTGGATTAAAGAACCAACAATCTGGTGTGCATCAAACGTCCTCTTCACATGCTTTTGTATGAATAGAAATGATTCTTTCTGTATGGTAATTTATGCCAGAAAAGTACAGTCTTTCTGAGAGAGATCTAGAACAGAGTTATCTATGAAGCAGATAAATTAGTCCAATCTTTTCACGAATTTTGGATCGCTGCAGAAATTCTTGTCACAAAGAAGTGTAAAAAAAAAAAAAAAAGTACGTGTCTGATTCAGAATAACTGACAGGAGGAGAGATTTTTCTGTAAATGAAAAATTTTCTAGAAAGAACATAAATATTGATAATGATCTAGAGATGTAACATACCTATTTATTAATAGTATAAAGCTTAGCTTTTCTGCTGAGGCTAACTTGAGTCTAGGAGACATTTAGTTGCAGTTATTGGACCAGCCTTGACTTCTTTTTGCCATCTACTGATATTCCTCTGGCTTAGACTGGCATCAGGCTTTAAGAGGACTGAGAATAGAAAGGTCAGTGGAATTGTTTGTAGCCTGGGCAGAAGAAACTGGGGAGAGCCGGGAAGTCCCTAAGTTTCTGTGGTAAAACAATCACACGCTGCTTCCACATCTCCTCCCTCTTTTTCTGTATACACCTGCAGCGCAGCACTTAACCCAGCAGCAGTGGCAGAAGATTTAGTTGAAAAGTCTACCATGGTATTTTCATTTATCTTATACCAGGTTTGAATTTAGGTATTGAGCTAGCTAATTTTGCACTGATAATTAAGTAACATCAAGATTTAATGATAAAATACAATATTTATAAGGGAAAAAAATTCACTTGTAGGCATGAAAACATATGCAGTGGTACTTTGAAGGAATTAAGTACAGTATCTAGGTGGGAAGAAAGGAATGGATGTAGCTGGAAGAAATGCTGGTGGTAGTGGCAGTGGCAGCAATCTGCTGGTGGGATGTAAGGGTGGGTTGTGTAGGACAGTTTACACAATTTGGATCAGCGTGTGCCAGTGTTGTTAGCTGGGGATGCATGGAATCGTACATGAACCATCAGCAATCATGTTAGGCATTTTGTTTAAAGCTAGATCTTGGTCCTTTTTTTGTCTGCCTTCTGGTCTCCAAATCTTTAATGTATCGCTCATTTACGTTTCTATGATTTTATCCACAACAACATTAAAATTGCGTTTTCAGTTAAAAAAAAAAAAAATTCGTTCTTGCAGAATTGCTTATTTCCGAGATCTGGGTTTTATAAAAGACACAACACCCTTTGTCACTTCTTACATTTATATTGACTAATTTGCATGAAAGTGTTTTATGAGTTAGAAAAGACACAGCCTTGTGATTTGGATATTCTATTAATTCATCAAGCTAGCTTTGATCCAGCTAACACGGATAAAGCTGTCAAAAATTGAATGACGGAATTTTGACCATGGCTTGTATCCACTTTACTGATTAATATAGCCTCAATGAAGCCTTTGCAATTATTGTCGTTGCTATATACCCAAAGATACCAAACATTCTCCTGCAATTCATTTTTTTCTCATTTTTGTAATTTGAAAAGCTGCTCAGTAGAACGTGATTATGTGATAACATAACTTAGTCACTTAATCTGAGGATTACTTCTCTGCTGTTCTTCCTCTCTCATCACGTGCTTGAACGTACACTAAAGAAACCTCAAGTTAATACCAGTCTTCTGGCGTTGCACTTCTCATTGTTTAACTGTTCAGACTGTCTGGAACAGAAAATTTGGAAAATGTGCATAGAATTTCAAAGAAGAAAAATTCTGGTCTGCTATATTCTTTGTGTGCTTTTCAGTCCTACTAGAACACACATTACAGTGTTTATTGCTTTCAGAAACTGAGTAATAATTTGGGTTTTTTAAAGCGTAATATAGGATTGTAGTGTTTTATAATCTAAATTCTTTTCTTTTACTGCTGCTAAAACAAATTTTTATGTTTGGGAAATACCAAAGTCCTGAGTTATCCCACAAATTGTGGACTTGGAACTGATGCGTTTTGTTATAGCTGATCATTCTCGAAGCACTATAATATTTTTTGCCACAATTTCCAAGGGTGTCTGAATTATTTAAGTAACTGAAGGATGAACGGAGTACAGCATATTCAGCACTGTATCCTCTGCAGCGTTCTTTCAAATGAATGGGATATAAGGGCTAAGTCAAGTAAATTTAGCCCCTCTTTTCAGGCCTCTTACCAGGATGTTTCTGGTACAACAATCAGCAATGACATAATTAATAGTCAGGGAGGTTAACAGCTCACTTGGTGGTATTGTTGCAGCCTGTGTGTCTGCAGATTCAACAAGACAGCAGTGCATCAAGTAGACATTGCTATTGCAAAGGGTATGTGGGGATTACAGGGTGGAGAGGGAAGCTTGCCTTCCGAGTTGTTTATATTCTTTAGAATTTGTAAAGCCAGGGATTAATGCTGGGTAAATGTGTTTCAAAGGAAGCAGCTGCCTCAGGGTTGTTGAATGTAAGACAATTGCTGGGTTTCAGTTCTGATAGAAAATAAAGATTGTACTGTTTTCTGGTAGAATGATACAAGAAAAGCAAGCACTACATTTTAAATGTGGGTCATGCATTCAGCCTTGTAAAAGTTTGACAATATCTTGACACTGGAGAAGCCTGATACTAGCTTAAATATTAATGGAAAATGTGTTGGCACTTCTCAAGCTCATTTTACATGAGATCATCCTTTCTGGAATTTTACGAAAGTTTAAGTGAGGTGACATCTTGAATTCAATCAGGCAGGGGATTTTGAAATTCTCTGTGCATTTAACGGTTATGAGTACACTGGGCTGGATCATGCTGCCTTTTTTTTTTTGGCTATTCGTCTGTGAACAGCTGACAAAATCTCAGCACAGCTGACAAATTTTGACACAGCTGACAATCCAAGGCATTGGCAGTCGGTTTGTCCCTACTTACAATAAACTACTTGTAGCTCTATCTGATTGCTCCCCAGAGTATCTTCCGCAAACCTTAATTTCTCCACCTCGTTCCTGAGGAGCGTAGAGATTCATTGTTAGCTGGCCATTAGAGGAGTATACAGGTGGGAGGGAACCTTGAGAGAGATGTGAGACATAGGAGGCAGAAGCTGATGCGGCAACTGGTGCATCTGCCCTTGTGCGCCGGAGGCAGAGGAGCTCACCAGACTGGCCTTCGGACCACAGCATCTGTGGATTTCCCTGCTCTCAGGTTCATGGTGCAATGTTTCCTGACCACCGTGTATCTCACTCTACTTGCAGACAGAAGCTCTGTATTTGTTCCCAGACCTGTATGGCCACAAATATCTAAGGTAGATTGTTACAAAAGAGAATCCCAGCTCTTAGAACTGTCTTGTTACTGTCACTAAAATAACGTGTTCAGATGGCGCTACACCGAGGTGTATCAGGACTTACAGGAGAGAATTACTGATTTCTTTCAGAAATTACAAGAGGTGGTTCAAAATCCAACCCATAAACAGCAAACACTCTCTTGGGATGGCTGGTACTCCCTCTGAGTAAAGGCCAGCAGGGTTTTATGGTTCTTCTAATGAATAAATAAATAAAATATTGGGGCTGGAAAGGCAAGAATGCTATGTGTTATCTTAAGAAAAAAAATATTTGTGTGGTCAGTTCAACTTCAGTAGGAGCAGTTGCAGTGAAAGAGATTTAAATTGTAGCAAAGAATAATTGACTTGTTCATTAAAGTTTTTCTTCAGAAAGTCTAGACCTCAGAATATCAAATTATGACATGAAGATTCTAAAATTAATAAATGAACTGATTTCATAGAAAAGCTCGCTCTAGAGAAAAGGGAGGAGTTTAAAACATTAATTTCTGAGGATCAGTTGCAAGTCGTTTTTCTTCTTTTTGGCAGTGGATGTTGCTGAAATAGCACATCTTTCCAATACCGCCTCTGTATCAAAGCTCAGGGACTGTTGTCTGTGGAGAACTGGGTCTGCTGTTCAAGACCTCCAGCTTGAAGGTTATAAGATATTACTGCAACCGTTCCCTCTTCGAAGGATTCCTTAGCCCTGTTTCATTTTCCATGGCACTATTTCTTCTTTAGACTTAGCATGTGAAAAGGCAGCTCAGACATCTATATTCATGATCTGTTGTGGGAAATTTAAGCAATCACCTATAAAGAAACACTTTCATTGCTCTTCTGCTTTTGCTAATGTAATTTCACTTTTAATATTGTCTCCAACATGTGCTTGGTAGCTGCCAGTTGCTGCAAATAAACTTTTTACAGGAGCTAGATCTTTTCTCGCCCCCATTTTGAAGCCACCTCCATTTCTTTTCATGATGGCTGGATTTAATAGCGAACAGCTGGGTCCTAGAAATAATTTGTCAGATATTTCACACAGTTTATAAGAGAAAGGAAAATAGGTATGTATTATTCATGCTTTGCACCTATCTCATGCAAGCTTGTAGAGGGAATGCTGTCTCCTTCCAAAACTTTATGGATTGTAGCCTACTAATGAGTCTCCAAGTCAAGATTATTACTATAGTATTCCTAGTCCTAACTCTGTTCAAGTGGCGTGGAGCTTCTCTGTATGAGCGTGTGCTGCTGTACTACAACACATCCCCACACAGCGAGTGCTGGAAGTCCTGTGCGAAGGGGCAGGTCATGGGCTGCAAGGCAAGGCACGGCTTGGTGGTGCTTGATCCGCCCGCCCGGCGCCCCTGGGAGCGCTAGCTGCGAGCTGGCTGGTCCGCGCTCTCTTCGTGAGAGGTGGGGTTGCTGCTGAATTCTGGGGTTTGTTGTGTGAGTTAGTCTAGAGCTGCCAGCAGATGCAGACTGTGAACCATCCTTCTGCGTGGAAAAGCGAAGAAAGTGTTGGTGTATGCTCTGTGCCCTGTGACGTCGTGCTGCTACCTGTGGACGCTTCGGTCTCGTTCAAAGTTAGTTTTCTATGTGGTGCTTTCATTTTACTCCATTGATAAACAGATAAGCTACTCAAAAGCACCACTGCAGAGGGCCAGCTAAGAGTTAGTGCGTCATATGTTCCCGCAAAAAACCCTTTCTCGACTGGAATCTGTCTGTATGCAGTACAGACATTATTACTGCAGGGCTCTCTGGTTCGATGTGTTGTAGCACTGATGGCCGTGATGATTTATTGGAGTTTATGGAGGAGGTAGGATGTGGTTTCTCCTTACCTGGTCGTCTTCATTGTGACACTGTCTGCATAAAAGACAAGTAACTTTTAACATTTGTTCAAAGAAAAACAAAATACAGAAAAAGTACAGAGAGTGCAAGAAACAAGGTGTTTGTTACTAGGGAATAGTAGCTGTAACATTTCCTCATACCTGGCTGCGATTGTTGCCACCATTCAGATCCTGGAACAATGATTCTGTACTGGAAATGATGCAATAAGCCAAGAATAATTTTTATTTCATGGAAGTCAGAGGATGAAGAATTGAAACAGGGAGGAAAGAACCTCTGATCACTAGCTGTCTCCAGAAAGATAGGTGAAGGTTAAATCTTTCTTAAGACTGTAAGGGTGAAAATAAAGCCCATTAGTCTGCCTGAAGAAAACTGTAAAATAAATGTCTTTAGGTAGGTGAAGATAAGTGGGCCTCTGTCATGTTTGTGCCAACTTCATGGCAAAGCATACAGCGGGAGCAGAAAGTGCCAGTAGAGAGGAAGAAAGGTGAAATGCATGTCATCAGGAGATTGGGTTCCCTTGCCTGACAAGATACTACTTTGAAAATGGTTTGTTGAAACGGGATATTGTGTCTTTGCATTCTTCAGATGTGTCTGTAGGTGAAGCTTTCCATTTCTTAAAACTGACAGTCTAGGGATATTTTCTTCTTCCCTCTTTCGGTGTCCCAGAATACTATACGATGGTGAGAATACACTGTGGTTTTACTGTGCTGTGGTTTTTTAAGGAAAAGTGTATTAAACTGGATTACATAGAATTATTTAATACTTACGTTCACTGTTCCCTCTTTGGAGATAATGCTAGATCATATAATAAAATCCAGTTTGATATTATTTACAGATGAGCATCTCACTAAAAATCCTCTTTTTTAAATACCTGATATTTCTGCCTGCGTAAGAATGGAGTTGTTCTAACATCGTGCTGAATCCAAGCGCTATTAAGTACCAAGAGGCCACTGCTGGCTTGGGGAGTCTGAGAGCTGCAAACAGGTGGAGGCTGCAGGAATTTGGTGGAGGGTAGAGTCATATGAGCACTGCCTTTTAATTTTCCCTAGGCTTTCAGTCACTTTTGAAAACAGGTCACTGGGATAGAGAGACCTTTTGGTCTGGCTCAGTGTGGCTGCTCGTGCATCAACGCTGACAACAAAAGCCTGACGTTAATCCCTTCAAGGCCAAGAGTTCAGATTGAGGCTAAAATCTAATCTACTAAATCCAAACCTATGGTACTCTGGTTTAGTTTTGTGTTACTGCTTGCCACCCTAACTTTCTGAAATACATGAATGCATACTGAGTACTACACTCTGTTTTAAAAAATTGTGAATCTTATGCCTTGCTGATGAGTTTATGACTGTCAGAAGTTCGTTTTTCAACTAGTTCTTCATTTAGCTATGTACAGGTATTATCGCTTCATTAATTCAATTTTGATCATTTATTTAGTGCTCAGTGGTAGAGACTGATCATCTTCTCCCTCTTGCACATTGTTTTTCCGTGTGGTGTGACTACTCATTAATGTAACGATTTGAGAAACACGGTGTTGTTCCCCAGTAAAAAGCCGGGTTAGGAAGGGAACAATTGGCTCGAGTGGTGGCACAATAAATGGTCACGTTAGAAAAGCAATATAGGCTTGCTTTGCTTCATTAAAGCAAATCTAAATTTCTCAGCTCTGTTCCAAAATCCAGTTTACAGGTTCAGGATTGTGAGCCCACTGAAAGGCAAGGCCTTTAAAAATAAACTATCCCCAAACTCCTCCTTTTCAAACGTTAGGTTATACTGGGGCTGACTGTTTTGCATTTCTGCAGGAACACTGACTGGAAGGAAGAAGATCAGTGGGTTTTCCAGACTGTTATCAATCAGTACCCAAGTGATCTTCAGAGGAGGAGGACTTTGTACCTTGATGTGCTGCAGAGATACCTTCCTCACAAATCAAGGCATGATCTGGTCAGTGATGTTTTAAATATTAGATCAAATATATAAATTCTTACATAAATCATGTAGTGGTCATGTTGTGAACATTTGTATTAAAGAATGTTTATAAAAAATTTTAATTTTAAAATTTCTTAATTGTAGATTTGATTCTACACAGGGGAGAAAGGATGTCCCTGTCTTCAAAATGCACGGATCTGAAAACTCATCACTTCAGTATAAGCACTGTGGGGATTTTGTAATTCCGCATGCTCTTACAGCCAAACTCAGAATTAATTTGTTAGTGTTGCTTTTGCTGTACAGTTTTATAGTTATGTCACGCTATTCTGCTTCTCTTGGTACTTTTGTTTTTTATGAGGATGTATAGCATTGTCACACTGTCTAGGAAGAGTTGTTTTAATTGGTCTGTGGCACATATATAGCAGGAAGAGTGGAAAGTTATCTCCTGCTCTCAGGGAGAGGCTATTTTTGTATGCATAATGCCTTTCAAATTGATTGCTGATTCCTTTTACGCTCCACAGTGAACAAGCATATAGAAGTTAATAGAGAAACCCATTTCAAGGCCAGAACACTTCAGGATGTCATAAGTAAAGTAGGAGTCTTTTTTTATCGCTGCATTTATTTTTAGACCATCTACTTCCTTGTGTTTGAGGAGTGTCTAGTGCAAAGGAGTGACAGTGAAGTGATACTGATAATTAGCAGAGTTTCACCAAAAATAAAGTTCTTGTGGATTTCAGAACTTTTGCCTGTGAGAACTGGGCTAAATAATTACGTGCTTTGTACAATGTACGTATATTTTAAGCATGGCCATTATTAATGGGTCTACCTAATTCTTTGAAGGTTCATTTAAAATTTAAAAAAATCTAAATTTACAAATCGTAATTCTGCATTGAATTGATATCTCTTAGTATGTATATTAGCATGACAAATACAGAAATATTAAAACAGTACTAAGAATCTATTCTTACAATGTTTGTGTTACGTTAGAATACTGAACTTAGAGCCTTCTATGTCTTCTTCCCTCTGAAGAAGAAGAGATTGGTGGACAGCCACTGAGTGCTTGATCCAGCAGCAGCTCATCAGAGGTCTGTTTTTAGAAGTGCAAACTCTCCATCCCGTTTCTTGCTTATGAGTGTCTTGCTGTAAGCGCTTGCTAGTGAGGCGGCAGCGATGGCAATGTGAACTTCTGATGCAGCGGCCTATGTGCATTTGACCAAAGCGAAGCTCCAGAGGTAGTGGTACCGCCTTATCTTCATCCAGCTGTGAGCTGGTGGGAACATCTGTGAGCTAGGCACTGGATGAGTCAGCATGCCCCTGTCCCCTGCCAAAAGCCTGGAAATTAGCATCAGGAATGGTCCCCTTGACGCTTGTGAGCAGCCAGCCATCTTTAGAATCTCCTTCATCCCTGTAACTTGTATTTTTTGGGATACAAGACAGGTCCAAGACTCTACTGCCTCAGTCTATGCAGCCTTACCTGTTACTACTTCTATCAAAGTCTTGGAGCTTGAATGTCCTTGGAACCTCACTGAATAAGGCCAAAGAAGGTGTATTTAAGATTAAACACTCGCCGTTTTCTTGTTAGGTGGTGACATTAGTGGTGGCAGCATGCTGCTTGGCAAGCTAAACATGTATTTCCAAATTTCCTGTCAGGAAAGGTGAAGCTGATTCTCATCTGTACTGCATTTGTACCGTTGCTTTAACTGGTGTTCAGTTTCTCTATGGATGATAATTTGCTACAAAGAGCCTCGTCTTGCTAAAAGTGCTCAATATCTCTAAAGATGTATTGAAAGAACCGGCGTGCATTTTATGTGCTTTAGGACAGGAAGGAACCCTTGCATTTCATTTATTCATATTACAAAAGCCTAGTTCAGAACAGAACAGTGGGACATGAGGATACTGAAGTGCCAGGGAGTAGAGGCAAACAGGGAAAGGCTGCAGTGGTATTGCTGCATACCAGCACCAGGAGACTGCAGCGTAGTTGGCACCTGACAGAATACTTTTGGGGCATAAATTGTGGATTCCATAGGAACATGGGTGATATAATAAGTAAATCATTTATATTCAAGGTTTGCAAAAACATCTAGAATAGTTTTATTTTATTAATGCATAGTTTTTAAAACTTTCTGAAATGCTTTACTTTTTTAGGTTCTTCATGAGAAAGCTTGGGCTCGTTACCATTTCATTAGAAATCAGCGCAGAGTCTTGATGTTAAATTGGGCTCAAGCGAGGAAAACCTTTTTACTTAAGGCAGTGGCGACTGCTGCTGAAGCCTCCGCCGCTCATGAGGCAGAAGCGGTGTTGGCTAATACCAGACAAAAGCAACAGGAGATGTGTGCTGATCTGAAAGCAAAGGTAGGTACAGTTATAAATCTACCACAGCAAATCTGTGTTTTACTGGGAAATTCAAAATGAAGTTTGTGTTTAAGTGAAGAAAAGCTAACTGAAGGTAGTTGTTGTGATCCTGTTCTTTACTGGCCTGATTGAACTGTTTTGGGCAGTTAGGGGTAAAAAGCAATCTATAAGCTGTTGGCAGAGCTCAGTATGTTTGTGAAGCTCAACTTGCAAATGGTTTTGAAGATGCTCTGTTTCGTTACCAAGAAGGATCCTTGTTAGCGTTTTAACCAGCTCTTGAACTTAGATTGTCTTTTTTTTGATTAAGAATTTTAATACCTAGCACACTTTAAGCCTTGCTGTGAGGTTCGTTCTGTGGGTATAATCTCTGTATAAACTGTGATCACTTTAATTTTGTTGGATTTGGAACACCGTCGAAGAGTTTGAGCTGTGTTTCAGTATTGGAAGAACAAGATGTGTTCTGCAGTTTACAATGCAAGAGACTGTAAGCAAGCTGCAGGAGTAGAGGTCTGGCATAGTATTCCTTGGGTTCCTTTGTAACATTGGCAAATCACAAAATATTTCTCTCTTTCTGTTTCTTCCTCACAAGGTGGGATTGATATCTGTACTGTCTGAGGCTTAGTTCATAGTTGCTTTTAAAACTAGACTACTCAGAAGTGGACGCAAAACATTCCATTCATCATCACTACCACCAGTTTTTTGGATTAATGCTAGTCTGTTTTCAGAGAAATAATGAATATCTGTCTTCCTTTCTGTTTATTTTCAAGAATGCTTTTGCAGACCTGAAAAAAATGGATCCCATAACTTGTTTGCCCTTGTTATGGAGGTTTTGTGATATTCTGAAAGGTGATTTACTGTGTTTAGAGGTGAAAAAAAGATAAAAATACCTGGGTTTTTTTTGGTAAGAGAATAGAATAAAATGGGAGGAGCCTGGACACCAGAGGAAGGTGTTCTGATGTTGATGCCTAAGGCGTTTGTAAGGGGAATCACATTTCTGGGCATGAAAGGCATGTTAAGATTTGTTTAAACTGCTATCTGTGATTTTCCACTTGCTCAGACATTAATATCTGAAAGCGTATGTGGTGTATTATTCTCACTTTACCAACGTTATCTCTGTTGAACCCTTACTTTTCAGTGAAATAAAGAATAATACTAAACACTTGATTTTGTTTTTTTGCAGGTAGTAAAACCTGTACTGTGATTAAGATTTTTTTGATGTTGACGCTGTTTTTTCACTATAGTAGTAATATAAAAACCCTTCTGTCTCCTGTTGCTGGATCCCTCTGTCATAGGAGGGTTTGAATCCGAACACTTGACGGTTAGAATCCGTCTGGGCTTGAGTGAATGGGGAGTACCCCGTTTAACTCCTGCGGCAGGCTTCCCTGCAGCCAAGTGGAGGAAGGAGTAGCTCTCTGGAGTTGATGGGGGCTTTTGGTTTTGGTGGTTTGTTTGGGGTTTTTTTTAACCTAGGCCTCCCTTTCTAGAATTGCTGTGTCTCCTCTGCACAATTAGAGATGGAAAGGCCATTTATTCCAGAGCTGTGAATTGAGTCGGTCTTTCTTTTCTTTTTACTTTTATTTTTTCTTCACCACAAAAAGTAACAAGCAAGTATTGGAGTACGTATATTGCCTCCATGAAGCTTAAAGTTCTCATTGATGCATTGAACGTTGTCTGAAAGGTTCTTGAATTCTGACCTCCTGTTTCCAGTAACCTGGAACTGTTTGAAACTTAATGCTATTAGGCCTGCTCTTTTCAAGGGCTGCTTTCAAAGATGGCTTTGTTAAATATTGAATGCTTGAACAGAAACAATTCGCTTGTTTCCTAGAAAAGAGGAACGGAAAAGGTACTTTTTTTTTTTTTCGTTAAAGAGGGATATCATTGTGACCTTGTTTTGATCAGCTGTACAGATGAAAGGGCTTGAGGATGGAAGTTGAACTTGGGCAAGGAGCTAGCTGTTCTTCAGAGAAATTGTTCTGAACGTATCCATGGTTTTTGCGTGGATTCGATGGGTACATGCATTTGAAGACCCATGCTTTACCCTGTTATAGTTCATTTTACAGACTTCTGAAGTTGCAACTGCAGAGTGTCGCACATGGAAAGCGGCTGTTGGGAGCTGCTGGGTAAACCAAAACCCTCAGCCTAGTGCTTAATTTACGTCGATAAAACCCATCCTGGCGGGGTTCCGTAACGTGGGGTGAAAAGTGAGTCTGTCTGCAAGGGAATGAGCGTAGAGCTGGAAATCAGGGATTAGGGCCATTCTCCCACTTTTTCTTTTGGGCCATTAATTGACTTAATTTTTTGCATTTCAGTAAGTTTAGCACATGGAAATCTTACTCCTATCACTTTGCCAGAGGGAAAACGCAGTTGCTGTAACGATTTAGCAGTATAGTAAACTGTAGGTATGCCTGGGAAGAGTTTGTGTCCTGAGTGTGAGAGACAGACCCCCTTCATTACACCAGCGGGTTTCAGAGAAAGACGTGGCAGTTACACGCCTGTTTACATCGGCTGTAAAATGAAGGTACGACACGCACACTGTGAGAGATGTGAGCAGCTCTAGAAATGCGGAGGATTGCTGGGTTCATTTTGCAGATAGAATATGCAGAAATACATTAAAATTGAAAGGGATTGTTTAAGCAGCTGTTAACAATGGAGTGGGAGAAGACTAGACTCTAAATATGACATGTTTCGTTTAACTTCCAGTCAGCAAACCATTTAGCCTGTTTTACGTATTTGGTTTAAAAGGGATAATCTTTCTGTAAATTTCTGTGCTGCTTTGAGTTTGTGGGGTTTTTCAAAAGAGTTTTTCTTTCTCCCTGTGTGTGAAAATCAGTTTGTTCTAATTGCAGTAGATTGATGCAAAAGAGGAAGAAAATACCCGTATGTGACAGGCTGTGCGCAATAACCACATGATATCACCTAACTTTTATACAGTTCTTTTCACCTGTCATCAACAAGCCAAAGGCACAGTAAACAGACTAAAGAATACATTATTTAAAGCTGTTTTAAATGCACTAGAAGCAACTATGCCATCAGCAGGATGCCTTGTGACTGACAAGAGGCAATAACAACTAAAAAGTAAAGTAGCAGAGAAGTTGCATTAATGTTTATAGAAGTTCTTACTTGGGGGAAGGACTTTCTAATTCTTATTCCGTGTTCCATGTCATGGAAGATCAACGTGTGTCCTCAACAGAAATCATCTGAATCTCTGAGGAGGAATTTTTAAAAAACTCAAGAAGCTCAGGTGAAATAAGTCATGAGGGCCAGATGGTAGTTATCTGAATGAAAAAAAAAAAAGTGTGAAATGGATAATACTAGTGAGGATATACTGTACCCTCTTAAAGAGTAAGTGTTCCTGGTACATATCTTTAACACCCTTGTTTGCTGTAGGAAAACAAACAAAATGAAGCCATGAGGGGGGGGTGTTACACTTTCAATAAATGATGGAGCGTCACTCATGTTTGGTGTGCTTAATACTGTGTGGATTTAACCACTTTCAGGGTTCTGTAGCAGATGCTACGTAAAAAACTTCTCTTTCTGTGTAAAATTCCTCTTTCTAAACAACATAGAGAAGCAAACTCTTCTACGTCACAAGGTAGTTAAGGAATGAAGTGAGAGCGCGATCTTTTAAGAGGGTTGGTAGGGTGCTGCTTCGCAGTTGGTGGTTGAAGGGTTGAAGTACTTGCTGTAATACATGTAGACATTCAGTCAAGGTATCTGCATGCATTCAAAACATTATTTTTCTATTGAATTTGTATTAAAATACCTATAATCCAGTGCTTTCTGTCTTCATGTAAAACAATTTAAAAAGAGCACTTAAGGGAAGACCTTCAACAGCAGACAAAGGGACAGTTGAATCTCCTGTGTATGATGCATAGGGTGGGATTTTTCTTCCTTAGCATAAAGCTATGTGCCTGCCTGCCTGCCTGTAAATCTTTTCCCTTTCTCTGTCTGTGTTCCGGGATTAATCCCCACTCCAGTGCTAAAATCTCTTGCAACACATTTTGAATTTTTGAAGAGCAACTCCTGCACTTCTTATCCTCGCAGAAACTGAGATAAATTAATTTCAAAAGGAAAAGTTAGGTGGCATTAACAGGGATATTGCAAATCATATAAAGCATGTTGCAGGTTGCCCTCCTTTCTCCCTTGCTGTATAACGAGAAGAAAGGATGTGTCAGTAAACTCAAGGAAAGAAGTTGTATCTCCCTCTTCAGCATATAGTCAAGTCACTAATTTGAATGACTTGACTGCCATGGGAGATCAACACTGAAATACTACAACTGAATGTAGGAAAAAGACAACAAACAAAGAAACAAAAAAACCCTTCTGGATAGGTATCAAATCTGGTACTTCAACTATAATCTGGTCATTTTGCAGGAAACTTTTTAAAAAATCAGTATTTAAATAGTGGGATATTTAAAAGAACAGTTTTCTCTTTCAGAAGCATTGTCTGTTCGCTGCTGAGGTGACCTGTTCATTTGCTGCATATTTGAAATACAAGGAAGTTTTAATAACCTAAATTTTAAATACGGATACTCGTTCAGGAAGTGTGTGGTGAACTTAAGGGTTGCAGGATGCTGTAATGTGGATGTGAACAAATATCTAAGATTTTAGCATTCACCAAAGGTGAGCCAACTCTGACTCAGTGGCATGTTTTTAATCCAGAGCTAATAAACCTGGATTTATTAGTTTGAGGTCAGCACGGCATTGATGAATTACGTGGCTTTTGGATCAGATAAAGCTCATACACAGTAAGCTTGAAGCACATGCAGAGATTGTCTCTGCAGATTTTCCTTTCACCCCTCCTTTCACCCACCCTGTTTTCCTGTACCATATGTGTTCTATCACATGGTGTTGTTATTTCTGAATCTATCAACCTCTCTATTGAAAATTCTCACAATGTGTTACCTAATACTCTGTCTGAGGACACTGCAGATTTAAGGGGTTACCATCCCATGTGTTTTTTCTTGCCTCCTGGTGCAGTTCACAGCTCTGTAATGGTGATGCAACTGTAAGGCCACAATATAAAGGCAGAAATGTTCTTGTAACTCCACCCTCTTTCAATACACACACAACAGAAGTAGTTGAGAAACGAATTTGTGAAGTGTGTAAAAAGCAGATGTTCTCTGTTTCAAGCTACAAATGAAAAAGTAGTTGTCCTTTTTCCTAACTAAGAAAAAGTCATTAGCAGAATACAAAGATGAATAGCCAGGTGCTCATTGTGTTAACGAGACCCTTACACTGTATTTCAGAGGGGTTTGGTAAGTACTAATCCGAGAGAAACAGAAGTTCAGACTTCAGCTCTTGCTGATTTCACAAACTGTTTGCAGTGGGATTTGTAAGCACCCGTTCTTTCTGCTTCCACCGATCTGGTTGTGTCGTGGGCTGCGGGGAGCAGGGGCTGCATTTGGCCGTGTGAGGCGATGCGCAGGTGGCGGCCAGTGATCACCTGAAGTGGTGAGCCAGCCCCGCGCTGTGCCAGTCGCGTGCGAGGTGGGTTGCCTGAAGCTGCCTTCGCAGTTTGCTCCAGTGCTACAGCTGGGATTTGTGCTACGTGGGACAGGGTGCGGAGCTGAAAGCGCTTTGCTTGTTGTTTGACCGTAACAGGGTTGGGAAGGACGAGGCGCGCGCAGAGCCCCGCGCTTCAGCGAAGCGGCAAGGGGCAGCTTGTTAAACCGGGGTCACTCCGGGGGGGGTGTGTCTCTTGAGTCTTCTGGGGACGCCGCCACGCCACACGCCTGCGTGCTTCATCTTCTGTACTGGGCCTGAATTGCAGGGTTCTGGTAACGGGGGCCTGCAGGGGCACCTTGCATGGGAGGAAGCCGTGGACTGAGTTGTCAGCTCTGAGATCCATTTAAACAACCCGTTGCACCCCAAAACTTCAGCCAGTCAGAGGAGCACGTAGTGCCTCAGCCTGAGACGCGTCTTGCTCATTTACCTGGCTGCTAGGTTTATCAACGCTTGTAGGATCTTAGGTATGTTTGAGATGCACACGTATGTGACACATTTAGCTAAATCCTGCAGTGACCCCCAAAACTGCTTGAGGATGGGTAGCTGGACAAGCAGACAGCTCACGCTGGCCTTGTTTTCTTAGCAGGATCATCTTCCCACTTCAGCTAGGAAAGCGGCACCTCAGGCAAGCAAAATAATTTGCATTAAAATTTTGCAAAAGTAGTAAAGGATCAAAGGAGCTCTTCCTATGACTGCAGAAGGAACTGGAAGAGATAGTACTGTATATAAAAGGGCAGCAAATTTAGCTAAGTAGTTGTGAATAGAAATGCAGCTTGCTGAAGGTTATGCATGTGTGAATATTTACGCCTACATAATATCTAAACCTATTAATAAAATGTTGACACTCCAGTTGTCGAGAACAGAAAGATGTTCTGAATAATACCAGCTGAGAAGAGAGAGGAAAGAGAAGGACATCCTGTGAAAAGTAAACTGTTCACCCACTGTCGTGAGCAAAGATCTTGTACCATGCTCTCAGCTCCAGGGAACGAACACCGGTGCTGCACTGGATCACAGGTTTTATGGGTACCAATCCAGGCCCTTGTGACTACGTTTCCCAAGTGAAAGGGAAGTTTCCGAACTGAAAACAATGTATCTTTTTACTCTGCAGGTTATGACTGAGGTTTGTGCTCAAATGGTTTTCTCTTGCATCCCTTTTTCCAATTTAAACACTCCTATAGCTGAAGAAAATGTCTACAGTTCCGTTAATGATCAAAACTGTTACTTTTAACCACTTTCTGATTTTCAAATTAAAATTTTTCTAGAGATGGATATGGATTTTTTTTTTTTTTTTTTTTTTATGTAACAAAATTAATCCTTGTGCCAGTAGCCTTGCTTTTCTCCATTATTTCTCACAGACCCTCCTAGAGGCAGCCTGTGGAGCACAAGCTGTTCAGGAGTACCAGTCAAAAACCTACGAGGGTTGTGAACTTTCATTGGTTTTCTAATCACAGCCACAACGAAATATCTTCTGAGATTAACAAACAAACTTGCAAGTGTATTATTTCTTAATTACCCCATTGCCAAATGCTTTAATACTGGATTTCTCAGTGGTGAGGAGAGTCAGTAAGTCAGTCAGGTGAGAATGCTGTCAGCTTGTACCGTTTGCTGTTTGGTCCTTCAAGACCCTGTGGAGGCTGGACGTGATTCCAGGTGCTGTTCGGAAGCTTTCAGGGTAGGAGAATCCCCAGTCTAGAGAAGAAGGAACAGGTTTTTAGAGCTGAAAGTTATTGGAGAGTTCAGACCATCATCTGTGAATATCACAGTCGTTCATGTTGATGTCATCTCTAACTTCACGTACTAACCGTGTGATCTTAGGAGGTTCTGCGCTCTCGGTAAAAGCAACGCAGGCGAGTTCTTCGCCAGGACGGGAGAGCTGAGCCTTGTCCCCCGGGAAGGTGACCATTGCTGTCACTGCTAGGCTGCCGAGTGACCTGTGGTTGTGGAGTGCTGGCTGCCCTGCAGTCTCTGTCGTGGAGGGTGTTGGGCTTTTGTGTTTAGGACTAGGTGTGAATGAGGATTTTGAATGCTCAGTGTTTGTGGGGAAGCTGAAGGCCAGCAGAGTTTTAAGCGTTGTAGCGCAGAGCACAGAAGCAGGATGCCTGATCAGCGTGTTGCTTAACCTGCTGGCAGGAGGCACCAGCTCATCACCGCAGCTCTCTGGGCTGCTGCCACTGGCATGTGAACGGAATCATGTGAACAGCAGTGGTTCTTGCTAAATATTTCTACTTGATCGTGATATTTAGTGTGAAGGTGTTGTTGTAAGTCTGACCTTCCTTCCACCATAAACCAGCGACTGACACGTCTGCGATTTTAAACGTTCGTGTCAGTTCATGAGGTTGCTGGCACACAAGAAAAGGGAAGCAATGTGTGTGATGCTTATAAAAAAGGACTTTCCAGACTTTCTAAACTTAAAAAATGGTGGCTTTTTCACAATGTTTTGACAAACTCCCCCCTGCCCCGTAATATTTTAGACTCCAGGGAACTGGTTTTAATACATGTTTTAATTTTTTCCTTTTTATAACCTCTGGTATTCACACCCCGAGGCACCTGTCTCATTATCTTTCCAATTGGGAATATATGCATACACTTTCTGTTCTTACTTTATTTCCAAGAATAACACTGTTAATATTTTATATTTCAATGTGTGGTGGGTTTTTGTGCAATTTTTTTTTTATTTATTTTCAGTTGATACAATTATACATCAGTAGCAGGTCTAGTGTACATCCCAGTTTCCTTGGAGATGTCAGCTTTGTTGGGGTGAGATTTACCTTCCAGAGTCTTGGCAAACAAGTTGTTCACTGGAAATCCAGACATCCATGAGATGCCCACTGCGCAAGCATAGATCTGCTCTCCAGTACCTGTGCTGTGTGTTCTGCCTGTGAGAGCGCTGTTGGAATTACTGCACGTGGGCATGTCTTACCAGTAGGTCCAGTGTTTCCGAAATTTCACTTTCATGTGTGCCCACACCATCTATAAAGACTGTATCCATCCCTTCCTGTGAGGGTCGGGGTTGCAGTGCAAGTACTGTGAGGCTCCTGTCTTTGGGAAAAGCCGTAGCGGTTCTGTCCTGGAGATGCAAATGTTTTACAATGCATTCATTTCCTTCGTCTAGTCGCTAGCAGAAAGTCTTAGAAGTTTGAGTAGGTGAAGTGGGGTTTGTAATGAGAAATTGTGGGTGCACGCAAGTAAGTTTGAAAACACTTTTTTGTTTTTGTTTTTTTTTTTTAAAAAAAAAAAAACGGAAATGTGCTACTCTCTAGTAGTTGTTGAATAGCTATTTCTGCATAATTAGTGACTTTAAAAAATTGTTTTAGTTTTGTTACACAGCCTTCTATTGTCCTGTTCCATTTACAAAATATTTAAGTGTAAGGGATTTATTATTCCCTTAACACAAGTGGAATTTATGTGCTTCTGTGTTAGAACAGACATTATCTGGGTGAATCCTTGTTCTTCTGTGGGAGACTATGTCTTTAATTTTTTATTTTCCTCCACGTTTCCTCACCCCTTTTCTTAAAAATCTTTCCTTTTTTTCCACCTTAGAATGGAACAGAGTTGCTCAGGCAAGAGACATAGATCAGCATGCACTACTTTTATCTGAAGTGTTAACAACTGAGCCGTATTGCAAGCGAAGAGGCTACACTGCTGGTAACAAAAGTCACCTTGTAATGAGTTTTCCATGTTAATCTTCTAGTGATCTCAGTTTGACTGTGCTCTTTGGCCAGTTCTGTAGTAGATAAAAAGTAATGACCTTCTCTTGTGTGGGACAATAAGGAGTTTGCCAAATTCATTAAATCATCTTCGTTGATTGGATGATGTGTCCATTAGGAACTGAGCTGTGAAGAATATCAATATTGAAGACCTGATGTTGCAATCCTGTCATTCCTTTAGCCCATAACTTTTTATCACTTAGTTGCATTTACATCTCTTTTGCTTAACTCTGTTTTTCCAGACACCCTAGAGATGCATAGCTCTAAACCGGCCTTTTCTCTGTAAACAGAATTCCTTAGGTCACCACCTTGTTCTGAGGCTGCAGTCTTTATCTTAAAAACATGAAGGGAAAATGTCGTGGCTGACGTGGTTTGAATCCAAACTTGCAATTAAGAGACATTTTTTCCCCTCTGTGCCTTGTGGCTTCCATCTGGGAAAATGAAGAGATGTCTCTGACTTACCGGAAACCAGATGACTCTCAGTTCCATATTCAGCAAGAAACAGGGCAGAAGAGCTGGGCAGAGAAGATGATGATGACACAGTGGTGCTGGGAAGGAGGGTAAGAAAGGAGAGGATCTAGTCCTGGCAATAGAAGTAGATCAGTCTGATTATCCGAACTGTGGGCATGTCTTGCTGTGCTTTTGGGCTCTGTTGATTCTGAGCTTCCTCTTCCTTTTGAGCTTCATAAGAGTGCTATGTAAGTAGCTATAGGAAGGCCTTGGAGGACTCTAGCCTGAATAATCCTATGGAAAGGGAGCAGGTGCTGGTTCTCATGCAATTTGGTGCTCATCCTTTCCAGAGTGTATTTCATGACCACTTGGGCTCTATCTGGACAAGCTGAAAAGCTGCTGAACTTGCTGTCTGTTTTCAAGGGTACCTTCAGTAGCCTGATGTGGAGCTGTGCCACAGAACAGGAATTTTATCGCTACTTGTACCAGTTTTTGGCGCAGATGACATGCACAATACAACGCTAAGCTCAGGTAGTCTGTGCTGTCCCAACTGTAAAACTTGAAAACACACTTCACGGCTATTACTTGGGATTTCCTGCCTGCTTTGCAGAACAACCAGTGAGAACTGTGGGACAAAGGTATGTAGATGCATTCTGTGATTCCTTGGTTTATGCTTAGGAATTTTTTAGTATTGAATTCCTCTAAATAGTATTTGAATCACTAGTTATCTTGTAATCACATGTCAACATTTCTGACCACACAACCCTGACTGCAGCTGCTATTGCTGTCAGTTGCATGATGACACCACTATGAAAATGCTGGTTCTTTCACCAGTGCTGAAAGAGCATTCTGTTGTGTGCTTCCTCAACTCGCTCATTCAAATGTTGCGGTGCTTCTTTTGCGACGTGGCATCTTCATTTGTGAAGTTATTTTTGTGGAAGAGACCCCTGAAAAATTTTTTCCCCAGGCATTCTTAGAATCAGTTGTGAACAGTTTGAAGAGGAAAAAAACCTGCAAACCATAGTAAGGAAAGGTGTGCAGAAACATTTCAGAGATTAATAAAGCTCAGGCTGATTCTGCAAGTCTATTGGGATTGGGTCATTTTATGAGGTTGAAAGAGTGAGCTAGAGAGAATCAGGATGGGGATAGCGGGAGATTTTCTTTTCACGGTTTTAGTTATGACAAACAGTACCGACTTCATCACGCAATTATTGGGAATTCTTGCTTAGAATTTGAATTCTCGTGGCTGCTTATATCTGTGTAGCACAGCGTAGCCTGCGAGAACACTGATCTGGAGCTCTGTGTGGTCATTTTGTGCCACTGTTCCTCCCGGTCATTTTATGTCCTTTTGGTTTGGAGTGCTTTTTTGCCTCCATTTTCCAAGGCTTCTTCTACCCCTTGCATGACCTTTACCGTGCAGACCCTGTCTACACCAGCCAGTTGTCCCGTGTTCCTGTTTGCCTGACTGTGCAGTGCAGCTGCTAGAAGGAGCTTGATGCCAGCTCTTTGTGTCTCCCTAGGCAGCTTTGAGATGTGTTCATAATGTGAGTGTTGCTTAAAGAGAAAACCTTACGCAGTGCTGTGTTACCGTGTGCTAATTTAATGGGAATTCCCAAGGAAAGTGTCTCAAAAATTGTTGTGTCATTAAAAGAAGTGTATCTGTAGCATTAAGCACGTGGCAAATAGATTATTACTATTCAGGTGTTGACGTGAAAGAACTAATTTATTTCTTTAGTTCATAGTGTACTTTAAGTTATTGTAATATGCAATATTGAAGTAATGAACTGAAAATAGGTATCTACGCATTCTGTTCAGCACAGCTATTTAATAATTCACTTGGCAAAAGCTCCTCTAATAATACATGAACTATGAAATGTACTTGGAATGCAGGTTGTAATTAAAAACTTTCAGAATGTAATGTTGGCAGTGCTTGTACTGCTAAAATGTAAGCTTCTTTGTGAAACAGGCAATAGGGGATCCAGTTTTCAGTGTATTTTCAATATTAGTTTGACTACTAGGATTTTTTTAATATTTAAACAGAACATTTACTGTTGACACAGTAAACTCTACCCTTCTGATTTTGAACTCCTAGGAATGAAAGAATGCAATCAAGAACACATTAATTTTTTTTTGTTCATTCTGTGGTCCCAGATTACTGCCTCAGTGAATCAGAATTATTGTTCAGGATTTTTTTGTTGTTGTTCAGATCTGCATAATACTACCTCTGGAGGAAAAGCCCGATGAATACAGTGGGTTTTCTTGAAAAGCTTAAATTGTAGGAGTGCTGGAAATTCAGCATCAGGTCGTCACTTTCAAACAGCAAAATATTAAAAGTATGGAAATGCATGCCACAGGGGTTCCTCAGCTATTCTGCTCCATTTCGCTGCCTGCCCTTTATTGCTGTCTCTGTTCTGCAGCAGGGCCCAGTGGCGCCCAGGCAGGACTGGGTTCCCACAGGGCCGTGCGTTGTAGGAGCTCACAGCGAAGCGCACTTTGCAAGGCGAACGCAGAGGCAGGCTGGGTTTCCCAAGAGGGAGTCCGCTGTGTCCCTCGGCACTGCGGGCTGAGGCAGTCTGGCTCCTCGTGTTGGACCCTGTGGCACTATGGACCGGGGACTGGTTTGGGAGCCTTTCCACCCTGGCCCTGCCGCCTGCTGCAGTCGGTGCTCCTTGAGACGGTCCCCTCTATGGGCAGGCTGGCCCACGCTGTAAGTGGAGGCTGGGGGACTGGAAGTTCTGTCTAGCAGAGAGGTGTGTTAATGTCCAAAGGTGGTTTAAAAAGTGAAAGGTGTTGACATTTGAATCAGCCGTTTAATTCCGAATTTTTGGTATTTTGCACATAATGAAAGACTTTAGCTCAGCTCTCTTCAGAACATTTTATCCTATATGACTTTAACTCTTCGTGGGGGGAGGACATGGCATAATGCCAACCTACTGAATCACATTTTATAAATATTTTGCAAACAGTGTTTTTCTGGGTTTTACCAATTTTTTCCTTTTTTGTTGAAATTATGAATAATTTCTTAAAAGAAGTGACTCCTCTTTTGCCTTAATGAAAAAGCATGAATTAGATAAACGTGGGAGGGGCAGGGGTAACGTAAACTAGCTTCATAGGCTGCCAACAGAAAGGAATAAATGGGTATTGTGGGGAGGTGTGATACAATCACCTTCCTTCCCTCATTCTTGTTTCCCCTTTTCTTGGTTGGCAATGGGCTCATCCATTCAAAAAAACCTAACTAGACGAAAATGAGAAGCGGACTCTACCCACCAAGTAAACAGGTGTGTTAGCAGTGATTTAAGCAGCGTAGGTTGTGTTGCAGAAGGTAGTGGAGATATGCACGAAGTTATTGGCGTATCAGTTTTGTCCGGGGAACCTCACTGCATGATAAAAGTTTTGTCAGCCAAGTGAAGCTGTGTATTGGATGCTCTGTTATGCTCCCTTGTTTGCATGAAACCTGTTGAAAATCTAGATTGTGTCTCAGTGTTGATTTCTGACTTGAATCAAAAGCCTTGAACAGAAGAGCTGTGTGAAGGTAACTAGGGAAAGCGATTAAGGGCTGTCATGAGACTGGTGTGTAACACATGCCGAGCAAACAACTGCTGACTGAAATGAATGAGTCGGGAGGCTTGAGATGATCTTAGACTAGACTAGTATCTGTAACTGCTTACTGCTCTGTTGTTGTTTGCTTTTTTTCAATCAGTTGTCATCTTGACAGGCTCTCTGCTGGGCCAGTTCTGTTCTCAACATCCATTTCCAGCCAGTTGTTCCCCTGCAGTATCAGTGAACTGCAACTTTTATCGAGACCAATTTAATGGACTCACCCTGCTAAATAATGGCTGCAATGAAACAACTAAAAAAGATCCCTGGTTGGTAGGTAATTAGTATCTAGAGGAGACTAGTAAAGGATGAAGAGGGTTCTTGGACTTGCAGGAAATTGAAGCTGTGTCATGTCATGAGCCCACATACATTGGCATGTATCTCGTTCTTGTAGAGGGTTTGAAAGAAGTGTGAAGAAGGATGTAGGAGAAGACAAGCTTAAAGAGCAATTTTTTTGTTACTTAGTTTGACTGTTACCTCATTTCAGTTGGAAAATCTCGATGATGTTATTACAGAAGTTTGAAGTTCCTTCAACTGCTTCTGCAGTTTATGCTAGCTCCAATCTGAGCAGGCTTTTAGCAGATTTCATTCATTTTTTGTTTGTTGTTAGACTTTAAAGCTTCATGTCTATGTTTTTGCTTCAGTCTGTTTCAAAAGTGAGGTAGAAATGATTGAATGTTCTTCCACATTCATTTTCAAAACATTTCTTTTGAAGTTTATTAGTGTAGCAAGTGAAGGGTGACTGAAACAATTTAGTGTTTTGTTTTAGATTCTTATACTGCTAAAATACATGAGCAGACTGCTGTCAAAATTGCTGAATAGACAAAGACCTTGTGTTACAATTTTCAGTGTGGAGGAGGTTTCATTCAAGTATTACAGTTAAGCTCCAGAAAATAGGGTCTTTGGAAGTCGACACCTTCCCTTTAGAAGTCTCTTAGCTGCTAGTATGGTCATCTCCTGTAATCCTCGCTCTATTTTTATTGTTCCATATTTCTGTTCAGATGGATGGTTTAAATTGTAATTGGCTTCCCTTGGAATTCTTGCTTTAGGATGCGGTGCTGCTATGGATTTCTTTGCCCACTTGATGGTATTCTTATACTTGTATGGCTTAGAACCAATCAGTTTGTCATTCCCCCTGCAAATTCCCTCTGCAGGCCCAAACCTGCTGGCTTCCTCTGTAGGATCCATCTAATAAACCCCTGCTACACAGCAATTTTTTGCGTAAGTCCTCATTTATCCATTTTCATCCTCGCCAAGCTAAGCAAGCTGTTTATACCCCATCTAGTGCTGAATTTGTTATCAGTGTCAGAACTATAGAGAGCCCTGAAATAAAGGTCTGAATACATCTTGGTCCTTATGCTTCTCTGTTCCTCACCTTCAGTGACTCGTCAGAACTTGGGAGACTTCAGACAACTCTCCCAAGAAAGCATGTTAGATCCTCTTGCCTGCATCTTTCCTGCCTTTTTGGTGGTGCCGCATGCTGAACTACGTCACAAGAATCCTTGCTTTGCATCTTCCTCAAGAAAACACATTTCTGTTATGCCCAAAAACATTGCTAAATGCCTGACTCTCTTTCTTGGAACTTGCTTAAATCTTACAGCATCTGCTTGTTGACTTGACGTTTTTAACTTGTGAACAAAGTTATGGAAATAAGACCTCAGGTGATAGGAGAGAAAGACTTGAGAGAGAGAGCTGGGACTGTTCAGCCTGGAGAAGAGGAGGCTCAGGGGGATCTCATCGATGTGTGCAAATACCTGGAGGGAGGGTGCAGAGGGGACGGACCCAGGCTTCTCTCAGAGGGGCCCAGTGACAGGACCAGAGGCAATGGGCACAAACTGAAACCCTTGAAATGCCATTCCGTGCATCGCTTCTCTACTGAGACGGTGGATGAACACGAACGTGTTGGCCAGAGAGGTGCTGAGCCTCTACCCTTTGGAGGTATTTAGACCTTGATTGACAGTCCTAGGTAACCGGCTGTAGCTGACCCTGCCTGAGCAGGGGGGGTGGCCCGGACGGTCTTGAGAGGCCCCTTCCAACCTCAGCTGCTCTGATTCTCTTCTCTGCAACTTGGAATAATTTTAGCCCTAAACATGGCTTCATGTTCCTTTGTACAGAATAAAGAAATGAAGGTGGATCTCCCACAGCCTGGGTAAGAGAGCTCAAGGTGTTTGTGCTGTGATATGGCAGACTTGTTTAATCAAGTCATTAAATAAAGATTTGGAAACTCTTTGGAACATAGTGCTTGGATTCATTAATGGGATGACCAAAAGCATGATAATACTGGGGGGGAAAGCTACTATTTTTGCCCAGTACTTCTTTTAATAACACGTTTTGAGGAAATTAAGGTAAATTATTCATATGCAGTATATATTCAAGTGGGACCAGTCATATTCAGTTCTCTTTTCTGAAAAAAAAATGAAATTACTTAATGCAGATACTTAGAGCTATTTATATTACAGTACATGTCTAAGGGTTATTTATGTCGATATGTCACTTGTGATTAATGGAGAATTGGGGGGTGGGGGGAGAGCAGGTGTTCTGTGTGTCCCACAAGCACCCAGTGTGCTCCCCAGTTCTCGGAAAACCTTAACATACCTGACTGGCAGGTTAAGGGATTTGAGGGGGAGGGGGGCTTTTTTCTTTTTAGGAATGAAAGGATAGTTTTACCACTGCCGAAGAAGCTCTACCAAATATGCCATTCATTAACAATATTATTATTGTTATTTTTTTTATTATTGTCATTTACATGAGATCCTGTGAAGGGAACATTTTCAAAGTTCTGAGGAGAAAGATCATATGTGAAGAGTAACATCCGTGCTAAGGAACACTGCAGTAACATTTTTAATTTTTCTTTCCATACTGTACAAGTTTGAATTCCAGTTTGAAATATTTTAAGAAAAACGAAAAGAAAAACGGCTGTTTCTGTGCTGTCTGCCATTACAGTACTGCACATTCCAATACCTATGGACCAGTGCAGTTTACATGTATGTATCCTCACAGATCCCCCTTGCATGCTTTCAAGCATCCCTGCCCAGCTGCAGTTTCCATGTGCACACGTTTATGTTCCCTCCTCGCAAACCATCCTACTCCGCTTTGACATTCATTCAGTGCCGTCAGTACTTGCTGGTACAGACGAACTTATCCCTGTTTCTGCCCTGCTGGCCCATGAAACAGTTAATAGCACTGTTGAATAAGGTGGAGAGGGAGGGGAGTAGAGAGGGTTGGGTTTTCGGGTTTTTGTGCTTTTTTTCTCGTAAGTGCCTACATTTTCCTAGTCACAAGGATTATGTTTGACTTGGGCATTTGCTCTTTTCCTGTAAAACATCTAATCGGTGAAGATGGCTGTTCCCTAGCTTTTTTGTGGTGGTTTTGTTTTGTTTTGTTTTTCTGGAGAGGCGATTTCAGAAGAGGTGAAACACGGTTTTGAACAGGACTGCACTGAGTAGTAGTTACAAAAATGGAAGAAAAGAGGTTAAAAAGAGTTTAATCCTCAGCTAAATCACAGTTCTTAACTTTGGGGATTGAGCTGGACCTGGGAAAAGTTCTCTGTACTCTAAGAGAATAACAGTGTAAATGAAAGTTGCTTGAAGAACCCTACAACTCGCTATTTTTTATGAAAACATGAGAACACACCAGTTAATGCTTATGCTTGGGTATGGTAGCAATCTGCATTGAACTTGTAAAGATAAACTCAGGTTGCAGGAGACAAAAGTAACTGTTGTTGGTCTGTGTACACATGGCATTCAGTGCAGGCTGACTGTTTCTTTAACAAGCTATCTTCAAATCTTTTAATAAAGAGAGAGTTTAATTTTACAACCACTGTAAAATTTCATGTAATTTTCATGTTATTACTTTGCCTGCACTACAGGAAAAGTCAGCAGTGATTAGTCTATTGGAATGCTTTGCAAAGAACAAAATGTAATTGTTATTTCAGCAAAGAAGCGGGGCAAACTCGGCATCACTTAGGAGATGCAACTCTCTGAGAACCTCAGGCAGAGGGAGTGCTGGATTTCTGAACAAAGATCTTTCGCAAGCACGGAGCAGAGGAATTAAGAGTCTGTGCACACAGCTAGTGAAATGCAGTAAAGGTGGAAAAAATCTAACTAAAGTATTTTAATATCTTAGTCTTAAAGTGCTTACTGTAGACTAGAAAACCAGATGAAAAAGGCTGAAATGCATGTTGCTTTGAGGGATTCGGAGTTCTGTTACCACTTGACAAATCCGTTGCAAAAAGCGCTGGTGAGCCAACGAACAGGAGACATCACAAATCCTATTGAAACCAGCGTGAAGCAGATGGGCACACAACTGCTCTTGACAGCGTCAAGTAGATCGGGGACCCCCACTGACGGGGAGCGGTGTGCTCGAGAGCGCTGAAAATGAGTCCCTGCCCGTTGCCAGTTACTGAGGGCGCGTTGTCTCGGTTAACCCGTACGGCGTGTCAGGAGTGGATTTTTGGTGTGCTGAGCCGAGTGCCCCATCCCGTCCCCGACAGGCTTTGCTGAGGTGCAGCGGAGCTGACCCCTGCCCTGCTAATGCACGCGCCTGACCAGCGGTGCGGGATGTGCTGGGCTGCGCTGGCCTCTCTTGCTGCGGAGGAGGGGGATGTCCAGACTGTTATGGGCACCGCTCACAGCCCTGGAACAGGGCACGGGGGTCCTAGACTACCTGTGCACAGCTTGGAAGCTGACAAGAGGCGAGGTCTCTGTCGCTGGAGTCCGTTGGTTTCCACAGAGTCCTGGCTGGAAGGGCAGTGCTGTTACAGAAACGCCTGAGTTGAAGGTTGCGAGCGGCCTCTGGTCTGTTAGGTCTCCATCCATTCAGAGGTTCATGAAGAAATGTACGTGTTATGGGAAGGCTAAGCGTGAAGGGGAATTTAAGGTCTGATGTTACTGAGATGGTTTTGGCAATTTTGCCTAAAATCTTTCGTGTGATGTAATTGCGTGTTATGCCAGTCAGCTGTGAATTGCGCATTAGCACGCATAAAGGTGGTGCTTCCTAAAGGATGACGTATTGCTGAGAAGATCATAAATCTTAGTTTGTAAATGGATCACATGGGTTTCCTTCCTGGTCTCAGCTTGGTGGGATCACAGTATTACACAAGTCTGCTGCAGGGACCGTCTTTTCAACTGTTTCTTCCAGGTTCTGCAGTGGAAAGCACAGCAGGAAGAGGCTGCTGAACTAGAAGCTGCTGTAGCTGCTAGAAGAAAAGAAAAGAAAGATGAGAAAGAAAGGCTACAGAAAGAACAGGAGATGATTCGTAGAGCTCAGGAGAAAGAGAAAGTATGAGAAACTTTCATACATTTTTGCACATGTTAATGTCTACAATTGCCTTTAGAATCTTTAACTGGTCTCTCTACCTTGTATTCTTGTAAAGTATTAGTATAGAGGTGAGCAAATGGTTAGTCGAGTCTCGCTACTGCCCATTTTAGCTTCACAGCTGCTGCTCTCACACAGCAGTCATGTTACTTCATTACATTTCAAGAAAAAAAAAGGCGCACACAAAGAAGTGACCATCTCTGTGTCACGAAAAATCAGCATGCAGGCACTGCTGGATTTCTAGCTCTTACAGATAGGCGCTTTTCAGCAGCGTGGCAAAGACTATGAAAGCTTCCAATGCTGCAGTTAAGTATGCTGCAATGCAGCAAATGAGCCTTCCAGTATATTGTCTGCAAGATAGCGCACTGCACTTTGCAGCACAAGGACCTTAAAAGTGGGCCCAAAGCACAATGGCAACATTAACGTTTCAGGCTGTCAGAAGTCTGTGTTACGTTATTCTAAGTACTTACGTGGTGACTACTTGGGACATGTCTTTGATGTGTAAGTCTAAACTTCAGCTTAACTGAAAATCAGAAATCCACTGCAGTGAATGCAATGCTCTTAGAAGATCAAACTGTGTCACGTGTGTATTTGTGTGGACCTTTCTATTTAAATGATATGGCAAAAATCCAGGAGGTTGCTTTATTAGGACTTTACCTTTTTTTCTGATTGTGCTTTCACACTGAAATCTGCCATGCTTAGGGTTCAACTCACCTGTGGTGTATTTGTTAAGACTGCATCTTTATTTCTGGAAAAAAAAAAAAAAAGTCGGAGAATGTCATAGGTTCTTGTTTGTCTCTCAAATGCTGATGAGTAAATAGTCTCTTCTACTGTTACGGGACTACTCGTGCTAACATGTTTGCAAGAAGGATCCCTAAAAGCTGTGCTCTTATAACGTGCCAGTCAGAAGCAGAGTTAGGAAAGAAAGCTTAAACTATTCCAAATAGAGTATTTTCATGATGCATATGAAGACTTTAGTGATATTGGTGTGTGTCACACTATGGAAAGCTTGTGCAAAAGAAGGAAGAAAACAATATCTTTATATATGTTACCATGTTTTTTCTTTAGAATTTGCCTTCTTGTCTTTATTTATCTACCACATTTCTGTGTAACATATCTTAGTGGGAGCAAACATTTGCGGATGGGACTGCAACATGGCCAGTATGACTCCCTAGAATTTGATGGATTCTCATGTTGCTAGAGGCATCTGTTGCAGGGATATTCCTTGCAGGGGAAGAAAAAAAAAACAACCCCCAAACTATCCATACTAGAGCAAGTTGGGTAAGTTGTTACTAAAACAATTTACAACACTTACTAAAAGCAGAGAAGAAATTACAGCAGAGCAAAATAAATGACTTGCAGGTGGGTGAAACTGGCTGCCTTAGCAGAAGAATGAGAATGAAGTCCTACACTACTCGGAATTTCCCGATATCTCTATAGCACTCTTGTCCTTGCTTTGTCCAAAGAAATATGTCTTTGTGCCACGACAAACAGGGCAAGAGTGGGAGCTCTTGCGGCTTATTGTGTTGCTCGTGGTAGTTTGCATAACCCTCGCATTTGGTAATACCACCAGTTCTGCAGAGGCACTTGACTGAAAGTGGTACCTGGAGAAAAGGAGCTGAAGCTGCTGAAGCCTTCTTGGCTCAAGACAGAGACTGTTATCTCCTCATCATTTCTCCTTGCTGCGAGTTCCCAGAGCCAACAGTTGAATAGCTGCCTAATTTCAAAAGGATTTTATTTTATTTGTGAGTTCATTCTTGTTGGTTCGCATATTGCACGTGTCCAGTTTCTTCTCCAGCTGAAGAAGTCTCTGCTTACATTGGTCACCTGATTTTAATCTTTTTCTGCAATTTATCTTAAGGATAAAATACACATTCTTGGCAGAGCACGGTCTTTATGTTAAACGACACTAAATAGTATAGATAGCAAAATTACAACTAATCATCCAAACATCCGTTTCAAGAGATGTTTCCTTTTCCTTCAAAATACACAGAATGCTCTCGCTTTTTGTAGGAATCAGAGGAAGGGACCTCAAGAGGTCTCTAGTTCAATCTCCTGCTCAGTTATGAGGTCTGACCAGGTAACTCATGGTTTTATCCTCATTTATTCTTTTATTTATCCTTAAATTTCTTTGAGACTGTCATTTCAGGTTCGAAAGTCGAGAAAGCCATATTTATGTGTTTGCAAACGATCCACTGTCAGAGAAATCCTGGCTCAGTTTAAATCGGTGCTGGTTTTACCTTTACCTTTAATCGGCTTATTGTACATATTGTTGGTGAACGCTTTAGACACAGCCCTCTATAAAAAGACACAGGGGAATTTTTCAAGATTATGTGTATGTGCGTTGTGTTACAAAACTTTCTTATATGTGTGATTTTTTTTTTTTTTTTTCCACACTCACAGCTTTCCTGGTATTTGTTCTTGGTTGATATGTTGTTACTGTTCTTACACGCTGGATTTAAAGTTACAAAATAACAAATTAAGGCAGAACCTCTGCGTTTGGTGTCTGCACTCATCTTCTATAGAAGAGTTTTCAGGGCGAGATGCGATGAAACTTTGGCTGATATGGGCAGTGCTTGAATTATCTCAGTTGGAGCGTGTGATTGTGAGATTTTGTGGTTTCTCCCCGGCACTGGCAGCAGCGATACAGAGAGGGGCAGCCCATATCGAGTGATGGTTTGCTGCTTAGGTTATGAGAAACTCTGCGATTGCTTTTCTTTTCATTAGGGCTTGTTCTGCTGCTTTATCTTTAGTGGCGCTGCTCGTAGTGGCAGGTGGCTCCGAAACCACGAGGAGGAAGAGGCTTGCGGCGGCTGTGTGCCCTAACCACCAGCGGCCTCCATTTCATGTGTCGATACTGGGTTGGGCACTTTCCCCTTTGCTCTGGCCTGTGAGGACCAGTCCTCTGCCTGCGCACAGGTGGAACAGCAGCTGTTTGAGGTCAGCAGCCACGTCTTTCACTTGAGTGTATTGCATCTCACCCCTAGAGAGGGCTGCTGACCTTACCTGCGGCTGCTTGTCTGGGGGATGTTCTGTGGCAGCAAGAAGAAAAAGTAAAGTATCGGTGATCGGTGTAGAAATGCCCATGCTTGACCTAGCTGGTAACCTAGGCAGGGTATGTCAAGTACTCCCAAACCTGAGAGTGGGTAAAATGAGGTTAAACCTTAAATACCCACACTGCGTTTGCTCTACTGGGCTGCAGGTCAGATGTCCTCCTTTGGAGTTAAATAGGGAATTTCAGAAACATCCACTGCCCCCTAATTACTGTTTACGAGAGAGCCTGTAGAAAGGGAATAATTGTGAAAGAGAGAGTTTTGTTTCATAAATATAAGTATTCCAAACAATATTAGATAAAACCATTCTAAGAAATATGGTTATAGCTGTCCTTGTTTTCGTGTCCTTCCTGTGTGAAAAATGGCCTATATAAGGCAATGATGGGCTTATGGGTTGGGAATTCTTAAATACAAGCACTGTTTGGAAGACCTGCTTTAATCTCAGTCATGGTAGTTAGAGGTTTTTCTGCACTAAGGCAGTCATATAAAGAGGATGGTATTTTGACTGCCATTTCAACTGAAATCTCTAAAAAAAAGTATAAACTCACCGTAGTTCAGTGGACAGTGCAGATGTAGTTTTTATTGCCATTTTATGAAGCTTTTCCTAAGTGAGATGATTCCATAAAGTAAATTTCATTGTAAGAAATTACTTGTGTTTTGGGAGGTAGGATAAGGTCTCAGACCTTCACTGGAACTTTATGTATTTATTGTAAAATCAACAGATTATTGAAGTATAATTTCAATTGCTTTTATAATTAATTTTATAATTAGCATTTTCTTAGATTATTAAAATGTTTACAGTTTTCTTAGATTTTTGCATCTTATTCTAAAGCTTCTATTCTCTATTTTTCCAGCTGTATTTTATGTTTTAGAAACTTAATGCTGTTTTGTCAGTGAATGACAAGTGGCAGCATTTTCATACACTTCTGTCATCATAAACAGTCTTTTCAAAAACTCAGTCTTTATTTTCGAGGTAAACTCTGTCTTTGTTTTGCTGGAAGCAATGATTTTTAGTGAATTTTGTAGCTTTTCTCTTTCTATTTGTCATAGCAATTGCTAAGAAGTCTGGTAGGTCTAAGGAACTGAGGAGTTTCTCTGATGCTGATGTGGTTTGTCAGTTTAGTAACCCCTCCCCAGGGACAATTTTGGGCAGTTGCCTGGCCTTTCCTGAAACATGTATGAACTCCCTGCACCCATCAGCACAGAGCTCCACCAGCCTTCCACCCACTGCATGGAGAGCTGTCTCTTCTCTTTGTTCCGTCATCGCTCTCTGCAACTACCTGAAAGGAGGTTGGAGTGAGGTGGGGGTCGGTCTCTTCTCCAAAGTAACAAGTGATAGGACGAGAGGAAATGGCCTCAAGTTGTGGCAGGGGAGGTTTAGGTTGGACATTAGGAAGAATTTCTCCACCAAGAGGGTTGTTAAGCACTGGCACAGGCTGCCCAGGGAAGTGGTGGAGTCACCATCCCTGGAGGGATTTACAAGACGCGTAGATGTGGTGGGCTTGGCAGTGCTGGGTTAATGGTTGGACTCGATGATCTTAAAGGTCTTTTGCAGTCTAAACGTTCTGTGATTTCTAAGGTATGTCAAGCAAGGTGGGAGTTACAAGCTTGCTGAAAATTCCACCAGTTGTCTTTGAAGACATGCCCTGGCTTTAGGAACGGAATCCTGCAGGATTTATTCAAATGAAGAATTTAGAGTTTCACTTCAGCAGTATTCACTTCAAATCCCAGTTCCTCCTTTTGCATCCAAAGTCCTCATCCTTCCAGATAAGCTTCCCTGCTTGTGCTTCACTATCCTGCTTGAGGCCTTTCTTTCCCAGTCAGCTTTGGAAAAGCTTCATTCGTACACAAGGACCACTCGTGCTTCTTCCTCTTCCTCAGCGGGCCCTCCACCTCAGCCAAATCGAACTGGGCTGGTGGGGGTCCAGCTGCTCGAGCTAACCTAGGACGTATGAACTCAAGGAACGTTCACTCGCTTGAGCTGCGTAGTTAAAGGTTTTGATGGCAGCGTAGCAAAGCAAGGGGCAAATGAAAGCAGTCTTTAGCCTGCAGTTGGAAATTACATTCAAATCAGTGTCTGCAGTCTGACTTTACTGTTTCTGTTGTGGGGACTCCACACCCTCTTGTTCTCCTAGTAAATCTTTTGTTAGCCCGTGCTGTTCTAAAAGAAAAATTTTATTCTAAAAAGATGGGATTTTCTTTAAGTTAATGCTTTTCTTGCTTTATTTGTTCTCACTGCCTTGGCTTGTGAATGATTGTTATTTTTTGTTTACTGTATTTGTTCAAATTGTAGGTGAAAAAGTACCGGGCTGAGAAACAGCTCAAGTGGCAAGACCAAGCAGAGAAAGATCTACAATGTCTGGAGAAATTAAGAAAAATAATGGCTAATCAAGCAGTTAAAGACAGAGAAAGGTAAAATAAATTAAATGTGAATACCTATAGTATCAATAGGAACTTCTTCTGATCTAATTTGCTTTGATCTCCCAACTTTCTAAATTAGAATAAATTGAGATAAGCAGGATTTTTTCCTGTTTGGCAGTTACCCCAATCTATAGGCCCGGGGTCGCATCATGATGTATCCTGGATGCGATTTATTTGATCATTTGAATTCATTCATGTCATCAAGGTTTTAGACCTTTGTAAGTGCTAAGCTGTTGTAATCGTGATGGGGTGCACAATTAAGACCAGCTCTCTTTGTGATTTTTTTTTTTACTTGTAGCTGGGTAATAAGACCTTCTACATCCCCACTTTGCAAGATTATTTATAATCAGGTTTGTTTTGTTTGAGGCATGAGTGAGAGGAGCATGTTAACCGCTTAACGGCCTCAAAGATACTTATTATTCTTTTAGAGGCTCTTAAGCTGTGCATCTAGTTGGAGATGCTCTTTGCCTGTTTGATGTAGTTTAGGTCTTCAGCCTGTAACACCTGAATCCTTGCCAGCTCTTCGTTGCAGAATACGGCCTTTAGTGACCTGTTGAAGAAATACCTGATTTAGTAGAGGAATTCCTCTGCCACAGAGGAGCATAAAACCCCCTGTGTGTAGTCTGGTTATAATTGCTCTCAAATCACAGGCTCACTTTTTTTACATAGAGGGAGACCCCAAGTTGTATGGACCAGAAATGTAATTAAAATAGGGTTAAAGTACCACTGCTGTTAGAAGATTAAACTTAGTCTGTGGGAAACGCTGCTTCAATCTTATTTGGTGTGATATCTTGCTGACAGCTAAATTTAAATGTCTGTATCCTTATGCTACAGATATATCTATACCTTTCCTTAAACGTACCTGCAATGATTTTAGCTCATAGCAAAAGAAGCACCATACTTGAATTACTGAGTTTTCAGCAGAATTAATCAGGAAAAAATGACTTTTCTTTAAGCCTGTGTACTGCACTATGCCATGCAGTTGGGGAATGTTCTTTTCTTATGCTAATAAACGTTGTAGAATAAAATACAAGGAAATGGCACAGCTCATTGAGGGATGGAGGAAGGAAATAATCACACCTTCGGGCTATTGTGAATCAAAAGTTGGTAAATGCCTAGCATTATGTGTCCCAGAACTGGTGTACTGTACAAAATAAAACAGTTTAAAGAAAAATGCTTACTGTTTGTGGAGATTAATAATTCTTTGAAATTACTTAATGCTTTTCATCTTCAAAGCCTTCAGAAACATGAATCAGAGCAGGGCAGGGAGATGTTACTGTTGTTGAGTACTGTAGTGCTACAAGCATGGTATAAGGCCTTTTAAAACGCGTGCTGTGCTGAGCTGAGGTCGACACACTGGCATGATGATTTCACGGCGCAGAACTGCGGTCCTGTAGAAACTAATGGTATTCTTACATGTTTCACCCGTCGTAGCATGTACATCGGTTTGAGTCTCTGCAGAACTCATCATGGAGGATGGCACAGGCCAGTATCACCGTTCTGATACAGCACATTTTCAGGCTTTTTTTGGATTGTGGGCTGACTCACTACTTCAAATATAAAATACAGCCTAGTGTAGTGCATAGCGTTTCTGATAGGTATGATAGATATCAAAAAACGGTCTGCTGTTATCCTGAATTGCTTTTAAAAATAATTTAAAATTAAGTAATCAGGTTTATAAAGAAGAAAACAATTACCACAGAGTCACTATGTTGCTCTATTCGTTCAGGTCTCACTTTGTAATTGTAAGATGCTGAATAGCCAGAGCTATGACCAGATCAAAGGAAAGGATTAAAGGCACCTGAACCTTGATGTAGAATTTCAAGTGACTAAGCTCAAATTTGCTCTCTAGAGCTCCTCTGCTTAGTGACTGTCTGACAGTGGAGACGTTTAGCTGATTGGACGTTTAGGGTTTTGGCCTGGGATTTCCTCGGTAGCTGCAGTTTTGTGTTGCATGTGTGTCTTGGAACTGTCTTCAGAGCAGCTGGCTACCTGGCGCTTGCCTCAGCCCCAGTGGGTTTAAGCTCATGTAAATTCCCATGGATGTTGATCGAGTAAAAGACGGTGGGAGTGGAGAGTTCCACACAAAACCCTAATAAGCAATGCTATCTGCATTCAGAAACGCGGGAGAGGGGAAAAGGATTGTGCTGTGATGTCTGCTCCAAGCACAACATCTATTCTATATTAATTTTTTATCCAACAGTCGTTTCATACAAAATTTGTAAAACAAAGTTAAAAAAAAACCATCACGGGGGCTGGGGTAGGAGCCTAGGTCTGCCCAGATCCTGTCAAATGCCCCAACAAGCAGGCAAAAATCATACTCCTTTTTTGCTTTCTTCTGCTGCCATTCATTTTGTGTTGTTTGCTGATAGTGGCCCAGCTATTAAAACACCTCTGCCCCTACTAGACTATTGTGTGTTCTCGCTGGTTGTGACGCTTGCTGATAATGCAGAATATGCAGATTTGAACTCCTTCAGACTAAAAACCTGGTACTAAAACACAAGAACTGTGATTACTGGTCTGTATCATAAAAGGTCTGGGCTGGCCACATTTGAAAAGGAAAGCCCAGAGTTCTGATTATTTTTTTGATAAAATTTAAAGGGTTAACAGATGACAGCTCCGGAGAGAGAAACGCTCCAGAAACGCAGCAGGTACTAGATAAATGGTGAGCGTTCTCCTTACTGGCATGCAGCAGGACTGATCTCCATTAAGCTGGGGTAGCTGGCTGGGTACTTCGGGGGTAAGAAGTTAGTGTTGGCAAGATTCATTTGTGGGTGGCCCGTTGCAAGCAGAGATGTAAGCGTGGATGTACATCTACTGCCGTTGGTCCTTTACACGTACAGAGGGTCACACACTTGCCTGCTCTGAATGTCTTAAGTCTACACGCCTCTGTCATGAGGATGCTGAATTATGAGCTCTCTTATAATGGGTATCAAGAACTGCAAACTACATTTAAGTCTTGCCGTGCTTCAAGAATTAGCATCCAGAAGGAGAGATGTTTGTCTGTTACTAACAGTGCACTTCTCCCTTTTTTTAATCCATGCAGTGAATTTCAGTCAGGTCTTCCATCAGGAGGACTGAGTTTCAGTCAGGTCCCTTAGGTATGGAATGGATAGAATATACATAAAATGTTCTAAAAGAACATTCCCCCAAAGCAGTAGATTTAGCATTGATGTTGCAGGGTGAGAATTAAGTTGGCATGGAATAGTGCAAATTTTTCTCTCACTACCTATGGGAAATAGGGTGGGAGAGTCCTGTTCTCCAGGGAGGCAGGGAGTGGGAAACATTGGTGAGTGTTTAACTCAGCACCTGTACTGCTGCCAGTCCTGGCCCTGGGCTTGAAGGGCAGGGGTGGCAGAGTCACAAGGAAAGGATTGCTCTGTGCAAGAACTTCTTTGTCTGACTGACCGCCAGAGCAGTGGCAGCCGTTGCCATGCAGCTCTGTGTATCACACGCGGGGGTGAAGGTGCTGGTGTGTCACATCTCTCCCTTCCCCTGTGCTCTCCGCAGCAGCTCCTTGCCGGGCGTGTGTGCAGGTAGCCTTCCCTCTCCCCCCTCCAGCCCACCCTCAAGGGTTTCCTCTTCCTGAAGCGCAGCTCTCGACGGCTCCCCCGAAGCCCTCCCACTCCCCCAAGTCGTGCCCCGCGTTGAAAGGACACGGAACAGAAAGAATCCGGAAAAACTGTGGACAAACCACGGGGTGTTAAAGCCACCCCTAGGGCTGGGCGAACGAGAGGGCTGTTGGCACCATCGCTGCTCGCAGCAGCTCTGCTTCAGCTTGAGCTTACGTTGGAGAACAGCTTCAGAGCCGAGGGCCGGGTTAGGCTGTGCACGGCCTCAGCGCTCGGGCTGCGGCGCCGCCTAAATTAGGAAAGGATCTGCCCCACCAGCTTTGTCGTGGGAACCGGTGGCTGCTTCCGAAAGGTTCAGATTAGTGTGTAGAACACTTGCTGTCCCTGCTGCCTCGTGCCTCGGCGGCGTTGCGCGTCGATTCGGCCTGGCACAGGGGGAAACACAAGCAGGACTTCTCAGCTGCTGAGATAACGCTTTCTACTGTTTCCATGAGGTTTACTCAGCTGACAAGAATGAACAGGATGTGTTGTGATAGAGGGCAAAAAACTATCTATGTCATAACTTATTTTTTTTAAGTTTTGCTAGAGCTTTCATAATGAACCTAGTAGTTCGTTATTTCCTATTGAATATTTATGAGATGGTGTCTGAAAGCAGAGTTTTAATGACATTATGCTTATCAAAAGTTACGTGTGTGTACCCACAATACTTCAAAAAGGTAGCTTTGCTGAAACTAATCAGCTAAGCTCATTTCAGCTGGTGATTTATTAAAATTGTTTCTTGCTGTGGTACTTATAGTCAAAATTGAGTATTAAGACATTTTAATTTTAAGCTTTTCTGCAAAATTAAGTTTACTTTGAAGACATAGTAGCTAAAATATTACTAAGTATAATAGAGTGAAAGAGAATTAACAACTTTATTTGGATGTGGACACTGTGAAATCAAAGCTCAAGTAAACATTTAAAGCCAAGTGTTAAAAGTATTGGAAGAATGTTCCAAATTAGGAACACAATGTATGGTTGAATGAGTCTTTACAAGGTTCTCTGCCTTTCCTGGGTGTAGATTTGGTAGCTCTGCCATTGCTCCCTGACAGTGACACTTAATCTTTGTTAATGTGGCCGTGGTCTCTCCAGCATGAGCACGGTGATGATCTCCTTCGGACAGCACAGGCGTGACAAGGTGAACCTTCTTCTGAGGAGCAACAAGTGCTGCATCGAGGTGCCGAGTCCTTGCTCTGCCCCAGTCTGCCTGTTGGTTACTTTGGCGCCCCGTTGCAATCACTGACGCCTGTTCCCCCTGGGTGTGCGAGCACCAGAAAACATTCCTGCCCGCAGTGGTTTCTGTTCTGTGAACATGAGAACTTCTGCCGTGGAGACAAAGTGTTTGCCGTCAGACTGGGATGGGCGCCCCTCAGTTTTCCTTCCTGGTAATTTACACAAGTTTCCAGGGTACTGAGTTTTGCATTTGATAACACTGGAGTATTTTAGAACATGTGTCATAGTAGTCAACAGAATGAACGGTTTTCAATATAATACAGTTTTTGCCATTTTCCCAGAAAAATACAAATGTCTGCTTTTTATTAAATTTTCTTCATATAAAAGATGAGGCTTTCTCCCTGGAACAAAATTACCTCTGAAGATGACTATTGTAAGCATTCACCTGCCCGAACAACGATGGCTACAGTAAGAAGCTGACAGCCTCTCTGGGGCACTCTCGGGACAAATTTGTTTGTCCGATAACTGTTACTGGATTATTGATGCAGTGATCTTTTCTAGCTGCCAACATAACTGCATGTTTAGTTCTGATTTTTGCAGCTTGTAACACAAGTTATATACTCTGAGCTTACTAAAATTTCAAGAGTAAAAATATAAAAATACATGTTTCACTGCAGTTGAAGCAGCTCTTTCTCCTCCATTTCTCTAAAGGCGAGTTAAATTTGAAGGGCAAAAGAAGGAGAATTCTCTGAATGCAAAGCATGGCAATGGCAAGTCCTATATACAGATTGAAAGGGACATACCAGAGAATACCCTGCACCTTTATAAGAAACAGAGTTTGGCAGTGGACTGAGGGTTGTTAGGAAATACGGTCATGGCAGTACTATTGGGGCTATAGAAACCTGCTGTGAGAAGCTGGCCAGCAAAAATAATGGCACAGGCAAAGTTTCAGGATTATCTGTGCTAACCTCCAGTTTTCTGCTTTTGAAGAAGGTGTAATTCTCAAGTTTTCTTGCTTCTTCCAGTAACAAGATGGGGAGTGATGTGTTTCTTTAACGGAAAGGGTTCTAGGAAAGAGTTCTGCCGTACACAGATGTCGGAGAGCATTTCTTCTTGGCAAAGAAAATGGGAGGGGAAAAAAGAGTAACAGGGCTATATAAAGCATGCTAGAGAAAATCTGCATTCTAAAAATGAAATCTGAAAGGTTAGCCAAGTTGTTTAACAAAAACCAACCAAATACAACTCCCCAAACTCCCTTCCCCAAAAACCCCAAACCAAAAAACTGCAACAAAAATAACACATTCAAATGAAAAAAACACTTTTTTTGCATTTTTCCATGTTTTGATGAGCTGCTGTATTATTATTAGGTGAATATAGAAGACATCAGACTAGTTTTCCAATTGAAATACCATAACAGAAACTTAGAATTACACCTCGCCAGTGTTTTTTCCCTTTGTATGTATGCTGCTTTGCAGGGTGAAGTTTAGACAAGCATTACTGGAGAAGCGGTTGCTGGAGAAAAAGGAACTGGCCCTTCAGGAAGCACGTGAAGAAGAGGAAAGAGAGAAATGCCTTGAAGCGCTCCGACAACAGGTGGGTTTATTTCCTTGATGCAGTATTCACATATACAGTGATGATACAAACACATACTGTCATATTACGCGTGGAAAGCAAATAAATGAGGAGGTTAAAATGCACTTTTAGTCTGACTGACAGTAATTCCGTCCCTTTGTAAATCCGATGTGCTTTGTAACTGACAGTGGGAACACCGCTATGTTACATTGCACCGTAGAAGCTGCTGATATCTGAAGAGAGATAGATACTGTTTTTCTGGGTGGGGTGTGATTTCTCTTTTTCTACAATTTTTTTCTTTTAAATAATCTCAAGTCTGCCTTGGGTCTTAGGCAAGATTTATGAGCTATTTAAATTCTTTTTAGATTCTGAAAACTTACAGACCTTGGACGACTTTTCTTCAGAGAGAGATTTAACTGTCTGTGAAACTTCTGCACGTTCTTTTAAAAAGGGCATCCCAGAAAACGCTTGCTAATGTTTGTCATAGTAAATGTAGTGGGTTTTTTCTTCTGCTGCTGAGTTTTGAAGGAGTAGTTTTACCTTCGTTTATATTTTTGTATCCAATCTCCTTGGTTTTTCCTCCAAAGATTAAAAGGAAAATCTGGAGTTCACATTCTTTACACTCCAGGAGCTGCAGCTTGAATATGTGGCCCAAGGAAAATAAGGCAGGGAGAAAAGGTGCTCTTCAACTCCTTTTCATTTCAGATGATTTAAACAGCACTAAGGCAGCAGCTTTCTTCCCGGGACTGCCTGTGGTTGATCAAATATGGTATTTGATGCAGCCTTGACCTCACCTTCAGCATGTCCTTTGGCTCCAGGATTAACCATCCCAGGACAGTGTGCATGCCAGTGAAATTCCTCCTTAGTCCCTCATGGGCTGTCTGTGGCCTTGTCAGTGCTGTCACTTCAGCATTTGAGTGTACAAAGTCAAGAAGAAAGAAAAATATAACAGAGGTCAAATACTCCAAGCCATCTTCTGTGGGAGAGCTGAGCCCAACGGGAATAAACAAACTCAAGGGATCATTCGTCTATTTCAGTTGTTTCTTAAACTGTTGAGCTCAGGCTCATTTCCAGTCAATAAGGCTTTATTTTTACTAATCTGATTGGGTTAAATGTTTTGCAGCATTAACAGTGTTATTTTAGGTTGTCAATGTGTTTTTAATAACAACTCTGTTACGTCTGTTCTAAGTTACTGGTTGAACTGCATTGTCTTTTGCATCAGATTTTACCAGAAGCCAGTTGAGAGACATGAGCTGTTGATCTCTTCTGACTGACCCAATTCTCTTACCAAAGTAGGAAATGCTTTTAGGATGGCTTTTGACCGGGGTGGTGCAGTTCCCACTTCGTTACATTTTTCTAACCAGTATTTATTCTCTGTGTTTCGCACTAATGAAATGCTGCTTCATCAAATATGCCCCTTGGTTGTATGTGGGGAGGGAAAAAAAAAAAAAAAGATCTTTACTAAAGTCATCCAGTCTGTATATTTATCATACACAATTTTAAGTATTTTTCCTGGTTTTAGCCATTCGCATGGTGTCCTGACTTTGATTATTTTGCTCATGCATCTTTCTGAGTTTTCCAAAGAAGTATTGGCCTATATCTGAATACTTCAACACGAAGAAAATAAGCAACAAAGAAAGGTTGACTCTTGCACAACATAGTGTCTGAAAGAGTCTCTGATACTGATCTAGCCACAGGAAATTAAACGGTTAAACCAGACACACTTAAAAAGCCGGATTAATAGGTTATTTGTGGCACATCACTCAGTGTTGTTGCCCATGACTGTAAAAATGATGAACTACCAATCTGAACACCTTTGCTTCCATCAGAAGGAAAAGAAGGAAGTTTGGAATTCCATGAATTGTGGGTGTTGCTAAATTACGAGTCATCTAGTTCCTTTTGGTTCCTGGTTTTGAACATCAGAGCTGATGGCAGTCTCTGCTGGAGAGCCGAGGGTGCTGTTGCTTCTCTAGACAGTGCCCGTGCTGAGCCAAGGCCGCCTCCGCAGCCAGGACCATACGCTGCTGCTGCGCTGCGAGGATCAGCAGTGCACATGCTCTAGGCGAACCTGCTTTGGCGGGGGAGTCGGACCAGATGATCTCCAGAGGTCCCTTCCAGCTCCTGCCGTTCTGTGAAGTGCTGTTTCCCGGTAGCCTTAAAGCTTAGCGTACGCTTGTTTCCCACCAGGGTATGATGAGGTAGCAGCATAAGCTCTCTCTTCGTGGAAATGCTGTCCAGCTTTCAAGCTTGTGTTTTCAAGGACTGACAACTGGCATTCACAATACCCAGGTTATTCTGCATTACACCTGCCCACGTAGCAGGCAGTTCTCCAATTAGAGCAGTTCTGGGCACCCACAGCGCTGTGTTAAGTCCAGCCAATTAAATAGTCTCCATTGGCAAACGGGGGGAAAAAAAAATCTCCCTGTTTTTTTTTCTTTGTCAAAGTGGTTTTACTCTGGATTCAAGTTTTAAGCTTTACAGCTTTTCTGTATGAATCCAAGGTGGTTTAAGACTGCTTTTGAAATTTCTAAACTAGGTAAACCATCGTGTTCTCAAAGGATGTGTTATTGAAAATAACCTTTTCTCACCTGAGGTCTACACAGAGTAATCGTTACTTTAATCTCGTGTATTTTAGGTTGCCGTTGTTGCAAAATTAGATCCAGCTAGAGTAGTGGCTGACACGATGGCATCTAAAGCTCGGATGGGCATTGGAACCAAAGAAGAGTTTGATCTTCAGAAGCCGCTGTTCAAGTTGCATACGTACAGTGAACAGCAGGTAATTGTCGGTAGTCGTACCGTATAGCTTACGGTGTGCACGTGTATCTTCATAGCGATAGGTGACAGTAATCCGAGTAATATATCCCAAAGAGCAATATTAACGGTAGAATAGAGAATATCATGTGCGTAAAAATAAAAACATGAGGGTTAATCTCTCTGACCCGATGTAGATGCTGGAAGAGCACAAGAAGAGTGGACCATAGAGGTCCATTCAGCTCCAGCGTAGGACTCCTGGGCTCTCCCTGAGCAGCATCTCCTATTGCCACCACTGGAGAAGAGGATACTGGGCCAAAAGTTCCTGTGTTTTCTAGGCGTTTTGACTGCTCTGTTCGCTATTTTTTCATTTCAAAACTGACCGCTTTTACATTTGCACGCATTTATTTAAAAGCGTGCCTCCTTTTCACCTGCTCCAGTTAGTGCTGTACGAAGTGTTTGAAGGGAATTGACTCAGCATCAAAGTTCTCCTGGCTGTAGACAGAAGAGCTAATTGCAGGTAACTTAATTATGGGGCATTCTTTTTTCTTGGAAGACTACGCACAGCACCAATCTCTTCATAAGCTGAAAATTAGTGTCTTGACTATTTTTACACCATTGCTGAATTGATGATCAGTTGGGATGTGTTATGCAAGGGCTAAAGGAGAAGAAACCAGTGAAGTGTAAAAGAAGCAGGAAACTGAAGTAACTATACTCCTGTGGTCACGTTGCTCAGATTGCTGAGGACAGTGCTAGCTCGATTTCAAACAGAATTAAGCAACATAAGGGAGGATTTTTTTATTTCCTTGCTGTTCCCCATCTGCTCAGTCTATGCAGTTGAAATTATTCCCGCTCTGGAATTTGAAAATTTGAAATTATGTTTACAGAAAGAGAAGCGCTACGATATAATTCTATGGCATAAAAGCTTTCTTTTAGCACTGAAAGCTGAAATTTAATGATTCCACAACTAAGCTTGTCCAGCACTTTCCATTTTAAGACATTTAAGACTCAGTTTGGTAAAGGAGAGATGTTGTACAAGAGATGTAGTTTCTGTTTGGCTATTAAAATGTACCCAGATCTGGCCGATGTATGAGGTCCTGAAAAGCCTTGGCCTAACAATGCTCTGAACGTGTGTATTTGGGATTGATACCTGAATTCTCAGAACATTCTTCCTGTTTCAGCTCCAAACAGGTTTTGGCTCTTCTCAGGCTGCAGTATGTGATTCCTGCGGAGCATGTAGGCGTGCTCAGTCCCAGAGCTGCACTGGTGATGGACAGTGTTGCCCAGTGTTGGTCTTCCCAGCAGCTCTGGGCACTGTGGCAGGTGATGCTAGAACCGGAGGCAGTGTGACACCCTCTCCTGTACTTTTGGTGCTCGCCCACAGAAGAGGGATTTGAAAGAGGCTTACAGATCTCGTCAAATAACCTTATGACAGACTTTAGAAGTGATTTCACTGGGCGTTGTGGTTATGTAAAACAGAAGTGGTACTGCTGCGTAGTCACAAGGCAGCGCCGTGAGCAACCTCGTAAGCGTGCTGGAAGCACTCGGATTCCACAGAAACAAACGGGAAGGGATTAGAGTCTTGCGCTGAAAGCTGGGCTGTATTGACAGGGAACGTTAGAGAAGTCAGCAACTCTTTAGTGAGTTGGCTGAATTAAAAGTCACTCAGTTTGTCATCTGACCTTTGGGTTTTGCTGAGGAATGACAACCAGGGCTCTTTGTTAAAATCGTTTGTGATCATTAATATTAAAAAGGATAATCTCAAGATACATGAAGTGAGATAAGCCTTGTTCACTGTAAGTTTCTCTGCTTCTGAAGGCTTTATTTTATGACCATAATTTTCTGACTGTCTTTTAAAGCTTTTTAAGTATATACATCCACAGATAACCTGTAAGATGCACTGTGTTTGAGGAAAGTATGGGCTTGTTTCTATTTAACGTTGCTGTGGTTTATTTTAACAGATCATTTCTGACCCTAGACTTCGTGTGGAGCTAGCTCTTCGAGAAGCTGGACTTCATAAAACACTTTATGCAAAAGAGATTTTACCAAAAATTCCTCCACTGAAGCTTCCAAGAAGAGATATGGAATCTACAGCTTTTAAAATGTAGAGTGTCTCTCACATCAGGAGTGGAGAAGCGCCAGGGATATGGTCTGGCCTATAACGTGAAAACTTTAAATAAACTTCCCTTAGGCTGTGTCGTGGAACCGCTTCATTCTCCGTGTGTGCAGTCATTCAGAACTCCAGCGTGCCTGTCTTGTGCAGTGCTGCACCGTTTTACGCCCGCCTTGGTGAAGGTTTTATGGAGGTCTGGTGGGTGTAGGCTGTTGTGGTATGGTTCCCCATGTCCCTTTCTGCTGGGAGATTGGACACCCATACGTGAGAGTCTCCCACAGACGTTACAGGCCAATCTGATATACAGCATCTTGAGTAGGAGCTCTGATTTTCAGTTGGCAGCACAAATCCAAAATAGCTTTGCAGAACAGTCACTTTGGATTATATTGTGATACACGAATACATCCCACAACTTTCATTCCAGGTTTCTTGAGAGTTTGATTCTTTTAATTGTAAAATCTTCATTATCATGAATGTTTATGTTATAGCAAGAAGAAACGTAACCTTTGTCTATATTTAGAAACTAATTTGCTGCATCGTATTTACAAACCAGTCATGCAATTTCATACTGCAGATTGGTCTTTCAGTATAAATTATAAATTAGAAATAACATTTCAGAGCTGGTATCTTTATTTTGAAGCTGAAACTACTGAATATGATTCTATTAAATCATAGAATTTGATGTCATTTCTGTAACTGATTATGTTTTCAAGCCTTACTTAAGATGAATGTAAAATGGACATAAACAAGTTATAATTCACAGTTTAACCAAAAATGTCTAAGGATGATGTGTACCAGACAGATCTGAACATCCATAGCTGTGCATCTAGATAATTACAGGAACTTCATTAATGTAATATCATAATGCCTTATAGGATTAGATGGATCAGGCACCCACAACGCCTTGTGAAACGGACAGCGGTGCCTCACTGTCAAGGTGAGGAATTGAGGATCGGGGTAGACGAGACCCCTGGCTGTGTTCTCCCCAGGAGCCCACCGTGCAGGCCCGGCAAACACCGAGAGCAGGGTTTTACTGGTGGCCTCTGTGTGCCACCTCCTGCCTGGCACGGCCGACAGGCCCTCTTCCCTTGATGCACTCGGCGGCACCAGTGGTGCGGCGCCTTCACTCCTCACACCGACGGCAACGTTGGCAGAGCCGGGTCGCACAAGGCTGGTTCCAGCGGGTGTCTGAGCGCTGCGGGAGGGAAGTTTGCTCTGGCCTGGCTGGTCAGGGTGCAAAGTCAGAAGCAGACAGAGACTGGCTCCCGTGAGCGTGCAGACCAGGAGCAGCACGGCCCGAGCGCTGAAGCTCAGTGCTCTTAGTGGGGGCAGGTGCTGCGGAGACTGCCCCCAAGCCACGGGAGCTGCGTGTCCTCTGGAGCTGGCTTTTGCATGTCTGTGCTAAAATTACAGTTCTGTGTATATTTGTATGTTTTTATTTTGGTATGTCATTTGGGGCAACTCGTTATTTTTAAAACACACTTGGCCGGCGTCACCACTTGGATGTTCCTGCAGGGGAGCGCAGCATTGCTTTTCTTCTCTTTTGGAGACCAGATTGGCTGCGAGACTGCTTCCCAGAAACTTCAGATCCCAAACTTAAGGCAGTTGGGTTTTGGTTTTCTTGCCTTTAAAAACATATCTCCAAGATAATTTCAGTGGTGCAGAATCTTTTCAGATCGTTGTTGTCTTGTATCTTTTATAAATACCAAAACATTATGAAAAAGAAAGTTTAAATGAAACAGGCATTTGTTTTTGAAATAAAGGGCACTGATTTTTAGGCAGTGTCTTGCAATGATCTTCACGTCTGCTGTTTCTCAGGGAATAGACTGAGTAGAAGTCCGCTTACACAGTAGGACTCTCATACATCGGAGGATCTATGCCTGCTCACTGCAATGGTAAATGGGGCCTTGTTATTGTTTTTGTGAGGCCAGAATGAGGATGTTTAGCGGGGTTTTCATGTAGCAGTGGAGGTGCAGGTCAGTGAAATAGGCTTCAGGCGTTGTGCTCAGCACAACCAGAGGCTGCCCTTGCCAGGAGAGTTCCTGCAGACCACCTTGGCCACTCTCCCTGGCCCGGCCAGCGCCTCTCTTCTGCTCCCGCGGGAAGGAGGTGGATGTTTTGCCTTACTTTGTTGTCCTCACCGTAGCACTGTTCACAGGAGATGATCAAAGCCCTCCAGGAAATGGAGATGCTTATAAGGGCATCTGTTTTCATGATAAATGCTTTCTGCACTTTTTTTAAAAAAATGAAATTTTGCAAGTTGTTTTTGTACAAAGATGTATGAAACTACTTGCACATAAAAATAGTATTTTAGCAAACGTTAATGGGATACAGACTTCTCAACCAGCATCTCCAGCAGCCCTACTTGGTTGGTTTTGACTCGGTAAGGTTAACAGTTCAGAGTTCAGCTATCCTTCATGCCAATGCGCGAAGCGTATGCAGTTTGACCAGCAATCTGATTTCTTAAAGCCTGAGAAAAACTTCTTTGTGAAAATTAAGTTATTCAGTTTGGTAGTCAGAAAAGTGGCTTAAATATTAAATAGCGCCTGAAAGTCCTGGCGCAAGATGAGTTGGTGCAGTATCCAGCTGTTGCAAAACACTTTCTTTGTGCCAGCTTGGGTGCATGTAAGCTTATATGTGCATTTACGTGTGTATTTATAGAAAAAGGAGGATGTCAGTGTTTGCGATGCCAGCTCTGACCCCTCTGAGAATAGAGAGGGGGTCTTGCAGTGGTGGTCAGTGTTTTGAAAAGGAGCTCACCCAGGACCCCTGTTCTGAGCTCTGTAAGATACTGACTCGGCTGAGACCCTTCGAGAGTGTCAGACGCTGTTAGCAGAGAGGTTTCTTGGGTGGACTTTGGATGTGGCAGAGCTGAGTTTGAATGCAGGTTAGATTGCACGTTCAGCAGCTGGAGTGGTTTTCTTTCCCATCTGGGGGGACACTGGCTCCTGTTTTGGGATTCCTTCCCTGTCAGGTTAATATTTGACCCTGAAACCTGCCATCTCGGAATGGAAACTAGGAACCAGTCGCCTTTTCTTGTAAAAAGTGGGGTTTGCTTTTTCATGGCAGCAAACTGAACGTGTCCCAGGTCAAAGTGCTGGTAAGTTGTTGGAGTAGCTCGGCGGCACCATGAAAGTGGGGTCCCAGGGCCAGGGGAGCCCAGCAGGGGAGCACCCTGGGTGGCCCCCCTGTGCTGCCGGCCCCACACCCCAGAAACAGACCTCTGCGAGCAGGAGGAGGCAGCGTGACAACATGCAGGGGGGTGACGAGAGGGACGCCAAGAGAAACCCGCGCATTTGGCAGGCAAATCGAGCTGTACCTGAGCATATCCAAGTATTTCCAGGACTAGAGGGGTCCCGAGGTTGCTGATGAAGCAGATTTTTAGGATGCTGACCAGAGAATGGATACCTTGGGGATGGCCTCTCAACAAGTCTGTGAGTATCTTTAGACTTACATGTTTTGTGCTCTTAATATTGTTAGTTTCTTAAGATCCTTTCCCATGTTTTTTGATATATTAAGATTTTGTTTACCAGAACTCTTAAATCCTGTAAGTTGTTGTTCCAAAGGTGTCAAAATTCATTTGGAAGCAAGCTTGTTAGTGAACCTTGAGAACTGGAAGTGATATCAGGGGGAAATTCTTCAGGCTGTAGGTGACCCTCTGTGAAAAACCCCTCCCCTCAACCCAGGCGCGGTTTAGTCTCTTGCAGCTTGTGGTGACACTTTGAGATGATTTTCTGGGTCGTGGATGTGTGTTGGTGAGCAGATGAGTGTGAACGGTGCAGTCCCTGGCAGCAAGGTGAAGTCAGGTCAAGGTCGTGTCAGTAACATCTGCTCCCCATCCCTTTCCCTCTCGAGCATCCCTGTGTGCCCCAGGCCCAAACCTGCCGACCCTGCGAGCGGGGCGAAGCTGCTCCTGCTCGGCTGGGGAGGGCCTGCGCAGGGGGGGGCTTCCCGCACGCCAGCCTCCTGTGTTCAAACACACTGGTACGCGTCAGGCGGTGGCAGATCTTGAAATATCGATGAATGAAAGTCTGAACAGCCTTCGTAACAGCAGTGAGTAACAATAATAGTCACAAATGGGGATTAATTTTGCATGTCATTTACTTAGGTCTTGGCTCTATGCCAAATGCAAAGAGCTCTCCTTCCTAGAGGATCACTGGGGACAGGAGTGGCCCTGGCAGGACAGTCCTTCATGGCCACCAGGGACGGGCGTGAGGAGCGTGCAGGCACAGGCATGTGTTTGGTAACATAGTCTTAGTTTCTGTGCAAATTTTGCCTGGGGCTCTCCGTGGGTGTGCAAAAGTGTCGGTGCGATTCAAGCCGTATCGGAAGTCTGCGGCTCCTGCGCGGCAGCGTTGGCTGGTCCGGCCGCCCCGCTCGGCTGCGGAGGGCACTGGCCCTGTGACTGAGCCTGTCTTCTCCATTGCCCAGAGAAAGGGGCCGCGGCGTGCCGGTGCGGGTGGGTCCTGCACGCCTGCTGCCGGCACGGGGGCACAAACCCGCGCCGCGTCGCCCGTCAGCACGTGGCACAGGGCGCGTTCCCCGCCAGCGGGCGCAGCCCCAGGCGCTTCTGGATGAAGGCCGCGGCCAGGCGCTGGGGCCGCTGCTGGTACTCCTGCAGCACCTCGCGGGGCGCCCGGATCTGGTCCCCCTCCAGGCGGTCCAAGAGTGCCACGCAGACGACGGCGGCTGCGGGATGGCCGAAGCGTGGTGTTAACCTCATGCCTGATGGCGGGCGCCCACTGCCTTAAAGAGCTGCCCCGTGGGGAAGCAGGGGAGGCCCCGCTCCCGCCGTGCTCGCCAGGGCTGGCTGGGGGACGTGCCGGAGGTGCTGAGGTGTCAGGAGCCCCGGGGGAGCTGTGGGCCACAGTGCCGCCCCGCAGGCACCCTCCACTCACCCCCTTTCTTGTCCAACAGAAGGGGGGAAGGCGGCTGCGCCGGCACGGCCGGACTCGGTTTAGGGCCCGGAGAGGGATGAGGGGGGATCACGTTTTGTTCTGTGCAACGCTCGCTCAGGCCTTCTAAAGCAAACTTTTTTATCGATAGAGCCACAAAGTTTGTTTTAGCGCACTTTTCTAGTTAAAAACATTAGGAACACATTTTTTGGCCTCCAGGTTGTCTGAATCTCGTGCTGAACCGAGCCCTCAGGTCGGGTTGAGCCGGAGGGGCTGGGAGGATGTGGAAGCAGCGCGGGAGGGACTCACCTTTCAGGCCGCACAGACCGCACAGGGCAGCGAATGCCGTGGACTCCATCTCGATGTTCCTCACACCGGCATTGTAAGCTCTTTTTAAGTACTCTAACTTTTTTTCGCTGGAAAAAGAGCACAGTGCTCCGTCTAATCTCCCCTGCCCTTGAAAGGAAGCAGAGAAGCGTCACTGCTGGCCCTGCCTGGAGTCACAGTCACGGCGACTGGGGTGCAGTTTCGAGTGGGAAGCCCAGCAGTGCCTATGTTTTGTCTGAAGTTGATGAAGTTTTCCTCTAAATAGTTACTTAACTCATATTAACCTCAGTGTGTGAAGCCAGTGCGCTATGTCGCTATATAGAGGAGAAAATTAATCAGGTTTTAACATTTGTAAAAAGTAGAGTAAGCCCACGGGTGTTCAGTACAGGGGGTGTATTGCACCCTGCAGGGGCGAATCATCGCAGCTCCTCTGAGGTCAGCTGCGAAGGTCTGCCAGGTTAAACCAAAAATATGCCAAATTACTGTGGAAGAGCCAAAGCAAGCTGTGCAGAACCAGAAAACTGGGGAGAGGAAGACCCACTTAATTTAGGTTTAATTTTTCTCAAGGGGCTGCCATGGATGGCAGGGAGCTGGAGCTGCTTGCGAGTGGTGTTCCCCGCTCGGGTGGCATCGGTGCTGGCCAGGGAGCGGGGTCCCGGGGCACTGGTGCTCCCTCCCACTCCTGCCACAGCACCAGGCATCGCTGCAGGCAGGACCTGATGCCACGTTCAGTGCGTCCAGGCGCAGGCATCTATCCCAATCCTCTCCTCGAATCCCACTGGGGTGTTGGCTGTCCTGCAGCCACCCCTGTGGCCACAGAGCAGACCTGTGCCTAGTGCAGCTATCCCTCTTGCAAGCAAAATGTATACCTGCAGCTGCACTAACCTGGGCAGAGTGCTTCATTTTATTGCTGTTCCTACTGTTAATCCTCTCAAATGGCTTTTTGTTTAAATAAAACATGGCCTTGAGCAATACGCAGATGGTCGCATTTGCAAGCAGATCCAAAGGTTTATAAATAGTCCTCAGATTATTAATTCTTCATTTATTACATTTCATCTACTCTGCAATCAGCATTTAATTTTGCAAAGGAAACGGTTCCAGAGTAACCGAAGTTTGTTTACGTAAATGTCACACGCTTCCTGATGTTTTTCTAGTGTTTGGTAGTTCTGAAGTTACAATCTTGTTGTAGGAAGCAGCACAACCCATCTGCTAGGCTCACTACAGGATTGTGGACAAGGGGCTCTTTTCTTTGCCAGGGTGCAGTGACCAGCCTCCCGCTTTTGGAGGGTCTGCAGCCATGCAAGCCTCCCATGTAGTGGCCGGACTGGGGGGCAGCGGAGGTCCCCCGGGCATCTGCACTGTCCCAGGGAGCAACCGCTGCTGGGTGGATCTTTGCTCCTGATCTGCCATCAGCTACAGCAGCCCTGGCCTTGCAGGTGACATTACAAAATTTAACTGTCATATGCAGAAGAGACCAATTAGCAGAGGAGGTCTCACTCTGGCTGAGTGCCGAAATTGGGATTGCGTGTTCTCAAGGCGTACCCTGCTCTGACCGCTGAACAAGCTCTAACCTATCAGGTGGGTCTGCTCCTGCAGCCCTTCGTCGGCTTTGGTAGCGTGGATAGTATTGCCTACATAAGAAGGTAAAGACTTGGCATTATGTCTGGGGGGAGGAAGGACAGTCAAAGACCATTTTACCTTCGTAGAAGTCGTAGGTGCACATGGTATGGCCGATGAGCGTGGGGAAGTCAGGAATCTCCTTGCTGCAAGCGAGTAGTTCCTCCGCGAGGTCCTTGTCCAGCTCGGTGCTCCGCACCACCACGTCATCCAGCACCACCTGCTCGAACTGTGGCCTGAAGAAGGAGTCCACTGCCGTGTCTGTGATCACAACGGACCCAGCCTCGATCCCTGTGAAAATGAAGGCTGAGGCTAACCCAGAGCTTGTAACGCTTGTGACCTGCTGCAAAACTTGAGTGACAGGAAAATCTCTATAGAAATGTGTGTGACTGTGAGGTTGTGCTTTTTAGTGAGTAAAACAGATGTGAGAGAGTAATTGAAATTCATGCAGGAGCACAGATGTGCAAGTAAAACGTACAGAATCAGCACAGGATGAGTGACTGGGGGAACGTGCTGAGCGACAGCATTTTAATTGCTTCTGGCTGCAGACATCACGCCGCACCACCGGCTCGTGCAGGCACAAGCGGCACCACTGCCCTGGCTGGGGGGCCCACCAGCACAGAGGACTACAGGCACTGGGAGAGCTGGGAGATCTCAAAGCCTGAGAGTGACTTCCAGTCATGTGTTTTCAGTGCTAAAAGTGATACGCAACTGTTGTGAATTCAAAGCCTTTGTTCGTCCTGAAAATGTGCACTCTGCTAAGCCAGTTGCTAGAAGTCTGCTGGGTTTTAACCTAAAACAAAATATCATATTATTTGATATTTGGGGACCTGACAAAATGCTGAAGCTCGTCATTGCATGACCTATTGCTGAGAATTTTTTTTTATTAATAGCTTTTTTTCTCTGAAGAAAGACCGTGGATAGCTTACCTAAGCCTCCAGAAGTACCAATGCGTATAATAGTAACATCTCGGCATTTTGCGTGGTGCAGCATTTTGATCAGTTCATGAAGCATGATGGAAATGGAAGGGATGCCCATCCCGTGCTGTTGGGAGGAGAGAAGAGAAAAATGTCATTCCTGGTGATGCTGCGGCAGGTGACGCGTACACGACTGGGAAGAGCTCAGGGTTACACTGTGGCCTTTTTCCGCTGATGGGGCCAACAGCCATTTTCGGAGGGGGGAGAGACCTCTCGGGGTCTCTGTTGCCTGTCCAGGTAAAGTGTCTAACCCTCTTCTCCTCCCCTCGGCACTTTTAAGGCTTTTCTTAGTGATAGAGCCGGCGTTCATCTGTGGGGACCAGTACGTCAGGCACGCAGACAGTGTTTCTCCACAAATGCATCCCAACAGCTGAATGCTCCGAGCACTTCCCCTTCTGTTGCCCGTCCTTGCGCCACGTGCTGACTCCCGTTCCGTGTCGCGTCCTGCGCGTACTCTCGGAGTGGTGAATTTTGGTGAGGACAACCTGAGCCTCTGCTTCTCTGGGCACCTCCCAGCCCGTCCTTGCCCCACACTGGAGCCCTTCAACCCGCGGTGCTGGGCACGAAGGATGATGGATGGGTTCGTGCCCCTCAGCAAGGGCTGGTTTCGGGGTCAGGCATTTACCGCGTGAAGCCTCATGCCTTGCAGGCCGCCCGTCCTGCTTCCTGGCGCCCACCGCCCACCCCGGTGTCCCTCCGTCCCCAGCGCCTGCCTGGCTGCCTGCAGGCTCTCCCCTCCGCTGTCACCGGCCCGTTCTCCATCCTCTGCCATGGCTCGGGGTGCCCTGCTGTCCCGTCTCCGCTGCCATTCCTCTGGGCTGGCAGACGTTTTGCACATCTGGAGCTGTTGAGGCTGCCTCTGCTTTCTGCCCAACGCTCCCTCGTGATCTTCTGCTCCATCGCTCAACCGACGTCCTTTTCTTGGCTTTACCTTTGAAAACAAAAGGTGTTTGGTGGTGTGGGGATTGGTTTTTCCCGCGAAAAATGCCTCGTGTCTTTTTGTTCTTGCTATCGTGTTCAAAAACCTGAAGGAAGCGTATGCAAAGAAGCACAGTTAACTTAATGTATGCAGTCAGTCCTCGTATTGATTTGTCTCTTTCCATTTGGCTGTGAGACTGCTGGTCTATTAGGCCCGTATCAGGTTTTAAATATGCAAACTTTTTGCGCGTTGTTATTCTGGAACATCAGCCTGACTTATTTGCCAATGCCCAAAAAATTTATTCTCATTGTAAATATTCAAAACAGGAAACTGTGTTCCTGCCTCGGGTATGTTTGAGATCATTTGTGTTTCTAAGCAACTTGCAAAAATGTGATGTTGGCAGCTGCTCTGCACGAAGCGTTTTGGGGGAGGCTTGCTGCATGCTCTGCCCTGCACCCCCTCGCAGGGATGAGCCCGGGGGACGATGGCTTCTGCATTGGCGCAAAACTGGTGCGTGGCCAAGAGCTCAGTGTAGGCTTTTCTTCTAGCTCTGTCACAACTGCTGCCAGACTGGGGAACAGCAAAACTTGTGGGATTTTTCCTCTTGGATCCTGTCAGATTGATTCCCTCAGGCTTTTCAGTTGGTCAGGTTTGGTTTGGTTTTGTCAGAGGGACCAAACGTGAGCTCTGTCATGTGAGTGACGCTGTCTCCTCTGAATCAGATATAAGGCTGTTCTTGTGCCTGAAGAAATGACGTCAGGACCGAGTCCTGAGGTATGAACACTCGCCAGCACAGCCTGTATTTGCTTTTTCCTTTGTGCTGTGCTAAAAATTCTGCTTTTCAAGAATAATTAGCAGTAAAGCAAGGTTTTTACTTTAGAGCTCATGTCAATGTAATACATCCAGCAATATTTCATAGTTCATGCATGGTGGGAGGTGGTCTTTGCCTCTCAAATTGCCGGACTGCTGAGCTGAGCAAAATACGTGCATGTTCATTTTTCATACAGTGCTTTTTAAACTGAACGTGCAGGGAGCCGAGAAACGTCAATTCGAACAGAAGCGGCTTTGCCACGGCTGGAAGGTTGCACCGGTGGTCATGGCTGAAAACTGAAGAGAGGAAACAAACCTGGCAGCGGGTGTTGGAGGAGGCAGAGGCGTGGGAGGGAGAGGTCGTGCCAGCCACCCTCCCAGCCTGCTGCAGCAAACCCCGGGGCAGGGGCTGCCGGGAGTGCCCGGGGTGGAAAACACGTGCGGTGCGGCGCAGCATGGCGCGGTACTTACGCTGATGGAGAGCACTGGCCCAGCCCGGTACATGGCGTACCGGTCCGTCCCGGCGCAGATGTCTGCCAGGTCCTCCCCGTCGCCCGCCAGTCCCAGCTCCTTGTGCATGAACTGGGCAAATGCCCTCATCCTGTTTGGGCTCCCGCCGACGCAGACAAACTGGGTGTAAAGTACAGTGTGTTGGTACGTTTCAGCTAAAATAGGTACCAAGATTCACTCGTAATGTGGCAGGGGCAGGCTGTGCCGGAGGTGTCTAACCCGGGGACGCAGTGGGATGCCGCTTCCTTGCAGGCAGTCAAGGGACGTCAGAACAACTGAGGGTCTCAAAACCGGGAGTTAACACTAAAGCCAAGCTGTTACTCCTTTAGGGTTGTGACTATGCCAAGCCCAGACAGCTGCACATACTTGGGTGTCAGTCCCAGGCTAAGAAAATCTAAAATAATTCATCAAATTTAAGCTGTTAGTATTCCTACTGACAGCAAAGCAAAAGCAGATGTTAGAGTAGCTTGTCATTTAATTTATTCTGTCAACAGTGCCAACCGCAATTAGTGAGCACTGCTGATGACACAGAGGCCATAAAGTTAGGGAGAAAAAAGGACAAATTTTACATATTAAAGGAAAAAATGCTCTCTGAATGCAGGAGGGGGACCAGCATGTGGCTGCAAGGGCAGCGCTGCTGATCTGGCTGCCAGCGGCGCAGGGGAGCGGGAGCCCGCACGTGGCAGGGCTGTGCCAGGCTGCTCCAGCCCCGGGGCACTGCGGCTCGTCCCCTGTGCTGCTGCGGAAATGCTCCGATTTAAAATGGAAGAGGATGCAGTTTGTGATGGGCTGGTTTTGACAGCAGGTCTCAGCCAAAAATATGACATCCTCTTTCCCCTTGTCTCCAGTAGGTGATGATCAGATGCTTTGGACAAATGCTTCCTTTCTCTGTCCTCCAACATGAGGGCCAATATAAATTAGGTTTTATGGTGCTACAGGTTTTTAAAAGGATAATTTTCTATTGAGATTTCTGCCTAAAACAAGGAAGGATGGATGACCTCCCTTCCTGGGCTGCCCCAGGTCACTGAGTCCCTTTGTTGAGCAGCCGGACCCTGTCCCCGGCAGGAGCATCCGCAGGGCTCTGGCATGGGACAGCAGCGCTGTGGGACAAGGGACTGCAGAGCCCTGCGGGGCTGGGGGCTGCTGCCTCCTTTTGCACCTGCCATTTACCTTTATGTCCCCGAACATTGCCGGCAGGTTGTGCGTCTTCGTTCCCAAGTCCAAGTGATAAAGAATGTCCTCCTCCATCAAGTCCAAGTGCGGGTTTTTAATGTGGACAGCCCCACTGCTGCGGGGACACAGGGTGAAGATGGGTCAGGGGCACTGGGCAGTGCCTAAAGGAATGGGGACAGGGCAGTACAGGACATCGGACAGCCTGGGAGCCTCACAAGGGGCACGCACGGCCCTGGTGTCAGTGAAGGGATGGGACAGGGACAAGCCAGCTCTGTGGCATCCAGGGTGGCTGCCTTTCTGTCAGAGCCCTGCTGTCACATGAGCTGTCCCCCTCCTTACATTCATCACCATTGGTAAACTCTTCGACATCTCTTTTATTGTGTCTGTGTATTTGGCAAAAAATGTTTCTCAGTATTTATCATCAATTTTTGTCAGTGGCAACCTTAGCTCACTCTTTCATATAATTCTGCCAGAAACATCTAGCGGGTAATGTACTGTGCTCTTCTGTATGTGGCAGCTATTTGCTCTTAGCAAATCAGGATTTTGTATTTATATTGTCCCAAAAACTGCCTAGCAGTACAAGTGCAAATTAAATTCAGGTTCTGCAGACAGCAGGAGGCTGGTTTGCCTTCCCTTTCCACCTGCTTTAGTAGATGGAAAGCATCTAAGTAACAATACAGGTCAATTTTATAAGTAAGGATTAAATAAAATGCAGAGAACATTTTTGTTGTCTTATTAAAACAAATTCAAACCCTCCCCTGTTACTCACCTGGAGTAATCTGTTGTTTCGGTCATAGCGGCTCTGCCAGAGCCAGCTGAAAGAGATACTCTGCAGAAAAGGTAAGGAAAACACCCTGCTATTTCTTCAGCTGTTGGGTTTTGGAGCTCAGAAGAGGTTTGAGGGGCTCTGCAGGGGGTTAAATACCCTATCTGGCTTTGTGTGGCTCCCAAGATCAACAGGGGCCAGTCCCCCGCCCGCTCCCCTTTGCCCCGTCAGGTGCGATAGGTTCCTCCTCGGGGCGGCGCGGCAGCGGGTCCCAGATTGGCTCTTTGGGCAGGTGTGTCGCCGTTGGCCTCGACTGGCCCCTGAGCGCCGGGGCCGGTGACCCGCTCGCCCTCTGGCCGGCAGGGTGGGCACCCGGCGCGTGGCAGGCACACGTGCGGGCTGGGGCGCCGGCCTGCCCCTCTCTGCCGACGGCTTCGCGCACAGGCTTTGTCCGAGCTGGCTGCTGCGGCTCCCCCCCGGGGATCGGGTCGGCGCTCCCGCCCCGGCGCCTGCTCCGGCCCTGCCTGTGGCCCTGTTCGGCCCAAAGGTGAAACCGCTCTGCGCTCTTCTCGGGTGCGCGAAGAAAGAGTCGGTGCCGTGGAGGACCTTGGCATGCCCTGCGAAGGGGCGGCGGTGCCTTGGGAGCGCCTGCGCCGCAGCCCCCGCCTCGGCACCACGGCTGGCAGCCGCCGTGGCCCCGGCTCTTCCGTGGGTCCCGTGCGGGCGCAGCTCAGCCTGGGCCGGCGGAGCAGCTGCCTCGCACCCGGTGCACGGGTGTCTGCGTGGCGTCGGCCTGCCAGGGCACTCGGGGGGACACGCTCCCCGAGAAGGACAGGGCTTGATGGGTGGACTGGCTCAGGGGTCGGTGCCTGCCAGCCCTGGCCAGCCTACCTGAGGCTGGGGTGCCTTTTGCGTTTTGAACCGTCGTGGTTCTCCCAGCTGGCCCAGCAGACGGTCTGAGGAGGACGAGAGGCACAAGGTAAGCGTCAGAAGATGGATGTGCCCGTTCCCACTAACCCCCATCTTCACCCTCGTGGCTCTTAATGCAGAAAGTGACTTTGTTTCTCTCCGTGGCCAAGCTCCGCAGAAGGCAGCACTGCTGACTGCCGCAGCGGTGCCTGGGGACGGAGGTCGGCTACTGCCATTCAGGCACAGATCCTGGATCCAGGACTAGTCAGTCCTGGCCTGGAGACGCTGATTTTCTTCTCAGGGAGAAGACAAGAGATACTGCTGCCGTCCCGACACGACGTGAGATGTTGCCCTGGAAGGTATTTTAGGCAGCGGCTGGAGGGGCAGAATCTGGGTTTGCTGTTGGCCTCTGGGAATGGTAGATGAAAGCTCTGGTTAATTAGGTAAGTGCTAGGTAATTAATAGCCACGGTGAACTGAACCAATAAACACATCTGATTTCAGTGCAGGTTTTCTCAGCCAATGCTTTTGATCTGCTGCTCTCTCGGATCACTTCTCTGTGATTGATGTGATCGCCATCACCGGTCCCCCGGCTGTTACGGTAAATGCTTGTCCCAGCAGTGAACTGCAGAGGAGCACGAAGGGTCTGCAGAAGCAGCCAGTGCTGTCATTACAGCCTCTGGGCAACCTTAATTGCCTTCAGAGGTTTTTATTATTTTCTTTTTTCAGCTTTGACAGCTTTTGTAATTAGAGCCTCGTGAACATGGCAGGGCCTGGCCGGCGGTGGACTTTGCAGCCTGAACTGTTCAGGTCTGGGGTGGGGGCCAGGCATCCTTTGGGTGCTGGTGGGCTCCTGCGCCCAGCCAGGGGTGGCCGAGTGGCCTGGGTTGCTTCCCTCAGCAGAGCTGATGCCTCCCATGCTGCTTGTCCCTGGGGGTCCTGCCTTCAGCTGGTCACCAGCCGTGCCCGCATCTCTGGGGTCCTGGGCTGAGGGCCGGGCTGCGACACGGGGCCACCGGCAGTCCAGAGTGAGCCTCAAAGCAGCACAAAACCTGATGTTGGCTGCGTGCTCGGCTGTGTGACAGGCAGGTCCTCTGCGTTCCAGGCTGTGAGGTGTCCCACGAGGCGGGGGGATGAGGCTGTCGGGCTTGCCACCCTGCTCCTGCCCACCTCCCCTCCTGCTGCCGCAGTGTCCCCCCATCTTTTGGGCTGGTACTTAACGACGGCTTTGGCTTCTTTCAAAGTGATTTGCAAGGCCTCCTCCTTCCAGGTGCCTCTACCCTTCGTGCACGGTTGTTTTCTTCTTTGCTATTTAGCTGGTTAATAAGCACTAAAAATAAATGGAAGAAAATCAAAGCATGACTACCATCCCTTCAGCCCTAGTTAGAAACCTGTCGTGTGTGCCTGCTTGCAGCACTGCATCCAGGCAGTAACCAGGTCCTGTGTCACTAACGGGACGGGGAAGGCAATTGCTGTAACTGAGGCAGCCTTTTGCTGGGAAAATACATGTCCAAACCATTAAAATTGCAAAATGCTGTATAAAACCAAGTAAGCATTGCAAACCAGTGCTGCAGAAAAGTGTAAATCGGGTATCTTGCCCAAGACAGGGTCTGGATGGATCTGAAGGGGGATGGGAGCAGATCCCTTATGGATATTTCAGACTTGCTGGAGTCGTACCAAAGTCAGGCTGGAACGATTTCTCTGCTCTGATGAAGTTCTCCCCTCCCTGGATGCTGTTAACATATGCCTGCCAAAGATGACTTATTACTGATGCTCCACAGCACTGCTGAAGAATAAGGATCTGGAGCCTCTTTTTCCTTTTAGAGTGCACCAGATTGCACCGTGAGGTACACAGAGGAAAGTTTCCTTGGGGCTGCACACACATCTTCCTCCTGCAGCCTTGAACTGCCTAAGTCACTCTGCAGTTGCTGTATTTTTCAGCATAAACCTCGAGGTTTCAGGCACTTGCAGTTACCGCAGTGATTGTCAGTTTTGTCCAACCGGTGTTACTTCATCGGGAGAACGTGACGGGAAGGTTTGCTGCTTGCGCTTTGGGGGAGGTGAGGTCAAATCCCACGGGTTTGCCTGCTTCCCTGGGCGCCTGCTTGTTCGGTGGAGGGAAACAAGGTTCCCCTGCCCCACACCTGCCGTTCGCAGTCCTCGCTCCCCAATGGATGCGGCTTCCCGCCGGGGGCTCTGGTCCGGCAGGAGCCGCAGAGCTGGGAGGGAGCACTGGCTTCTGCCCGTGTGCCGTGAGCCACGCTCGCCACGTGCCCGCCGCCCGCAGGAGTGCCGACGGGCTGATGCCAGGGCAGATCCCCAGCCATCGCGGGGAGGCTAATTTGGCACGCGGGGCCCGTGTTATTGTTGTTGACGCACGATGGAGAAGGAACAGCTTGTGTGCTGAGCCCAGATGAGTCTGTGGGATGAGTGGGCACCTGCTTGCAAAGGGAGCGCAGCTGAAAGGGAAGGAACGGCGCAAGTCCTGGCCCTGCTCCCTTGTTTTCCAATGGCTCCGACACCAACTTATGATCCGCAGCCCCGAGGGGGTTCAGAGGAGGAGGGACCTTGGCTTCACTCTGGCATGGTGGCATCTTGGCCCTGTGAAACTTAAGAACTTTACTTTATGAACTGAAACTTTACTTATGAGATAAAAATAGGATTCCAGCACACCCAGCTGCCATTCGTGACACCCTTGCCTGGTGGTCAGCGAAACGCCACCCACGACTCGCTGCAGCCCTCTGCCCCGGTGTGCTCGGTACCGGGCAGGGCCCCCCCCCGCACCCTGTGTGTGGCAAAGGGGCAAGATGCTGGAGGGCAGCCCCGCTGAGCGAGCAGACCGAAATCTCCTGGAGCCATAGCTCTGCCTGGGAAGGTAGGCTGAGAAATCGTGAGTAAGCAATGTTCCTGATGGTGTTTGTCCCTGCTGTGTTCCAGGTGAAAGGAGCAAGCATGTTCTTTTTACATAAACACGCCTGCACCAAGGGAAACTGTTGACTTGTGCTTTTGGCTTCCCAGAACTGGTGTTGAGGGGAAGGGACGGCAGCCACCACGGCCCCACAGGTTTCGATGCCTGCCTCTGTGCAGGTTGCTCGCTGCCTGGCCCGTACAAGAAGTCCCTCACATCTGGTTCCCTCCTTTGTGATTATTTTTCTCATGGTGGTTCTCCTTTAGGATGGCTTGAACTATATCCCGAACTGAAGCATGGCTGCTGTTCTCTCACCAACTGCAGGGTGACTCGTGCGTTGCAGGCACCGCTTGCCCTCCTGCTTGCCACGGCAGAGGCTGCAGGACTAGACTAGACAAGAAAAACCAACATTTTCAGTTGAAAGGGACCTACAATGACCATCTAGTCCAACTGCCTGACTGTTTTCTTTTGCGAGGCAGGGTGGGGGAGTGACGGTGGTGAGAAGCAGAGATCATTGCCCTGAGCGAGTGTTTGTTTGTGACTGATTCAGAGCTAAATGCAGACTTTCTGAGCGCCAGGCAGTAAAGCTGTTAGCATATGTGCTAAAGGGTGGCAAATAAAGCACGATGAGAAATACGGCAGAATAACATATGGTAATCTAGACAGGCACTCAGCAAGAGAAGAGCTCGGGAGAGCCAGCGCTCCTGCACCCATCCAACACCTCTAGTCATGTTAAATGCTATTTTAAAACAGACAGCCGCATGTCAGCCTTTGCACAGCAGAAAGGCGTTCCTCCCGCTGTGTCCTGCCCGAGCTGCTGCCATGTCTGTTCCGAACAAGCCTGAGCAGTTTCTTCTCCAGTCGGCTCGTTTCTGACTTCTCTCCTGCGGTACCTCTGTTGCAACGCCGCGCTCCCCGAAGCTGCTGATAAACCAGCTCCTCCAACGGTTTGGAGAGCAGCCCTGGTCTGGGAGCGAAGGCGGGCGGCCCCTCGCAGCGGCGGGTCTCGGGGCTGGGCAGGAGGGGACAGATTGCGCTCGTAGCAGGAGCAGGCTCTTCCACCGCCGTCGCAGCAGCACGCGAGCCCACGCTCACACACGTGTGTTACTGTCAGCTTTTAAATTAGCGGTTCCAGTTCATTAGCAGAGAGCTTATGGAAATGCACAACAACCTAAGAGACGTCTGGTGTATTCCTCTAGTAATGATTTCTGGCAATCAGCATAAAGGAGCAGAAGCAGCACTGGGGAGAGTTTTCACCTGACAGAAAGGAGGCTGTGTGCCAACAGTACAGACCTTCCCCCTCCCCGGCCCCAGCCCCTTCCCTTCCCTGTGTTGCAGATCCAGAATAGCAAACAAGGTGGGCAAAATGTAGATTTTTATCAACCATTTGCTCTGTTTTTTTTTTGTTTTGCCTTGTTTATTATTGGCATAAATCTGTTCCTGGCTTCGGGAGAAATCAGTAAAATGCTCTCTGAAGAAACCAGGCACCACACGTCCTTGGAGCACGCGAGTAACTACAGCTTGTCAGGACACGCTTTCCCCTGAGGTACAGCGCTGTTGTAAACCCATTTATTTCAGGCAGAAATCAGCTGCCTGACGTGCGTAGCTATTCAAGGAGCCGCTGATCCACCCGTCCCTATCTTTGCTGTGCCAGAGGGGCTGAGCACTGCTGCTTCGTTACAGGGATGTTTCTCGGCTTTTTGGACAAGGTTAAGTTGCTTTCCCCCCCCCGCACCCACTCTGTAGCCTTGCACGCAGCATGCTGGCTCCCTCCTGGGGACAGGCAAGGGCTCTGCCTGCTCTGCAGACCCCTTTCTGCCCAAATCCTGCCCCGGCAGACAGCAGGGGCCGTGCCCACGCACCGGGCATCCTGCCCCGCCGCTGCCCAAAGGTGCGGGTGCGAGGGCGGCAGCCACGCGCACCTCAGGGAGCGCCGGGCTGGCCCGGGAAAAGCTGCTCCGGTTGGGTTTAAACCCGCCAGTTTCTGGCGGGGGTCAGTACTGGCTTTGTTGGAGGAGCACGGGGCGTTGCCCCAGCGCTGCCTGGCTCCGGCGGCCTCGGCCCAAGTGGCCATGTGGCGTTTCCCTCCGGCGCCCACTGCGGTCGGCCCCGCTGCGTCTTCACAGGCGGCAGCATGAGGGTTTATCGTAGTTTTGGCTGTACCGCTGCGGCCCATCAGTGCCCTTCCTTCCCCGGCCCAGCCCACAGGATCAGCTTCAACAGCGAACGCTGCTTTTGGCGTGTCGCTTCTCCACATGCGGGGTCCCTTTTGTGCCTTCTCGCGGGACGGACATTGAAGTGAGAAGACAGACCAGTGGTGGGGCTGTTTGGAGGTAAGGACCCCACGGGCAGGCTGGGTTATGTTTCACCTTGCCTCCCTTGAAGCTGCTTTTTGTTCCCGCCGGCTGCAGCCACAAAACGTGCTTTGGGCATGAGGGC